>NC_135893.1:37303455-38503455 GCF_964194155.1 Cetorhinus maximus | reverse complement strand
CCCTGCAGCCGGACATAGCCAACCCTGCCTTCTGGTTGGTCTGGTAGGTAGAAACCTGCCCTTGATCCTCCCTAAAAGTGCTATGGTGCTGTCTGCAAAGTCTGGCGCTGATGACTGCGAGTGCTGCCTGAAGCAAGGTAGGCAAACAAATCTCGATGTCCCGAGCGAAGTGCAGCTTGCCAGGTGCACATCACTAATGTGCAGTTGTGAAACACGTTGGTGTGCAATCACGCTAAAGGTGGACGATCCACCATCGGCATGCTAGCAGATGCATTACAATGAGGTTCTAACGACAGGAAAAGCAGCCCGCCATCGACAGACTGAGCGGACGATCACAAACTGGTTTCACTACGTCATGAAACGGATTTTTGGCCTTCTCATCATATTGTCTGAGCACGCCCGACGCCAGCAGGCATGGCAAGTTCCATCCATTGTAAAGCACTTTGAGGCATCCTGGGGCGAAATGTCCTTTCTTAATGCTAAATAAATCTGTGTAGCAGATCCCAAAGGCAGCAACGTTTCTGCATATTATTCAGGTATCTGAAAAAAAGACTTTAACATATGTTGAGATGGCCATCACACCCATAAAGCTTAAATCTGAAACCTGACCAAAACTCCTCACTTCAAGCCTGTGTTCAAACAGAAAAGAACTGGAACCAAGAACAGTTAGGAGAAAAGTATGCTCTCCATGTGACAATAGATAAATCTGAAGAAGAGCTGCTTTGGTTTAATGAGCAAAGAAAAATGATGATTTGATATGATGTATATAAATGAGGATATATGATGTGTATGCTGTCTGTCAACTCTGACTTGGAGTGGGTTTTGGAGTATCCTGTACACTTCTGCTTGTCAGGAAAATTTGTTCAGATTCATAGATACTTGATACCCAGGTCTGACTGTATGGCAGTTTGCATAATGAAGCTGCCACCTTCAAATTGCTGTACTATATAGCATATATTATTTTACTAGTCCGATTTTCATTTGATTACAGGAGCCAAATTGGATGATTTTGCAGATTTCACAACATTTGGAATTGCTACATCACTGTTGCTGCAGGCCCAAGGCATACTAAATGGTGTGTTTGTCATCTGCTATGTTATGGCTGTGTTTGCACGCCTCTGCTTCTTTTCTAGTGGTAAGAGCTCACTTCCTTTGCTTTATAAATAATGAAGTATTACTGTTCGTACTGAGATTGCAAATATTTTCCTAGTTTATGCTAAGTATTATATGGGTCGCCTGCAGTGCCGGCAACCCATATTGCTCTCTTAAAACTCACCAAATAGAGCTAATTCAACTATTAGAAGATTTGAGCAAAAAACTGCGGATGCTGGAAATCCAAAACAAAAATAAAAATACCTGGAAAAACTCAGCAGGTCTTGCAGCATCTGGGGAGAGGAACACAGTTAATGTTTCGAGTCCGTATGACTCTTCAACAGAACATTAGAAGATTTGTTTGTGCTGTGAGCTCTAGTACAATGTCATAATGTAATGCAGTGCAGGTTAATCTTCCACTACGCAGAGTTCCCAAAGGCACGGCAGTGAGGAAACATTGCATCAGGTTCAGGAGGGCAAGTTGATACACAACACAGTGCATACTTCTGAGAGTTGACTGGAATAATATAAGGCAAGTCCTGGGAGTAAGTTATTAACTGCAGGAACTATGCACATATACACAATAAAGGGTTCAAGCTAGAAGCTGTCTCCATGCTTGCTTGTGCACATTTCTCTGTCCAACACAACACTGACCCCTAGGTGTGGGTCATGTGTTCTCTTACATCACTGTGTGGGCGGTGCTGTACTCAGTCTCACATTAACCTTACATGTGCCAGATCATTACACTACAGAAGTGAGTCTTGACATTAAGATATTAACATTTATTGGTGCCATTTTTCTTTCAGGAATCCCATTTGTTTACCGTGGCCTTCCATGTCCTTATGCTTCAGCCATCCTAGCCTGCACTTCTCTGTTGACTGGAGGCAATCGCTTTCTCCTGTATATTGCTGCAGTGGTGATGATTCTCTTCATGACTGACCAGGGCAACTACCCCCATGACAAGGTCTTAGAGTCACAGATCTGGAAAAAAGTAGTTTTCATTGGAGGTGGGTAGAACTGTCAAGATAGAATGAGGTTGTGTACATGCTGAGGGTATGCATTTTTAGTTCATTCCAGATTCATATCCTCTTCATTGATTTTAGTAAAAATGGCCAAAAGTGCTTGCCATTTTGTAATATAAAGAGGTTCCGTGCTGCTATTGTTACAGAAATAGTTCCTTTCATTGACTTAGATGTTACATGCTGGAATGATATTGGACAGTTTAAATTGTTCCCTTTCTGGGCCAGAGGTTGATTGACATTATAATAACACTTATGTGAACGACTAGCACGTTGAGCCATGAGAAAGTGTCTATGTCAAACCTCAATTTGTAACAGCCCTTTTAAGGCTTATGGGTGCAATTGTTCTGTATTCTTCAAATGAATGATTGGTTGGATTGCAAGTCAAATTTGAGATTTTTTCTGAAAAAGTTCAATTGTTATTAAGTAAACACAGACTCAGAAGATCTTTCACAGATTAAATATTTTTTAAATCAGGGATTATTCAGGCTAGAATGTATTTGTCTGTTTCATCTAGTTCGAAAGAAAGGTCATTGACCTTAAATATTAACTGTTTCTTGCTCCAGCAGTGCTGCCAGACCAGCTGAGTGTTTCCAGCATTTTCAGTTTTTATTTTACATATATGCACACTGTGAATGCTAAATGCTGTATTCATTATCAAATTTTTAATATCACTTTAATGTGAACCATATTTCATAACAGGATGTATATCTTTCCCTTTAAGGTGTATGGTAACAAGCATATGAAAGTATCCAAAATAACAGATAGCATGTAGCGCTCAAATAATTCTGTAAATCATAAAATCAGGATTTAGCAACTTAATGTGAACTTTCAAAAATGTTGGTGCTCCAAAGAGTGGAATTTAATGTATTTAATACTCTAACGAGGATGCATGTATGCTATACTGTAAAAACCATATGAATTAACACACATTGGGCTGAATTTTTCGATGAGTGGGCAGGCGCGTGTCCGAAGCGCTCGAGTGTAAAATGACGCACGATGATGTCGGGCGAGTGTCCCTACGTCATTGCACACACACAATATTTCGGTCAGCAGGCACATGCAGGAGTTGGCAGTGCAGCTGCTGACAATTAACAGGCCTATTAAGACCATTAAAGTAGTAAATGGATGCAAGTTTTCACTGCCTGTCCAACCTTACAGTTGGCAGGCGGGCTAAAAGGCCAAGGGGCCTTTGGATATTTTATGAAACCTCATCCATGGGCGGAATGAGGTTTCCAACAGGAATTAAAATTTAAATAATAAACGTTGAAATATCACAGAGTCACATGAGGGGACATGTTTTTAACATTTGTAAATTCTTTATTTTTGATTTTAAAAACCTTCCACTCCCTGAGGCAGCTCTGTGTCTCAGGGAGCTTTCATTGTGCACACTCGCACGCATGTGCAAACTTCCGTGCTCGTCCTCCTCCCGCCCCAGCTGCACTCAGCATTGCAGCGCATGGTTCATGCTAGCTGGCCATTAATTGGCCAGCCAGCGTGAAATCAATGTTGGGGCCCGATCACGGGCAGCGGTTGGCTTCGTAACCGATCCCGGGCCCGCCCGTTGCGCCCACCCGACAAGGTAAAAATCCAGCCTATTAAATCATAAAATAAAAATTGTTCGAAGAAGAATTAAATTCCATCAATTTTTTTGAATGAATTCATCTTAAACAAGTGCTTTATTTAATAGCAAATGTATTTAGAAGCAAATAGAGGCTTTATTGAACATTTTAAACTATTTTTCTCCTCTGTTTTTTAGGTCTGATGGTGTTGTTTTGCTGTCCGCTACAGCTGGCCTGCATATACTATCTGATTTGGTGTTTCTCCTACACTCTCTTCCCATCTACTCTGTGGAGCTGCAAGTGGTAACTCCATGTTTCATGCTTTCCCTTCACAGGGACAGGCTTGGTGCTGCAGTTCAGCAACCAGAGCCCAAGAGTCATTCTTGTCAAATGACAAAAAGACAGCCTCATGCATGAAAACTGTAGAAGGATTATCTTCCTGACCTAGCTAACAGGCTGATATAATCTCCATTTCTGTTTAATTTTTCTGAAGATTCTGGAGGTACTTTTACTTTTTATTTTACATTCCGTAACAGTTTTGCTCATTCACAGGCATTTGCTTTTGGATATAAATCGCCTCTTTCTGATGTTTTATCCTATTCCCCAAAAAACAGGCACACAACATATTATTCCTCCATTCTAATTGTGAGTTCTGGGGAATGAGATCACTATATTGAAATTGCTCATTAAAAGTTTGAGCACATTTTTAATATATTCAGAGAAGTATTAATGTATTCAAAATAGTATTTTTTCCTAATTCTGTACTTTCACTTTAATAAAGTGAAACTATTTGCTCAGTTTTATTCTCCACGATACCTGGTAATTAGAATAAGCCCCAAGATTTGGGAGAATTGTGTGATCAATAATAACTTAAGCAGCGGTCCTTTAAATCATCTTCTCATATCATATAAAGTCATGCTTCTTTTAGTCATTCTTTTTCACTCTTGCCTTCACCACTAACCTCAGAGATACTCTGCAACTCTTTCCAGAGTAACAGCTTATAATTGTTTTCAGGTTTACTTTCAACATTTTCTTTTCCTGTCTTTCATCCAGCAATGGAAGCAAAAAAGGATATCCAGTGGATAAATACATTGTGTAAAATTCCAATAGGCATTTTCCACCCTTTACAGCTGCCTGATTCGAATATGTCAGCAACACCTGCTTAGCAGTTCACTAAACTGAAATGACCATCTATCTTGGTACAAAGCATTGGACACACTGCTACTCAGGCTACACTTGAGGACTGCTTGAGGCATCCTGCCACTGACAGAGCCCAACACAGTTGAAATTGAGTTAGCTTTCAAATATTGTTAGCCCCAGAGTCAGACATAATGAAATTCTCCTTGAATGTTATTTGCTGTATCAAGGTGCATTTTGCTGGCCCAGAGTCAGGATATATAACTTCATAAGCTTCCATTTCCTAATTTAGTAGAGGTCATGCTACTCTTGACCACCTTCAGACCAGGTCCAGTGAAAGACATATGCCTTCCTTATAACTCATCTCTCACTGGTTTAGTCATAAGAAAACATGCTTCTCCCAGTCACATCAACTACAAGCTGGGCTGGCTTATGGTTTACCCTAATGAGCAAATGTTGAACTGCATTGGCCAGTGGAATAACACTATTGGGGTCTTAGTTTTTTCTACCAACCGCTCTTAATTGCCTAGTGAAGTGAAGAATCCTGTCTTTGAATAATGGAATTGACTGTCCTGCATGATGCACATTCCCTGGCATAGTCTTTCCATTTTCTCAGCCAAATTCTTCAAATGAACCAAAGGGTAGGGATCCCAGGCCAGCAATACACTCCTGAAAATCCCTGGATCAACTTAATGCAAGAGTTCTACATTTCCATACACTATCAACGCAAGCCACATAAAACAGTTCTGTTCTCACTCCCTTTGGAAGTTTCAACCCAAGTCACCTTTTAATACTTGTTCCTGGGCATTTGAAGGCTTAGTAAACTGTCTTTGGCAGACCATAGATAAATCTCTATTTTCCTTCGATGAAATTGTTTATACCAGGCCCTGAATAAAGAATCATACACTTTGGCCAGCAGACTTTGGGCTGTTTCTTCTATACTTCATTTGGTGCAGAGAAATTTTAGGAATTCTCTCTTTGGAGTGAGCTACTCTATACTTCATGAAAAGGAATCTAAATTCTTGGACTTGAGAGAGATGCTTTAGGCCCATGGCATAAAACAGATAAGAATAGTGTAATGCTAGGTTCACTGAATGGAACTTTATCCTAATTGATGATGAGACAAATGCACACTTTTGCTACCTCAAATTTAAAAATCTCAGATCAGTATGCTATTTGAAGCATTGGAAATGGTCACTAGAACTACTGCCATTACTTGTGCCTTTGCATCTTTAGTTTCTCAATTGATCAGACCAATCTCTTGGAAATTCTTATATTGATGACTACTTACCTGGTGCAAAAGTTCCTTAAATACAATATAAAATTTATGAAAAATAATTCAAAGCCATTCGTGCAACCATGTGCGCTGAGGCAAATCAGTACTTTTTTCTTTCACACTATAGTGGCAAAGAGATCCTCCTATTATAGTATCAAATCTTCTGAAAAGATCCTGTTATCAGTGCACTGAATCCTAAAATAAGACTACAGCAAAAGGGAGATCAGAAAAAACTTTATCTCTATAACAAACTGTTGATTTTCTTACAACTTCTCTGAAATTCCAGTGTGCAACCAATGGTTTGAATGATATCCATTTAAATGATTTTTCATATTCACATTGTTGCCTCTTAAGTTAATTGCTGCAATCAGTCCCTAATTGAGGATGATGCAGTTTAGACAATGTCGCTGCATTATTTCACCCTTAACACAGTGGAGGAAGGAGGCACTTCACATTTTTTGTATTATAAATGAAGGACACTACTACATGCCTGACTTTTGATCTATGAGACTTCAGCTACCTGATTGACATGCAGAAATTCAGGATGATAACTGCTTCCTGCCTAGATAAAATGTTCATTAGAGAATACTGTCCGCCTGAACATTTCCCATGCAGCTGTACCAGAAATGTCTCAGGTTCCATTTTCCTTCACATTCATTTTAGTGCCCAGCTTGCTTTACCAAATATCAGATTTATTTCAGCCTACTATATTGGATGCAATGAAAACTTTAACAAGGTCTCTCACAGTGATTTCTTGCCAACTCTTGATTTGTTACTTCTGTTGCAAATTGACCCAACTTGGCCACAGACATACAAAGATGAAATTCGGAACACATCATTATGTCAGGTTGCAAACTATAATTGGCAGCCCTTTTATATATCACCACCCCTGGTGACTGAGAGTTCGTTGTATGGTGGAAGAGAGTCACTTTCAGGATGATCAGGCCCAGAAATAATCTATTTTAAACAGGTTAATACCAGCATTAGACTGGATGCAGGAAGAATCATCGTGGCATATTCACAAACTGAAACAAAGAGGGTGGTGCTTTTCAGGAGCACTTTGGCTTACCAATTGCTTCAACTATGAATGAACAATACAATTGATATGCTTTTACAACTGCTTTGGATTTTGGTCCTAGATGCATGAGCTTTCATTTGAGACTTTGCAGAAGTGTAGCTACAGGATCAAACGGTATCTATTGTGTGTTCTGTTACATAACAGATAAAAATTTAAATGCATAAAGATTAGCTTTAATTAACTCAATTTTCTATATATGAAAATATCATCTTAAAACATTTTTGGTAGTTCATGTCACATAATGGCAGTACAATTGAGAACAGTTCACACTGAAGCAATGAACCATCATTGTTGGTGCCACTGGTGAATGAATAAGTTCAGTTTTTAGCACTTGAGGCTTCAGAAATTTTTGTAAATGTTTCAGGGATTGTATTCTACAGTTCTATCTGTTTGTAATCAGGCCATCTGATTTATGGTGATGAAATAAGTCAAATCCTGTTTATTACATTGTGGTGGGGAGGGGGGTTGGGTTGCAGGAGAGTGGTTCCCGTATTTAAGGATCATATTCTGTGAAACTCAGTATTTTTTCCCTTGAAAATCTTAAACCTGTAACTTTAGTCATAATTTCTGGAATCAGTCCACAATCCACAAATCTTTGTAATCTGTAATTGAAATGAAAAGTGCATCCCAACTTATATTGGTTTTAGTTTTTATTACAGGAATGTGGTATAAACAGAATATATAGGGTTTATATCCTATACATGGCTTGTAAATGATAGCATGATGTTGTGCCTAAGCTATTGTGAAATCAAATTAGGAAATATGTTGGACATTATGGTTCAACTTATCTTGTGAGACCACAAAGATCTTAACCATACTAATGGCTGCAGCCACAACATTCCATCACCATCAAAGCGAGAACTCATTTATTAGGCAAAATAACTTTCAAAACATTAAATATAGCCCTTGGCACTTTGGCGAGTTCTGCTTTAAATGACATAATTACAACACCTCTCTAATTCTGTGCCAGGATATTGTACATGGTGCTTCAAGTATAGCAAATGCATTTCTGCTTCTGTGCCAAATATTTTTTGTAGCCCATTCATAAACAGTATCTACTGTACAAAAATTGGACCTGAGTAACCTTTTCATTTATCAGAACAAAAATTACAAAACATATTGTTAAATAAATTAAATGATTGAAGAGGATTTTCCATAGCATCAGCCGTGCAGTTTTCTTTTTATAAGTAGTATTTTTGCAAGTCTAAATTAGAGAGGAGAGGATGAAATGTCAGTTACCCAAATTACTTTGGACTGATGATTGACTCTCGCTATGATTTCTCATCCCATTTATCAAATATTATATGCGAAAATCCATTAGAATATTTGTGAGAAATATTCTGTGATAGGCAAATAGAAAGGAATGAGTGCCAAAAAGCCATCATTACCAAACAAGCATCAATTGATTTTGTATCCTAACACATTTTAAGTTTTACTTTATTAACATTTGATGGAATGTTACAGCTGCATATGGAAATTATGGGAAAAGATATATTCCAGCAGAGCTAGGAGTGAAATAAAAGAACAGGAAAAGGTCATTGAATTTAGCCAACTTCCCACACAATTGGGTCCTCTTTCTAGGCCTGAGCTTATTGCGTAGCCCATAGTTATTTCCTGCTGTCCACTAAATTAGGGATCTCTTCAGTTTCTTTCTTGGTAATATTCTATTCCATAATATAAGATCTGCTGAAGACATTCTGTCAATATCCATGGGTGATGTGAATCAAAATATTCAAAGCTCAGATTACTTTAAGTCATGACGAACTTTGTTCTCATTTTTAAACTTTCTTTAAAAATTTCGTGGCTGCTAAAAATGCATTTTTAGTGCTCAAAGATTAAATTCAAATATTTTGAACTGGATTGAACTCAATTTGATTTTAAGGCCTTTGAAAGCATGACAGTTGTTCATGGAACAGTAATGGAATTCTACATTGGTTTATTCTATCTGCATATGTATACTAATATGGTTTTTAATATATATTTGGTCACAAGTTAGTCTTGCATTTTTAGTTAGTAGATAAAATCCCTCTTCCCTCCATATTCTGTTGCAAATGTCATAGATGATGGTGTACAGAACAGAACAATCATGTTAATGCATGATTTTCTTTTTTAATTTTTAGAAAATACGAGGGGAGGTGAACACTAAAGGTCCCTCTCCACAGAAAACAAAACGTAAAATGTAAACACCATTCATGAGGTATGAGAAAGTTGCATCCTTAAGGCTAAAGGGACAATGGATTCACTGTTTAATGGCCAAAAACATAAAACCCATAGAGGGAACTGTCATTCATTTAATGTTGAAAATCTATAACACTGTCATACACCTTAGAGGGCTGTGTATATAAGTTAGTTATCAGAACTTGTGTGTAAATACGCCTAAAGACTCCTAGAGCACGTTTGGGGGTCAGCTTAGCTTAAGCTATATAAACATCACATTGAAGTCAGCTTACAACATATGAACCAGCTTCTGTTTGAGGGTTTTGTTGTATTCAAACTAACTCAAGACCCTTCTTTCCAAAAAATTAATGTTTTGGGCAGTTCAGGCAGATGAAACTTCAATACATTGGTTTGTGAATGACATGCAAAGAGGTAAACCAATTGCAGGCTTCTAACTGAAGAAACTTAAATGAACTGTGACCAATTTTCTTTGTATTCTAGAAATTATGAACTGCTTTTGAACCATAAAGGTATTTTCTATAAAAGTAAGAATGCATGTTTTATGGGGAATTCCTATTCTTTAAGAACCTAAAGGTGGATGTTGCAAATCTGATTTAAATGCTGAACTGTTTTCATCTTGATAGCTATTTCTGTTTCCATTGTATTGGACAAACTTTGTGACAGCAACCTAGTTAAACTGAGATAAATATTACTTCTGATATGTGCCATTGACAGTAAAGGCAGTTATCTGGTCATTTCGTTTCCATTTTGTATATAGTGTGTTGTTCAGAATATAAACTTGTTTGCACCATGTAATTGTGAGTACTTTAAAATGGACCTTCTGGTAAAGAATTGAATAAGTATCCATGCAACTGAAAAATTACATAATTTTGTTTTGAATGCCGTAAGTGTTTAAACATCATTCAACAAATATCAACAACATCCAAAGTGGGGAGAAGCTTGATAGGTTACTTTGTGGTCTTATGAAAATTTATATACAAATTAATTACTACAGAATCTTGCCCAATCATATGTAACACACTGAGTTACCCTGAAAGTTAGTGCCAGCATGCATCTTTGACAAGAATACACATAAACAAATCATAATGGCATAGCGATTAAAACATTTTCTCAATACTGAATAGGTACGAGCAGCACATATTGGGCTGCTTCAGCCACCGTTCTGTTATATGTAAAAATTTGGTATGTTTTATGTTTTTCTAAGAAAAGATGATAGTTGCCTATGAATGAAAGTAGCCATTTTGTGGAGAGATAACTACTATGCTACAAGTGTTCCAGTGGAGGGGTTGTTACAATGTGTGACTTTAATTTGCATCCAAATCACTGAAGTATTCGCTTTGAATGCTAGCTGCCAACTTTTAGTAAAGACATTTTTATTTTTCCTGTTTTTTTACAATCCTTTATTCTGGAGTCCAGCTGATACTGATATGTAATGAGTCAGTGAGGGGTGGACAATAACATCTGAACTGCCTCATATTTTATTTTCTGCCCCATTCCCCTGCAGGGAAGATTCTTAACCTACCTGAGATTGGGAATTTGCATTGTGTGGAATTGTTGCAAACTCACTTTAACATTTGGTGAAACAACAAATTTATGCAATGCTTTATGCCAGCAGTCAGGCCTCTTGGGAAGACTCAATTAACTTGGCTTAGGAAAAGCAAAGTTTGTCTGTAAACAAGGAAACAAATGTGGAATCTACTATTGATCTATCATTTTGCTTTGTAACAAAATGCAGGTAGCAACTAACTAAATCTACTACTGACAAATTTGTGGTTGCTTTCTCCCAACACTGGATTAAAGAGTTTCAATCTGATGACAAAACATTCTTGTTCTTGGTAGCAGCTTAGAAGTTTGAAATTTTCATAAATGTAATACCTGTAGTTCAAATACACATTTTTGAACATAAAACTACTGTTTTCGCCAGTAAAATAAAACAAAATTACTGTTAAATGAATTGTGTTATTTTTGTGCTGAATGTTTTTAGGTAGTAAAACAATAGGAAATGGTAAACAAGCAAACTGCTCAAATTGTGTCTTTTGTGTAGTGATGAAGTCAGCTTCAAAATAATTATTCCAAGTTTATTGAGCTGAAACAAAGCTAAGCCCACCCATTCTGTTTTGAGCAATTTTAAACTGACTCCAGAATTTTGAGTCCATCTGCTTGTGCTGTTGATAATTTCAGTACCATTTAACTGAGTGAGCATCTTGGTCTCAAGGGTTTATTAATTACATAAATTTTTTTGAAAAATTAATGGACATGCCCCAGCTCATGTGACAGTTTCATATGAGGGGACATGTCCTTAAAATTTTTTTTAACCTTTGTTACATTTTTCAAAACTTAAACTCATCTCCCTGAGGCACAGAGGTGCCTCAGGGAGATTTTTGCGTATCTTTCCCGCACATGCGTAAAAGAGCGCAGGCCCTGACTCAGGGAATCCCCCCCCGCCTGCACAGGGAGCGCGTCACGCTGGGCGGGCCTTAGTTGACCTGCCCACATAACATGGCGGCGCACACCCAATTGGGGGTGCCAATCATGTTCATGCTTGTTCCCACCCGCCCCTGCACAACCCCCCCGACGGGGGGAAATTTCTGTCCACGCTGTTTTAGGCAGACATGGTATTGGCAAATGCAATGACAATGGTCAACTTCTGCCGGAATTCTGCACTGAGTATTCCAGCAGAAAGCCAGATTGAAGACCACTTAGAGGCACCCATGCTCAAAGAACTGTAACATTTTGCATTATATTCTGGTGTGCCAACAGGACGTATTACACAGCAGAGTTACGCCCAATGCGGACTGTTACACCGACCACTGGCTGGTTCAAGTTATCGTTGCTTTCAGAATCAAACCATCACCCAAAAGGAAAGGCCCACAAACAAGATAACTACAAGTCCATAGATTCTATCTAGCAAAAGTAAAAGCAGTTTCCAGTGAAAGCTTGAAGACAGATTCTGCAAAGACCCGATTCTGGGCAGTGATGTTAATCCAACAGAGCAATAGGAACAGTTAAAATCCACTCTAAAAGAAACAACTACGGAAGTGGTTGGCTTCTCAACCAGAAGATACCAAGACTGATTTGATGAAAATGACTTCTTCAAAAGAAACACTCTGCCACAATAGATTACTTTCACACCCTGATGACCAGGCAACAAGAACTGAATATAGGGAAGCCTGCAGCACTCTACAAAACAATCCCTGAGTCATCCAAAATAACTGGTGGACAGCACTTGTTGATGGAATAAAATGTTTGCAGATATGGGAGATGAGATCCTTCTACAAAGCCTTGGACCTTCCTATTAGATGCAGGCACCACTAAAATCTTCCGATGGTATAACCCTTTTCATTGTCCATCATTGAATACATTTAAGGCTGGGATAGACAGATTTTTGGTCTCTCAGGAAATTAAGGGATATGGGGAGTGGGCGGGAAAATGGAGTTGAAGCCCAAGATCAGCCGTGGTTGTATTGAATGGCAGAGCAGGCTCAATGGGCTGTGTTGTCTACTCATGCTCCTATTTCTTATGTTCTTATGGATAAAGAGTCCATCTTACAATAATGGTCAGAACACTTTGAGAACCTATTAGGTGACCAGCGGATGGTGTAGGTGACGTCCATTACAAAGATCTCCCAGTGAGAAATGAAATCTGAATTGGATGAACTATGAAGAGAACAAGACTGCTGCGGCACAATTAAAATCACACAAAGCCCCCAGAAGAGATGGGATTCCAGTTGAAGCCTATAAACAGGGAGGATATGTGATTCTAGATAGGTATGTTTACAGCATGCTGAGAGAAAGGGACAATGCCTCAGGACCTTCGAGATGCAGTGATTGTCGCCCTCTACAGAAATAAGGGAGAGAAATCTGACTGTTCAAACTTCAGAGGTATCACCATACTCTCCTGGCAGGCAAAATCTTGGCCAGAGTGGTTCTAAATAGACTTGTTTCAACAATAGCTGAAGAAAGGCTCCCTGAAAGTCAGTCTGGATTCAGACCCATTAGGGGAACTAAAGACATAACCTTTGTCCTGAGACAGACCCAGTAAAAAAACAACAAATGGGCCTGTATGCTACTTTTGTAGATCTCACCAACATATTCAATATAACCAGCCAGACATTATCTAGATTGGGGTGTCATCCAAAATTCCTCACCATTCTCTGACAACTGCACAAACACCACAAAAGTCAGATCAAGCAGAATGAACCCCTCTCAACCAGCTTCTAACTCCCGTGGTGTATTTTTTCTATTCTTTTGTGGGCTTCACTGACAAGCTCAGCATTTGTTGCCCATCTCTAATTGCTCTCGAGAAGGTGGCAGTGACACCTTCTTGAACCACTGCCATCCAGGCAAGGCAAGGGTGTGTGCTGGCACTAACCCTTTTCTCTATTTTCTTCAGTATGATGTTTCAAGAGGCAAAGGCAGGCTTGACAGAGAAGATATGCAGCCTGTTCCAAACAGACAGTAGCCCCTTCAAACTATTTAGCACATGCCAAAACCACATATGAGCTTATAGTGGAGACTCTGTTTTCTGATGATTCTGGCAGACACACAGGAGGCAATGCAACTCATTGTAAGCATTTTCTCTGAGGCAGCAAATGCCTTTGGCCTTACTATTAGTCTAAATAGAAGTGCTGTACCAACCATGGCCCTGAGGAAATTACGATTGACTGCAGATCAGTATTGATTGCAGCAAACTCAGTGCAGGAGAACAGTTTACCTATATTATCTCAAATTATACCACTGCCACCAAGGACATGGACAATCCATCGCCCAAGGCCAAGAGCTCCTTTGCTCACCTCTCAAAGCTTCAGGTGGCAGGACTGCATCACAAAAAATGAAGTCCTCAACAGAGCCAATCTGCCCAGCATTTAATGCATTCTCTTCTAACACCAATTGCACTGGGCAGGACATGTGTCACACATGGAGGATCCTAGAATGCCAAAATAGTGCTTTCTGGTGAACTATGCTTCAGTAAGAGAGATCACAAACACTTCCAAGACCAGCTGAAATGACAGCTCTCTCTGGTTGACATTGACCAATGGGTGTGGGAGCAAGAGGCTGGTGACATAGATACACACAACAACAGGAAAGCAAACCACTTGTTCAAAACAAACAGATGCAAAACTGTGAAAGAAAGGCACACAGTACCGAAGGAGACTGCCTATATCAGACCCCTTCCAAACCAAGAGTTCCTGTTGCCCGACAGCTCAAGAGCCTGCAGATCAAGAATTGGCCTCTTCAGACATGAATGATCATGCCAAAATCCACAGGAACAAGCCTTCCCATGATCTTTAGCTGAGAAGAATCTGCCATCAGATGGCCCATCAGCATTTTGCTGACAGAAGACCGGTGCCCTGCTACATTGAGAGGACGCCATCTGGAGGCAATGTCCCTGTGGCATTAGAGGTGGCCATCAGAACAGGAGGCTCCATGCCCCAAAAAGGGAGCCACAGTTAGGAAAGGCAGCCCTCACCCTTCCCACCCACATCTCCCTCCCAGAACCATGAAGATCTGTTTCCCCACCAATCCAAGGAGCCTACATGCTTGGCCCCTCTGAATTTTTATTTTAAACTTATCCCTCCAAGGGTTCTTCCATGTGGAGGCATTTGTCACCCAGTACACCCACTGGGAGCTAATCTTGCCAATTTTCTTCCCATGTAATTTACCCCTCCTGCTAGGGATCTGCCTGTGGATCAGCTCTCACTGGCTCTACGCATCCCTGTTCACGTGTGAACAAGGCCCTTTCCATCCATGGATTTATTGTGGATGGTTGCATTGAGATCATGGCTGTAATGGAAACCTGACTGAGGGGTGATGGCATCTTTCCTCTAAGTGAAGCCTCCCCACTTGGCTATACTTTGCACCAGTTATTCCATCAAGACCATCATATTGCCAGTTTGGAGCGTATCACCAAATTACTGTCACTTTTTGACCTTGCCATTTCACGTGCTCTTGCTACTCCCATCATACCAATTACAGATAAGGCCATCTTTGATCAATTCCTTGTATCCTGTATCACTCTCCACCCGCATCACCCTTCCATGCCCAAACTTAATTTCCTTCTGTATCCACCCCTGGAAAAACAATGCCTGAATTCGCTTGCAATTGCACTTTCAAAATTGCAACTCCCATTTACCACAACCTTTCTGCAGCTATCGATTTCAGTGTGTCACTGGTTTACCACAGGATGATTTTGTGTGTCAAGTGCAGCTGCATGATCCATTGCTGCTGGTTAGCTTACTGTGAAGAGAGAGCCAAGAGCCTAAGTCTGTCCTGCCAATACACAGCCTCTGCATCACCATGACGCCTGATAGTGCCTTTTTCATGGCAACACACAGCAATGGAGAGAGTGTTTCACCTTTAATAACAAATACAGAAGACACTTCATCCTTAATGCTATCAGAGGGAACCAAACAGGAGGTTGCAGTTCCTGGGTTATATGCCCCATTAAATTGGTGACATTGGGAAGGATCATCGCATTCTAATTGTCAGTGTCCACCTCAAGCTGGACTACCCCCACCCAATAAGTAACTGATCCAGCAACATCTGCTTTCCTTTCTAGCTGTGTGAGGATTAAATATCATACCATCATAAGCAGATGCTAAATGGATATCCATGAAGCAAAAGGTGAAGATTCTCTGGCTTGAAAAGTGGAACGTTAGGACTGTGTGTTCTGGCATGTGTGAGGGCTTGCAGTCAACAGGCAATGTACATAAGATGGCTCTGATTGATTGAGGGCTACAAAAGTTCAACAACGGCATTGCTGTTCTCCAAGAGACTAGATTGGTGAACACTGGATCAATGCGTGAGGCCAATTATGCCTTCTACTGTCATGGCAAAAGTGCAATAACCACTGTGAACATGAAGTTGGCTTTGCTGTCAACAACAAATTGACAGCTAATTGAGAGGCCTGTTGCGACATTTGAATGACTCGCATCCATTTGATGGTAATCAGATGGAGGTTTTGTCTCTGCTTATGCACCAGCTTCCTATGCCAAAGACAAAGATCACTCTTCAACATTCTGGCTGATACGCTACAGCATCTGCCAATGGAGAAAAGTTACTTCTCCTGGGGCACTTTTAACGTAAGAGTTGGATCAGACAGAATTTCATGACAAATGTGCCTCAGTCATCATGTTGTTGGCGAGGTGAACAAAAATGGACAGTGGCTACTAGAACTTTATGCGTGGCATGGGCTTTGTGTTACCAACAGCTTCTTCCAGGGCAGACATCAACACAAGGCGTCATGGTGCCATCCAAGATTGGGCCATTGGCACCAGCTTCACCTGATAATCACCAGAACACATGATTTGTCCAGCATTCTTCACACCCACATCTATCACAGTTCAGACTGCGATACTGATCACTTATTTATCAGTAGCAGGGTGAAGGTGCAACCATAGAAAATACAAGGAAAGACAATAAATGTCAGAAACTCTCGGGCAGTACCTTCCACCGGGGGAGTGGGGGGGCGGGGGGGGGGCGGGGGGTCACCGGATAAGGCTGATGAAGCATGGAAGTCTCAACGGTCAATCATCTATGAAGCTAAAGTAAACACATTTGGCAAAGGAAGAAACTGGAACAAAGATTGGTTCGAGAACCATCTTGCAGAAATGAGTCCTGTCAGTGAAGCGAAGAGCACAACTCACCTGCTTTGCATCATGTCTTCTAACCCTAAAGCATGTGACAATCTCATGCTCGCCAAGGCAGTTGTGTAGAAAACAACAAGGTACTGTGCCAACAAGTACTGGATAAATCTATGCGAAAAAATGCAAACTGCTAGTTACAATGGCACCTTTGTGCTATGTATGCCAGTATCAAAAGAGCACTCATCCCCATCATCACCAATGTTGCCCATTTGAATGACAGGGACAAGCAAATGGCCCACTAGATAGAGCACTACTCCGAGCTATACTCATATGAGATGGACATCTCTCTGCCTGTGCTTTATGATCTTCTGCAGCTCCCTGTCATGTCTGAGCTTGATGCAGAACCTTCATTACTTGAGCTTGAAAGGGCCATTGGCTCCCTAGCAACAAGGAAAGCACCTAGAAAGGAAGGAATACCAGCTGAGCTACACAAGAATGGAAAGCCACACCAGTTGCCATCCTCAGTGACTTCCTGCTCCTCTGCTGGAGAGAAGGCTCTGACTCACAGGATATATGTGACTCAAAGATCATTGTGTTGTACAAGAATAAAGATGATCGATGGGATTGCAACAATGTGGGGCATCTCACTCTTCAGCATCACTGGGAAGTCCTTTGCCAGAGTCATTCTAAGGAAGCTTCATTGATTAGCCAACAGAATATACCCTGATGCACAAGATGGTTTCAGGGTAGGCTGATCTATGGTAGATATATTCTCCCTATGTTAGCTTCAAGAGAAGTGCAGAAAGCAGCAAACACCACACTCCACCTTGTTTTTGTGGATCTTACAAAAACATTTGACACTGTGAGCAGGACATGCCTCTACCGGCTGTCCTCCCAAGCTTCACAGTCTCATATGATCTTTCCATGATAACAAGCATAGCACCATTCTGTTTGACAGCTCCACCCCTGATGGTTTTGAGATCAAGGATGGGGTGAAACAGGACTGCGTTTTAGCCTTTACTCTGTTTGGTATCTTTTTGTTTGACCTACTAACCTGTGCTTTGCCTGCTGACATGGGAGGAGTTTACCTCCACATACGATAAGATGGGAAACTCCACAACCTTTCAAGATTGAAAGCCATGCCAAAAGATTGGCATGTCCTGATCAGAGAACTTCTGTATGGCTGTCATGCCCAGTGAATGCATGCCTTATTCGTGACTTCAAACCTGGATTGTGTTCCTGTGGATGCTTCTGGAACTGTCTTTTATATTTTAAAATGGATATCCACAAGGTGGCTAAGATGGTTGCCAAAGGGTCAGGTGACCATTGCAGCTTCAACACAGAATATCTCAAGCTTCCAGAAAGTTCCAATCGAATCATCCTGGGTGGAGGGCTTCCCCTTGAATGGACATGCCTAGATAGCACCCCTCTGTGGAATTTACCCCTGCCATTCTTCAAAGTTTACTCCAAACACAGAATCAATGGACCTTATCTCCAAGATCAATGCTTCACACCAGAGAGCTGAAGTGACCAGTTATCCACAAAATAAGTGAAAGACTACAATCTATCTCCTTAATCACCTTGAACTCAGCAAATGAGGAGGCTATCACATGGCTTCAGGGATTTGCATTCACTAAATAAATAAGTAAATCTATCTCCTATTGTGAAATGATGTCTTTAGACTTCCAAACCATTCTGGTTAAACAATACAAATATTGTTCATTTGATGGAAACCAGCTGGAGAAAACGAGTTTTGATCTGAAGGCCCCTTTTAAAAAAGACCTGGGCAGTCTGCAGAGAAACTCCAAAAAGACAACAGCTGCGGAAAAGGCAGTACCATATTTTCCCTTTAAGAACCTGGAGGCTGTAAAGTCTTCAAAAGCCTCACAGCTTGATTCCTAAATTCAAGTCCACCTGCAAATAAATTGGACCTCCTGACACGAAAGCCACAAGTGCCTAGCTTCATGACCTGCTGAAAATTCATCTCATAGAGGAAATCCTACAATAATCCTGATACCAAACTCCAGCTATCTGAACTCGTCCAAACTACATCTCAAGAGCAGAAAAGACTTCCTTCTTCACCAGACCCTCAAAGACTGCTTTCCTACAATGAGCTGGACGCATGAACAATGAACTATTCTTTTGTTTACAATTTGTAAAAGTATACCATTTTCTTTAACTGTGCGCTTTTTTGTGTGTGGGAGTGATTGATAAACCATTTAGACTGTCACGTAGAATGTGAATAAATAAACCTCTTTATGTAAACCTACAAACGCTTGCTGCTGTTATTTCTAAATTCACCACACACACACACTGGGCGCTAAGAACCACACCTATCTCCCTCTCCAAAACCTCATTGATTACAAGGGGAAAGGAATTGGGAGTTTCAGCTATTTCCCCTTCCCTGTTCATAACAGTGCTGATGATGCAATACTAGTTGCTCAGACAGAAGGCCAGCTCCAAAGATTCATGGATCATCTGTCCATGCCTTTGTCATGTTCTCCCTCACCATCAGTGTCAAAAAAAACAGTAGTTATGGGACAGGCTGTTGTGTCTCTGCCTGTGCTTAGACCCAACAATAAACCACTGGAAGAGTCAGTAAATTCTGCTACCTTGGATCTACAGTGTCAGACAACCTGCCTGTTGACAAAGAGCTCAGCTCACAGATCGAAAAGGCAGCTACCATCATTGGCTGACGAACAAGCGGGCATGGAAAAACAACAAACTCGTAGGATCAAGATGGTTATATGCAAGGTCTGTATCCTCAGCATCTTACTGTATGGCAGCAATGCCTGAACAACTTACACCTACCAAGAAAAAAGGCTCAATAACTTCTATCTCGGGGCTTATGATGCATCTTTGGCATCACATGGAAAGACAAAGTCATAAATGAAGCAGTCCGTTCTATAATCATGCCTAGCACTAATCAAACAAAGAAGGCTTCACTGGCTTTGGCATGTGCACAGGCTGGAAGATGGCCACATCCCCAAGGATATGCTGTATAGGGATATAGCCCGTGCCAAGAGACCAGCAGGGCACCCTAAGCGCTAATTGAAGGATGCTGTCAAAAATATCATGAAAGCTCTCAACATCAATAATGACAATTCGAAACTCTAGCTGACAATCAATGCAAATGATGATACCGGCTACCATAACGACATATGGTTTGAAGCTCCAAAGCTGACGCGCAGCCTTGCAAACAAGGCGTCAGCAGAGATCATCCAGCAACACCGACAAGAGATAACTTCATGTGTGACACTTGTGGCAGACTTTGCCTTTCTAAAATCGACTTGTTCAGCCATCAAAAAAAGTGCAGTAGATAATCTCAACTGATCGCACCTAAATTCCGAGGCTGTATGCCCATCATCCCTCACAGATGGACCGAAGCCAACACGACTTCCTCAGCCACATCCTCACTTCAAACTTTGCTACCCTAGTCCCCAATAAAATCATTATTCTCTCTCTCTCACCCTGACTGTGCCCCTGGTACCGCCTTCACCTCTACCCCCTTAAGTACAAAGAATGCAGACATGAAAGGATATGTGGACAACTGATTAGTCATTTGCTACCAGATCTGGACCACAAAAAGCCCTATCAGGTCCTGCTCTTGTCTGTTAAGACTGCTCACTATTCCAGGATCACCCCACGCGCGCCCCCACCCCCCCCCACTACTTCTTTGTTCTACGGCAACTGTCTTCTTAAACTCCTTTCCACTGTCCTTTCCACCCTCACCTCCAATTATGTGTGAGGAGCTTATTGACTTTTTTGTCACTGAGATTGCGATCATCCAATCAGCTGCCTCAAACATTTCCCTCCCTTTCATTAGCCCGCCAGTCCAAACTTCTTCTAAAAGCTCCCTCTGCCCTTGCCTGGAACTTGCATCTTTCTATAGCCTCTATCCGATCTCCCACCACAAGTTCCCAAAGCTCATCTTGTCCATGTGTTATGATCCCACACCAGAACCCCAAATTTTGTTAGGATCTGGGTAGTAACAGTAACTTTTGTTGTAAAGTGGAGAAAATTTGAAATCCCAGTTACTTACTAAGAGAATAAAGCCACAAGATTCCATGGCTTTAAACAAACTTTTGCTATACAAAAGTCAGCAAAGCAAACAGCCAACAACACCTATCTTATACTCTAACATCCAGAATTAATATGAGATAAACATGAATTAATGGGCAAACTGTGATCAAACACATCACAAACTGAACATTACATGGCAGTCACAACGTAGCCAGGTCCTCTGAATTTTCTCAACAACACACCCAGATGTTAGCAAGTCTTTAAAACTTTGCCTTGCTCCTGAGGGATTTCAGCACCACTCTTTTGATAATCTATCTGCTGATTTCCCTCCAACTCAGACTGCCCAATGACTGCTCACATCCCAGTTGCTCAGTCTCCTCCCAACACTGTGCCCCAGTGGATTCATAAGGCTGCACCTCAGCAGTTACTGGCACAATTTCAGCTCTCTAGTTACTCTGAGCAGAATCAACGACTGCCTTTCACTTCAGCTTCACTGGGTTGATAACTGCCCTGGGTTACTCTTAACCTCAATCTCCTCAGCAGCACAAAGCTAGCAACCTTCTGCTGTCTCCTCCAGCTCCAGACTCACTTAAGCAACACTGCTCACCACAGGCTGCTGTTCCCTCTGCCCCTTGAACTGATCCGTGTGACCTGTTAATATCTCAGAATGAAGTTCCGCTCTGCTCTGAGCCAGGGTCTAATGTATCAACCTTGGTATATTCTGTACTTTAAGTGTCAAATCTCCATTCAAAGGTCATCCCCACAGGTGCTAACTTATAAAAACAAACAGACAAAAATATTGACTTCCTCACAATTCCACCCCTTGGGAAAAAGAAAGCTTCACGATAATGGAAGTTTGTTTACAATAGCTTTACAGTTTCTTTACAAGTTCTTATCATAAACTTTTAACAAATGGCTTGTTGGATACTGTACAAGTTGCCTTTTCATATTTCACAATTACACCTCTTGTGTTTACAGAGTTATAAGAACTTAACCAAAATAATCGAACGTAGTGAAGGAACATTGAAGTTCTCTTTAGAAACAACTTGACCAGCTTATATTTTTATTTTGTGCTGTGGCTTTTCAGCTTTTCTAATGGAACTGCAAACCAATACATTGGTTCCCTCTTCACATATGGATATGTATTTGTCAAGCTATATGATGCAAACATACATACAAATTAGGAGGAGTAGGCCATTCGGCCCCTTGAGCTTACTCTCCCATTCAATAAGATCATGGCTGATCTGATTGCGACGTCAACTCTACATTCCCGCCTACCTGTGATATTCTTTGACTCCTTTGTTAGTCAAGAATCTATCAACTCTGCCTTAACAATATTCAAGGACCCTGCCTCCACCACTCCCTGGGGAAGAGAGTTCTAAAGAGTCATGGCTCAGAGAAAAGCTTTCCTCATCTCCATCTTAAATGCGAGACCCTTTATTTTCAAACTGTGTCTGCTATTTCTAACCTGTCCCAGGAGGGGAAACATCCTTTCAGCATCCACCCTGTGAAGTCCCCTCAGGATCTTATGTGTTTCAATATGACCACCTCATTCTTCCGAAATCTAATGGATACAGGCCCAGCCTGTCCAACCTTACCTCAAAAAGATACCCCTCCCAATCCCAGGAATCAGTCAAGTGAACCTTCTCTGAACTGCTTCTAATGCATTTATATCCTTTCTTAAAAAAGACCAAAACTGTACACATTACTCTAGGCGTGGGGCAAATTTTTCCATGCCTATTGGCATCAGGCATGTTCAAAGTTGTGAAACCAGTTTGCAATTGTCTGCTCAGCCCGCCAATGGTGGGCTGCGTTTCTTGCCATCAGACATCAGGAACCTCATTGTAATACATCTGCATATCATTACAAGCCCAGCCCACCGGAATCATCCCCCAACGCTGCATCATCCACCCACGTTGGTGGAAAAACACGCCGGTGCAGGACACATCTTGACAAGTGTGAAATGCAGAACTCAAAACTTACCATCACATCACAAACAACCGAGGAACAGAAGGCGCTGGAGCCCGACAGCAGGGGAACCTGGAGGAATGTCTATTGCATGCTGGGTGGATTCTCATGGACACGGCTCCGCTGTGAAGCAGTTCACGGAAGTCACCGTCGAGAGTCTGCTCCAAGCGGATGATTGCCAAGGGGGTGGAGAGGAAGGTCCAGCTGTGTTTGGGACAGCAAGATGTACATTGGTACAAATGACATAGGTAAAAAAAGGGATGAGGCCCTAAAAGCAGAATATAGGGAGTTAGGAAGTAAGTTGAAAAGTAGGACCTCAAAGGTAGTGATCTCAGGATTCCAACCAGTGCCATGTGCCAGTCAGAGTAGAAATAGCAGGATATATCGGATGAATACGTGGCTGAAGAGATGGTGTGAAGGAGAGGGTTTCAGATTCCTGTGGCATTGGGACCGGTTCTGGGGGAGGTGGGACCAGTACAAACTGGACGGGTTACACCTGGGCAGGACCGGGACTAATGTCCTAGGGGCAACATTTGCCAGAGTGGTTGGGGAGGGTTTAAACTAAAATGGCAGGGGAACGGGAACCTATGCAAGGAGTCAAGAGGAAGGGGAATCAAAGACAAGAACAAAAGACAAAAAGCGGAATAAGAAAAGTGATAGAGAAATCAAGGGCAAAAATCAAGCAGGGCCTCAGTGAAAAATAGTGGGAACGGGACAAGTAATGTTAAAAAGACAAGCCTTAAGGCTTTGTGCCTTAACGTGAGGAGCATTTGCAATAAAGTGGATGAATTAACCGCGCAAATAAATGTAAACAGGTATGATATAGTCGGGATTACGGAGACATGGCTGCAGGGTGACCAGGGATGGGAACTAAACATCCAGGGGTATTCAGTATTTAGAAAGGACAGACAAAAAGGAAAAGGCGGTGGAGTTACATTGCTGGTTAAAGAGGAAATTAACACAATAGTGTGGAAAGATATTAGCTCCGACGATGTGGAATCTGGAAGGGTAGAGCTGAGAAACACTAAGGGGCAAAAAGCGCAAGTGGGGGTTGTATATAGACCCAAACTGTAGTGGTGATGTTGGGAGTGGCATTAAACTGGAAATTAGAGACACATGTAATAAAGGAAAATCTGTAATTATGGGTGACTTTAATATGCATATAGATTGGGCAAATCAAATTAGTAACAATACCATAGAGGAGGAATTCCTGGACTGTATACGGGATGGTTTTTTGGACCAATACATTGAGGAAGCAATGAAAGAACAGGCCATCCTCGACTGGGTATTGTGTAATGAGAAAGGAATAATTAGCAATCTAGTTGTGCGAGGCCCCTTGGGGATGAGCGACCATAATATGATAGAATTCTTCATCAAGATGGAGAGTGATGTAGTTGATTCTGAGACTTGGGTCCTGAATCTTAATAAAGGAAACTACGATGGTACGAGTTGGCTATGATGGATTGGGAAACGTTACTTAAAGAGATGACAGTGGATAGGCAATGGCAAACATTCAAAGAGTGCATGGGTGAACTGCAACAATTGTTTATTTCTAAACAAAAACAGAATTACCCAGAAAAACTCAGCAGGTCTGGCAGCATCAGTGGAGAAGAAAAGAGTCGACGTTTTGAGTCCTCACGACCCGTCAACAGTTCTGTTGAAGGGTCGTGAGGACTCGAAACGTCGACTCTTTTCTTCTCCACCGATGCTGCCAGACCTGCTGAGTTTTTCCAGGTAATTCTGTTTTTGTTTTGGATTTCCAGCATCCGCAGTAGTTTTTTGTTTTTATAATTGTTTATTCCTATCTGGCGCAAAAGTAAAATAGGAAAGGTGGCCAAACTATGGCTTACAAGGGAAATTAGAGATAGTATTAGATGCAAGGAAGAGGCATACAAATTGGCCAGAAAAAACAACAGACCTGAGGATTGGGAGCAGTTTAGAATTCAGCAAATGAGGACCAAGGGATTGATTAAGAATGGGAAAACAGAATACAAGAGTAAGTTTGCAGGGAACATAAAAACTGACTGTAAAAGTTTCTCAGTATGTGAAGAGAAAAAGATTGGTGAAGACAAATGTATGTCCCTTGCAGTCAGAAACAGGGAAATTTATAATGGGGAACGAAGAAATGGCTGACCAACTAAATACATACTTTGGTTCTGTCTTCACAAAGGAGGACACTAATAACATACCAGAAATGTTGGGGAACACGGGGTTTAGTGAGAGGGAGGAACTAAAAGAAATCAGTAGTAGTAGGGAAATGGTGTTGGGGAAATCGATGGGATTGAAGGCCGATAAATCCCTAGGGCCTGATAATCTACATCCCAGAGTACTTAAGGAAGTGGCCCTAGAAATAGTGGATGCATTGGTGGTCATCTTCCAAAATTCTATAGACTCTGGATTTGCACCTGAAGCGCTGTAACCTGCATGGCTACGGACCGGGTGCTGGAAAGTGGGATTAAAAATTAGTGGACTAGTTTCTTTTTTTTGTCTTTTTTTGGCTAACACAGGCATGACGGGCTGAATGGCCTCTTTCTGCACTGTAACTTTTCTATGGTACACCAATAGTGCTATTAGGAAGGGAGTTATCAAAGGCACTGAAGACTCTGCAATCATCCCACTTCTGACTGTATGCTGGAGAGGAGGTTATTGGTGAAGCAGCTGAAGATTGTTGGGCATAGGACCCTAAGGAACTCCTGCAACAGTACCCTTGGACTAAGATGACTGGCTTCCAACAACCATCTTCCTTTGTGGTACATGTGACTCCAACCAGTAGAGAGATTTTCCCCCAATTCCCATTGATTTCAATTTTTCCAGAGCTCCTTGACGCCACACTCAGTTAAATGCTGCCTTGATGTCAAAGGCATCACTCTCAGATCATATCTTCAGTTCAGCACTTTTGTCCATGTTTGGACCAAGGCTGTAATGAGGTCTGGAGTTGAGTAGCTCTGGAGGAACCCAAACCGAGTATCAGTGAGTAGGTTATTGCTGAGTAAGTGCCACTGAAAAGCACCGTTGATGACACCTTCCATTACTTTGCTGATGATTGATAATACACTGCATTGGATTTGTCCTGCTTTTTGCAGTCAGGGCAAACCTGGGCAACTTTTAACATTGTCAGGTAGATGCCAGTGTTTTACTGGAACAGCTTCGCTAAGTGTGTGGCTACTTCTGTAGCATAATTCTTCATTACTACAGTTAAGATGTTGTCAGGCCCCATAGACTTTGTAGTAGCCAGTGCCTTCAGCCATTTCTTGATATCATATGGAGTGAATCTAATTATCTGAAGACTGGGATCGATGGTAATGGGGAACCCATGAGGAGGCCGAGATGGATTAACTGCAGAACATTTCTGACTGAAGATGGGTACAAATGCTTCAGCCTTATCTTTTGTACTGACATGCTGGGTTCCCCCATCATTGAAGATAGGGATGTTTTTAAAGCCTCCTTCTTCGGTTAGTTATTTGACTGACCACACCTTTCATGACTGGATTTGGCAGAGGGGGGTGGTTTGATGTGATCAGTTGTTTGTGGGATTGCTTAGCTCTATTTATAGCATGCTGTTTCTGCTGTTTAGCGTGCAAGTAGTGCTGTGTTGTAGCTGCGCCATGTTTCATCTTAATTTTTTTTGCATACCTGGTGCTGCTCTGGCACGCTTTTCTAAACTCCTCACCGAACCAATGCCATTTCCTGTTCTTGCCCTGAACTGAAAAATTTTGCTGACTTTGCTCCCAATTTCCACCCTTCTCTCACTTTCACCTTCTCTTCCCTGCCTGGACTTCTCTGTCTCCATTTCTGAAGATAGGCTATCAAATAATATTCATTATTAGTCCACTGATTCCCACAGCTACCTTGACTACACATCCTTACCCTAAACTTCCTGTAAGATTCAATTCCTTTCTCCCGGTTTCTCCGATTCCAACGCACCTATTCGGACAATACTAGTGCTTCCGATATGCCTTCCTTTTTCCTCAGCTGATGTCCTCTACCCCTGCTCTGGCTGCAGGGCGGGCAGTGGCATCACCAATTCGGCTTGGCAGGAGGTGGTCAGCGCCAACGCCCTGCAAAAGTGGGCAGCTAACCATTGCCACAAGAGGATGAATAATCTCCTTCATTCCACCAGGGTAAGCCACTCTTCTCATCAATTTCAACTCTCACACTCACAAACCCATCACATATCCACAGGGACCTCACTCGCTGCCAGTTCAAGGGACATCACCATTCACTCCCTCACACACAACTTCATTGTCCTCATCCCGTTCATGGGACCACTCATCACCCACACATGCCAGGCATACTTATCATCTGGCTGGCGGGCGTCCTGCTTACACTCCATCTCTATTCATGCAGGACAAGCTGGCACACAAGGGCAGACCGGTGAAGGAATGCCTGAAATCAAGGTCCTCACGGACTTTGAATACAGAGCCATCCAGTTGGCCGGCGATGATCTGGACCATTCCTGTGCTGATAGTGAGGTCGGTGCTGCTCTACCAAGTGAGGATCCAGCAGTGCCACATGCATCAAGCAACCATGCTGTGAGTGATGTGTCATGTTTCACAGGCCACTGCCATGCACTAATTATCTCCCTTGCTTTCGCAGGCACATCTGCCAAACAGCCGACGGTGCCCTCAGCCCAGAGCCTCCAATCAAGCCCAGAAGAAACCTCTGAAGAGGTACCTTAATGTACCCTCCTTGAAGTCCCATCACAATGCTCACCTACACCCTCTATCAGCGCAGAGACACACACCTTGGTGGGACGGAGCTTTAGAGTAGCCTCGGGATAACAACCTGATGAGCACATTGCACTCTGATCCACAGCAGGCAGCAGCAGGGGCTTCCCAGGTGTCCGGCACTTGAAGTGATGCTGGAGGCCAGAAATTTGCTGAGTCCAAGTCGGATGACGAACCTCTGAGTTCAGTTATGTCACAGTTGCTGGAGCTAGAATGGCAAGCTCAGAGGCCAATGAGCTGAGGTCAAAACTGGTAGGATGGTGGCCGCCATGGACACTTTGGTCTAGGACCTCACTCCTGCACGGGCTCAACTCCATCGCTGACACCATAGTTGGCCTCCAACACTGTGTATGCGAGAAGGGTGTGGGGCACATCGATATCACTCCAACTTTCCCTTCTCCTCAAGGAGTCAGCCAGGGACCCTTGGGGCACCCATAGGGAAGAGGATCAGCACCTAGGTGACTCCGTGAGTGTTCGGCCCATCCATATCCCCTCTTCCTGTGACCTCAGCAGCTCCAGCTCCAAAGCTCAAGGAGGATGTCACTGCCACACAGCAGGACCCTGAAAGCAGGCCAGGGCCCTCCAGGTCTCAGCCCTCCATGGATGCCCATCAAGGTCATCACATAGGGCATAGCAGTCAGCAGGCTGCCTCCACCTCTGCTGTGGAAGTCCGGGGAGCACCAAGATGTAGCGGCATGGTTAGGGAAGTTAAGATGATATAGTTGCACGGGTGCTGGGCACGGGTGTTAATCACTTGTACTGTGGCTTCTTGTTCTGATGAGCAGTGTTCATGTCACTCAGACGTGAAACTTGCTCCCTGCACAATGTAGAGGCAGGTGTCTCAGTCCAGGGCCTCTTCCCTGTGCAGTGTCTAACCTTCAGACCAAAGTGATGGTCCAGCTTCACACTCATGGTCACATTAGTGATGCCTGCACCTCGATGATGCGTGTCATTGCTGCAGGATGTCATGACAGGTGTCACCGAGTTCTGTCATTCTCTGTGTGCTCTCAACACCTTTAACATGGGGCTGGCCACCATCTCCTCAGCAATTGTGACCAGCGACGCTGTGCTCCTGAAGGGGTCAGATGCTGAAAGCAGACAAAAGATCAGATGCTTTTAAAGTTTCATGGCTGCGTCTCCATGATATGACCTTGATCACAGAGCGCAAGCAAGCTGCCCTCGGCCAGGCAGGAGTCAGACATTCTCGGAGGCTATGTGAAGGTCTATGGAGTGTCCTCACTGCATGTTGTCATCATCCCCCTGCAATCGAGTGACTATTAAGGCCTCCACTGCGTCTCCATAACAGGAGCATTATCATAGAGGGTATGAGAGCTGCCATAAGCCAAACTGGAGTCAAACATTCATTGGTGCAATGTGAGGACCAATGGTGTCTCATCACTGCATGTCGCCATCATCTTCCTCCACAAATATAGCAGTTATGAGGGCCTCCCGAGCACGCCTGCCTCGTCTGGCCAGTGCGAGGGCCTCATCGCCGTCATTGTCCCTCCTCACCCTCATCCCCGTCAACATCCTCCTCATCGGAGGAGACCTCCAGCTCCTGCATTCCTCCTCAGGCAGCTCCTCTCCCCGTTGCAGCGCTAGGTTGCAAAGGGCGCAGCAGCAACAATACGTCTTACCCTCTGTGGACTATATTGCAGGGCTCCACCAGACCAGACTAGGCACTGGAACCTAATTTTCAGCATACCGATGGCTTGCTCCACCAAGTTGCAACTTGCAGCATGAGCCTCGTTATACCTTTGCTCTGCCATTGCAGTCTGAGGCTGCCACACAGGTGTCATCAGCCAAGTCCTCTGCGGGTAGCCCTCGTCTCCGAGGAGCAATCCCTGCAGCCTATGTGGACCCTGGAAAACGTGCGCAGGCCTGCAGGATGCGTTTGTGGTGGCCACACACCAGCTGCACATTCAGTGATGGGAAGCCCTTGCGATTAACATAGTTTACCACTCGTTGCAATAAAGATCTGAGCGAGTGTAATCGATCGCACCCTGCACATGTGGGAAACCCGAGACCTGGGCAAATCCAATCACTCTTGCAACTGGCTCTACTCGTCCCAGGCAAAATGCACATAGTTGTGTGCCCTCGTGAAGATGGCATCCATGACCTCATGGATGCATTTGTGGGTGGAGGCTTGTGATATACCACAGAGGTCACCTGTGGAACCCTGAAAGGAGCCACTGGCATAAAAATTGAGCATCACAGTCACTTTCATGGCAACTGGCAGTGGATGCCCTCCATGGCACCAAATGCTGCAGCAGGTGTCAGATGTGACCAACCAGTTTCCTAGAAATGCACAATCTTCAGCGACACTGGTTTTCTGTCATCTGCAGGGATGAAAGGCGGCATCTATAGACCCTGGGCCTAGCTAGGCGCTGACAAGTGACGGCTCGCTGTAGCTCTTCTGGAGCATGTGCCGGAGCCCCAGCCTTCTTCCTGAGAATTGATAGACCTCGTGAAGGGACATTTTCAGCCCAAGCCCTCAGTCATGATGCAGAGGTTCCGGTTCAATTCTTGCAATAGAGCCCCAGGTGAGACAATTGCTAGCTACGTGGCGAATTTGAAGCAACTAATGGAACATTGCAAGTCCGCTGAGACTCTGAACGACATGCTCAGAGATCGTTTAGTGTGTGGAGTGAAAGGAGACACTATTCAGAGAAGATTGCTGGCCATGTAAAGCGCTGTAAGAGATTCACAAACAATACAAGGGGCACAAAATCGTACCGTATTCCAAATCGGGTGGGAACAGTCAGCCGAAAGTGGCGCATAAAAGCAAGACTCCACTGTGAAGCGGGAAGCAGCCCCTGCTAACCGAAAAATAAGAAGAAATAATTTAGCAGCTCAGTCGAAGAACACTTTAATCGATATGGAAACAGTCTTTTAGCGATTGGCAGTTTAAATAAGTAGAATGTTACTTTTGAGGGGACTATAAGCTAACGGTCAACAGAGCAGCCAAACTGGACAGGTACCCGTATCCAGAAATCGAAGGCCTATATGCCAAGCTAGCAGAAGGGGAAATGTATACAAAGCTTGACAAGTCATGCATCTCAGCAATTAGAGTTGGATGACGCCTCCCGGGCATTCATCACAATTGATATCCACAAAGGGTTGTACCAATATACACACTTACCTTTCGGTGTTTCCTCAGCCTGTGCCATTTTTCAGAGAACAATGGAAAGCTTACTGCAGGGACTACCCCAGGTTGTAGTCTACTTAGACGATGTGCTGATAACTGGATTCAGTGAAAAGGAATATTTGGCTAACCTAGAGGAAGTTCTAAAATGCTTTTTACAAGCAGGAGTGTGACTAAAAAAGGAAAAATACACTTTTCAAGCAAAGGAAGTAATCTATTTGGGCCACCAGGTAGTTTCTCAGAGGTTACACCCAGTTGAAGAGAAGGTTAAAGCAATAAGAGAGGCATCTGCGCCCAAGAACGCCTCTGGACTTAAATCATTTTTAGGATGATAAATTATTATGGGTGATTTTTACCTGTTTTATCTACAGTTCTGGCCCCTCTGCATTCACTGCTAAGAAAGAACCAATATTGGTCTTGGGAGGCACCACAAAAAGAAGTTTTAATGAAAGTGAAACAGCTGTTACACTCATCCAATCCGTTAGTGCATTATGACCAGACGAAAGATTTGGTGCTAAGGGGTGCTCCCTATGGAGTGGGCGCAGTACTCTCTCATAGAATAGACGATGGCACAGAGCGGCCAATAGGCTATGTATCCAGGATGCTTACCACAGCTGAAAAGTATATTCTCAGATTGAAAAGGAAGGTCTGTCGATCATTTTTGGTGTAAAAAAAAATTTCACCAATATGTGCATGATTGTATCAGGCCACAAACCACTATTGTGTTTGTTTAGCGAGGAAAAGGCTATACCACCAATAGCCTCAGCAAGAATACAATGATGAACCCTGATTTTGGCAGCTTATGAATATACCTTTGTACATAGGTCTGGCATTTACATCGCAAATAGTGATGCCCTGAGTCGCCTGCCCTTACAAGAGAATGAGGAACATGTCCCAGTTCCATAGGAACTCGTTTTACTGTTAAATTTTCTAGATGCCTTGCCAGTATGTGCCAGACAGATCCCAAAACTCAATGAGTGGGGACTCAGTCCTATCTCAAGTGAGAAATCAAGGGTTACATGGTTGGTCTCAGGAGCCAGTCTCCAATTAAATGAAACCGTTCTTCAACCAAAGAAGAGATGAGCAGTCAAGATGGCATTCTATTGTGGGGTCCACAGGTAAAAGTTCCTCCAAAGAGGAGGGAGCCACTTTTAGTCGAACTACACAGTGCCCATCCAGGAATCTCCTGAATGAAGACCATAGCGTGCAGCTATGGTGGCTGGGGGTGGATGGTGATATTGAAAATGTGGTAAAGCACTGTTTGCAATGTCAGCAACTGCAAAAGTTGCCGGTAGCAGCTCCATTGCACCCATGGGAGTGGCACCCAGGTAGACCCTGCATGCGATTACACATCGACCAAGTCAGACCATTCCTTGGAACCATTTTTCTACTGATTATAGATGCCCATTCCAAGTGCTTAGATGTTCATGAGGTCAAATCACCAACATCGGGTGCTACAATAGAGAAACTACTCCAGAGCTTCACCACCCACGGACTACCAGAAGCAGTCGTATCCGATAACGGCACTGCATTCACGAGTGCCGAGTTCCAACGATTTATCAGCCTCAATGTTATCACCCATGTAAGCACTGCACCATACCATCCATCATCAAACAGACTGGTGTAAAAGGCAGTTCAAACTTTTAAGGCAGGCATGAAGCAGTTAACAGGTAATTCGTTGGAGACCAAGCTTGCACGCTTTCTTTTTCACTACAGAACGACCCCCCACACAACAACAGGAGCAACACCTGCAGAATTGTTGATGAGGCGCTGTCTTAGGATAAAACTGAGCCTAATATTTCCAAATTTGGAGGGGAAGGTGGAAAAGAAAGTCAAGGAAACCAAAAAGCTACACATAATTTGCATAGCCGTGAGAGACAATTTACTGTTGGGGAAGCAGTATATGTAATAATTTCGGTGGAGGACCGAAGTGGTTACCGGATAAAGTAAGTTCAGTGACTGCACCATTATCATAACATGTGGAAGTGAAAGGCCGAATCACCTGTAAGCATGTGGACCTTTTAAGAAAAAGAAATAGCACAAGAAGATATGGTTCCATCTGTAACCATTACTGAATCAGTGTTTCCTGTTGAAGATGCTCAACCAAGGACTGACATGTCTGATGTCTCTATCAGAGTGGAAGGCACTGAACTGCAAGTGCCCAACAAGGTACCTGATGTTCATGCAGTTCCAGAGAATGTGGTTCCTGAAAAAGAATCTGGAAGTCGTGGAGCTGCGACATTCCACATGAATCAGGAAACCACCTGAAAGACTGAACTTGTAAACTTCATGACCTGTGTAAATATTATAATGTCATAAGGTAAATATACTTGTAAATACAATATGTACAGCAAAGTTAAAGGGGGAGGAATGTAGTAATTATGGTTTTGTTAAATGTTTGATTGTACCTTTAAGAATAGTCCTGTGATATAAAATCACATGATTGGAGTAAACCAACGTGTTGGCAGCATGGGCTGCCTCCACAATCAGTATAGAGATAGAGGTGGATTTGAAAGCACACGTGTGGTTGCTGCTGGCTGTATTGTAAATAAACCTAATGTTTCCACTTAGAAAGTTGTCTGCAGATCAACTCTATTACATATAGGCGACAAGGCCACACTACAACAATGCCTTGGGGCAACAATAAACCCTTTTCCTGCTAACAAACAATATTTCCGCTTCCGCTATCCCTCACGTCAGGGGATATTAGCTGTGCCAAATTTATTTTTGCAAGAACCCAAACTTTCAAACAAATTTGTTCATTCATGTTTGAATTATTCTGTCTGAGAAAGTAGAAAATCGCCCGGGTATGTCCTGTTCACAAAAAGCAGGGCAAATCCAATTCAGCCAAATGCAGCCCACTCTCAGGCATCGGCAAAGTAATGTAAGTTGTTGAGAGAGCTATCAAGCGGCACTTAATCAGCAATAACCTGGTTACCAATACTTAGTTTGGATTCAACTCTAGACTCTCATTGCAGCCTTTGACCAATCTTGGGTAAAGGAACTGAGCTCCAAATCGCACTCGCACCTCAGCGAGCGACTGCCCTTGACACCAAGGCAGCTTTTGGTCGAGTGTGGCATCAAGGAGCCCTAGCAAAATTGAAATCAATGGGAATCAGGCAAAAACTCTTCCCCGATTGGAGTTATATTTAGCACAAAAGGAAGATGGTTGCGGTCATTGGAGGCCAATCAAATCAGCAACAGAACATCTCTGTAAGAGTTCTTCAGGGTAGTGTCCTAGGTCCAATCATCTTCAACTGCTTCAAAGATATTCCCACCAACCTATGCAGCGAAGTGGGGACATTCGCTGATGAACATCAAATGTTGGTAGCATAGAAAAAGTAACAGGGACAGAAACACAATGAGGGAGAGTTGGCCAAGGGAGAGGTTGGGTTGGGGGGGGTGGGGGCGGGTGTTGTGGTGAGATGAGATACTCCATGTTGTGATTTTGCCAACTGCTAGTTCTTTGACAAATCCAGCACTGCCAGTTGATTAAAGACATTCGCAGGTATCAAAACTCATTTTGTTCCACACATCAGAATGTCTGAATTTAATGCAAAACATCGCACTCTGAAGGGTGAATGAGCAGGTAATAGCTGATTTTGGCTATGAATTCCAGATTAAACACTCAACTCTGTTTCATTCCTTTTCATAATTTAAAATAAAACTATATATTTTTCTGCTTTTAATTATATTACACTTGTCCTTATCCATGCCCATTTTGAGAGTTTTCTGGCAAAAGCAGCAGCTTAGGGTCCAAGGAAACTGGAGAGAACCACTTTCATATTAAAACAATTTATTTCAGGGTTGGTTCAATATAACGAGAGAGAAGCCTCCTGAGCTTTGCTTTGTAGGTCCTACTACCCTCCTCAAGTGTACTATTTGAGTGTTGAAGATGTCAGCTGTTATTCTAGGCAGCATATCTCCAGAAAGTTTGAAATGATGCTACCTGCAATTTTCCTGTCCTCTTTAGGGATGTGCTTTGCTTCATGGGTAAATCTAACATGATAAAGCAAGCAAATGCAAGCAAAGTTCAGCTTTCAATTCATCAAGTTTACTAACGAACAGATGGGACACCAATCTTGGTTTTTAAAATCAATTTAAGTATGCCTATCTGCTACTCCACCTCTATCAGTAACCCTTTACTCTTCTGTTTACTGCTATGTTTTCTTGTATCTGCTATTCATTCACTCTTACTTTTCATTTCCCTGCTACATTATCCCATTTCTCTTACTCTGTGTTTTCTATTGTTCACCTGGTACGTTACTCCCTCCTTTTCTCTGCAACAGTTACTTTTACTTTGGTGTTAGTTACTTTCTTCCACTCCCTTTCTTTCTGTTACTGTCTGACTGATCCTTGTGTTTCCTCTAACATTCCAGTGATCTCTAGTCCTTTCCAACTGCTCCAGTGATCTTCCAGCAATCACCCCCAGTTTCCAAAAGAGCCCATGATGTACCAGACACTGTCAAACCCCCAGTTTCTAAAGAGCTGATCAATTAGCTGTACAAAATGCCCATCAGGCCTCTGAAAAACCGATTGGTGTGTTGCACAAGTGGGCTATCCTCTCCTGACCCTGAATTGGTGAATTAATATGCCTTTGGCAGCTTAACAGCAGCAAAAGACACTGTAGAATTGTGCAGAATTTGTATCAACCCAGGGTCCATGTTACTACTGGATTCACAGTGCCTTAAAGTGCAATTTAGTAATGCAAAACTGACCAGAAACAGATGGGGGATGACTGGGAGATTTAACTTCATTCAATCAAACACAGTGAGGAAGACTGTCTATTATAAATAACCTAATTTTGTAATTGTTGGTATTTTCAAACACAACATAGTGAGGTGGCAAACTGTCAAAACCTGACTAAAACAATGTGTTTAGCCATTTTGTTGGAAACGCAGTTAGAACGATGTAGAGTAAGCATTCCATGAAGATAGAATCAATAAAGTTGCAGAGGCAATCTATTACTTAGCTGATTCTAGAGGTGGAATCATCCCAGATTTGCACTAAGTGCGTTAGTGGGCGGGGAAAAGAACGTTTTACCCACTGGCCGCAATGGTGGCTTTTCACGCCGTATCACACCAATCCTGCCTCATTAATCATGCACAAACACGCCATTTCACTGGCAGACAGCCTCTGATTCACCCACCACACCATCACCTCACCGCTTCCTCACGCCAGGCGCCATATTTAAAGTGCAGCTGTGCACACACCTCAGTGTTTCTAACCCCGACATGGCCCCGAAAGGCAAGATGACTGCAGCCCCCCGATTCAGTGATGCATCCCTGGAACAACTTTTAGATGCAGTGGATGCCTACCACGATGACCTGTACCTTCACTCTGGCAGAAGCAACAACAGCACCACCAATCTGGCTTGGGATACGGTGGCAGTGGTGGTCAGTGCCAATGCCCTGCAAAAGAGGACTGCCACCCAGTGCCAAAAGAGGATGACTAATCTCCTCTGTTCTGCTAGGGTAAATTACTCTTCTCATCAATCTCAACTCTCACAAATTCATCTCACACATCCACAGGGATCTCATGCACTGCCAGTTCAAGGGACATCACAATTCACTCTCTCTCTCACACACCTTCGTTGTCCTCATCTCGTCCACGGGAGCACTCACCACCCACACATGCCAGGCGTACTTATCATCTGGCTTGGCAGGCACCCTGCTTATGCTCTCTCCATCTCTATTCATGCAGGACAAGCTGGCACACAAAAGGGGAGAGGTCACAGACTGGTGGAGGAATGCCTGAAATCAAGGTCCCCATGGGCTTTGCAAACAGAGCCATCCAGCTGGCCAGCGAAGATCTGGACCATTTCTGTGCTGACGGTGCTCAACCAAGTGAGGATCCAGCAGTGCAACATCCATCAAACAACCATTCTGTGAGTGATGTGTCCTGTTCCACAGGTCACTGCCATGCACTAAATATCTCTCCTTGCTTTTGCAGGCACATCTAGGAAACAGCTGAGGGAGTCCACGATTCAAGCCCCAAAGGCACCTCAGGAAAGGAATCTGTTGCAACCCTCAGTAAAGACCCGTCACAGCACACACCCACACCCTCTACCAGTGCAGAGGCACACACCTCGGTGGGACCTAGCTTTAGGTAGCCTCGGGGTCACAATCTGGTGAGCATATCACACTGTCTGATCCATAGCAGGTGGTTGCAGGTTTCCGGCATTCGGAGGACTGCTGGAGACCAGAAATCTGCTGAGCCCAAATTAGATCATGAGGCTGTGGACTCGATCATACCTCAGTTGCTGGAGCTGCAGAGGCAAGCTCGGGAACATCAGGAAGGGATGTCCGCTGCTCCCCTCAGATTGCAAGGCACAATGGAGGAGTCTGTCTGCCTTCAGTCTAAGGTGATAACGCAGGCATGCCAATGCGCTGAGGTCAACACTGGTAGGATTGCGGACGCCATGGAGGCCTTGGTCCAAGACATCATTCAGTTGGGCGTAGGCTGAACTCCATTGCTGACACCATGGCTGGCCTCCAACAGTGTCAACTCGAGAGGGGTGCGGGGCAGCTCGATATCCCTCCAGCTTCCCCTTCTCCTCAAGGAGTCAGCCTTGTGCACCCATAGGGAGGAGGATCAACAGGTGCACACCCTGGGGCCATCCATCCAGGTGACTCCGGGAGTATCCAGCCCATCCAAATCCCCTCTTCCTGTGACCCCAGAAGCTCGAAGAGGGTGGCACTGCCACACAGCAATATTCATGTCACTCAGATGTGAAATCTTTCTGCACAAGATAAAGACAGGTGTCTCAGTCCAAGGCCTCTTCCCTGTGCTCTGTGCAGCCTTCAGACCAAAGTGATGGTCCGGCCTCACACTCCTTGGACACATTACTGATGCCTGCACTGCGACGGTGTTCGTCATTGCTGCCAGAATGTTGTGGGCAGATGCCACAGAGTGTTCTCATTCTCTCTGTGTGCTCCCAGCACCTTTATGGAGGGGTTGGCCCCCATCTTTTCAGCACCTGTGACCAGTGACGCTGTGCTCCTGAAGGGCTCAGGTGCTGAAGGTGGACAAAGGATCAGGTGACTCTAGAGTTTCATGACTGCATCTCCACGATCATGGAGCGCAAGCGAGCAGCCCTCGGCCAGACAGGAGTCAGACATTCTCAGAGGCTATGTGAAGATCTATGGAGTGTCCTCATTGTATGTCGTCATCATCCTCCTGGAATCCAGCGACTATTAGAGGGGCAAAAACAAAAAATGCTGGAAAAACTCAGCAGGTCTGACAGCATCTGTGGAGAGAATGACAGAGTTAACGTTTCGAGTCTGTATGACTCTTCTTCATATCGACTCAAAATGTTAACTCTGTCTTTCTCTCCACAGATGCTATCAGACCTGCTGAGATTTTCCAGCATTTTTTGTTTTTGTTTCAGATTTCCAGAATCCGCAGAATTTTGCCTTTGACTATTAGAGGGCCTCTGCTGCGCTTCCATGACAGGAGCTTTATCACAGAGGGTATGTGTGCTGCCGTAAGCCAGACTGGAGTCAAACATTCACGGATGCGATGTGAGGATCTCTGGTGTCACCTCACCACATGTCGTCATTATCCTCCACAAATCTAGCAGCTATGAGGGCCTCTCGAGCATGCCTGCCTTGTCTGGCCAGTGCAAGGGCCTCATAAGCTGTCATTATCGCCTTCAAGGACCTCCTCACCCTCATCACCAACAACATCCTCCTCATTGGAGGAGACCTCCAGCTCCTTCCATTTCCTCCTCAGCTAGCTCCTCTCCCCACTGCAGCACCAGGCTGTAAAGGGCGCAGCAGACAATGACGATGCGTGACGACCTCTGTGGACTATATTGCAGGACCCCACCAGACCAGTCCAGGCACCGGAACCTCATTTTCAGCAACCTGATGGTTTGCTCCACCAAGTTGCGAGTTGCAGCATGAACCTCGTTATACCTTCGCTCTGCTACAGTCTAAGGCCACCGCACGCGTGTCATCAGCCACGTCCTCTGCGGGTCGCCCTTGTCCCCGAGGAGCCATATCTGTGGACTCTGGAAACCATTAGGGATCTGCGACTGACTGAGAATGCAGACATCGTACACACTCCCTGGAAACCGTGTGCAGACCTGCAGGATGTGTTTGTGTGAATGCAGTAGATGGCACCCTGCACCTGTGGGAAACCTGAGATCTGGGCAAATCCAATTGCTCTTGCATCTGGCTCTCCCGGTCCTGTGCGAAATGCACAAAGTTGTGTGCCCTCGTGAAGATGGCATCTGTGACCTCATGAACGCAATTGTGGGCAGAGGCTTGTGGTATCCCACAGAGGTCACCTGTGGACCCCAGAAAGGACCCACTGGCATAGAAATTGAGTGCCACTGGACGGCCAGTGGCAGTGGATTCCTTCCATGTCCCCGTGGCGCTAAATCCTGCAGTAGCTCGCAGATCAGTTCCTTAGATTCTGGTTCTCGGTCATCTGCAGTGAAAGGTGGCATCTATAGACCCTGGGTCTAGCTAGGCGCCAACCAGCGATGGCTCGCTGTGGCTCTTTGATAGAGTGTGCGGGAGCCCCAGCCGCCCCTTCTTCCAGAAGGGGCTGCTCCTCCCTCTGCTTGGCTAGGTGCCTCAGCTGCTCTCTTCTCCATTGTCCTCACTCTCTGTGCGTCAGTAGGCATACAGCTCGTTCACCAGGCTCCATGCCCCTGATGTACTCCTCCTGCAGGATGAAAGAGAGACGTGTGGATGAGCAGGGCTGCACTAAGAACTTGTATTTGTTCAGTCTGAGGGCCCCTGAATGCACCCTGGAGAGTGCTGGCCACCACCTGGATGACCAGATATTAGTGCACTGCATAACTGCCCAAAACCCCACCTTCCTCCACCCCACTCCACCCGACCAATTGGTGGCAGCTTTGCCCATTGGACTGCATGCTGTGCTCTCAGCTCAGGCACAGGCATTCTCCTAATCCACACTGCAAGGCTGCACAGTTAGCTTCTTTTAGAGTTAAAACAATTAACTAAATTAACAATAACAAGGGAGAAATCAAGCACAGCCCCTAAGTCAGGTCAGCTGTAAAATCAAGGAAAAAACTTTAAAGGAACCTTACAAACATTAAACCAAAATGTGATTAAAGGGGTCAACAAACCACCCCAGTCCCTGCGGCGCCCACCGGGCACGGAAGGCCTCGAGAGTGCTGGCAGACACCGCGTGCTCCCTTTCCAGGCCACGAACGTAGCCACGGAAGAGGGACAAACAATCGGGCGGGACTCCCCCCTCGATCGTCCGCTGCCTGGACTTGTTAATGGCCAACCTGGCCAGGCCCAGGAGCAGGTTCACGAGGAGGTCCTCCTCCTTCCCGACCCCCTTCCGCACCGGGTGTCCGTAGATCAGGAGCGTGGGACTGAAGTGCAAACAAAACAGCAACAGAAGGTTTTTTAAATAACTAAAAAGGGAGTGCAGCCTATCACACCCTATATAAACGTGGTCCACGGACTCCACAAGACCACAAAAAGAGCAGGTGTCTTGGGAGTCTGTGAACCTACACATTTTACGATTGTAGGGGACTGCTGCATGCAACACCCTCCAACCCAGGTCCCCGATAGAAAGCGGGAGGACACCTCCGTAGAGGGCCTCCCATCGGGGGCCTCCACCACCGGACGGCAACAAGGCATGCCAGGGTGTGTCCGGGCGGCGGACGAGGGCGAGAAAATGGAAGGTGTGCAGCAGCAGTCCGTACAGGAAACTCCTCCGCGCCGTGCCAAATGGCACGGAGAGCATGTCCCCGAGGCGGCTCATATTATTGCGGGGCACCGGCACCCGAGGGAGGGTTCAGGGCTTGGGGCCAATGTGAAATTTCGTCCGAACAGGGGAACGTTCAGCCAGAAGATCACCGCGCACCTGGGCCACCTCGAGACCTAAAATGACATCGGGTCCGAGCACGACCGTCCTTAGGTCTTGGATGGCATCGGCTGCGACCTGGACACTCACTGACGCGCGACGCGCCAACTCCTGCGGGAGCATCCAGCCCAGTCCTCCGCCACCCAGCACGTCCCCGATCCTGGTCACCCCGGCAGCCACAGCCCTCCTCTCCGCCAGCCACTGAAAAGGACGGAGGGGCGGATTCCTGAGCAGCGGCTCTCTGACGATAGCCGCTACTCCTGACAGGGGAGAGCTGCGTCGCGAGGCGACCACGTTCCAGACTTTGATCAGGTCCTGGTAAAAGACGGGCAACGCCTGTAAGGAGCCACCGAGGCCCCTCTGCTCTATAAACAGGAGCTGCACGTCATAATTCAGGCCGTGCACCTGGCGGAAGAAATACGTCGCCAGGGCACACCATCTCGGAGGAGGCTCGACGTAAAGGTATCGCAGCAGGGTCTGAAGACGGAAAGTCGCCATCTGCGTGCGTAGGCACACTAGCGCCTGACCGCCTTCCCTAAGCAGTAGACTCAGAACCTCAGCAGCGACCCAGTGCAATCTTTTGTCCCAGAAGAAGTCAATGAGCATTCTCTGGATTTTGGCGACAAGTCCGGGGGAGGGGTCAAAGTGACCAGCCGATACCACAACATGGCGGCGATCAGCTGGTTTATGACCAGACTGTTAGCTTGAACATGGGGGAGACTGGGCTAAACAGGGTTGACGACATTGCAAGGGACTGTAAGCGCCTCCACCAGTGACTGCTCCATGGCCAGCTTTAGCAAGGAGAGTATACAATGTGCCCAGTCGCCCAACTGTTCTGCAGTCCATAAAGATGCTCATTAGTTTGCAGTCTGTGCCCGAGGGATGAAAAGTTCTGGAGCATTTGGTGGCATTTTCAAGCCTCTGTGTTGCTTGAGTGGGCAGATAAGCTAGAGGCCCGATTCCATGCATATCAACGTGGCTGCCCCCGAACTGTCTCAGCTGCGGAGAAATGGTCACTTTATGCAAGGTGTCCCTAATGCGTTGCCGCTTTCCTCCCCCACCAGGCTGCACTTGATTTTGCACTACCTTCAACCGCAGGTCAGCCTTTACCCAGCACCCCAACGCGCCTCAACTGCAAGGCAGCCTTTGTCCCCTACCCCCCCAAAGTCACCTCAACTACGTGACAGCCTTTGTTCCACCCCCCCCAATGCGCCTCAACCGCAGGGCAGCCTCCCCCCCACCATGTGCCTCAATTGCAGGGCAGCCTTTGTCCCCCGCCACCATCCCCCCCATACGCCTCAACCTTGAAGTCCAACAGGGGTCCCTCACAAGCGCTCTGCAATGTTACTGTGCACTCACCTCCAAGTTCCCCCGTCAAAGTACAGCCCGCTAAGGACACACCTTTTAAATATTGTGAAATACGTCGGCATGATTGGGCAGATGATCCAGTGGGGTGGATGAGTCTGTTAAGCTGGCCTTATAATGAAATGCAGATGTATTACAACAAGGTTCCCAACATCCGATGGCCAGGAATGCCCACCATCGATGGGCTGAGTGGATGATTGCAAACTGGTTTCACGACGTCATGAAACCAATTTTTGGCCTCCTCGTTATATTGTCTGCTCACTCCACTGAACACGCCCGACGCCAAGGGGCACGGACGATTTCACCCTATAGTTTACGACACCTCTGAAGGTCCATGAGCCACAAGCCCTTGAGAAGCTGGCAAAATTCCTCAAAAACTTCAGGGTGCTAAGAGATACATCCCCACAATGGAATTGGCCAGGTTGGGTGTGCAGGGTGTGGACTCGTTCCCCAGACCCTTTTCCCACACTAGTGAAAAATTGGGGGCACCAGGAATGGGGGCATAAATCCTGGAATCTGGTCCCATCTACCATTTTTAAAGGTCCGCAGAGTCTGGCGAATATCTAGCCCTTAATGTCAGTGGTGGTGATCAAAAAACTAAAAATAAAAAATGCTGGAAATACTCAGCAACCTCTGTGGAGAGTTCTTCTCCCAGACCTGTCATGTCTTTCCAGCATTATCTGTTTTGATTTCAGCGTTCCAGCAACCACAGTATTTTGCTTTGGTATTTGTGATCATGAATTTTGAGGGAAGGAAATCCGCTTTACCTAGTCTGGCCTATACATTAATTCAGAAACACAGCAACATATTTGACTCTGAACTTCCTTCCGAAATGGTCTAGCAAGCCACTCAGATTCAACAAACCACTACCAAACTCCAGAAGGACAAGATTGAATGGATCACCCTGCATAGACCTCAGCACCAGATTCTGGCACAAATAAAAGACATCCAGCCCAGTCAACCCTACAAAGTCCTCTCGAATAACATCTGAGTACTTATGCTAAAATTGGGAAAGCTGTCCCAGAGACTAGTCAAGCAATAGCCTGACTTACTCACATGGCCAACCTTGCAACCAATATTCCAGACTCCTCCATCACCAATCTACTGGCAGGGCAGATCCACCAGATGTGATCACACAGTGGTATAAATTGGGAAGGAGTGGCCCTTGGAGTCCTCAATTTTGACTCCAGACCTCATGGAGTCCCATGGCATCAAGTCAAATACTGGCAAGGAAGCCTCCCGCTGCTTGCTACGCATCACTCTCTCTCAGCTTATGAGTCAGTGTTCCTCCATGTTGAGCACCACTTCAAAGAAAAACCAAGGGTAGCAAAGGCACAGAATGTACTCTGGGTGGACGATCTTCAATTTCAAAACCAAAGAATGGCTCAGTACCACCACTACTGATTGAACCAGCGGAGTCCTCGAAGACATATGTGCCATGCTGGGCCTGTGGCAATTGGTGAGCGAACCAACACAAGGGAACATAGGACTCAGGAGTAGGAGGAGGCCATTCAGCCCTGCAAGCCTGCTCTGCCATTTAATAAGATTATGGCTGATCTGGTTGTGGTCTCAACTCCACTTTGCCACCTGTCTGCCATAACCCTTGACTCCCTTATCTATCAAAAATCTGCCTAACTATGTCTTGAATAAATTTAATGACCCAGCCTCTACTGCTCTCTGGGGAAGAGAATTCCACATGCTATCAACCCTCAGAGAAAAAAATTCTCCTTATCTCAGTCTTAAAAGGAAGACTTCTTATTCTTAAACTGTGTCTCCTAGTTCTAGTCTCCCCCACGTGTGATATCTACCCTGTCAAGTCCCCTCAGGATCTAATATGTTTCAATAAGATCACCTCTCATTCTTCTAAACTCCAATGGTAATAGGCCCAACCTGTTCAACCTTTCTTCATAGGATAAGCCCTTCATCCCAGAAATGAATCGAGCGAACCTTCTCTGTAATGCTTCTAACACAATTATATCCTTTTTCACAGACCAAAACTGTGCACAATATTCCAGATGTGGTCTCACCAAGACCCTGTGCAACTGCAGCAAAACTTCCTTACTTTTATATTCCATTCCTCTTGCAATAAACACCAACATTCTATCTGCCTTCCCAATCACTTGCCTGCATACTAACTTTTTGTGACTCATGTATCAGGGCACCCAGATCCCTCTTTACCATTGAATTCTGCAATCTCTCTCCATTTAAACAGTATACAGTTTTTTCATTCTTCCTGTTAAAATTGACAAGTTCACATTTTCCCACATTATATTCCATCTGCCAATTTTTCCCCACTCACTGGCTATATCCTTTTGCAGGTTCTCTACCTTCTCTTGACAACTTACTTTCCTACCCATCTTGGTGCCATCATCAAATTTAGCTACCATACCCTTCATCCAAGTCATTAATATAGATTGTAAATAGTTGGGGCCCCAGCGCTGATCCCTATGACACTCCACTAGTTACAGCGTGCCAACCCAAAAAAGACCCATTTTACCTACTCTTTGTTTCCTGTTAGCTAACCAATCCTTTATCAATGCTAATATGTTACCCCCACACCATGTGCTCTTATCTTGTGTATTAACCTTTGATGTGGCACCGTATCAAATGCCTTTTAGAAATCAAGTATACCACATCTACAGGTTCCCTTCTTTCCACCTTGCTTGTTACTTCCTCAAAAACTCTAAAATAAATTAGTTAAACACAATTTCCTTTTCACAAAGCCATGTTGACTCTGCCTGATCACACTGATTTTCTAAGTATCCTGCTATAACCTCCTTAATAGTGGATTCTAGCAATTTCCTTGTGACAGGTGTTAGGCTAACTGGCCTGCTTTCTCTCTCCCTCCTTTCTCAAATGAAGATGTTACATTAGCTATTTTCCAATGCTCTAGGACCTCTTCCAGAATCTAAGGAATTTTGGAAGATTATAACCAATGCATCTACCATTTCTGCAGTGTCCTGGGCACGTGCCAGCCTTTAGGTCTAATACTTTTCCTAGCACCTTTCCAATCGTGATGAGTATTGTTTTAAGTTCCTCTCTCCTCTCCACCTTTCGATTTTCAAATATTTTTGGGAAATTTTCTAAGGTTTTCTACAGTGAAGACAGACACAAAATACCCATTCGACACCTCTACCATTTCATTGTTTTCTATTACCAATTCCTCATGCTCACTCTAAAGAACCAACATCAACTTTAGTTATACTTTTCCTATTTAAATACTTGTAAAAACTCTTACTGTCCATTTTTATGTTACTAGCTATCTTTCTCTCATGCTCCACTTTCTCCCTCTTTATTTTTTTTTAGTCATTCATTGATTTAGTCATTCACTTAAAATCTGACCAATCTTCTGACCTACCACTAATCTTTGCAGGTTTGTACAGTGTTTTTTTTTCAATTTGATGCAATCCTTGACTTGTTTATTCAGCCATGGATGATGCATCCTTCTAAAAGGGTCTTTCTTTCTTACTGGAATGCATCTTTGCTGAGATATATTAAATATCTCTTTAGAAGTCTGCCACTGCATCTCTACTGTCCTACCTTTTAAGCTAGTTTCCCAGTTCACTTTAGCTAGCCTTGCATTCATACTCTTATAATTACCTTTATTCAGGTTTAAAACAGTAGTCTTAAACCCATACTTTAACTCTTCAAACTGAACATGAAATTTTACCGTATTCTGATTGCTATCACCTAAAGGCTCCTTTCCCATGAGGTTATTAATTAATCCTATTTCATTGCTCATTACCAGGTCTAGAATAGCTTGCTCCTTAGTTGGTTCTAGAAGGTACTACTGTAAGAAATTGTCCCATATACACTATGAACTCATTTTCCAGGCCACCTTTGCCAATCTGATTCTTCCAATCTACATGTAGATTAAGTTATCGCATGATAATTATAGTACCTTTCTTGCACACTCCATTTATTTCTTCCTGTAAACTCTGTCCTACAGTATAACTGCTGTCAGAGGACCTGTAAACTACTTCCACAAGTGACCTTTTACCTTTCCTATTTTTTATCTCTACCCAAAATTATTCTACATCTTGCTCTTTCAAGCCAAGGTCATCTCTCACTACTGTACTCCTTAATTAACAGAACTACCCCACCACCTTTTCCTAACATCTTACCTTTTGAAATGTCAAACACCCTTCAATATTGAGGTCCCAATCTTGGTCACCCTGCAACCATGTCTCTATGATGGCTATCAGGTCAAACATATTTATTTCTGTCTATGCTAACAATTCATCCATTTTGTTACAAATGCTGCATACATTCAACTACAGAGCCTTTAACTCTATCTTTTTACCATTTTTGTAATCTCTAGCCTCGTCTGCTGGTGCATTCTTAAATTTGTATTCTCTGCCCCTTCCTGTGCCACACTCTGGTTAGCTTAAACCAAATCACTACCCTACTCTAGTACTTCGTTGTTACCCCTTGATTTACAATATCTCCTCTCACACAATCCCTTCCCCTCCACTATTTAGTGTAAAGCCCTCTTTACTGCACTAGTTATATGACTAGTTATTTGAAGGGAGGCATTGGTGTAGTGGCATTGTCACTGGACTAGTAATCCAGAGGCCCAGGATAATGCCCTGGGGCAGATGGTGAAATTTGAGTTCAATAAAATCTGGAATCAAAAGTCTAATTTAATGATACAAAAACAAAAAATGCTGGAAAAACTCAGCAGGTCTAACAGCATCTGTGGAGAGATAAACAGCGTTAACGTTTTGAGTATGTTCTTCGGTCACACAGACTCAAAACGTTAACTCTGTTTTTCTGCCCACAGATGCTGTTCGACCTGCTGAGTTTTTCCAGCATTTTCTGTTTTTGTTTCAGATTTCCATCATCCACAGTATTTTGCTTTTATCTAATTTAATGATGACCATTGTCAATTGTTGTAAACATCCATCTAGTTCACTAGTCTGCCATCCTGCCATTACATGACTCCTCTGAAATGGCTTGTAAGGTGTGGGTCTAAAAGGAATGAAAGTCTAAAAGGAATGAAACTGGACGGACCCGCTAACATCAACCTATGCACTAGAAATGACAATGACAAAGTCAGCCCTATCAACCCTGCAAAATCCTCCTTACCAACATCCTCAGGGTAGTGCCCTTAGTCCAACCTATTCAGCTGTTTCATCAATGACCTTCCTTCCATCATAAGGTCAGAAGTGGGGATGTTTGCTGATGATTGCATAATGTTCAGCACCATTTGCAGCTCCTCAGATACTGAAGCAGTCCATGTCCAAATGCAGCAAGACCTGGACAATATCCAGGCTTGGGCTGACAAGTGGCAAGGGCCAGGCAATGGCCTTCTCCAACAAGAGAGAATCTAACCATCACCCCTTGACATTCAATGGCATTATCTTCACTGAATCACCCATTATCAACATCCTGGGAGTTATCATTGACCAGAAACTGAACCGGACTAGCCATATAAATACTATGGCTACAAGAGCAGGTCAGAGGCTAGGAATCCTGCAGCGAGTAACTCAACTCCTGACTCCCCAAAGCCTGTCCACCATCTACAAGACACAAATCAGGAGTGTGATGGAATACACCCCCACTTGCTGGATGAATGCAGCTCCAACAACACTCGAAAAACTTGACACCATGCAGGACAAAGCTTGATTGGCACCTCATCCACAAACTTTCACCCCCTCCACCACCAATGCACAGTGGCAACAGTGTGTACCATCTACAAGATGCACTGCAGGAACTCACCAAGGCTCCTTAGACAGCAACTTCCAAACCCACGACCACTACCATCTAAAAGGACAAGGGCAGCAGGCATATGGGAACACCACCACCTGGAAGTTCCATCCACTCACCATCCTGACTTGGAACTATATTGTTGTTTCTTCACTGTCACTGGGTCAAAATCCTGGAACTCCCTCCCTAACAGCACTGTGGATGTATCTACACCACATGGACTGCAGCACTTCAAGAAGGCAGCTCACCACCACCTTAAGGGGCAATTAGGGATGGGCAACAAATGCTGGCCTAGCCAGCGACACTCACATCCCATGAACGAATATTTTTTTAAAAAACTTGCCAGCACACTGGTCCCAGCACAGTTCAGGTGAAGCCTGCCCCGATGGCACAGCTCCCACTTGCCCCAGTACTGGTGCCAATGCCCCATGAATGGAAACCCATTTCTCCCACACTAGTCTTTGAGCCATGCATTCATTTCTGTAATATTATTTACCCTATACCAATTTGCTCATGGCTCAGGTAATAATCCAGAGATCATTACCTTTTAGGTTTTGCTTTTAAATTTGGCCCCTAGCTGCTCATAATCCCTAAGCAGAGCCTCTTCCCTCATCTTATCTATGTCGTTCGTACCAATGTGGACCATGACAAGTGGATCCTCCCCCTTCAACTGCAAGTTCCTCTAAAGCCCTAGGCAGATGTCCAGAGCCCTGGCACTGGGCAGGCAACAGTTGTCTGGACACTCACTCTCTGATGCAGAGAACTGTGTCAATCCCCCTAACTATATTGTCCCCTAATGCCACTATGTTCTATTAACTGCCCCCCACTTGAACAACTTCCTGCACCACGGTGCCATGGTCACTTCGCTTAACCACCTTGCAGCCCCACTTTCCTCTCTGCCAGCTTCAAGAACCTCAAACCTATTGGGCAATTGCATGGACTCATGCTCCTCCATATCTACCTTCTCGATCCCCTTACCTGCTCACTTGCAGTCACACCCTCCTGTTCCTGAAAAAATCAGAAGGCCCTAACCAAGGGGTGTGACTGCCTCCTGAATTAAAGCCTGCAGGAAACTTGCCCCCTCCCTGAAGCATTGCAGCATCTGCAACTAGGCCTCCTGCTCAATGATTCTGAGCCAAAGCTCCTTAAGCTGCTGACACTTACTAGGGACATGTTTTCCCTGGATCACACTGGTGGCCAGGAACTCCCATATTTTGCAGCCGCAATATATCACCTTTTCTCATATCTTTATAATGTTTAATTAATTATCATTTTCTTAATTAATAAACCCTACTACTCCCAGTGGGCTCTACTACTGCTAGCAAACCTTATTAGCACTTTTGAAACGTTTTATTACTTTGGTAATTTATTAGTAAATGTATGATAAATGAGCACAATACTCACCAACCAATCACTTACCTGCTTCTCTCTTCCCTCACTGCACCAAATACTCTTACTCACCAAATTCCCAAGCTCACACTCTTGTCACAAGTTTCACTCAGTGATGAGTTGCTTTCTTTATGTGCTTGGCAAGACCATCTAGTTTTATACGAGCAAATTCTCAAGTTCACACTCTGTGACTAGCTGCACTCAATGATGAGTTGCTGTCTTCAGCTTACTTACTGAAATCCTGCTTGACCTCGTTCTTGCCAATGAACTTGATGCATCTGAACATGACAGCATTGGGTGGAGTGATCACCCACAGGCTTTGGGGAAACAAAGTCCTGTCTTCACATTGATGACACCCTTCATTTTGTTCTGTGACATTACTGATAAGCTAGCAACTCAAAACTGAGCATCCATGAGGAACAGAATTTAAGAAAAAATTAAATCCTGTCTTTTGGTTTTCTTTTTGCTGGCTTCATGGGGATTCCTTTTTTTTTTCCAAAAGGGTATTGGTCTCTGTGGGGATCATAACAAATTTGGAGCTCAACCAGGATCTCAAAACACAGACAGGAAAACAGGTACACTGGAATTTTCCAGAATTTTAACCAACAAAATTTCACATTTACTTCTGCTGTCTTCATTAGGAATAAAACTGGCTACCTTTCATGCTCAGGCCTTTTTGGAGAAAGATGATTTGTCTGTTAGTGCTTTAGAACAGTTGACAAAGGTTAATTTGAAGGCTGTGGCAGATGAATTAGGAGTCAACATGAAAATCAGGAACTAGGAAAGCAACGATTGTTGAAATAGTTGCTCAGCACTTGGAGCCGAAGGAAGAAAAGGATGGTCCTACAAATGTTCAGGTCGAATTAGCAAACATTGAATTAGAGAGAGGATGAAATTAGTGCCATGCTCCAGTATATTATGAACTATCAGACAATACTTTAAAATTTTGGACCCAAATAGACTATTAAAATGGCCACCGAATTCATGTGGTCCTTGGCATTTTGGGCTGCAGATAGTCGCATGGACATTCACAGCCAGCCGGGAAATTCACACATCTGCTTGTTTAAGAATGGACCGTCAACAACAAAACTATAGCATTCCAGCTAACTCATCTTTCTATTTCACAATGGACAAAGGAAACATCAAAATTCGGTGTATGTTAGACAAACGTAAAAGGGATCCCATCAACCCTCCATTTTATTATGATGATTTTTGTCATCCAGACTAGACAAGGTGAATTGCGATGTGTCAAATGACAACGCAGGGTGTGTAATCAACATCCCACCTTTGTTTAGACAAAGAACTTTGAACTTGTACAAGTCAAATGCCAAGAACAGCTATGTTTTTGTCTGCTTTAAAAAACAGAAAAATCTGTTTGCAGAGACAGAGTTCCATCAAAGTCCATCAGAGAAGACATCGAACCAGCTGCAAGTCAACTACACAAGTTAATAAATAGCAATACCATGAAAGTGGCAGAAAGATTCCCCCAAAGTATTCCAACTTCGCATACACCTGAGAACCAATCTCCTGGAAATATAACCAGAAGTTTCTGTTTACAAAATCTTCACTTCAACTAAAAGCACCAACTCATCTAAGAAACTATAGGCCTGCCATAAAACAAACACTGAGACAATTATACCTTGTGATTATATATTTTTTCTTCATCTGTACCTATTCCGAATAAGATGGATGAGTGAGGCATTGCTTTTTTAAACCTCCAGAACAAGCGTGGGATAATAAATAACTATGTTTATTTTTAAACAAAAAAAAAGCTTGCTGCAGGAATTACTTAAATTGGGACAATCACTCTGAGGGTAAGAAAATACACACACCTCACATAACAACACATAGTTCACAGACAGTAAGAAAACACTTAAATTTTGTCCGTTACAGAAAGAAATGAAAAAAAATATGAATTAGAAGGGCAGAAAAGGAAAGAGAAGGAGCAACGTGAAAACTTTAGTTAGAATTAGAAAGGGAGAACTGAGAAAGAGAGGAAAGGAGTAAGAAAAGAGGCAGGGAATTGGAAAGAGCACGTGCATTGGAGGGGAATGGTGAGGGTAACCCAGGGCCAACAACTCATCATTTTGAATTGTTAAGGAGTATTTGCTTGGTGCCTAAGATTAGTGAGGAAAGAGTAGAAATGTACTTTGTGTCGTTTGAGAAAGTTGCTACAAAACTGAAATGGCCTAAAAAAGACTGGAGTGTACACCTACAGGGTGTTTTCGGGGGGGAAAAGCTTTAGAGGTTCCTTTCAGAAGGGTAATAAGGTGACTGTGACAGAGTAAAAATGCTGTTCTCGGTGCCTATGAGTTAGTAGCAGAAACCACAGGCAGAAATTTAGAAATTTGAAAAGAAAACAGAGGAACTTTGTGGAGTTTGCTAGAGCAAAGAAATGGCATTTAATAGGTGGTGTAGATCGATGAATGTTGAACAAGACTTTGAGAACATTAGGCAAGTGATTCTGGTGGAATAATCTAAAAAAAAGTGTTCCTGTGGGTAAAAAGTCCCAACTAGACAAACTTAATGCGCACCAAATAAAGGATGCTGCAGAAATGGCAGTAATCACAAACTGACCAAGCATATTGGTAACATGCCCCAGTTTGGAAACTCACAAGGGAAACTGGAGAGATAGAGGGCTTAATAGTGAAAAAAAGTTTGTTTTGGCGAGAAAAATGGCAAAGGTAAAATAATAGGAGGTTTGCTAAAAGGGAAAGTCTGGGGGATAAGTTTGATTCAAGGGAATGACTTGTTATCCTTGTCACAAAAGAGAACATGTAAAGGTGGAATGTTGGAAGTGGAAAAGCAAGTCTGTAGCAATAGTACAGTTGCACAGTGTGCTCCCATAGGGTACTGCCCTAAGGGTAAAGTGTCCTCAATTTTGTCTGGTGAGGCAGACAAGGCAATTGTTATCTTTAGAGGAATGCAGGTGATATAAAGCTTTCTCCAGAAAGTTTGCTGAATGCATAAGTATTGATACGGTGTGTTGATAAAAATCATTTACCTGTTCCTCTGCGTAAGGTTAAGATGCGACTACATTAATGATCATTTTTCTGTGGGGGTTGTCCTAGTTTACTTATTGAAGGGGTAGATTTCTTATTGGGAAAGGACTTGGTTGGAGATAAAGTATTGCTGTTTCTAGTGGTTTTGGGAAAACCTGCTGAAGATGCTGAAACTGAAGTATTTCAGGGAAGGCTGTGACTTGGAGAGACAAATTTCTTTTCGTGGACGCAATGTTAAAATTGATGCTCTGACTAAAGATGTGCTGGGAGTCAGAAGCTTGGCCTGCTAGTTTAGAAAGGATATTGGAGCATCAGGCTAAGAGGGAAAAGTTAATGAGAGTTGGAGAAGTTATAAAACAGCCCAAATTAAAAATGCAGATAAAGCATGTGCAAGATGTGGCAAAGCCAGTAGGGACAGGATTCACAGCTAATGATGACACAAAGGAAAGGGATTGCTCTGATAGAAAATTGGGAACTTGAGTCCAGTGTTAATGCTATAGAGCTGCAGGAACAAATACATGTTCTTGCTAATTAGAACTTCAGAAAGAGGAAATGGCAACTTTTACTAACGATCATCAGCCACTTCCGCAATGACCTTCTCTCCATCAAAAGTGGGGATGTTCGCTTATTATTGAATAGTGTTCAGTACCATTCATAACTCCTCAGATGCTGAAGCGTTTGCATGCAGAAAGACCTAGACAATAATCAGCCTAAGCCTGAAAAGTGGTAAAAAAACATTTGTGGCTCATAACTGATGGGCAATCTCCAGTAAGAGAACATTTAACCACCTCCTGTTGAAATTCAACATCATTACTATTGCTGAATCCCCTACCATCAACATCCTGTGGGTCACCATTGACCAGGAACTTACTTGGACTAGCCATATAAATACTGTGGCTACAAAAGCAGGTCAGAGGCTAGCTATACTGTGGTGAGTGACTCACCTCCTGGTTCACCAAATCCTGTCCAGCATCTACAAGGCACAAGTCAGGAATGTGTTGGAATGCTCTCCACTTGCCTTGATGAGTACAGCTCCAACAGCACATGAAAATCTGGACACCATCCAGAACAAAACAGCCCAGTTGATTGATGAAGCAGCTGAAAATGGCCAAGGACACTATCCTGCAGAACTCTCATAGCAATGTCCTTGGACTGAGATGAGTGTCCTCCAGCAACCATCTTCCTTTGTGCTAGGTATGATACCAACCAGTGGAGAGCTCCATCCCACCACCCCCCTCCCCCGATTTCCATTGGCTTCAACTTTGCTAGGGCTTCTTGACACCACGCCCTCGGTCAAATGTGGCCTTGATGTCAAGGGCAGTCACTCTCACTTCACTTCAAGTTCAGCTCTTTTTTCCATGTTTGACCCAAGGCTGTTACGAGGTCAGGAGCTGAGTGATCTTTTCAGGACTTAAGCTGAGCAATAACCTGCTCATTAATGCTGTGTAAGAGCCGCTTGATAGCACTGCCGATGACACCTTCCATCGCTTTGGTTATGATTGAGAGTAGACTGCTGGTGCGGTAATTGGCAGGATTAGATTTGTTTTGCATTTTGTGGATAGAAGATTCCTGGGCAATTCTCCACATTGTAGGGTAGATGTCTGTATCATAGCCATACTGGAACAGCTTGGCTAGGTGTGTGGCGAGGTCTGGAGCACAAGTCTTCAGTACCACTGTTGGGATGTTGGTGGTGTTCATAGACTTTGCTGTATCATTATATTATCTAAAGAGACATTTTGTACAACACTAATAGCCAATAGTGAAACTCAGGCCAAGGTTTATTTTCGTTTGTTTATTTTAGTATTAATATTTAATACTTACATTCTTCTATCAGATTTTCAATGTCGAAGATGACCCACTGTGTTCACCCAATGCTTTCTGTATCAACCTGAGTCAAGTTAAGAATCCTTAAAGTAGGAACCCCAGTAAGAATTGCAGTAAGCTGAAAAATCTCCAATTGCTATAATCTGTTTCCGTCTTCTGAGTTAGTTACTAATCCAGTCCAACAGCTAATCACATTTGCTAAATGTAATTTCCCAAAGATTGGGTGACATGTTAACAATGCTCTTAGGTCATGAATATTTTCTATGACTGCAGATATATACTCCATACAGAAGCCTTAAGTTTGAAAATTAAACTTCTCCACCTCCTACTGAGTAAAGATGGCATCAGTGTAGTTCAAATTTATCCGCACCTCGAGTTCCCAGGTGCCATTCCTGGTCTGTGTTGAATTACTTGATCTTCGGCAGGTCAGGAATTGGAACACTATAATTGGTTAGGCTAAAGAGTCCCTTAGGCTAAAGAATAAAAAATGTCAGCTGAGGCATTCTGTTCTGGCGTGGATAAACAAGACTAGATGGCTCCACTCTGATTTCTCCATTGTCAGTACCTCAGGGAGAAAGTGGGCCTGGTGGGGTTGAGATGGGAGAGCAGGGGTGGAAGAGGAGGCAATTGGTAAAGGGAGATGAAAATCGACAGATGGGCATGCCCCATTGGCTCCGTTTCACACTGGTTATCTGTTCCCATTTCAAACATTTCCCCTTGGCTGGTTTTAATATTAGTAACAAGATATAATTTAACTCTCTAAACTTATTTAATTCTCCTTTCTGTACCTTTGTTCTCTGGTGTAGGATTCCTGTAGGATTCAGGAACACTGCCAGGGTATTGAATAGTACAAAGTGACAGAATTCCCTCCTTATCTGTAACGGCCTCTTCCCAACTCCCCCCAAAAAGTGCCTTAGTTGTACAAAAAGACTATGGGGTGAATTTCCGCAAGGCATCTCATATTCTAGTAGTGGAACTATGGTGGAAACCACAAGTGGCATCAGAGAAGTTACAAGGAAACTGGCCCCGTCCTCATTTCCTCCCTGCTACTCCTAAATCAGAACTTGCTTAGAGTCAATGTGTTATCCTGAGGAGAAAGATTGATACGAGTACAGACAATTATTTACAACAAACTTTTGCATTACTTAACCTTTAGCATGTGAACTCTGCCCATTGCTGATCATTACCCCAATACTTCAGAGATGGCATTTAAAGGTTATATCCTGAACTATTCTTAATCTCTTGCAGCTGTTACTGCCCTCATTGCGACAATCACAATCTCTTCTAAAATATTCCACTTTCTGCGGTTGCCAAACATCAAAGAGCATCAGTGCTGCTTTTGGAAATGAACAACTGGTTTCCCATTAAATTGAAAGCTCAGCCATCACAGCAAATTCACCTGGCAGCAGAGTTGCTTAATTACCTCAGCTGATGGTAGCCCCTTAAAGTCTTCGATTAATAATAATAGCATTCAGTCAACCTGTATTCACGGCTTTCACCTAGTCTGCAATTCCCACTTTCCTCCAGCTAGGCAAAAATTCTGCTATTCAGCTTAGTGCTCACTGTGGCCACCATTGAGCATTTAGTTTCAGTTTATGAATTGCTCACAGCCTTGCTGTCTTTGTTGTACTTCTCGTCAGAAAACCCCAGCAGCTTGTTTGTATTGGTCGAGGTCAAGGTCTTCAGCTACTTGCAGCAACTTAACTCCATCAGCATTGTTCATCAAGGACTCTAGCTTATTGATCAACTCTGACCAGTTTGGCCTGTCATAGGGTTTCCATTGCCAGCAGTGTTTCATCAAGTCATATCTGGAGGGCAAAGCAGAGAAAAAAAAGAGTTTCTTTTAAAAGAATATAGCTGATAAAATTTCCACGCTGGTGTTTGAGACTTCAATTCTATTTTACTATGTGGAAGAGGTGCTGAACGTTCTTCCTTTTCATAGCTGGCATGATAATAGTTCTTCTGAAGAAATGTTTAATCTCTCCTTTGTTCTCTGCAGCACGAAATTCCTTTTCAGAACAAATATCGCTACTGACCAACAGTGCAGGACCTCCTGTTACTAATATATATTGATCAGTAACTGGGGGATGTCACTGCTATAATGTTAGGGGTAGGTTTTTGATCATTGTGTTTCACCTGTTCTGTGCAAAGACAGAGAGATCTGGGGGTTTATGTGCATTGATCTTTGAAAGCAACAGAAGATACTGAGACGGTAGCTAGCAAAGCAAATGGGATCTTGGGCTTCATAAATGAATGTATCCAGTACAAAAGCAGGGATGTTATATTGAACCTTTATAAAGCTCTGGCTCGGCCACAACTAGAATAGTGTGCCCAGTTCTGGTCGCCACACTTTAGGAAGGATGTGAGAGTCCTTGAGAGGGTGCACAGCAGACTTACCAGTACCATTCCAGGGATGAGAGATTTTAGCTACAAGGTTAGTTTGGAGAAGCTGGGGTTGTTCTCCTCGGGGCAAAGGAGATTGAGGGGAGATTTGATAGAGTACAACAATATTGTGATACGTTTAGATAAGGTAGACAAAGAAACGCTGTGCCCACTAGCTAATGGTACAGGACCGGGGCAAGAGGACTGAGGTCCAAGGCAAGAGTTATGACGACTGGTGGGGTGGGGGGGGGGGGGTAAAATGTGAAGTGATAATAGCCTGAAACTCGCGGCCTACTGGGGTGGTGGAAGTGAAAATTATCACTAAGTTCAAAAGAAATTGAATAGGAACGTGAGGGAAATAAACTTGCGGGGCTACAGGCATAGAGCGGTGGGTGGTTCTGATTAGTTTGCTCTACAGAGAACCAGCATGGACTCGATGGATCAAATGGTCTCCTTCTGTGCCGTCATGACTATGTTCAGTTGGGAGATGAAATAAACCGGGCAAACTATGAGGGAGCAAGTTATATGTGGAAGGAACAGGACTGATGGGTTGAATGGTCCTTTCTCATTCTAAGCATTTTTTCAACCTCAGAGATCAAATTAAATATTTTAAAATGAGTTTGGATTATGCATAGTTTTTACAGAAGATGAATAATTACACACCAAACGATCTAGAGAGCGATAACCGGCAACAGAAAATGCATGCCCAATTCATGTATCTGGCAATACCACCTCAGGGCAGCTCAATTGATCTGTGAATTGAATACCAGTTTTCCAATTGCGCCTGTTGATTTTGTCACATTGGAACAGTGGGTGGTTATAGCATGGGAAATAGCAGTGAATCCAACTAATCAGCTCCTTCTGATAGAAGTCACACTGAGATCCACCTGGCAAGGGCCAGTTAAGCCTCCTAGCGCCAGCCATTCTGGTTTCATCAAAGAGTTCAGCATCACTCTCCTGGGTCAGTTAGCCCATTTTGGTTTGTTGTCCTTGTCTGACTATATGACCAGACTTGGACAATTTCTCAGAGTGTATTACTGAATGTTTCCCTCATGATCAGAAGGGGTTTAGAGGAAAGAAAGGCTAATTCAATTAGGATCAATCATTTTATGTGGAGAAAGATGAATACAACACACCTATTTTTAAAAATCAAAGCAGCAAGTCTCAAAACATTTTTATTTTGAATAATATCTCAAGAACAAATGGACGAAGTTTTCTAACTACTGCTCCTTGAACATCAAATTCTACGGAGAAAGTCGGAAGTTTTAAACACCAGAACAATTCAAAAACATTTGGATTTTAGAAACAGTGGCAAAACAGTGTATAACATTTGGTAGAATTCTTCCATAACATTTACACTTGAATGGTGAAGGATCTAGTAGTTGCAAGGCTTAAGAATTAGATTTTAACAAATGAAAAATTAACACTTGATCCCACTCATAAAGGTGAATGATCATAGTCAGTCAGATGTTAACAAACTGGATCAATGGTAATTTAGTGCTGAATGTGTTCACTGATATTGGTTTTGTTGATCAATTGTCAGGACTAATATGTTCCATTACACTGGATGGAGAAATGAAGGGTTTCTGGTGATAGCCAGAGCTGGTTATAGTCATCCCATGAAGTCCACAGCTACAGAAAATCATTGATGGATCATAAAGCTAATCTACATTCACTTTTACCATTATAACTTCTAAACTCTAACTTGGAGTGTTCCATATCTCATACAGTTGATTGCCAATTCCATTTATCATCTTTCATTAATACTTTAATTTCACCTACAGGTGTAGAAGCGCAGGAATTACAGCACAGAAAGATGACCCTTCGCCCATTGTGCCTGGTCAGATCACTGATTGTTCCTTTCATTGTTCTATATTCTTTGCTTTCAAAAGCTTTTCAAATTCCATTTTTAAAAATGTAATAATCTCTGCCTCAATAGTCAATTGTAGTAAAGTGTTCCATGTGTTAATAACCCTCTATGTAAACGCCTTTTCTAACTTCCCCTTCATTCTTTCAGATAATCCTGACTCGATTCCCACTCATTACAGATTCACCATTCAACAGAAACAACCTTTCATTATTTGCTCTCTAAAATATTTAATCATCTTGAAAACCTCTTCACAAATAACGCTTACAGATGTTTTCCATGTGCAAGCATACAGTGCTTGCATAGTAATACACTAGTCCATTAGGGTAGTTTGTACAGTGTGTACCGTTTGGAGTCCAAGGTGTTTTAATGAGAGTTCCTGAAATTTAACCAAATTGGAAGCATCAGGTGTCTTCAAAAATAGAGCAAGGAGCTTCAGAATGTTTGGGTATTGCTCTGAGAGTCTGGGTCTGGGTGGACCTCTAGGAGCACGTTCCAGGTCATTATCACTTCCCCAATTCCAGGCAGAGCCCAATTATCAAATCTCCTCACTACCATATCTCCTAGAGATATTGCATAGATTTTATTTGTTATGGGGAAGGTGTGGTTTACTATTGAAGTGAGAATATTTGCTGGTGAATGCAGAGTGTTCAGTATCATTCGCAACTCCTCGGATACTGAAACATTCTGTGTCTGCATGCAGCAAGAACGGGGCAACATTCAGGCTTGGGCTGAGAATAGGCAAGGAACATTTGTCCCACACAAGGCCAGGAGATGGTGAGTTCAACCACCTCCCCTTGACATTCAAAGGAATTACCATCACGGAACCCCCAACATCAACATTCTGGAAGGTCACCATTGACCAGATACTTAACTGGAGCAGCCACATAAATACTGAGCAGAATACAAGAATAGGTCAGAAATTAGGAATTTTGCAGTAACTCAACTCCTGACTCCCCAAAGTCTGTCCATCATCTAGAAGGCGCAAGTCAGGGGTGCGATGGAATATTCTCCACTTGTCTGGATGAGTACAGCTCCAACAACACTCAAGAAACTTGACACCAAGAGTGCTTGATTAGCACTTCACCTACCATCTTAAACATTCATCCCCTCCACCACTGGCACTCAGTGGCAGTGGTGTGTACCAGATACAAGATATACTGCAGAAACTCATCAAGTTTCCTTCAACAGCACCTTCAAAACCACCAATTTCTACCAATTAGAAGGACAGGGCAGCAGACGCATTGGAACACCACCACCTGCTAGTTCCCCACCAAGCCACATACTATCCTGATTTGGATCTATAATCGCCGTTCCTTCACTGTCACTAGGTCAAAATTCTGGAACTCCCTTCCAAACAGCACTGTGGGTTTACCTACACTACAGACTGCAGCAGCTCAAGATGGCAGCCCATCGCCACTTTCTCAAGGGCAATTAGGAGTGGGCAACAAATGGTGGTCTTGTCAGTGATGACCATGTCCCATGAATGAACAAAAAGCATAAAAGTGCACATCTTTTTATTGGAAAATGTATATGTGGATGGAAGTTGAAAGCCATTGTGGTTTGTTTGTAAACTTTCCTTTAATCAAGTAGCCTGTCGGCATTGAGGGTCACATGTGAAGAATGACCATTTAACCAATGTACCAGGAGGATGTTGGTGTCAGCAGAACCAAATCATACCCTTGTCAGCTTGTAAAACCAAGCCACACTCACCAACAGCCTACAGAACCAAAGCCTACCCATAAACATCTTCAGGATATATTCAAAGGGAAGGAAAGAAATTGGAGAAAAAGTATTTCAAATTGTACAACATTTCTTAGTTTCTGTAGCTTTGCTAGGAACCAAAAATTACCCTATAATTAATCTATTAAAATGGAAAAAAATGATTCCTAGATCTGTATAATAGCCTAGAAGAAAAATATAGCTGATTGAACACAGAACACTAATGGCAACATAAAGATGGGGAAGGAACAGGCTTGGATGAGCTCTTGAGATGAACGATGTGACAGCTGAATATCTGTTGAACTCATTAACCTGGATTGCTGCAGTGATTACTTATTTTCAATTGTGCATGTGCACTCAACTCACTCGGTTCAACAATTAGTCCAAACATGGTTTTATAACCAAGTCCTTAGCACTTCATACTTAAATCAAAAACATTATTCCTAACAAAAAACAAATAGGCGAAAGGGAGAGTTAATGTTGTAATTGTGCAAAAACATATTTGACATTTAATTGCGAGTAAAATGCCAGATCTTTTTGCTCATCACTAAATTGTTTGCACGTCTAAAGTGTCACAATAGATCTCTCCAACAACTATTCTTGCTCCCTAGTGTTCAATGTAATGCTGCACCACAATCATTTGAAATTCAGGCTACTGGTGGGGCGGGGTGGGGGGCACAATATGGCGAGAAGGCCAAAGATCCGGGGGTGGGGTGGGGGGAGGAGTCCAGGAGTGGGCGGAAAAGGAGTTCAGAGGCGGGGGTTTGGAGGGTGCGGTGGGGAAGGGAGTTGGTGGGGGGGGGGAAAGGAGTCAGAGGGCAGTGGAGGGGGAAAGAGGGAAGAAGTATGGGTGAGTGATTAAGGGGGTTGGTGGTGTCAGGTGAACGTGCAAGGGAGAGGTCTGTGGAGTCAATGCCTGCCTCTTGGGGAACGAACTGAAGGTGGGCTTGGTAGGGTTGAAAGGCAAATGTTAGAGGAGGCAGAGTGAGCCGAAAGGGTGGGAGGGTGAGTCTGTGACAGTAGCAATAGAGGGTACGGCAATGGGTGGTTGGTGGGAACTCAGAGGCAGACACAGACTCCGGGGATGGGATGGAGGAAGTTGGGGAGGTCAATGTTGAAGGGGTGGGATTCTCAGGAAGGAAGGAAACATGCATGTTCACCTGTACATCCTGGAAAGAAAAGGGTTCAGGGTGGTAGGTGACGGTAGGAAGGTGATGCTGGCGTGGGGGGGTCAACAGTGATAAGGGAAAGGACATGGGTGACTCCTTTCCCCCTTGCCCCCTTTCTCCCCTGCCCCCCTGACTCCTTTCCCACCAACCCTCGACTGTGATGAGGGTAAGGACATGGATGACTGGGAAAGGACAGGGGAGCTGAGCAGAAACGTGATGACTACCATTTTTCTCAAATGGAAAGTGAGCACAGCCTCGTGTTGGACGGGCACAGGTGCTGCATGGGAATGTGATCAGTGGCTGGGCGGAGATGCAGCTCAGCTCAGATGGACAACTGAAAGAGAACCCCAGCAGGCAGCATTGAAAATGCTCAGGACATTGAGATGAGTGTGATGGAGGAATGCTCTGCCTACGTAGGAGAGTGCTTGCACGAGAATCAGAAAGGCCCTGTCACACACACACTGCTCCCTCGTAGTCCTGCTGCATGCAGCTGAATGGCTAGTGGGGTAGAATGCAGGGCAAGGACCTGCAAAGCCTGTAAATAAAGTTGAAAGACAACATTACACAGTGAAAGTGAATATATTTTCAGAATATAAAGTGACAAAATGTGTTCACCCGTGTAGCTACTTATGATCAGAAATTCTTAGTTTTTCCAGGCCTGCCACTTCTCCTAGGTGCTGCCCTGACATCCGTAGGAAGGGTGGAGACAGCCTGTGCAATGGATGGCCCTATTGCCTTTGATGACATTAGTGTGCGTCCTCTGTAGAGCTGAGGTCTTGAGGGCCCGGTTTGCTTTGGCTGTCCTCCTGTGGGCCAGCTGTTCCCTCTGTGGTTACAGAGGACTAAGTTGAAGGGGTCACAGGCAAAGGGGACTTGGAGGAAGAGGATAGCCTCTGAGATTCTTGAGTGGATGACCCACAGGTGTCCAGCTACAACTCCTCCTCCCTTCAGGTGCCCAAGGGCCCTGACATGACTCCTTGAGGGAAAGAAGCACCTGAAGGGATATCAAGGTGCCCCATTTCCCTCTGATGTGGCCACTGCAGGAACTCACCAATGGCTACCGCGATGCAGTGCAGGTCTGCGCACATCTCCACGTTCTGCTGAACCAGGATCTCTATGGCTTTCCCATGGAGACCTCCACGCATATGTGGGCACCACTTCATGAGAGAGCAGGTGGACGCACACCTCTGACTCACGAGCCACTCTGTGGAGGGTTTCCAACAGCTGTGAGATGTTTCCCCCGTCTTCTGCTGACTCTCCGCAATGAGTTGGAAGGCCAAATCCAGAGGCTCGTTATCTGACTCAGACCTCACAGATACCTCTTCCCCAACAGTCCTCTGAATGTCAGGGAGCTTGGCTGAACCTGCCTCTCCTGCTGCGGACACGTGCCCATGTGGTGACCACCAGACTGTGAACCCAAGCCTGCTCTAGATCTAGGTCCCACCGAGGTGTGTCTCTCTGCGCTGGTTGAGGGTGTGGGTAAGTGCTGGGACGGGTCTTCCAGGCTGCTTATTTCCAGCTCTTCAATGGAGGAGGTGCCTCTTGGCTGGAAGTGAGGACATGGATGGAGCTGAGAGACTGGCTGGCTGAGGGTGTCAGTCACTTGGCAGAGCTCCCTGTGAACCAAAGTATAGATAATTAGTGCATGACAGCAGTGTCAAAAGCAGGAGAGAGTACTCAAAAGTTGCGTTGAGAGGGATGATGTGGTGCAGGATCCTCACATGGGTGTTTGCCGCCGACCTCACTGTCACCGCAGCCACGGTCCACGTCCTCACCAGTCAGTGTGATGGCACACCCCTCAGTGAGTGAGGGGCCTAACGTGCGTCACTCCACCCCCGATCTCCCTGCTGTTGTGACCCAGCTTCTCCTACATGAAAACAGGTGGAGAGAGTGAGAGCAGGATGCTGGCGTGGAACGTTTGTGTGGTGAGCGGAGCCATGGACAGGATGAGGATGAGACTGATGGGGATGTGAGTGTGTTTGAGAGGACTAGCGGTGTTGTCCCTTGGGGTGTGAGATCCCTGTGGATGTGTGATGGGTTTCTGAGCGTGTGAGTTGGCGGTGATGAGATGGAACAGATGACAGCATTCATCCTCTTCCTGCACTGAATGGCTGACCTCCTCTGTGCTCTCGTGGCACTGACTGCCACTGTCACTGCCTCTCAAGCCGGATTGGTGACTCTGGTGGATCTCCTGCAGCCAGAGTGGGGGTAGAGGACATTGCGGCAGCCTTCCACTGCATCCAGCAGGCATACAGAGTGATGTCACTGAATTTGGGGACTGCCGTCTTCTTTGCTTTCTGGGCCATCTGTCACCTGGAGCAGTCCTGGTCTGAAGACATGAAGTAGGCTGTGCTCTGGTGCACTTTAAATATGGCACCCAGAGCGAGAAAGCTCTGAGGTCACAGTGTGGTGGGAAAATCTGAGCCTGCCCGCCAGCAAGCCATCATGTTCCCCGTGAATGCATAATTAATGAGGCAGGACATGCCGGGAATGGGATGATACAGCGCAAAAAGCCACCAGTGTGGCCAGCGGATAAAACGTCCTTTTTCCCGCCCGCTATCGCACTGTGTGTAAATCTGGGACGATTCTTCCCTCAGACAGAGTTACATTGCTTCCCATTAAACTAAACATTCCACCATCAAATAGTGAGCACCTTAATGATAAAAGGACCAGATTTAATATTTCATAGAACATAAAAAAGTTAACTTGTTTAGCTATAAGTTATTTAAACAGAATGTCATTTTTAATGTTTTATCTTTAAATCATTCATAACTAAAATGGTTTGGAAATATGTACATGGAATCCAAAACCACAAAGATGAAATAAAGTGAGAGCAAAAAAAAGAATCACTGAATCAAAAGAAACAGCAAGCTTCTGATGTGTGACTTGTGGGAAGTGATAAACGGAGCTTAAAAGTGCATCAGATTCGCTATTTAGTTTTTACAAAGCAAGGCGGTCAAGATCCTGTGAGCAGGCCAGTTGCCTGCCTTCATCAGGAAAGGTGTCCAACATGCAGTGTTAACCATGGATAGCAGCTGAAATAAACAGGATAAAATAAGGCTTTTGTTAATGGGATGTGGGCATCACTGGCTAGCCCAGCATTTATTGCCCATCCCCAATTGCATTTAAGAGTCAACTACATTATTGTGGGCAGAATCTTGCCTTTGGATGGCGGGCGGGCCCCACTGGCTTGGGAGCGGGCGGGCAGCCAACCCCTGCCACTGAAACAAGGCCCGCCGCCATATTAAGTGGGCGGGCCAATTAAGGCCCGCCCAGCAGCATCCCCGACGGGAAGCGCTATGTGCTTCCTGTTCTGGCGGGGGGGGGGGGGGGGGTGGGGGGGATTCCCCATCTGTCAAAGTGTGCTTTTTCACGCATGCGCACAAAAGAGCGCACTTCTCCCTGAGGCAAAGTCCTGTCTCAGGGAGAATACTGACAGTGGTAAAAAAATTAAAAATAGAAACATTAAAAAATTATTAACTTGTCCCCCTCATGTGACAATGTCACACGAGATGGAACATGTTAATAAAGAACACAAACTTTATTATTTTTGTACAAAACAGACATGAAACTTCATCCCGCCAGTGGATGAAGTTTCATGAATAATCAGAAGCCCGCTGGGGCTCCTGGCCTGCTCACCAGCCTTAAGGTTGGCCGGGCAGTTCTTTAAGTACTTCAACTAGCCTGTCAATGGCCTCACTTGGCCATTGACAGGTCGGCGGGCGGACAGCTGATTTTGCTGTCTGCCCGCCTTCCTAAAAATTTAAATGGCCCGGGATGACGTTGGGGATTCCTCCCGACGTCATCACACATCATTTTCCCCTCAGCAGCCGGGCCCCACCCCCAAATCGCCAAAGGGGAAAATCCTGGCCTGTGGATCTGGAGTCGCATGTAGGCCAGACCAGGGAAAGATGGCAGATTCCCTTCCCTAAAGGACATTAGTGAACCAGATGGGTTTTTACAACAATCAACAATGGTTTCATCGACTTAACTCCAGAATTTTGTTAGATTCACATTTCACCATCTGCCATGAAATTGGAACCCAGGTCCCCAGAGGATTACACTGGGTCTCTGGAATACTAGTCCAGTGACAATACCACTATGCCACCACTTCCCCTGGCTGCTAAGGACACTAGGAAATGGAAGAGTCACATCTTTTAATCCATTAGATAGGGAAAAAATAAAAGTCTAGAACAATAAACTGCTACAATACAGACACAGAACAGGACCAGTGTTTGTTGTCTGTTTAAAAAAAGGCAACCTGTGCATCTGCCAGGGATTGGGAATAGTGAGGGGAGGAGACACTCCACGAGAGTCCTTGCAGTATTTAAATAATGGATGGCTAGTGAGTTGGGTTGCCAAATTGGTTGCAATATGCCTTTAAGGCATAGCAGCATGCCATCGCATTGTCTCATGTGATCAAGCCTCAGTTTCACTTTGGTCTGGAACAGAACACAGCAGGCACATCCCTGCTGCCTTCAAGCTTTCTATATATATATATATATATATATATATATATATATATATGTATATATATATATTCACATGTGCCTGTTCTTAATAAATGAACTCACAACGTGTTTGCACAATCCCTTATGAGCGATTGATGCCTTTATATTGTTATAAAATCTGGTTGGCTTCAATTTTGAAGGTTTCATCAAATATCCTCCTGACCCAAGTTGCCCTGCCCCCACACTTCCACCATTGGTCCACCCACCAGGCACACTGCCTTTCCATGGCCAACTGGAAAGCGAACAGTCTCCTCAGATATTTCAATTGGATTCATAGTGACTGTAAGTGAAACAGCCTTTCCTGCCCCATCTCCAATACTTTTATAACTGATATATGCAAGTATTAATAGAGAACAAGTAAAACACTTTCTTAAAACGTCCCTATAATTTTTCTAGAGCATCCTAGCGATTAATCTTCAATTTTGCTGAAATGACACATTTTGCCAAAGTTTTTCGTCTTGCACTCATCAGGACAAATGCAAGAATACCAAATTTTGAACCATCACAACAATTTATACTACAGGGGAGAAGGGTTTTGATTGGTTGGCAAGTCAACTCCAATTAGCCAAATTTTATTTCCTAGAGATTCCAGGACAATCCTGGAGAGTTCGCAACCCAATAGTGAGTAGATAATTGAGGGACTCCCAAATTCTTCAAAGCTGCAGTCTCCCTGACTAAGAGGGAAGATTTGTTAGATTAATTACACCCCAAATAGGAGAATAAAAAGAAAGCCAGGAGGAAATTTCTGCACAAATTACTCAGGCCTTGGTCGTACATCACCATTTCATCATCGTCATTGGGTCAATATTCTGGAACTGGCTACCTTATACCATCACAGGAGCCCTGTCAGCACATGGATCTCAGCAGTCTAAGGAGATGGCCCACCATCACCCTCTCAGACAATTAGGAGTCAGGCATAAATGCAGTCTTGCCAGTGATAACACATCCAGAAAATATTAAAAAAAGACAATGCACATCTGATTGTACCAAATATATTACATGGGCGGCAATCGCTAATGTTCATTGAACTTTTGACAACAGTTTCTGTAATCCTCCACACAGTAAATCCTGGGAGTGTTTCAACACCCTCCTCCTGTCAGAAACTGGCTGGAACAGAAGTTAATTTCAAAGCAGTCCACTCACTGTGGATGGAACTAACCTGACAGCTCTTTCAATGGGCTGAATGGCTTTCTTCTCTATTTTAAGATTTTATGATTGCGGGGCCAGGAGGAACAGCTGTGCTTGCTCAGGACTCCACTGCTGCTTCCGGTTCCACCTCCAACCCCAGCCCTAATGACGTTTGGAAAATCCTTCTGAATTCTTCACCACCACTGGCTAACTTAGCCAGGTGCCGGCTGAGCAGCACTGTCTATTCACCAGCCAAAGCAGACAAGCTGCCATGGAGCTGAGGTACAGATCAACCATAATCTAATCAAATGAGATCACAGACTGGAGCAGCTAAATGGCCTACCCCTGTTCCTACACAAGAACAACTGAATATATACAATAAAAACAGGTGAAAGTTCTCTGTTCAGATAGCAAATGGCGATTTACTTACAGTGCATTGCTACTGTTAGACGGTTTGGGCATTCTGTAATTTCTCTGCAGCTTTGGAAAAATTTCTAGAGGCTGAAACTCAGGATACGGAGGAGAACCTGTAAAGCAAAATGATTAGGGGGTCAAACACTTACTGTTGACATAGAATTTAGATGGCGCATCAGTAGTGTGTGAAACATCTACCTGTTGGTGACAGTACTTGAACCAAAGCCATGTTTCAAATCAGCAGTTTAAACATCACTTAGGGAACATGAAGTAACCACTACATTGAAGTGCATATTCAACATATCTTCCTACCTTTCTACTTCAAAGGGTTAAGGAAACCTTTGTACCAGAGGCCTAGCATCAATACAAAGTGGTTTCCAGTGTGAATTTTAAATTCATAAATTTACAGTAACAGTGTAGATACAGCCTAAATCCAGAATCACACCCCAGCACGGAGGAAGGAGTTTCACTCCACACCAGAATGTCAAGATTTGACTCTAGATTTATGTAAATGCAGTATCAAGTCCTGACCTGATTCTGGAGTGAAGTGGAGTGAGACTCCTTCTTCCATGCTGTGGGTGTGGCTCTGAATTGAGGCTGGATCTACACCATTACTGTAGTGATATATAGCATGATACAAATGCTATTATTGCATAAATGACACCTAGCAGCTTGCAGCACAGAAATTCAATACTAGTGATATCATCAAAGTCTCAATGCCTTTATTAAAACTGTATTTCTGAATATTTTTAAAGAAGAGTTTCACATTGAGTCCTTAACATCGATTAGGAACATGAGACAAAAATCCATCAGACACATCAGAAGAGAGGGTGGCAGAGCAATAATAGAATTATGCATTTAAAATTCATTAAATCAGTCTGTTTACAGAGCAACATACCTAGAGTAACTACTTCATAAATAAGGATCCCAAATGACCACCTGTGAATAAAAACAAAATTGAAATACAATTCTTCACTCTCAATGTAGGAGCAAGGTCACTCTCAAAGCATCAATGGATATCATTGCCACAGAAGGCTGTGGAGGCCAGGTCATTGAGTGTATTTAAGACTGAGATAGATAGGTTCTTGATTGGTAAGGGGATCAAAGGTTACGGGGAGAAGGCGGGAGAATGGGGTTGAGAAACTTATCAGCCATGATTGAATGGCAGAGCAGACTCGATGGGCCGAATGGCCTAATTTCTGCTCCTATGTCTTATGGTCTTATGATATTTAGGCAAAAGTACAGTTAAGGGTTAATATCACAACCATTTGGCAATGACTTTCTAGAAAGCATTATTTAATGGTCTTCAGTTTCAAACAAACAGGCTGTAACTAAGAAGTGAGCTAGGAATTTAAATCACAGACACACAGAACATTTAACATGTGACATGACACTGACATGTTTGACCATCTTTGACTGAGCTCTCCACCTCGTGGCTCCTGAACGTGTCGTGATCTAGTCCACAAATGATAACGAAGGGAGATGGTGGCATAGTGATAAAGTCACTTGACTACTAATCCAGAGGCCCAAGCTAATGCTGGAGAGACATGGGTTCAAATCCCACCACGGCAGCTGGTGGAATTGAAAATCGATTAATTAATAAATCTGGAATTGAAAGTTAGCCATTGGCAATGGTAACTATGAGACTATCATCAATTGTCATAAAATCTCATCTGGTTCAGTAATGCCCTTTAGGGAAGGAAATCTGGCATCCTTACTCTGTCTAGCCTACATGTGACTCGAGACTCACAGCAATGTGGTTGACTCTCAACTGCCCTCTGAAATGGCCGAGCAAGCCACTCAGTTCAATGGATGGGGCAAAAAAAATGCTGGCCTTGCCAGCGAGGCCCACATCTCATGAAGGAATAAGTAAAATACTAGTCCAGATGAAAAAAATGGAAGTGAGAGAATTCAATAATACCCCAGTGGTGCCCAGAATCTATAAAGTACCCTTTCCCATTGTGCACCCATGTTACACCTCACAATGGTTTAGATCCAATTGAACTGTGTCCCCCTTTCCCAATTGAAATAAGTTATCTCATACTCACGTATCACTCTTTTCTGTGATTGGTCGCTTTATGACCCTCTCTGGTGCAAGCCATTTAATCGGAACCTGGGTTGCTTTGTGGGATGACAGGGTTCCAGTTTTGTAAACATCAAATGCCAGACTCAGACCAGTGAGTTTAACAGTCAGATCTTCATGGATCAAAATATTCCGGGCAGCGATATCCCCATGGATTAGTTTGTGCTTTGTAGTCAGATAATCCTGTTCCAAATGGATAGACAGTCTGAATAATGTTTTGGATGCACGGTATTGGAAGTCTTATTTAAATGGGTTTTAATATGAACGCGACAGTGATTCTGCTGAAGAAACTGAACAACAGTTAATCTGCCGATGACACCAACAGGGTCAGGATTTCCATTCTCTCTCTGTGACCAGCTTATGCCAGTTAATTCATCAAAAAGTATCAGCTATGACAAACAACCAGGATACTAAAGAGGTTTTGTCCCAGAAATCTACCTAATCTACTAACTAATTCTGAAACTATTGTAAACTTGAATAGTGATTTACAAATTACCAGTGAATTTGTCCCTGACATGCTATTAATCTGACTCAGTCACAACAGTTTAGTATTTCTGCAGACACAACAGAACTTCTTGCCCACAAATCGAACAGGTTTTTTTCGCAAGGCAGAAATGAGACACAAAATGCCACATCTGCATCTCAAAAATTTGAGCAACAGGTAAAGCTAGCTGTTTCATGCTGCTACTATGCAGTAGAAACACGAGTGGTATTCACCACTAACAGGATGCTGCCATCAAGCCAAAAAGGCGTTCTGCCTATCACACAAATGAGTAATGTGATGTATGAATTTCAATGCTAGTGTGATGCTAGGTATGTAGGCCGTACGTCCCAATGACTGGCGGATCACATCAAGTAGCATGTCCCAGCCACTGTTCACAATGGGCAAGATACCCAACCAGCCCGTGTTTGCAAAATTCAAAACCCAGTGTCCAACATTAGATCTGATTCCGCGATTGGACAACATTTGCTAAATAATTCTGAGTGTGCTAAGAATTACGCTGACAACCAATTTAAGATTGTCAATCAAGCTCAGAGTGTGGCACATTTGCGTGTACTGGAAGCTACATATATTAATACAAAGGCCTTGTTCTTTGCAGATTGAAAGATCATGTACACATATTGCGCCTGTTTCAGCAAAACAAAATAAGTTATAGCCATTCGCTGGTTCATTCCCCAGGGCAATGTCTTGACCAGAGTCAAGCTGCCTGGTTTAAATTTCAAACAATGCTTGGCAGTTAACTGCCAGTCACCATCAACTGATGCATTCTCCATGGCAACGCCTCTACCAGAGTCCACATGCCAACCAATCAGCATTCTCTTGTCATACAGTATAAATGTATTGTTTCCCCTGACATTGGTATTTTCTTGCAAATTGTCTTGATGAGTGTAAGACGAAAAGCTTCAACAGAAAAAAGAAAAAAAAAAATCAATTTTTTCAACAATACTTAAGTTCTGTACTACAAAATGACTACATCTACAAGGACAAGGGCAGCAGATATATGGGAAAACCACCACCTGGAAGTTCCCCTCCAAACCACTCACCATCCTGACTTGGAAATATATCACTGTTTCTTCACTGTCGCTGGGTCAAAATCCTAGAACTCCCCCCTAACAGCACTGTGGGTATACCTACGCCACAGGGACCGTAGCGGTTCAATAAGGCAGCTCATCACCACCTTCTCAAGGGCAATTAGGGATGGACAATAAATGCTGGCCTAGCCAGCGACACCCACATCCCATAAATGAATAAAATTAAATGTTTCTTTCCAATTTTATTTTCCCATCTCCACAAAACACATTTGAGTTTCCTCTTCAAACAGCTGTCTCCTCCTAATGTAACTGACTGACAATGACCAGCCTAATGCAAATGGGGCTAGAATCTGAATCTGGTCAGCTCGTCAAGTTTAATGGCTGTAATCCTGATAGGAATTGGAGCTAGAAACACCTTATGGCTCTGAACCACTCCATTTCACCCAGTGACCCAAAAGGATGCTAAAAGCATCTGCATTACTCTCTGGGGACACAACTACACTTCCAAAGTGAAAATATTTGAATTATTTTTTGAGACACTTGCCTTTTATACTGTAACAGAACAAATGGTTGGACAAATCAGGCTTCCTACCCTACCATGGGGGCCATAGATAGTCCCTGATTGAAGAGGGATCTGTTACTACAATCCAGAAATATAGAGGATGAATCAGAATTTGGAAACTTTTGAGCCATTTGTGAGATTAAGACCTCACCCTGTGTGTTTTTTTATAAAATATATACAGATGTCCTCATGGCTATTTCTAAAATTTTAAAACCTGGACAAAGGTCTTTTAAAATGGCGGAGTCCGTGACCCTTGAACAAAAGGAGCTACCTGACAGTATCAGAGAAACTTACACCTTGTTATCTCTAGACAGGCCCTAACTATCCCCATGGGTTACACACACCAAATTCAAAGAGAACTATACAAAGGCCATCTACATTTCCTATCCCGGGCTGGCCAACCAGAGTCTGCTAGGACAAAGCACACTGTGTCTCCTTTCAATTCTTAATGGTTGGGATATTTAACAATGTTGGGGGCCCAGACAAGGGATACACGTCCTTTGTCAAAGGCGGTGTAGAGAGATGAGTCATGTGACATGGCCCCAACTACACTGTTTCTACTGGTAGGAGATGGTATAGAAGTCTAAAACTGATTCACTTCTGCATGCCTACCTCATTGTGTGAAGTCAACACCACCAGAAACGTGAATTAACCAGCATCAGTTTCAACCTGCTGACCTCCATGAAGGAATACCTCATTGGACTTTGATTCAGGACTCTGGAACCCACATGAAACAACAATTCTTTTTCTCTGTGGTCTTTGCCCTGTAAATCTTTCTTTCACTATCCCTCTTTTACTGTACGAGGGCACAGGAGTTAACGTTGTGCCCCTCCTCCCACATTTTGAGCATGACTGAAGTCCCAATAAACACCATGAAAGAACAAACCATGAACTGCTATAAAAAAAAACTGCGGATGCTGGAAATCCAAAACAAAAACAGAAATACCTGGAAAAACTCAGCAGGTCTGGCAGCATCGGCGGAGAAGAGCAAAGTTGACGTTTCGAGTCCTCATGACCCTTCAACAGAACTAAGTAGAAATAGGAAAGGGGTGAAATATAAGCTGGTTTAAGTGGGGGGTGGGGGGGGAAGAAGTGGGGGGGTTGTTGGGACAAGCAAGCAGTGATAGGAGGAGATAACCAAAAGATGTCACAGACAAAAGAACAAAGAGGTGTTGAAGGTGGTGATATTATCTAAAAGAATGTGCTAATTAAGAGTGGAGAGCAGGACAAGCAAGGTAGCTCTGGTGGGGGTGGGGTGGAATACATTTAAAAATAATGGAAATAGGTGGGAAAAGAAAAATCTATATAAATTATTGGAAAAAACAAAAGGGAGGGGGAAGAAACGGAAAAGGGGTGGGGATGGAGGAGGGAGTTCAAGATCTAAAGTTGTTGAACTCAATATTCAGTGCGGAAGGCTGTAAAGTGCCTAGTCGGAAGATGAGGTGCTGTTCCTCCAGTTTGCATTGAGCTTCACTGGAACAATGCAGCAAGCCAAGGACAGACATGTGGGCAAGAGAGCAGGGTGGAGTGTTAAAATGGCAAGCGACAGGGAGGTCTGGGTCATGAACTGCGTTCTATCACACAAAATAAATAATTTCAAATCACAGTGAATTAGTTTGCAATGGCTGTATCCCAATTTAGCCTCATAATTACTATGGGCTTTATTTTTGACCCACCCCACCCCACACCACCGTCCAAACCGGGCATATTTTCGGTGGGCAGGGGGAACATAAAATATGAGGGGTGCCCAGCCCACCACCTTCCTACCCACCCCCAAGCTGCTCCTCATAATACCGAAATCGACAGCCCACCCACCATATTTAAAACATTGACGATCAATTGAGCTTGTTACCAAGCCAATTGACCCACCCACCCCACCCTCCTTCGGCTCTCGAGTCCCTCCTCACCTTAAAAACCTGAGACTTATCATTCACTGGCAGTCATCGCTCTTGTTCCTGTTCCTTCTGCAGTCTTAGCAGTACCCACTACCAAGCTCTGGCACTGCCAGGACTGCTAGAGTTGCCAGCCAATCAGATTAACCAGCAGCTCTCAAGGGTGAGACTTCCTGAAGGGCAGAAATCCCACTCTCACCTAGTTTAACCCATCAGCACCATGTTATGGCTGTGGGACAGGCTTCTTTCTAGTGCATTAGCTGCCAGCCGACTTTCCTTCTGGTAGAGGTGGGGAGGAAAAGAGGGGCAAGCAGTCTACAGCCCCTCCCCCACACCCCCTGTAAAGTCCAACCCTTTGAAAAACTCAAGACCTCCATCAATCAGACTGATGTGATTCCATCAGTGAAATCAGCCTCAAAGGTTAAATACTTTCTCTACCTTGGCAGTGTGCTCTCAATCACTGCAGACTATGCAGAACAAGACTTCCTTAAAGGTATGGCCACCGTGCGCTCTTTCAGCCTCACGAAAATCACTAAGAACAGGGCAGGCAGTATGATAAGGTAAAGAATTGCATCAGGCTAAACACCTTTACAGGTAGGAATTATTAGAAGACAATATAAAGAGGAAATGCAAATATGATTGATCATAGGCAACATTCCACAATATTAGAACATAAGAACTAGGAGCAGGAGTAGGCAATTCAGCCCCTCGAGTCTGCCCCGCCATTCAATATGATCATGGCTGATCTCATTTCAGTCTCAACTCCAATTTCCCGCCCTCTCCTCATAACCTTTCAACCCGTTACTAATTAAAAATCTGTCTATCTCCTCAAATTTATTTAGCGTCCCGTCATCCACTGCACTCTAAGGTAGTGAAGTCCACAGATTCACGACCCTTTAAGAAAAGTAATTCCTCCTCATCTCTGATTTAAATCTACCACCCCTTAGCCTAAAACTATGGCCTCTTGTTCTAGAATGCCCCACAATGGGAAACATCCGCTCCACGTCTACTTTGTATATCCCCTTTAGGATCTTATATACCTCAATTAGATCTCCTCTCATCCTTCTATTCACTGGAATCCTTAAATTAGTCATCATCACTAGCAGCCAGAACCTGTTCAACTGTCTCCAAACCATCACATCTCAGTAGGCCAAGGCATAAAGACATCACTAGGAGGAACATGGAATGAAACTTCAAATGTTTCAACACAAAATCACAGGGGAAAATCTTTCAAAAGAGCTTTCGTGCTTCAATGTTCAAAAATCTAAAAGAAAAAGTGCTAACGCTGGAACAAAGGACTTTCCACGCAATAACTGAGTCATCTTTGAGGTGGGAGTCGGGAGATTTCTCAATGTCGCGATCGTGCTTCCAATCCGATCGTGCCCGCCTGCACTATTTACATCTGACAGAGTTGGGCCTGCTGCCAGAGAAGGCGGCAGAACCAGGCTGATATCAAGGTGGCCAGGTTAAAAGGCCTGCCTCTGTTTACTGAGACATCAGCCCAGTTCTGGAGATCAATGTGAGGCCTCCAACCCTCACCCTCTGCCCTCTGCTTAACCTCTCACCCCATATGCCTCTTCACCCTCCCCTCATCCCCCACCACCCCTACCATCACTCTGCATACCTCCCATACACCGCCTCAGCCCCCACCAACTCACCCAGTATCCACTATAAACAGAACTCAAGTTCTATAACCACATTTGGAAGTCTGTGAAAAGCTCATATTCAGTCAAAATTTGAACATATGAATTAGGAACAGGAGTAGGCCACTCGGCCCCTCAAGCCTGCTCCATCACCCAACAAGATCATCGCTGATCTGATTGCAACCTCAATCCCACATTCCCACCTACCCCTGATGACCTTTCACCCCCTTGCTTATCAAAAATCTAACTAACTAAGCCTTAAAAATGTTCAAATACTTTTGAGGAAGAGTTCCAAAGACTCACCACCCTCAGAGAAAAAATTTCTCCTCATCACTGTGTTGAATGGACGACCCCTTATTTTTAAACAGTGACCCCTAGTTCTAGATTCTCCCACTCGGAGGAAACATCCTCTCCACATCCACCCTGTCAAGACCCCTTAGGATCTTATATGTTTCAATCAAGACAGCTCTTACTCTTCTAAACTCAAGCCTAGCCTGTCCAACCTTTCCTCATAAGACAATTCTCCCATTCCGGGCATTAGTCTAGTAAACCTTCTCTGAAATGCTTCCAACACAATTACATCCTTCCTTAAATAAGGAGACTAATACTGTACACAGTACTCCAGATGTGGTCTCATCAATGTACTGTAGAACTGAAACATAAGCTCTCTACTTTTGTATTTAATTCCCCTTGCAATAAATGAGAACATTCTATTAGTTTTCCCAATTACCAGCTGTACCTGCATGCTAACCTTTTGTGATTGATATATTGAGACACCCAGATCCCTCTGCACCTCAGAGCTCTGCAATCTCTCAGTATTTAGATAATGCTTCTTTTTTATTCTTCCTGCCAAAATGGACAATTTTACATTTTCCCAGATTATACTCCATTTGCCAGATCTCTTCCCACTCACTTAACCTATCTATATCCCTTTGTAGCCTCCTTATGTCCTCTTCACAGCTTACTTTCCTACCCATCTTTGTATCATCAGCAAATGTAGCAACCATATCTTTGGTCCTTTAATCCAAATCATTTATACAAATTGTAAAAAGTTGAGGCCCCAGCACTGATCCCTGTGGCACACCACTCGTTACATCTTGCCAACCAGGAAATGACCCATCTATGCCTACTCTCTGTTCCTGTTAGCTAATCAATCTTCTATCTATGCTAATAAACAAACATTACTTGAATAACTTAAAAACCATAATCCTCTTTGATAGGCTCATAAATCTGTCAAAAAGAACAAGCATACATTCCCCTGGACAGCTGTCTCAACATGTCCTGCTGAGCAGAATCCATTAGAGTCTGTGCATATGCCTGAGCTTCTGGTGATGTTCAAAGCTTTGAAAAAGCCAAACAGATGGCTGAGCTGAACTTTAAGAAAAAAGTGAAAGCAATGGGACATTTCACACAATCAGATCTGGATTCCAAAGTGGGCTAGCCTTTGAATATTACACAATCCAGAATAGCAATTTATCCAGACAATAATGTACTCCATTGCAGCTGAAAACTTTTCCACACTTACAATGCTGGCCTTTCCCTTGACAGCTTGTCAGAAGGGACAACATGGCATCCACATTATTTGATGTCCACTGACCTTTTTAAATCAAATCCCTATGATTACTCACTGTAGTAAAACCATATATAATTTATGTCACAGCATTTCATAATGACTTGTGGAGTAGACAACACCTTTTGTACTTACCTTTCATATGGCTTCCGGCTCCAAACCCTGGTTCACAACACCTTGGTGATGGTGTGATTCACGTCACCTACAAAAAGCCACCCTCCTCTATCAAAATTTTGGAAGGTCTTCTACAATGGTACCGACAATGTTGAAACTGCATCATGTGGGCTCCCAAACCGTCCCCTTATCCTGCACTAATGAAAATTGCCGATGCTGGGAATAGGGGCAAAATCCTGGATTCGGGCTCTACCCGCCATATGCACTTCTGCCCCTGTCAAGGACATGAAAATCTGGCCCGGAACATTTCGCAAAGTGGAAGAATAGAAACATGACCCTGTTCCCGGAACAAAACTAATTACAACTAGTATGGGAAAGTTTTGGTTTGTGCTAATATATAAAGGGCCATCAGCTTATGAATCTGTGGAGAAGCTGCTCCTTGAGCCCTAAATATGGACAACATAACTATGTACAGAAAAGCAGATAATTTTTTAATTGTTTTTTTTTCCCCCTTAATTTCCATTTTGGTATTGGTTTCATTATTCAGTCCTAGTGCCAGAAACACCCTTGTTCAAACATGTGTCAACACAGCACCACCCAGAGGTTTCCAAACGCACAGGAAGAGGTCAAATTGTACCAAGTAATTCAGGAAATTATAAGCATTAAAACTTCCCCACCTGAAAGATGGGAGATTAGGGGCACAACTCAATATTTTAAGCTTAGAATCATTTTGCTGAAAGTAACATAACTAATCAAATTCAATATAATTAGAGCCAGTACATTAAAGAGGCAGAATTTGATTAAGAGCCTTGAACATCTAGATAAGGATTCCAATGAAAGCAGTGCCCCTACACCTCTTTGGATGAACACTGCTGACTTGGGGCAACCATATACAACATACACCCCAGCACAAACATTTTTTACTCTGAAATTTGACCTTCCATATTCTAGCATTGAAAGTAACAACAAAATCACAGAAATACAGAAGCAGGCCACTTGGCACATTGAGTTAAAGAAAAGGCACATTCACAGGATGTGGGCATCGCTGGCTGGGCCAGCATTTATTGTCCATCCCTAATTGCCCTAGAGAAGGTGGTGGTGAGCCACCTTCTTGAACCTTTGCAGTCCATGAGGTGTAGGTACACCCACAGTGCTGTTAGGGAGGGAGTTCCAGGATTTTGGCCCAGAAACCGTGAAAGTGCTTCACCTGACTCCAAGAAAGAAGTTATGTTTAGACCCACACCTCGTTTTTTTTTTGTCTATGACCCTGTAAGTTCCTCAACTCCAAGTAACTGTACAACTCCTTTTTAAAGTTATCTATAGAATCGGCTTCCATCATCTTTTCAGATAAAACATTCCAGGTTCTGATAGCTGTCTGGGTAAATTTTTTTTAAAAATCACCTCCCTGCTTAATCTTTGTCAATGAATCTGAATCTATGATTTTTGGTTATTGTCCCACTTCCCAAAAATTAAAGATTTGCGTTTATATTGCTCTTCTCACAACTACACTCTAAGTCCTCTACAGCCAATGCAGTACTTTTTGAAGTGTAGTTACTGTTGTAATTTAGGAAATGCAGCAGCCAATTTGCACACAACAAACTCCCACAAACAGCAATGTGATCATGGCCAGGTTATCTGATTTTTTTGTAATGTTGTTTGAGGGATAAATATTGGATAAGACTTCAGGGATAATTCCCCTTCTCTTATTCGAAATAGTGCGATGGGATCATTTACGTCCACCTGAGAGCGCAGACACAGTTTCTGTTTACTATCGCCTCCAAAATACAGTGCATCTCCTCCAAAATTTCAACACTCTCGCAGTAACGCACTGAAGACTCAGTCTTGAGTTTTGTGCTCAAGTCCTGGAGTGGGACTTGAACCCACAAAGGCATGTGTGTTGGCAACTGAGCCATGGCTGACATCTAAAGGAAATAATTTTCCCCTATCTACTCCAGAAGAACTTCTCAGGATCTTGAAAACCTTTAATCCACCAGCTCTTAACGTTCCCTTTTCCAAGGGAAACAGTCCTAACTTTAAAAACCCCACCCCACAACAACTCCCTCATTCCCGGCAATTCTCTTCCACAGCTTTTCTAAGGCTTTTATATCTTTCCCAAAGTGTGGTGCCTAAAATTGTCCACAATACACCAGCTGAGGCCTAACTAGTAACTTATAAGCCCAATTAACCTATATGTTTTTTCTTAATTGCCTTATCAACTTGTCCTGTCACCCTTAAGGATTCGTGAATATGAACACCAAAGTCTCTCTGTTCATCAACATTTTTCAAAACCCTGCCAGTTATGGTGTACTGTCTTTCCTTATTAGATCTCCAAAAGTGCATTGCTTCACATTTCTCCACATTGAAGTCCATCTGTCATAACTTTGCCCATTTCACCATCTTGTCTATTTTACACTGAAGCCTAGAACTGTTCGCATCACTATCTATTACTTCACCAAATTTCATATCATATACAAACTTTATAATGCTGCTCCCTACACCCAAGTCTGGATTGTTTATAAAAATTGAAAAGAGTAATGGACACAAAATTCATCCTCCAAAACCACTTCTCAGTTTGAGGACCATCCACCCAAAACCACTTTTTCTTTCCACCCTTTCTTAATCCATACCACCATTTCCCCTTAATTCCATGGGCTTCCATCTTCTCTTAATAAGCCTCTTGTATGGTACTTAGAATCATAAAAAGCTTACGGCACACAAAGAGGCCACTTGTGCCTGTGCTGGCCGAAAAATCAGCCACCCAAACTAATCCCACTTTCCAGCATTTGGCCCTGCAGGTTACGGCACTTGAGATGCATACCCAGGCACCTTTTAAATGAGTTAAGGATTTCTGCCTCTACCACCCTTTCAGGCAGTGAGTTCCAGAGGCCCACAACCCTCTAGATGAAATTTATTTTTCCTCATCTCCCCTCTAATCATTCTACCAGTCACTTTAAATCTATTAACCCTTAGTCAATAACCTCTCTCTGCTAAGGTAAATAGGTCCTTCCCATCCACTCTGTCCAGGCCCCTCACATATTTGTACATCTCAATCAAATCTCCCTTCAGCCTCCTCTACTCCAAGCATAACAGCCCTAGTCTATCCAATCTTTCCTCGTAGCTGCAATTTTCCAGTCCTGGCAAGGTGGCAACATCCTTGTAAATCTCCTCTGTACGTACTTTAATGGAATTATATCCTTTCTGTAATGAGGTGACCAGAACTGCACACAAGTGCTCAAGTTGGGGCCTAACTAATGTTTTATATAGTTCCATGCGTTGTTGAATGCCTGCTGAAGGTCCATATACACAACATCTACTGCACTATTTAGATTAGTGTTGCCTCAAAGAATTCAATCAAGTTAGTCAAACAGGCCATGCTAGCCTCTCTGTTGGCTCTCCTTGATTAACCCTAAATACCTACTGTCGATTAATATTGATTGCAGTTTCCAATTTATAAATTTAGAATCATTACCTGATGAATTAGCCCTTCAAGAATTAATATCCTTCCATCAAAGATGTATTGGCATCCAAAAATCTCTAAAATTCAATTAGAATTTTAGAGCACACAAGGAGGCTATTCATACCGTGCCACCAGTGTTGGTTCTCCGAAACAGCAACGCACTCTAACCCGACTGGTTTCATTCCTCTACCCTTTCTCCATACTCAATTTTTATGTTTCAAGTATTTATCCATTTCTTTTTTATACTCTATTATAGATTCTGCTTCTCCCACTATTTCTGGTCAGGCATTCCATGTTAACAGCTCTCTGCATAAAGAAAAATCCTCCTAAATTCCTTTGCTTTTTTTAATGATTTTAAATCCATGCCTTCTCATTACAAACTCATGGATCCTTGCTATTATAAAGCTATTAATGAAACATTTGCCCTTTTGGGAACACATGTTTAAAGCATCCAACATCTTCCTGAGTGAATGAGCAACAAGTTTTAGGAGAAGCTGGGGTTGAGTTGTGCTTATAATTTGCCTTCTTCCCTTTATGAAAGGCGGCGGAACAGCACAGGGAATCTTGGCAAGTCAATTGGTTGTGTCACTCAAACTAAGCATCTGACATTGGCATTTTCTTTGTACATATTTTTGGCGAGAAACCAATTCCTGGCACTGATATCTCTCATGGTCTGATGATTGGTCATACATCTGAAACATTAACTCTGTTTCTCTCTCCACAGATGCTGCCTGATCTGCCGAATATATCCAGCATTTTCTGTTTTAATTTCAGATTTCCAGCTTCTTTGGCATTTTGCTTTTGTAAAATTAGTTTAAGTCTGGGCCAAGTGCAGAACAATTATCTGACAATTAGATGCATCATCCCAAATGTGAATGTGACTATTTGTTACGGTAGTTAAGCTGTACTTTCTCTTGCTAAAATAATGCTGGCTATTCCAAATTTTGGTAAACTCTGTTTTAGTGGACAGACCTGATAGGGAATTTATGCGATACGGCCCCAGCTTATTTCACTTCAGACTCTTAAGGCCAGCTGGTGAAAAGAAATGGCCTTTTACCTAGAGTTTGGGCTAGATTCAAACTCAAGCCTCAGGAATGAAAGAATATAATCCAGTACAACCCAGTCAGACTAAGAATTTATAACAATTAAAATTCACTGTATATCTTTATGGGTGACTAACTATAGTATCTAGCCAGTTTCACTAATGAAAATACAGGGCAGAAATCCATGTGTTATCTCTGGTGCAAACAAATTAAAGCAAAATTCTAAGTGTAAACCTACCAGTCCACATGCTACTTGTTTTACAATGCTGTACACACTTTTCTCTGTGAGTCTCAGTACAACTTCTCCAGATCTAGCTTCAGTCTATTAATAGAGAAAAAAAAAATAGGCATTAGAAAAATAAACCGGGTACTCCAGGTAAAATCTAACATGGTCCAAACATTGAATTCCCTGAGGATACAATAAATTTCAGCTTTATTCCATAATTTAGAAAGATGGTGCAAACTGTAAATCTGGATTAGAATAAAATGTTCATTGTAGAGTATTTTAATGCTCATTATATTGAATATTGGTGGTTGGGTGCAGATCCAGAGACACATAAGCAAGTTCTTATTTAAAAACTTTGGCAAAAGGATAATTCACATTCATGGTCTAGAAATGTCTGACAGGTGTGAAGAGGGGGAAAGAATGGATTTGCCTCACAAATATTAAGGGTGACAAAGTGGTTGCAAAACCTGAGAGAACTACAGAATATCGGATGGTCCAGTACAGAAACAGGCAAGTCAAACCATCCATTCTGTGCCAGTATGTTATGAGCTGCCCAGTCCAATTTGACTAACACACTCAACTTAGTTTCCCTTTTTAAAAATAATTCTCTGCATTGTTCGAACAGTGGTTTGTGGAAGAAAATTCCATATTATAATTATCCTCTACAAAGAAATGGTTCTACCCTTTCCTTTAATTCTTTGCCTTTATCTTAAAACATTGTGTTCTCTTTTAAGCTTTCACTGGACATGCAAAAGAATTCACCACTATGGTGGACAGGAAGGCCCGATACACTATAGTCCATATGGGTCCATAACCAAGGGGTGTAGATTTAGGGCAAGAGGGGATTTGAGGGAAAACATTTTCACCCACAGCAGATCTGACATTCACTGCCAGAAGCTGTGATAGAGGCAGAAACCTTCATAACATTTAAAATAGCACTTGGATTTGCAATTGAAGTGGCATAACCTACAAGGATTACATGGACCTACACGGACCAAAAGAATTGGAAAGTGGGAATAGGCTGAATGGCTCCTCGTCGGCCAGCACAGACTCAATGGGCCAAATGGCCTCCTCTTGTGCTGTAAATTTCCATGATTTCTATTGTTCTATGATACTTACTTTACCAGAACCATCTGTAAATCTAGAAGATCTCTAGGAAGTCATCCCTTAACCCTCTCAGCTCCAGTGGAAAAGCCCTAACTTCTCAAATCTGTCTCCATTATAGTAACCCTTCAAGCCTGAAAATAGTTTCTCTCTTTACCCTATTTAATTCTTTTGTCATTTTAAATACCTCAATTAGGTTATCCCTCAACTTTCCAAGTTCAAACATTATGCAATCTATCTTCATAATTTAACTCTTCAAACCCTAGTATTCTGGTGAATCTTCCAAGGCCAATATATCTGTCCTCAGGTGCAGTATTAATAAATGGGACCCGACCAAGACTTTAGCATTACTTTGCATTCTAGCTCCTTTAAGTTAAAGGTCAACATTCCATTAGCCTTTTGGATTAGTTCTTGTACCAGCATACCTGCTTTTAGTAAATCAGTAGAAATGAACACTTTCATCATGTTAAAATAACTCTGAACCAATGCTTTGTTTCTCTACTACAACCATTACCACTCCCTTTGCCTTTTGTTCCATGACATATTTGCTACTTAATCTCTCACTCCCGCTAACCTATCCCTTTTGTTCTATCTCTCCCTCTGACCTTCAACAGCATCAAGCCCATCACATTTCTAGCTCCCTTCGGTGCCAAAGAAGTTATATTCCACTCAAAACATTGGGCCGTAACTTCCTCGGACTGGCAATCAGCATTGGATTGCCATTCCGTGCCCAATTACTTATGTGATTTTTCTTCCAATCCTCTCTTGCCGGACTTTCCGACTCACACCGGGCAAGTTCCAGGCAGTGCAGCTCTTCCCCGGGGCCCAGCACCCAAGTCCAGCTCCATTGAAGTGAAGGACACGCCCCTTTTCTCTCAGCACGAACTGCTATAAACCAGGTAAGTTAAAGGTCCTATTGAAAATTTAAAGGTGCTTGACCGGCCAGGGAGAAGGATAGGAGGTCAGGGGGGTTCGGGCCAGGTTGGGAGGTATGGTATCAGGTTCCAGTTGGGCTTGCATGGGGGATTTGGTCAGGTCAGGTTGGGCCTGCGGGGATGGGGAAGGCCTGAAGTATGTGTGTGTGGGGGTGAGAGTTGAGCCCCTGGAGAGAAGAGGTGGGGCTGGGGGGCAGGGACGAGTCCTGTGCAGGTGGAGTGAATCCCATCCCAGAAGGAAAAAATAGTTCGGACCTGTACTCATATTTACCAGTTTTACTGGTGTTCCATTTTAAGGTGTACAAGCTCTGTTTGGACCAGTATTCTTATTTCCCAGCTTTAACTGTTTTTTCCTCCTGGGATGGGGTGTCAGGAGTGTGGCGAATACTGTGGGGTGGGGGGGGGGGGGGGGGGGGGGGGGGGGTAGAGAGAGAGAGAGAGAGAGGTAGTATGGGGTGTGGGTGAAGCCCCGTTTGTGGGGCAGGGGGTCTGGATTTGTACAATAGTTACCCAGAAGTTAGAAGAGGTTTTAATTTTTCTAGCTTTTTCTGGGTAACTACTAGTGCAACACGGTTGGAACCATCTGAGGTTTGCGATTTAAATCGCATTTTCAGATGTTTCCCAGTGCAGGGCAATTGCCCAGAAGTTAGCACTTCTGGGCAATTGCCATGCAAACTGTTACCTGGGAACTTCCAAAGGGGATTCCTCACCGCATCTCTGGGGTACCCCTCAAATACGACACTGGGGAGCTCGGAAGTTAGGGCCTATTAGATCTGTTTCTCTCTCCACTGATGCTGCCAGACCTGCTGAGTATTTCCATCACTTCCTGTTCTTAGTTACTATATTTACTATAATTTATTATATATATCAAGTTTCTTTCCATTATGAAAATCATCCCATTTTTCTTTCTTGGGCCAAAGTGAATAACCTCACATTTCCCCACATTGAATTCCATTTCCATAGTTCTGCCTGCTCATTTAATATATGTCCATTTTAACTTTATCCTCTCATCTACAGGACTTATTGTTCCTGCTGTCATCTACAAATTTGGATATATAACTCTCTACTCCTTTATACAAGTCATTCATCTGGCCTACAATGGAGATCCCTGGGGAACATCACTTTACACATCCTGCCAATCAGATTACTTACTATCTATCCCTATTCTCCGTCTCCTAGCTTCCAACCACTAACCAATCCATGTCACAAGGTTACCCCCAATTCTGTACGATTTAATTTTTGCTGATAATCTCTAATGTAGAGCATCATAATCAAATGTTTTTCGGCAGTCCATAAAGACAACATCCATAGACACTCCTGTATTGACCACGTTAATGACCTCCCCATAAAATTCAAGTGGATTATAATCAGCTGTCTTTCACAAGTTAACACTGGCTCTTTCTGATCAGTTCATCTTTGTCCAACTACTCGGTCAAATGATAAACTGCAGTAATTTCCTAACAACTGACATTAAACTGGTAGATTTGTAATTTCCAGGTCTGTATTTACCTTCCATCTCTCTCAAACAATGGAGCAACATTTGCGATTTGACACTCCAAAAGCCACAATTACTGAATCCAGACACCTTTGGGAAATTGCTTCTGTAACAATGCCTCTAATTTCTTCACCTATTTCCCTTCGTTACCCTGGGGTAGAAACCATCAGCTCTTGGAGGGTTGTTTGTCTTAAATCAGATTATTTTCTGCATTACCATTTCTTAGTTATATTAATTCAGTAAATTTCTCCCCTTGACTTGTACCACTGAAGTTTGGTTCTATTCCTCTGTGAGAATGAATGCAATATGATCAATTAGCTAGTCTGTTATGTTTAATTATCTATTACAGCTTCACATGCATCTCACTGTAATGGACCACACATTCCTCCCACCCCCATTTCCACTCTGGAAATATATTCCACAAAACTTTTACCATTACTTTTGGTATTCATTGTAACAGCAACCTTTATTTACATAGCACTTCTAATGCCTTTTAAAAAGGAACTACAATAATCATGGGAGGTTTTAATCTTCATATAGATTAGATGAATCAAACTTGCAAAGGTAGACTAGACAATGAGTTCATAGAATATATTTGGGGCATTTTTTGAGAACAACATGTTCTGGAACCAAGGGCCAGGCTATTTTAGAGATCTGGTAATGTGGTTAATCTGGTTTAAATAATTACCTATTAGTAAAAGGGTCCTCTAGGCAAAAGTAATCATCGCACGATGAATTCCACTTTCAGTTTGAGGGTAAGAAATCTCGGTCTGAAACTAGTGATTTAAACTTAAATAAAGGCAATTACAAGGATATTGTGATGAAATCAATAATTTTGTGTGGATTTTTTTAACTGTGTTTTTAAGTTAGCACCTGTGGAAGTGACCCTTGGTTGACTGGAGATTGTCACATTTAAGGCACAGAATGTTCCAGATTGTTACATCTGATTGTCTCCAGGCAGGCGGCTTTACCCTGTTGGGAGGTATCACAGCTTATGAGTCAGTTCAAGGGTTAGAGAACAACAGTTAGAAGACAGTGCACCTGGCCAATATTTGCCCTTGAACCAGCATCACTGTCTGGCCATTCATCTGTTTGCATGTTTGCGGGAGATTGCTGTGTGCAAACTGCTGAGTTTCCCAAATTACAACAGTGACTACACTTCACATATTTAATTGGCTGTAAAGTGCTTTTAGACACCCTGGGATCATGAAAGGTGTTATGCAAATGAAAATTCTTTATTTTTAACCACAACCACTTGCACCTTTGTCCTTCTATATGCTTAATTCTTGTGGCATGCTAGCACAGTATTTACACGGCACGTCCAGTTCAGTTTCTGGTCAGTGGTGGAGTGGTTTGATGATGGTGATGCCATGATCATTATTTAATTATAATTAGGGAACCGACACTTTCAGTCATACCTCATTAAATGCTCGGGAATTATACAACACAATAAGTTATTCACAAACCTCACGTAATTGCCACAAGGAATGCAATAGGCATCCCCCACTCACATACTCCAGAAACAGGTAAAGGGGCAGTGTCTGTGTTCGACATCCCAACAGTTTCACAATGGACTCATGGTTACAAACTTTCATGTGGAACTTCAACAGGTCCAAGAAATCTAATATCTCCTTTCCATTTGCATTATCTATGGAAAACAAGCCAAAAACACAATTCAGCTTTATAGATTATGGAAACAGTATGGTTGGAAACAGGCAAGGATCGAACAAACTTTACAGCGAGCTAAACGTGGGACTAGGATTTCGGACGGTCTCATGAGAGAGCATGACCTTCCTCACAGGGTCCAGAGGAGCACTTATGTTCCACCTGGACTCTCAAAAAGGACATTTTTTTTGACTTACCTGGATAGCCTCTTCTCCCTTCCTGCCAGCTTCCAACCTGATTCAGCCTGGCAGTAAAACCCATCCAAGCTCAGGCTCTGGTTATGATGGCACAGGAAGACCCAGTTTACAGAGATTCCTGCCCGTTTTGGGCAGACACGTGATCCATATGCAGAACGAGAAAGGGCCAAGTACTGCGCAGGCAAGTAGTTTGCCCATTCTTAACTGTTCACCCGCCACTGGGCATGAGGTGTTAAAATCAACCTCGTGGATAAGTGAGAATATAGCTCCCTCCGCTGACAAAACTCTGCTACAACCCCAAAAGCAGAACAACATCCCACAAATATCACTGCAGGAGAAATTATTTCCACCACAAGCTAACTGATCAAAAGCAAAACAAAGTTCTTGGATAAAAGAAACCATTTAGCCTAGTGTCCTAGTATTCCATTATTTCTTCATATTATTATAGTTTTATTATCGTATTAATGAGCCAGGCCTTCCGGTCTCCGGATAGTTGGAGCCCGGACATACAGTTCAAGATGCACGTTGGGACCCCACAGAAGTCCCGCCATGCTGACCTCTGTGGGAATTGCCCTGGATGTTTGAACTGCCAATGGGCAATTTCCTCTCCTCCCTGGGACCCTCCATGAATGCCTCCAACTCGGAGTTAGAGTCGGAGACTTCAGACAGTTCCGTAGAACTTAGCTGAATAGTTACCCAGGAAATGTTAGACAGATTAAAACCTAGTTCAAATTCTGCTTAACTACAGAATTTATAGCTCCCCAATACTCACAATGACTACCCCCCTGACCCGACTACCCAACTACCCCCCACCATCCAACTATCCCTCCTATCCTGACTACCCCCCACCCACCAGATGGCTGTCCTTCCCATCCAGATCCGACTACCCCCATCACCCAACCCCACCCAGTCGTTCATTTATCTACTCACCTATTCACACACCTTCATCCATTCACTAACAATCACATAGGATCTTTAAACTTAGCATACAGCAGCTAGTGCCGTAAAAAGATGGGGTGACTTGTCTTCCCTCACAACGCCATAGTACTGTGATGGAGCTCTCTGATGGATGCTGCACTCTGCATTTCTGGAGAAGCCAAGCTGGAAAGACCCAGCAAGAAACATGGAGTAGCCTCTGGGCATGGAAAAGTTTGAGAAGAGCAGCAATCCGATCATGATAACTGCTTCATACAAGATCTGAACCATCATATTTAGTCGATGAGCTGAATGGCCTCCTTGTGCCGTAAATGAGTTTTTGACCCATAAAGTCGTAAAATGCCTCAAGACAAGGAGCATAACCAGAAACATATTGACACAGAAGCAAAGGAGGACACATGGTGCCAAGTGACCAAAAGCTTAGTCAAAGATTTTAAGGATGGTCTTAAAGGAGAGTGATAGAGAGACGAAGAGGAATTCCAGAGCACAGGGTCTAGATGGCCAAAGGTGCACCCACCAATGGCAGAGTGAAGGAAATCAGAGTTCCACAGAAGGCCAGAGTTGGAGACCAACAGAGTTCGAGAAGGGTTGTAGGAGGTTGCAGAGAGGAGCAAGGCCAAGGAGAGATGAGAATTTTAACAATTGAGGTGTGGCAGAACAAGGAGTAAATGTGGGTCAATGAGCACAGGGATGATAGATAAATGAGACTTGGTGCAAGTTAAGGTATGGGCAGAGGAGTTTTGGATATGCTGAAGTCAATGTCAATAAGGAATTCATGACCACAAACTATTCATCCATGTAGTAACTGGTTGATGTTAAGTAAAACCTTGCATATTATGTGCTTGTAAAGCATATCAATGTATTTCATATGAATATACAAAATAGGAGCAGAAATAAGCCATTCGGCCCCTTGAGCCTGCTCCACCATTTGATAAGATCATGGCTGATCTGTTTGTGTTTCGAGTTTTACATTCCCATCTACCCCCAATAACCTTTGATCCCCTTGCCTAACAAGAATCTGCCTTAAAAATATTCAGTGACCCCGCTTCCACCGCCTTCTGAGGCAGAGTTCCGAAGTCGCACAACCCTTAGAAAAAAATTGTCCTCACCTCTGTCCTAAACGGGCGACCCCCTAATTTTAAAACATTGCCCCCTAGTTTTGGACTCACCCACAAAAGGAAACATCCTTTCCATATCCACCTTGTCAAGGCCGTTCAGGATCTTATATACTTCAATCAAGTCACTCCTCACTCTTCTAAACTCCAGTGGAAACAAGCCCAGCCTGTCCACCCTATCCTTATAAGACAACCCACTCATTCCAGGTATCAATCTAGTGAACCTCCTCTGAACCACCTCCAAATTATTTACATCCTTCCTTAAATGAGACGACCAAAACTGCACACAATATTCAAATTGCAGTCTCAAAATGCTCTGTATAACTGAAGCATAACATCCTTACTTTTATGTTCAATTCTTCTCATAATAAAGGATAGCATTCCATTAGCTTTATTAATTACTTACTGTACCTGCATATTAACTTTGTGACTCATGCACGAGAACATCTAGATCCTCTGCAGCTCAGAATTCTGCAGTCATTCTCCGTTTAAGTAATACTCTGCTTTTTTATTCTTCCTGCCAAAGTGAACAACTTCACATTTTCCCACATTATACTCCATCTGCCAGATGTTTGCCCACTCACTCAACTTATCTATATCCATCTGCAAACTCTTTGTCCTCTTCACAACATACTTTCCTACCTATCTTTGTCTCGTCTGCAATTTTAGCTACAATGCCTTTGTTCTCCTCATCCAAGTCATTGATATAAATTGTAAAAATTTGAGGCCCCAGCAGAGACTCCTGCAGGAGTCTACTAGGCACATCCTGCCAAATCAGACAAAGACCCATTTATGCATAGTCGGTTTTCTGCCAGCCAGCCAATCCTCTATCCAGGCTAATATGTTACCCCCTCCACCTTGAGCTTTTATTTTCCGCAATAACTTTTGATGTGGCACCTTATCAAATGCCTTCTATAAATCCAAGTATAGCACATCTACAGGATCCCCTTTATCCACATTGCATGTACTCCTTCAAAGAAATCCAATAAATTGGTTAAACATGATTTCCATTTCACAAAACCATGCCGACTCTTCCCGATTATCCTGTGTTTTTGTAAGTGCCCAGTTAGCCAGCTATAACCTCTAATGACTAACTCTAACACCTTCCCCACGACCGATGTCAAGCCAACTGGCCTATACTTTCCTGTTTTCTGCCTCCCTCCCTTTTTGAATACAGGGGTTATATTTGCTACTTTCCAGCCTGATGGAACCTTTCCAGAATCTAGAGAATTTTGGAAAACTAACACCAACACATCTACTACCTTATTAGCCACCTCTTTTAAGACCCTAGGATGATGTCCATGTGGACTCAGAGACTTGTCAGCCCGCAGCTCCATCAGTTTGCTCACTACCGCTTCCATAGTGATTGTAATTTCACCAAGTTCCTCTCTCCCTTCCACTTCCCAATTTACAGCTATTACTGGAATGTTTTTTGCATCCTCTGTAGTGAAGACAGAAGCAAATTATTTGTTCATTTCATCCATCATTTCCTTATTAACTCCCCACTGTCACTCTCTAGAGGACCAACACTCACTTTACTTACTTTAATCCTTTTTAAATACCTGAAGCTATTGCTATCTGTTTTTACATTTCTAGCTAGCTTCTTCTCATACTCTAACTTCTCTCTCCTGATTAACCTTTTAGTCATTTTCTGCCGTTCTTTATATTCTAACCAATCATCTGAGCTGTCACTCATCCTTGCACAGTTATATGTTTTTCTTTAAGTTTGATGCTTTCCTTAACTTCTTTAGTTAACCACAGATGGTGGGTTCTCCCTTTAGAATTTTTCTTTGTAGTAGGAATGTACTTATTCTGAGTATTCTGAAAAATCCCCTTAAATATCTGCCACTGCTTCTCTGTTGATATATCCCTAGCCTAGTGTCCCAGTTCACTTCAGCTAGCTCAGCTTTCATGCCCACATAGTTGCCCTTATTTAAGTTTAAAATATTAGTCTTAGACCCATTCTTATCCCTTTCATATCGGATGTAAAATTCAATCATTTTGTGGTCACTGCTACCTAGGGGTGCCTTTACCCTAACATTATTAATTAATCCTGTCACATTACACAATAACAAGTCTAATTTAGCACGCTCTCTGGTTGGTTCCAGAACGTGCTGCTCTAAGAAACTCTCTCAAAAACATTCTATGAATTCCTCATCCTCGCTAATACTGCCAATCTGATTTTCCCAGTTTATATATAGGTGAAAGTCACCCATGATTATTGCTGTCATTTTATCACAAACACCCAATATTTATTCTTGTATTCTTGTTTGTCCTACATTGTGGTTACTATTAGGACCACTCCCACTAGTGACCTCTTTCCCCTATTATTCATCTCAACCCAAACTGAATCTACCTCCTGAGCCAAGGTCATCTCTAATTATTGCACAAATGGTATCCATAAGATTAACAGTGCTACGCCTCCACCTTTACCTATCTTCCCATTCTTCTTGAAAGCCATATACGCCCCAATATTCAGGACCCAATCTGTGTCATCCTGCAGCTACGTCTCCATAATGGCTATCAGATCATATTTATTTACTTCAATGTGCGCTATCAATTTGTTTACTTTGTTATGAGTGCATTCAGGTACAGAGCCTTTAGTTTTGTCTTTTTGTTATCTTTGTGACATCTAGTCTTGATTCTTGGTGCATGCTTAGGTTTTTTCTCTCTGCCCCTTCCTGCCGTTCTCCGACCCTCATTTCCCATATAACTATTTTCCTCTCTTACCTTGTCTTTACTCTTCGATATACCACATATTTCCACATTTGATCCCTTTCCCCCACTATTGTGTTTAAAACCCTCTCTATTTAAACAGTTCACAAGAACACTGGTCCCAGCACGGTTCAAGTGCAGACCGCCCCTACAGTACAGCCCCCACTTTCCCCAGTACTGGTGCCAGTGCCCCACAAACCGGAACCCACTTCTCCCACTCCAGTCTTTGAGCCACATGTTCATCTCTCTAATTTTATGTACCCTATGCCAATTTGCATGTGGTTCAGGTAATAACCCAGAGATCATAACCTTTGAGGTTCTGCTTTTCAATTTAGTACCTAGCTCCTCATACTCTCTATGCAGAACCTCATTCCTAGTTCTACTCATGTCATTGATACCTACATGGACCACAACAACCAGATCCTCCCCCTCCCACTGCAATTTCCCCTCCAGCCCTGAGCAGATGCCCCGAGCCCTGGTACTGGGCAGGCAACACAGCTGTCTGGACTCTTGCTCTTGGTTGCAAAGAACAGTGTCATTCCCCCTCACTATACTGCCCCCAACAACAAAAGATTAGAACATGGTAAGCAGTTGCTTTCACTGACACTGAAGGTCATTCATGTAAAGACCTGCTACACATCACATCACCATGTTCCACATCAGCACAACTTCAAGTTCAAACTTCAGATCATCTTTTCTTCAGATCGAGCAGGGAAGCTGATGAACGGCTCAAAACCTGCTTTCCCCAGGAAGCTATCCATATCTTTCACAGAGACACAGACAGACATATTTGTTAATTCATAACAGGTTTTGCTTCAGAGAAAGCGAGAATGGGAGGCAAAATTTCAGATCCTTTACAGAACAAGGGTTAGCATGGAGTTAAGAATCTATATTAGTTATTTTTAAATTATGTCATTAAATGTAGATTTTAGCCTAACCTATACATGAATAAATTCTGTGATTAAGGGCCCAGATCATTTTTTAAAAAGCTTCAAAGCTGTCAGCCTCAAGTACTCACCCAATGACAGCTAGGCTAAGGGATAGTCAACTCCCGCTGTCTGTACCCCCACTCTATTGCAAATTTGTTTACCTGCACAAATTTGTTTGTACACCTGATTGAGGTTTACGTTCCCAAAGCTTCTCTCATCCACAATTTAAAATGTTAAACTTCTCATCTAAACACATGTTGGTCCCGAAAGGTTAATAAAATATTGAATACAGAGGCCATAAAAAACGCGGCGCATTTTCTTCCCCACATAGAAAGTGCACACTGCGCATGTGCCATCTCTAACTGCACGTGGTTTGCTGTGATTTACAGGATACGGTAACTCCGGGCCAGTATTTTGGAGTCCAGGTACAGACAGCACTTTACTAAAAATGAGCAAGTGAGAGCCAAGCAGAAAATGTCCCAAGAAAGTGATGAGATTTGCACAGAAAGTCACAATCTTAGATAGACTGAAAAATGGTGCAGGTACTACCATGTTGGCCAGGGAATACTCTGGGAATGAATCCACAATCATGTACATTAAGCAACCTGGGGGAAAAATAAGTGCCAGTGTCAGTGTTTCTGGTAGTCATACTGCCAGGTTAACTTTTGTGAGCAGGAGAGATCCACACTTTGAGTAGCTTCTCCATTTCCTCTATGTGAATAGAGCACCAGCATCAAAGGCGGACCCCAGTTAACGGTCCAATCATTTGAAACAAAGCACTTGAATTGTACCAGTACATAGAGTAGTAAAGATGACGAAGGTGGTGCAGAAGGTGCTCCTCCTTTGACTTCCAAAGGATTCTCAGCTAGCACTGGATGGTTTGATCGCTTTAAAAAGCTTTTCGGTTGTATAATGTGAAGTTGGTGGGGGAGGCCGCTTCTGCTGACCATGCAGCTGCAGGAGAGTTTCCCAAGGTGCTGTAGGAATACACTGAGGAGAGAGGTTATCAGGCAGAGCAGGTCTTCAACACAGACAAAACTGGCTTGTTCTGGAAGAAGATGCCAAGTAGGGCCTACATTTCAAAAGAAGGAAAAACAGCTCCTGGGTTTAAAGCAGCAAAGGACAGCTTGACACTTCTGCTATGTGTCAATGTAGCTGGCTTTAAATGTAAACCAACACTGGTTCATAGGTCAGGAAACCCTTGAACTTTCAAAGGGAAAAATAAATATTGTTTGCCAGTCTTTAGGAAGGCTAACTGCAATGCCTGGGTTACCCATATTTGAAGACCAGTTTGCCAATTGCTTTGTGCCAGAGGTCCGCATTTATCCTAGGGAAAAGAACCTGTCTTTCAAAGTTTTACTAATCCTCGATAATGCACCTGGGCATCCACAGTCTTTCGCTGAGAACCATCCAGATGTTGACATTTTGTTTAGATCCCCAAATACAACCTCACTTATCCAACCAGTGAACCAGAGGGTCATTGCCTCATTCAAGGCTTACTACACCCAATGAAGTTTCAGCCAAATCTTTCATCTTCTGGAAGCAGACCAGTCAACTACATCCTATGATTGCTGGAAGCAATTCAACATCCTCATAGCAGTCGGCATAATTAAACATTCACAGGATGAAGTTTGTGCTTCAACCATAAATGCCTGCTGAAAAAAAACTTAGCCTGAGACTGTGAATGATTTCACAGGGTTCTCAATGTGGATTCTGAAGTGGCCAGGGTTGTTGACTTGGTGAAACAAGTTGGAGGGGAGGGCTTTGAAGATGTCACTATAGCTGAAGTGGATGAGTTGCTTCAATCTCATCAAGAGGAACTTTCTACAGAAGAATTGATTGAATTGATGAGATTAAATGAGCCTAAACAGGAGCAGGAGCAGGAAGAAGAGCCTAAAAAGGCTCAATTCACAACTAAGATTCACAATTCACAACCAAGCAGATCTCATAAGGTCAGCCGAGGATTTGAAGAAACAGGCGACAGATCACGATACAAAAATGGAAAGAAGCATTGCCTTCTGTTGAGCGATTGACAGCTATTGCTCCTTACAGAGAACTTAACAAAACTGAAAAACAAAAGGCGAAGCGGTCAACAATAATGTTGTTCTTTCCATCCACATCAACGCCTGCATCAGCCACGTCACCCACTCCCTCTACCTCCACTCTCAAGTACAATATGGTACCTGGACAGTACAGTCATGTACTGTAATTTATACTATTCTGTAATTGATATGTTTTACATTGTTCTTGTTTTCCTGCATTGCCAAACAATCTCTGCAGTAAAATTGTCTTAAATTTACTCAAAAAAACACTTTTTATTGCTTTTTTTTCCCTTTAAAAATGTCAAATTTTGAGATGGCTGGAACCTTTCTAATTCACTCCCATTATAAAGTATGTTCACCATTTGTGATTTCACCCTTTGAGAGATTTTGTGGGAACAGAACCCCCACGAATGGTGGAACTTTACTGTAATTTCAAAATTATAAAGCACACACACCCCATAATGACAGGCGCCCCCACACACACACACACGCTCGCCCCCCCACACACACACACACGCGCGCGTGCGCCCCCCCCCACACACACGCGTGCGCGCGCCCCCCCCACACACACACACACACACACACACACGCGCGCGCGCCCCCCCCCACACACACGCGCGCGCACGCCCCCCCCCACACACACGCGCGCGCACGCCCCCCCCACACACACGCGCGCGCACGCCCCCCCCACACACACGCGCGCGCACGCCCCCCCCCACACACGCGCGCGCGCGCCCCCCCCACACACACGCGCGCGCGCCCCCCCCACACACACGCGCGCGCGCCCCCCCCACACACACGCGCGCGCGCCCCCCCCACACACACGCGCGCGCGCCCCCCCCCACACATACGCGCGCGCCCCCCCCCACACACACGCGCGCGCCCCCCCCCACACACACGCGCGCGCACCCCCCCCCCACACACACACACGCGCACACGCCCCCCACACTTTCCTCTCCCTGTGAAAAGCATCTGACTGATGATTCAGATGATGCAATAGATTTCTAGGCACATTGTTTACAGTTAAGACATACACCACTGGGGCATTTATAGTTTATAAATAGGTGCCTTGCAGAACATTATCAGCAAAGATTACTGCTAATACCTTTCAAAAGAAATTGACTGCGATTGGTTCAAGTATGTGCTGTCCCATGTACTTCAATGAACACGTCCCCAGTTAGATTGAATTTTAGCTTGTAAACTATAATGTATTCACTTTTGGCTTGTCTTGCAATCACAAACAATGAAGTGGGCTTAACTTGGCATTGTCCAACTATGTAATCATACCAGCATGGCAAAACTACAAGAAACAAACCTTTAAAAAAAGCTCAAGAAATGGACCCTTAGGGCCGGATATTCCCCTTGGAGACGAAAGTCATTATTTGGGAGATTTCCTGACATTGGTCCTGCCTCCTGCCAGCATTGCTCGCCCATGCTACCTTCGCAGTGAATGGCAGGAGTCAGGGCTGCCACCTCCTGAAGCAGACCCAAGGTAGCAATGGAAGTGGGCTGATAATGAGGCAGATAGGTTTGAAGGCCCGCGCCTGTTCACTGGGACTTCGGCCAAGTTCTATACATGAATATTAAGCACCCTAGCCCTCACCCCTCTCCCACCCCCAATGCTTACTCCCCCAGTATCCACTATGGACAGAACTCAAGTCCTATAATAACATTGGGAGGTCTTTGAGATGTTTTTGAAACCATCAAAGAAAACAAACAGTGATTCAAAAACCTCCAAAATATACTCCTCTTAGGAGCTCAAACTGTCAATCCAAACAAAGCTCCCAGTTCCCTTGATGGCTATATCAATAATCCCTGCTGAGCTGAATCCATTAGTGGAGACCAGAGCTCAGCCAAGCATTCATAATGAGTCAAAATGCTTCCAGAGCTAAATACACTGAAACCTTTTAAATAGTGGAGCAGATGGCCCCCTGTTGCATTGCTTCAAAGGCTAAACAGATGACTGAGCTGTCAATCAAAGAAGTCACTCATCTGTTCAGTTATTTCAAAGGCTCAACAAATGGCCATCAATCAATGTAAAGATTAAAGCACAGGTTCCAAATGACACATTAAAATCTGAATCTCAATACCGCTGCATGCAGAAGAGCAATTTATGCATCTGAAAACTTTCACAATGATAGTCAATTTAATGGTCACTTACCTTTTAAGAACAGAAGTCCTATCATCAATCACTGCATTAAAAACATACTTAAATTATCATACAGCATCTAATTGTGACATGACGTTGGCAACAACTTTTTAAAACTTATCTGTCAAAAGGTTCCCAATTCCAGAATAGGCATCCCCCACGGCTCATGGCTCCTCTGACATGATGTGGTTCACACAAGCTTCATAAACCCACCCATCTCACTGAAAATCTCAAACTCAATGAAATTCAAAATTGAAGTTGGCATTGGCACTGCCAAATTTCTGCCTGTGTGCAAGTGCATTGGGTCGTGACCTGCCACGTTTTCTGCACTGATCAAAGTAGCAACCAGCGGGCATGAGGTAGCAATTTCAGATTTCCAGTCCCCCCACCACCCCACCCCTCCATTTGCTTGGGTTTGCCCCGTGTAGAGATGGCAAAGTAAGATCAGTAAGTACTACCATTGCTTACTATTATGCCTCTTGATTCAACTCAAGGAATGCTTCAATGGTGTAGTTTCGTGATAAAAGGAATTTTCTGCATTTCTTTCTACTGTATTGTGCTTAACCTATAGGATTTAAACTATTGAAATGGAGCTAGAGTAAAATCCAGAATATCAAAACTTGAATTCCAATTTGAATCTTCTAATTGGGCATTCAGTATAGCATGAAAGCTACCAATTAGTTAAGAATGTCATGTTCTATGAAGATCGCATTGGTCATATGCTCTAATTTGACAAAATTAAGAAAGTATATAAAATGAGTATCTCTGTACCATCCAAAATAGAGTGTTAAGGCCTTAGTTTTCAGAATACCATTTATCCCACTGTTAAAGGCTGTACAAAGTAGAGTTGAGCCATTCAAAAAAAAGGTAGGATTGGAAAGCAGGAAGAAATATTCCTCACTTACCATGGAGAGATTTAAATACGGCTTTCACTTCTCCAGACCCATCCGTAGTAAGGATATTGGCCTTATATATTGGTCCATAGCTTCCACTCTGCATGTACTCCAAATTCCCAGTTAGGTTTTCTGCTGGGATTTCCCATCGTTTTAGAGAAGGATCCTTGGCTGCCAGAATCCATTCTGTTGCATTTGTCATTAATTCATATTCATTCTCCAACCGCTTCACAGGCTCATGTTTGTCTACACAAAGATTCAGGTTCAAAAACTACAATTACTCAAAAAAAAGTTAAAAAGGCTGCAATCATACAAGTACAAATATAAAAGAAATGCATAAGATGCAGACTTTGGATAGTGTAAATTATAAAATGATGCCTGGTATGGAATTATTATCGCAAGGGTTCAGAATATTTCAGAATCCAAAATCCCAAAACTTAAGGAGCCAATGAACATGATTTCAATGTAATTACATTGAGAAAGCACAAACAGCAATTGATTGAGCTGGTTATAATCCCAATGGAGGGTAGCACAAAAAAACATTAACAAGCAGTTTCCATCAATGGGTTTTGGAAGCAGAGAGGATTGTAAACATTTGAAATTGGTTTTATCTTCCCCAAACAGCATGTTTAGCATGTGACTATGAGGCTCAAACTGCTTTTATTCCCCTGAGCATCAATGCTAAACTTGCTATATTAATGCAAGGTGCAGTTGATTTATAAGCTACCTTTTAGACATTATCATGGGGACAGCCCGTGCATGTTCACTGATAACATTCTGCTCTGCCTCAACCTTCTGCATCAGCTTCATGGCCCACATTATTGCTTCCAGCTGCCTTTCAAACAGTTAAAGTAAAGAGAAATGAAAGGATGACTGAATTGCTGTTTAAAAGAATCAGCGCAGGCCTGCTGGGCTGAATAGTCACCTTCTGTACTACATTATTCTATGATAAGGATGGAGAAGCAGTTTGTTCCTTCACACAGTTGCTTCTGGTGCCAACTTGAAGATTCTTCACATTCTAAGATTCTAAAATCATACAACTTTCCTTCAGGAATTCGTTTCCTCTGTTCCTATCATGCCCAAACTGTGATTACTCCCAATAACTCTCCTGAAAAATCCGCTACCTTAAACATTCACTCCCTCCACCACTGATGCACAGTAGCAGCTGTGTGTACCAGCTACAAGATGCACTGCAGGAACTCACCAAGCCTCCTTTGACAGCACCTTCCAAACTCGCAACCACTACCATCTAGAAGGACAAGGGCAGCAGATACATGGGAACACCACCACCTGCAAGTTCTCCTCCAAGCCACTCACCATCCTGACTTGGAACCATATCACCATTCCTTCACTGTCACTTGATCAAAATCCTTGAACTCCCTTACAGCACCGTGCGTGTACCTATACCACATGGACTGCAGCGGTTCAAGGCGGCAGTTCACCATCACTTTCTCCAGAGCAATTAGGGATGGGCAACAAATGCTGGCCTGGCCAGCGACGCCCACATCTTGTGAAAAAATAAATAAAATGGGAAGTACTGCATGTTCAGTAATTGCAGATTAGCCCATAGACCTGCAGGATTGAAGAGGAGAAGGTAACTACAAAGCTCCAACATTTGCTAATGCCCCACTATAATCTCAGGTAATAGAAGATCACCCACCTTGCAGTATTATGACTGGAGCACGCTCCCTCTCTTGTTTCATCTTACAAGTCTTCCATAAGACTATAATGATCAGAACCACTGATGAGAAGCCAAGGATCACTGGGATGATGATAACCCCATTGTTCACACCATTTACATCTGTGAGGGGAGGAAGAGACAGGTATCTGTTGTGTGACAAAACCTCAAACACACAACCCCAGAAATTTCCATTAATGTAATCTTCAGTGGCATTGATGTCCATGAATTAGAATGGTTCAGTACAACATGGTTAGCTGTAATGAGGAACGCTCCCTCTACTCTCTCCTATGAAGGGCAGTGTGACCACTTGACACACTTTCCATGGTGTACCTTCTTTGAGTGGAATTGTCAATTCACTGCCGAGATGAGGCAGTTCAACAATCTAGGGCCAGTCATATCCTACAGAGACATCATAAAATCATAATACCAAAATACTGCATATGCTGGAAATCTGAAATAAAAACAAAAAAATGCTAGAAATACTCAGCAGCATCTGTGGAGAGAAAGAGAGTTAACATTTCAGGTCCTGAATGGGATCTGGTGAAAGGTCATTAACCTTGTGTTTATGAGAGACTTGATGAGATCAGCCCAAACTATAAAATAGTCTGCTCTTTCCCAAATATTAACAAGGGGTTAAATTGAAATTAGGACTCAAACAGCTAGACCCAAGCATGCAGTTGTTACACCACTATAACCTACATTTTTTTTTTTAAAAAGTGCTTAAAAATTGTTCTGCTGCTGGAAGATGAGAAGCATTAAAATCACAAACTGCATAATATAGAAAATAGAGAAAGGAAGAGTTGCATTTATAGAGTGCCTTTCAGGACCATAGGATGTTCTAAAGTGCTTTACAGCCAATGATGAACTTCATTGTAGTCACTGTTGTTGGAAATGTGACAGACGATTGACACACATATGGGGAGATGGGGTGTAGTGGTAATATCACTGGACTAGTAATCCAGAGGCCAGGTTAGTGCTCTGGGGACATGGGTTTAAATCCCACTGCAGGGGCTAGTAGATTTTAAATTCAATTAATTAAAAAAATCGAATTGAAAATGAGTCTCAGTAATAGAGACCATGAAATTATCACCAGTTCTCTAATGCCCTTTGGGGAAGGAAATCTGTCATCCATCCTTACCTGGTCTGGTCTACACATGATTCCAGATCCACGGGGTATTGTGGTTGACTCTTAGTTGCCCTCTGAAATGGCCTAGCAAGCCACTCAGTTCAAGGCATTTAAGGATGGGGAACAAGTGCTGGCCTTGCCAGCAACACCCACATCCTATGAAGGAATAAAAACATTTAAAATCTCACAAACAACAATGAGATAATGACCAAATGCCAAATAATTGTTTCTAGTGCTGTTGGTTGAGAGGTAAGTTTTGGCAGACATTTGGAAGAACACCCGGCTCTTCTTCAAAATATTGTCACATAATGTTTTAAGAACAGAAGGGGACTCAGTTTAGCAACTCAACTTAAAGACAGCACTTCCAACAGTGCAGCACCCCTCTCAGTACTGCACCGGAATGTCAGCCTATATTTTGTGCTCAAGTGTCTGGAATGGCATCTTTCTGGCATCTACAATCTTCCGACTCAGACGAGAATGCCCCCACCGGCCATGCAATTCACCAAAAAAATTAAAATTAAACAAAAGAGGTAAATAGAGACTTACTACATCGGTTTGAGGTGCTGAAATTGCACTGGAGGCTCATTAGAATTGAACAGATGGTGACAGCCAGCAGACAGAATCTGGAAAACATGCAAGCATCAGCAAGTAAGAGAAAGAGGAGGTCAATAATACGTCAGGTATCTTCGAATTAAGCAGGTGCATTTTTGAAAACCGCAGTTAGAAGAGGGAGAGCTCTTCCTAACTGCAGCATCCCCCGATCCCTGCCCCACTAATAACATCCTGACCAATCCCAGCTCATCACCTGTTATAATTCGCGCTCAGTCACTGAGTAAAGGAGGAATCTGGAGCCAGTCTTTCCTTAGCGTAGGTTTATTCACAAAACTCAGGGAACACAGGCACAGGCGCCCTCTTCCATGCCCCCACCCCACACAGGTGAAAATCAGTTCTTACATAAACTTAAGGATAATGCCTTAACTTCTCCCCCAATTAGTAACAGCCGCTCTCAACTAGAGCATGCATTTCATTGTGATGGGACTGCAACATTAATGCACCGACAAGCTGACAGTACAAAAGCCAGATAAGCCTGGGAGCCAAGAGAAGATTTATCGATCTCCAAGATTGATTGTGATGAGACTGCCAGCAGACAGGGGCCAAACATTAGGTGCTACAATTTCTGGGACTTCTTCTCTGGTCTATTCTGGCTCTCAATATCCCTCTTCCAGAGCAGCTGGATTCTATTCTGACAGCTAGCTCCTCAACTGTGTCAAAAAGCACAACCCCATCCCAATATTTTGGGAGAGGTCAACAGCTAGCCAAAGCATCAGGCAGAATTTTTGCCTCATTGCAGTTCAACCCTCATTATGAAATTTTTATTCAAATTTATATTTTGCAAACTTTCATCATATTCTTTAAACTCTCCGCTCTCAAAATCCTCTTTCCTGCAGTTAAAGAAAAGACTTCTGTGCATTTCTCTTCAGAAGTTATACCTTCATGTACTTTAATGTTGGGTAGTACATGTCTAAATCCCGAGTGACTAGGGAGGTACCACAGGATTGGATAGTGGCAAATGTGACACCCTTATTCAAAAAAGGGCGCAAGGACAATTCTAGTAACTACAGGCCAAGCAGTTTAATACCAATGGTGGGTAAGGTTTTATAAAGAATAATCAGGGAAAATAAAAATCAACAGGCATTTGGGAGAGTTTGAGTTAATTAAGGAGAGCCAGAATGGATTTGTAAAAGGCAGATCAAGCTTGACTAATCTAATGGAATTTTTTGATGGGGTAACAGTGAAGGTAGATGAAGGGAAAGAAATGGATGTTGTCTGCATGGATGTTAAGAAAACATTTGGCAAAGTACCACTTAAAAGGCTGGTTCACAAAATTGAATCTTATGGAATAGGAGGAAAAATATTAGATAAAAATTGGCAGACATAAAATACCGTGTCATGGTAAATGGCTGTTTTTTCAGACTGAAGGATGGTGGACCGTGGTGTTCCCCAAGGGTCAGTGCTTGAGCCATTTACTGACTTGGATATTGGGACAAAGAGTAAATTTTCAAAATTTGCTGATGAAATGAAACTTGGAGGTTTGACAAAAAAGTGAGGATGATAGTAATCGACTGCAACAGGGCATGGATAGACCAGCAGAATGGGCAGACAAGTAACAGATAGAATTTAATACAGAAAAGTGTGAGATGATGCATTTTGGCAGAAGGGATAGGGAGAGATAATTAAGACTTAATGGCACAATTCTAAAGAGCGTTCAGGAACCTGGGCTGCATGTGCACAGATCTCTGAAGGTGGCAGGACATATTGAGAGAGGGATTAGCAAAGCATACAGTATCTTGAGCTCCATAAATAGGAGGTATTGAGTACAAAATCAGGGAAGTTATGCTGAACCTTTGTAAAGCTCTGGTTAAGCCCCTGTCAGAATACTGCATCCAGTTTTGCTCACACTTTAGGAAGGATGTGAGGGTCATTGAGAGGGTGCAGAGGAGATTTACCAGAATGGTTTCAGGGATGAGGGGAATTTAACTACAAGGTTAGGGTGGAGAAACTGGGGTTAATCTCCTTGAGGCAAAGGAGATTGAGGGGAGATTTCATAGGGGTGTACAAGATTGTGAAAGTTTGGAGAAGGTAGACATGGCAAAACTGTTCCCATTAATTGATCGTACAAGGACTAGGGGATACAGATTTAAAGTTTTGGGCAAGAGATGTGGGGGATGTGTGTAAGAACCTCTTTATGCAACAAGTGGTGATGACCTGGAATCCGCTGCCCATAAGGGTGGTGGAACTGGAGACAATTAATGATTTCAAAAGGAAATTGAATGGGGGCTTAAAGGTGTTATGGCACAGCTGATATTAAATGTCGAGCTGCCCAAATCCCAAAAGGAAACTTGTAACAGCTGTCAAAATGGGTTTTTGCAATTTGTATAGTATGAGGAGAGGTTCTGAAATCAGGGAATTATGTATCTGACTACTTGTGATGATTTTATAGTAAAATAAACATTTATTTTAAAAAATTAAAGCAAAAAAAACAATTACACTTAAACACAAGAATGGCTTTGCCCAGTAAACAGTACTTTAAAATAGTTCTACGAGATCTTAACTACCCTCAGAGCTAACCTTCCCCTTTCTGGTCAGCAACTATCCTTATAGATTTTAAAATCTATAAAATTCCGGTAATTTCACCACACAGTGCCTTTTTCCTTGGGGTGTCCTCTGAAGCTGATGGCAACTGGTTCTCAACTGGTCTGGCCTTGTTCACACGGTCTTCTGGGAGTTCTGACCAGCTATCCTGCTGTCTTCTGGGAGATCTAAACAGCTACCCCTTCACATTGGCTTCAATATTTCCTTCCCTTTGATCTCTCTATTGTCTCAACCAGTCTCTTCAGAAATGCTTTCTTCCCAGCCTTGATTTGACTCTTCTTTACTTTAGCTCTTAGGTATTTTAAAAAAGTAAACTTAACCTATCTTTACCGTATTTACTTACACCTTTTTACAATCTGCATATATCCCCCTTTGAGCTAAAACAACTTAATTCATATCTACTCATGTTATTGCTTTATGTAAAACTCTGATTGAAGTTCCCCTTGGTTAATTAACATATCAAAATCACTTCTTACTGTTGGCTTTAGACTCTTGCAGTCACTCTGGCTCTTACTGCAAATACCATATTTACACCCCCAACAGCCTGTCTTCCAGTGCATAAGAAATATGACAGTTATTAACAGAAGAAAAATATTACCATTTCTTATTTTCTTGACAGCTACCCCCTTTTTTAGAAAATGAACATTCATCATTCAAAAAGATGCTTTCATTTTCTCAACCTCTTTCCTATTAATTATTACTTATCTCTATACACTATACTATAATGTTATAAAATGCATGCAATAACATGATAATATACCCAAGGTTTCAGTAAAAATAGAGTCCATTTCAGTCATTTTTTCCCCAGGTTTCACAAGTCCAATCTTCCTTACACCTTAAACCCTTGATAATGCATCAGCAATTAGGTTTTCCCATCCAGCCACGTTTTTAATTTGCAAGTGAAATGGTTGTAATAATAGACTCCATCTAAACAGTCTAGCATTCTGGTTTCAAACTTTTCTAAAAATCTTAACAGGTTATGGTCAGTGTAAACAATTGCTTCTGATGAATTGCTCGCAACATAAATTTCAAAATGTTGCAATGCCAGTACCAAACTCAGTATTTCCTTTTCAACGGTGGAGTATTCTTTTCTAAGAATATTTAACTTCTTTGAAAAATATCCCACAGGCTTTTCAAACCAGTGCTGTTGTGAACACAGTTTTCAGATTCTTGAATGTATTTTGGGACTCTGATGTCTAATGAACTTCTTGTTCTGTTTTTTTTAAAAAGTTCAGTTAATGGAGCAACCATGCTGCTAAAGTTTGGCACGAGCTTCCTGTAAAATCATTCATGCCCAGAAATCATAAAAATTCCCTTTTCGTTGAAGGCACTGGGAACTCATCAATTGCCTTTATTTTTACATCTCATGGGCCATCTTACCATGTCCAACAGGATGGCCTAAATATTTGGCCTGTGCTTTCGCAAATTCACTCTTAGCTAAGTTCACCACCAAATTAGCTTCTTGTAGATGACTGAATGGTTCTCCCAGATGCTGTAAGTGCTCCTCCCATTTTTGACTGAATACCAGTGAATCATCAATGTACACAACACAGTGACTCATTCCATCAATAACCTTATTTGTTAGTCTCTGGAAGGTTGCTGGTGCCTTTTTCATACCAAACAGCATGACTTTGAAATGACAGGGCCATCTGATGTTACAAAAGCTGAAACCTCTTTCGCCCTTTCCGATAGGTACTTGCCAATATCCTTTCAGCAAGTCAAACTTTGTAGTGAACTTTGATTGTCCCGCTTTCTCCATGCAGTTTCCAAACATGGAATAGGATATGAACCCACTTTCGTCACTGCATTCGCTTTTCAATAATCCACATAGTCTTTATGTTCCATCCGGCTTCGGTACCATCACAACAGGTGAACTCCAATTGCTGCAACTCAACTTAATAATGTCATCCTTCAGCATAAATTCAATTTACTTTTGCACTTGTAATAATTTTAACTGGATTCAACCAATACGGATATTGCTTGATTGGAACAGAATTCCCCACATCTACATCATGTTTTTCCCAATTTACCTCCACATAGTTTTATGTGACTGCAATAGCTCTCTCAAGTCACTTTGATTCTTAGCTGGAAGGTAGCTCAGTATTTCACTCAAATTTTTAAGCGCTTCCTCATTGTCCAATTGAATTTGAGGAAAGTCAATTTCCATCCCTACTTCCTTTTCTTGATTCATCACTACTAATACTTCTTTTTGGTTATCCTCCCTATCGAAGTGTATTATATTTATATGACATACCCTCTAGGTTTTTCTTCTATCTGGATTTATTACTAAATAATCAACTTAATTTCTTTACAATTTCGTAAGGCCCACTAAACCTGGCTTTTAACAGTTCGCCTGATGCTGGCAACAAAACTAACACTTTTTCCCCAGCTACAAAGCTACAAGTCTTTGCCTTCCTATCTGCTTCTGTCTTCATCACCTGCTGTGATATTTTTAAATGCTCTTTAGCTAACTCACATGCTCTGTTCAATCTTTCCCTGAATTTTGATACATGATCCAAGAGTGTGGTTTCTGAATTCTTACTCACAAACATCTCCTGAATTAATTTGAATGGTTCTCTCACTTTATGACAATACACTAATTCAAAAGGACTAAACTTTGTTGAGTCATTAGGTGCATCTCTATTAGCGAATCATAGGAGCTGAATTCCTCTATCCTAGTTTTGTGGGTAATCCTGACTATATGCCCTCATCATAGTCTTTAGAATTTGATGCCATCGCTCTCATGCCACTTGTGATTCAGGATGATAAGCTGACGATTTAAACTGCTTTATCCCCAGTTCATGACTTCCCTAAGCAACTGTGACATGAAATTTGAACCATGATCTGATTGTATTTATTTTGGAAAAGAATTTGGTCAATTCTTCTATGATTTTTTGCTGTGATATTTCTCAATGGTATCGCTTTTAGGAATCTAGTGGATATATCCATGATTGTCAGCAAGGTACTGATTTCCAGTTTTGTCTTAGGGAGGGGTCCTACACAATCAATTAGGACCCTAGTAAAAGGTTCCTCAAATGCTGGAATAGGAATTAAAGGTGTAGGTTTTATTATGGCTTGAGGTTTTCTTATCACCTGACATGTGTGACATGTTCAACAGAACCTGACTGCTTCTTAATGCAGTCCAGGCCAGTAAAACTGTTTTGGTATTTTGGCCTGGGTTTTCTTTATTCCTAAATGCCCCCCTACTGGAACTTCATGAGCTACTCTCAGAATTTCCTTCCTGAATCCAGAAGGTATTACTACCTGATACACTTCTACTCACTTCTCATCTGTAAGAGTATGAAAAGGTCTCCACTTCTTCATTAATACATTATCCTTAAGATAATATTCTGGAATACACTTTCCCTTTGTGTCTGAATAAGCTGTTTGGTATAACTGCTTTATTTTTGGATCTTTTTGCTGTAACTCTATCATTTTCCTTGAGCTAAACACTGTAGCTTCATTCTCCTCCATTCTCTCTTCCTGAACAATCTTATCAAAGATAGTATAAGCTAATTGCACTTCAGTTTCTTTGTCCTGTCTTCTGGACTCCTCCTCCTTTCTCAACTTATGAGAGTGTGATCGTGACACCACACTGTCCAGAAACAAACCAAGATATTCTTCCTGCAACACTTCTTTTTTGCAGGCTGTTCAACTACAGTTGGCATCACCAACATCTGTGACCCAGCTACATCATTTCCTAAGATAAATTGAACCCCTGAAACAGGCAATTTTTCCTCTACTCCTAGAACCACCTCACCTGTTTTCTACTTACTCTTTAAATTTACCTTCCACAATGGAACAGGTTTAGCATCTCCAGGAATCCCACTTATCATCACCTTTTCCTGTAACACTCCCTCTGGATAACAAATATCACTATCCCTTAACATTAAGGATCGACTAGCCCCTGTGTCTCTTAAAATCTTATCTTTACCAACTCCTCCTTGTATACATGAAAAGACTTTTCCCTCACAGATGAAATCTTTAAACATGTTTGCAAGCTGCCTTTCAATGCCTTTGAATAGGCTGTGAACCCATTTTCACACTTTTGGCTAATACTTGTGCTTGCTTTTCTGCTTGAACAAATCCTGTCAGTTTGTCCTGTTCTAAAGCCTCTGACGTTACAACCCCTTTCATAGTCCCTACTAATCCTAAATGTTTCGCATGTAACCCCAACACATTGTAATAAGATTGGCCATACAAAGTCAATGAAACTTAAGTTTTCTTACATCTCGTCCACTCTCAGCACCCTCCTTCCTAGTCTGAGGTGAAATCTCCTTAGAATCTCCCGCTGTTCCTTCTCTTCCTCTCACTTTCCCATTTTCTATCCTTTTCAGATTTGAAAAGGTGTCAAAAAAAAAGTTTTGATTTATGACCCAGCTCATAATCATCTGCTATCTCTGCTGCCTGCCTAGCAGTTTTAACCCTTTGTTCCTCCACATGGGTTCTTACTACTGAAAGAAGTGAATCATTAAATTCTTCCAAAAGAATTACTTCCCTAAGAGCATCATAGGTTCCTTCTATTTTTAATGCCCTTATCCACCTGTCAAAATTACTTTGTTTGACTCTTTCAAACTCAATACAAGTCTGTCCAGGCTGCTTTCTCACATTTCAAAATTTCTGTCTGTATGCCTTTGGAACCAATTCATAGGCACTCAGAATAACCTTCACTGCATCATATTCCCCAGATATTTCTTCTGACAGCGATGCAAATACCTCATTAGTTCTACCTACCAACCTAGACTGTAACTGCAATGTCCAAATTTCTTTTGGCCATTTCATCTGTTTACCTCTCTTCTCAAATGAGATAAAGAATATTTCAACATCTCTTTCCTCAAACTTTTGAAGAGCTTGTACAAATTTAAATATCTCTCCACTTGTACAAAAGTGGCCATTTTATCCTCAGAACCTCCCTCAGCCTCAGATTTATTTTTTAACTTCCAGCTTTCTGACCTGATATTCTTGTTCTCTATCTCTTTCCTCCATTGCCAATTTCTCCAGTTCCAATTCCCTTTCCCATTTTCTTTCTCTCTCCTGCCTTTCTGAGTGTTCCCTTTGGAATGCCCTTCATCGTTCTTTTTCTTTTGCTTCCAATTCAGGTTTCTTCAGTTCCTTTGCTTGTTCAAGTTCAAGCTTCTTCATTTCTAACTGAAGTCTCACTACCTCCAGCTGTGACTCACTAGTTTCAGGTATCCCTTCCAATTTCAAACACTGTGCTATTATTTCAATTATGTCTCATTTCCTTACCCTTGTAGGTAAACCTAATTGTAACGTATCTGCTAATCTTGTTAACTTAGCTTTAGTTATCTTTTGTAAACCATCCAAGGTTATATATAACTTCTACTCCCAGATAAGTATTAGTAACTGCCAAAGCCATTTTGCAGTCTCCCACTTTAAAATCTCACAATACCACTTCTGGTTCATTATACTCCTCACCCTTGTTGTCTTTAAATTCACCAATTCCAAGCCAATCAAGGAATTATTCTTTTAATATCCCACAAAGAGTCCCCAATTTTGTTATGCCATGGCTGATGGTAAATGCCAAGCTGCCCAAATCCCAAAGGGAAGCTTGAAACAGCTGCCAAAATAGTTTTGGCAATTTGTGTAGTAGGTTCTGAAATCAGGGAATTATGTATCTGACTACTTGTGATGATTTTATGGTAAAATAAACATTTATTTTAAAAAATTAAAGCAAAAAAAAAAACAATTACCCTTAAACACAAGAATGGCTTCACACAGTAAACAGTACTTTAAAACAGTTCCACAAAATCTTGACTACCCTCAGAGCTAACCTTCCCCTTTTCTGGTCAGCAACTATTCTTATAGATTTTAAAATCTATAAAATTCGAATAATTTTAACTACACGGTGCCTTTTCCTTGGGGTGTCCTCTGAGGCTGATGGCAACTGGCTCTCCCAATCGGCCTTGTTAATATTGTCTTCTGGGAGTTCTGACCAGCTATCCTGCTGTCTTCTGGGAGATCTAAACAGCTACCCCTCACATAGGCTTCAATATTTCCTTAAATGCATTCCTTCCCTTTTATCTTTCTATTGTCTCAACCAGACTCTTCAGAAATGCTTTCTTCCCAGCCTTGATTTGACTCTTCTTTACTTTAGTTCTTAGGTTTTTTAAAAAAGTAAACGTAACCTATCTTTACTTACACCTTTTTACAAGTTGCATATGTCCCCTTTGAGCTAAAACAACTCAATTCAAATCTACTCCTGTTATTGCTTTATGTAAAACTCTGATTGAAGTTCCTCTTGGTTCATTAACATATCAACACCACTTCTTACTGTTGGCTTTAGACTCTTGTAGCCACTCTGGCTCTTACTCCAATTACCTTATTTACATCCCCAACAGCCTGTCTTCCAGTACGTAAGAAATATGACAGGGTTATTAACAGAAGAAAAATATTACCATTTTTTGATTTCTTGACAAAGGAAATAAACTTGCCGGGCTACAGGGATAGAGCGAATAAATGAGACTGACAGGATTGCTCCATTGGGAGACAGCATAGATTCAGTGGGCCAAATGGTCTCCTTCTTTGCCATAAATGACTAACTGGAGATCAGGATAAACCTCAACACCACACTAAAAATCCAACTTCAAGCAGCTCCGCAAGTTGTTAAGATATCTGAATGTTTAAAGAGAGTAAACCAGAGCCTCCAGGTTATCTGGTGAGACAGAGCAAGTGCTTCCAACTAAAACTAGGTAGAGATGCCAGTCATTATTAGGAACTCTGTGGCAAAATCCAGAAATCAAAGCAGTATACATCAATGGCAAATGGTGGCAGGGTTACCGGTGCCAACTTCACCCACAGCAACACAAAGCTGACAAAAGTTTGTCACAGCTAAGAGAGAAGCCAGCCATCCTTTACCTACCCTTCTCTCACCATCTGCCTTCCCCAAAACAACTGTTCACATTCCTTACCTCGCTTAGCCAAGTGCTGCAATTGCTTTCTGTCTGTACCCAAGAGGCACCTCGTAGCCTTTTACTCCCTCAGTCTTCCTTAAACTATACTTTCAAACACATCCTGGTATATTCAGTCCTTTCCTCCATCACCTGTATACAACATGAATAAGAATTCATCATTTAAAAAGTTGCTAGTCTACAGCGATGCCAAAGAAACCTAACACAACCAGCAAATGTGGCTAAATTTGTTCAGCACCTCGTTATTCAGTGAACTCTCCTGGTTCAGGTTCCTGTGTAAAGTTTCCTCTTCCCTAACTAAGCCTGATTTCATTGGCAGAACCAAGATAAACATTAGACATTTGTCTACTCTTCATTATTAGTAAAGCGATGGAAGGGATCATCAACCATGTCATCAAAAGGCACTTGTTTAGCAATAACCTGCTCACTGATGTCCAGTTTGGGTTCCGCCAGGGTCACTCAGCTACTGATCTCATTACAGCCTTGGTTCAAACAGGGACAATAGAGCTGAACTCCAGAGATGAGGTGAGAGTGACTGCTCTTGACATCAAGGCAGCATTTGACCGAGTGTGGCATCAAGGAGCCCTAGCAAGACTGAAGTCAATGGGAATCAAGGGGAAAATTCTCCACTGGTTGGAGTTATTCCTAGCACAAAGGAAGATAGTTTTGGAGGTCAATCATCTCAGTTCTAGGACATCACTGCAGGAGTGCCTCAGGGTAGCATCCCAGGCCCAACCACCTTCAGCTGCTTCATCAATGACCCTCCTTCCATCATAAGGTCAGAAGTGGGGATGTTCGCTGATGATTGCACAATATTCAGCACCATTCATGACTCCTCAGATACTGAAGCAGCCCATGTCCAAATGCAGCAAGATCTGGACGATATCCAGGCTTGGGCTGACCAGTGACAAGTAACATTCGTGCCACACAAGTGCCAGGCAATGACCATCTCCAACAAGAGAGAATCTAACCTTCTTCCCTTGACGTTCAATGGCATTACCATCATTGAATCCGCCATTATCAACATCCTGGGGGGCTACCATTGACCAGAAATGGTACCGGGCTAGCCATATAAATGCTGTGGCTACAAGAGCAGGTCAAAGGCTAGGAATCCTGTGGCAAATAACACACCTCAACTCCCCAAAGCCTGCCCATCAACGGCAAGGCACAAGTCAGGAGTGTGATGGCATACCCTCCACTTGCCTGGATGAGTGCAGCTCCATCAATACTCAAGGAGCTTGACACCATCCAAGAGAAAGCAGCCTGCTTGATTGGCACCCTATCCACAAACATTCATTCCCTCCACCACCGACGCAAGTGGCAGCAGTGTGTACCATCTACAAGATGCACTGCAGAAATTCACCAAGGCTTCTTAGACAGCACCTTCCACACCCACGACTGCTACCACATAGGAGGATAAGGGCAGCAGATCCATGGGAACATCACCACCTGGAAGTTCCCCTCCAAGCCACTCACCATCCTGACTTGGAAATATATCGCCGTTCCTTCACTGTCACTGGGTCAAAATCCTGGAACTCCCTAACAGCACTGTGGATGTACCTACACCACATGGACTGCAGCGGTTTAAGGAGGCAGCTCACCACCACCTTCTCAAGGGTAATTAGGGATGGACAATAAATGCTGACCCAGCCAGCGATGCCCACATCCCCTAAATAAATAAAAAAGTCTTATGCACACTCTTACCCTTAAATTCTGCTTAATGAACAATAAATCCAATCAAACGAACAGCAATACACTGCAGAGAGTATATTATACTTTAAATACAATCAAGTCTCACAATGACTTGAAATGTTATCAGTGCTGCAGCTCCTATTCTCAGTGGACATCCGATGGTGTTGCTATTCTGGAGAGTAAATACAAACTGTAACAAACCACCCTATTAAGGCATTGTGTGGCAAATGACTCAGTAAACGCCGTGTACATGGCATATAACATTCTCTCACTGAATCAGCTCAACTCTACCTGTGGCTCCAATTTCAAACAGTATAGTGTGATTAAAAAGTTGAATATTTGAAACAAAGCCTATAAGAAGTATATGGGGATTAAACAGCCAACCCCTCTAAAATAGATGTGGGGTGCGCAAGTATACAACTGATACAGATGCAATGCAGGCAGCAGGCTAATCTGATGCATCCTGCTCTTTTAAATGATTGCTGTATGCAGCCAGAGTTACGAACGCTGTATGTAGGCTCCCTGCTGATGCAGCCAGATATCATGAGAAACTAGTATTACTTAAAAGGCAGCCTGAACATTTCAAGGTGAAGTGTGGCTGCAGGAAGTGGTAGGAGCTTTTTGAAAAGTGAACCCAGGTATTCAACCCTTCCCTTCTCGCCAAGAATAGACACAGGTAATGTAGCAAATGCAATATACCTGCAGTTTCAAAAAACCTTTGATTAGGTACCACTTAGTGGACCCGAGACTATGTCAGGACGTGTGCAGCACAGAGACATGTAGTAGGATGACAGCAAACTGCCAACAAAACAGAAGACAGGTTAGGGATTAAAGATGATTCTTCAGGTTCGCAAAAGTTGAGAAGCAGTATTCCACAAGGATCACTGCTGGGACCACTTGTTCATTATTTATACAAATGGATTTAGACTTTGGAATTGGAAGTGCAATTTCAAACATTGCAGATGACTCCAACTTGGGAGCTGCTAAGGTAAACTGTGACAAGATGCCACTGAGAGTACTTTTAAACCCCAAGAATGGGCAGGTTGGGTAAGGACGAGATGCAAAATTTTGTAAATATCAAGTCCAATCTTAGTTAACCCACTTTGTTATTTTACAATCACCAGAGGAAATAATCTTTCCACACTCATTTCAAACCTCCGCATAGTTTTAAAAACCTACGTCAAAATTTCTTATTAGCCTCGTTTTGTTCGAATGAAAATCCTGAAGTTTTTTCTCATCTCTTAGCCATCCTGGTCCTGATGAATCTACACCGTACTCTCTCTCTCTGCTATTAATTTCTGTTTCATACGGAGTTGTCCAAAATTGCACACAGTATATTCTATATGAGTGGGTGGTATGGCGGTGGCCAACAGACCAACATGGTACAAACTCAGGCTTGCCCTGTCCTTTTGACATAAATTGAACCATACACATTTCAGGTGGGGCAAAACCATTCTTATGGTTTGAACGAATGTGGAAGAAATAACAATTGTAATGTTGTTATATTTTTATAAATTGATGCTTTATGCCTATTGGTTATTGGTTGCCCTTTTCAAAAGCAGACATTGTGCACCAGGTACATGGGGATAGGGCAAAGAATACTGTAAAAAAGTGGGCAAATTTGTACAGCCCATGATCACATTAAGAAAACACGTCCCGTTGAGTGAGGCATCGATACGGAACTGTTTGATAAAGGAAACCCCTCCCCTTTATAAGCAACTAAAACAAAAAGCTTCAGGAAAAGGAAACAAAAAGTCTTTGTTTTTCTTTGACAAATAAACCTTTGGGTCACAGATTTTATACAAAAGGTGTTTAAACAATGAAAATGCACCTGTAATGGCAGCTTAAAATATCTGTAAATGATCAACTACAGCATCTGATATTTATAATAATCATTTCATTGGTTACCTTGGTATATCAGACTTGCTTAAGTCATCATTTAATTTTGTAAAATTAAATGAAGATTGCAGAGGTCTCTGGTGCATTGCTTTATGCAATAGGTACAAGGGGCACCTTTGGAATACTATGAACTATGTGAACATCTCAAAACTCAATAGCTCCTACAGTAGATCATTTTTGTTCAAAGACTGTGACAAGATAGAGTGTTTTTTTTTATTGTGAGTTCTCATTTTGTTCCTCTTAGCTTAAAAATATAGGTTCTTGTATGAGAGTGATGTCTTTCGAAATGGTTTCTGAAGCTGCACACCGAGGGATTGTGTCACCTCCTGACTTTACTTGAAGTATATCAGAATGAAGTCTGCAAAGTTAAGATTGTTGATTAACAAAAGAAGTATGTGATAGAAAAGGAGTCACCATGCATCATTATTGATCTAGGGAGGTCTTGTGGCACATTGGTAGTGCCCCTGCCTCTGGTTCAAGTCCCACTCCAGGACTTGATGACCAAGGAAGATGCATTCAATATGCAGCCAAACAGGTTGAGTATCAACCTGTAAATCTTTCCAACACATGCCAATGGACTGGACTAGCCATATAAATACTGTGGCTAAAACAGGTCAGAGGGTAGGGAATCATGCGACGAGTAACTCACCTCCTGACTCCCCAAAGCCTGTCCACCATCTACAAGGCACAAGTCAGGAGTGTGATGGAATACTCCCCACTTGCCTGGATGAGTGCAGCTCCCACAACACTCAAGAAGCTGGACACCGTCCAGGACAAAGCAGCCCACTTGATTGGCACCACATCCACAAACATACACTCCCTCCACCACTGATGCACAGTAGTAGCAGCAGTGTGTACCACCTACAAGATGCACTGCAGGAATTCACCAAGGCTCCTTAGACAGCACCTTCCAAACCCATGGCCACTACCATCTAGAAAGACAAGGGCAGCAAATAGATGGGAACACCATACCTGTATTTCTCCTCCAAGTAACTCACCATCCTGACTTGGAAATATATCACCCTTCCATCACTGTCGCTGGGTCAAAATCCTGGAACTCCCTTCCTAACAGCACTATGGGTGTACCTACACCACATGGACTGCAGCAGTTCAAGGTGGCAGCTCACCACCAGCTTCTCAAGGACAACTAGGGATGGGCAATAAATGCTGGCCCAGCCAGCGACACCCACATCCCTTGAATTAATAATTTATTTGTTTTTTTTAAATACAGCATGATGAACCAGGAGATGTTACATATGTCACCTTCTCCAGCCTGGAAGGATCTTGACACAATGAAATTCAGGGCTATGGTCATCTTTACAGCCACTGGCAGTGCTCTCCTTGCCCTGCAGGTCTGGCTGCAAGCACTGACCAAGTTCTGTAAGCACCTCCTCCATAAAATGCGCATATTGTTCCTGGCTTCAGTTAAGGTTAACAGAAGTGGTCCTGGCAGACTTAAGATGGAGAATGCCTCCTGTTGAGAGCCCTCCTTCCTGTTCTCATCCTCCTTCTGTATGCAATTTTGGTCTACATACTTAAGGAAGGATATACCTGCCTTGGAGACAGTACAGGGGAGATTCACCAGATTGGTTCCTGGGATGAGGGGGCTGTCAGAGGCTGAGTAAATTGGGCCTTTGCTCTCTGGAGTTTAGAAGAATGAGAGGTTATCTCATTGAAACAAGATTATGAACGGGGGTGACAGAGTAGACAATGAGATGTTGTTCCCTCTGACTAGGGAATCTAGAACATAGAGGCAGGGGCTCAACATAAAGGGTCCATCATTTAGAATGGAGGTGGGGAGTAATTTATTCACTCAGAAAGTTGTGCATCTTTGGAATTATCTACCCTAGGGGATTGTGGATGCTCCATTGTTGAATATATTCAAGGCTGAGATAGGCAGATTTTTGGTCTCTGAGGGAATTGAGGAGTATGGAGAGTGAGCAGAAAAGTGGAGTTGAGGTAAAAGATTGGCCATGTTCATATTGGATGGTGGAGCAGGCTCAAGGGGTCAAATGGTCTACTTCTGCTCCTATTTCTTGTATTCTAATGTTCTTATGAGCAGCTTTTCCTCTGCTTTGCTGCCTATGTTCCATCTCTATATCATGCTGGAGCCAAAGGGAATTGCAACTATAGCCCCATGTCTGGGATCAAGTAGTATGCCCAGAGCCCCTGCCACCCCATCCAAGGCCTTCTCCAAATGCAGCACTGCTCCCTGCAGAATTCTGAAACTTAAAACAACACATCAAAACATCCAGCACTTCCACTAACTCAAACAGATCCAGTAGAAAGTCATCAGCAACTAACCTGCAAGCTGGTGGGTGGCTCCTTCATGTTGCTGAGCACATGATCAGCTGTGCAAGCTCAACAGAGGGTATTAGCTAGAGTGGCGAGGTCAGAAAAGGCAGTACTTACAACAAATCAGCATTGCACACTGACTGACATCGCATTTTGCCTACACTGCACATGTCTGTTGCACGCTCATAATTCCTATGCTAATGCCCTCACTGGATGACATTGGGCGTGCGCTGAAAGGGTTCTTTATTCTTTCATGGGGTGTGGGCATTGCCAGCATTTGTAGCCCATCCTTATTGCCCTTGAACTTTTTAGCTTGCTAGGCCATTTCAGAGGGCAGTTAAGAGTCAACCACTTTGCTGTGGGTCTGGAGTCACATGTAGGCCAGACCAGGTAAGGGCTGCAGATTTCCTTCCCTAAAGGACATTATTGAACCAGGTGTTTTTTTTTTTTACAACAATCGATGATAGTCTCAGTCACCATTACTGAGACTACCTTTCAATTCCAGATTTATTAATTGAAGTTAAATTTCACCAGTGATGGCATTCAAACCCATCCACCCCCCCCGCAACCCCCGGGGAATTAGCTTGGGTCTCTGGATTACTAGTCCAGTGACATCACCACTACGCCACCATCTTCCCCCATATGGGTCTGACGCAAATGTCATTTTGAATCTAAAACAGCACCCATAGTGCCGAATTAATGGACGCTATGAAATCAGACAAGTGGTAATGATGGTATTGTCAATAATTACTTTGCATCAGTATTTACAATAGAGGCCAGAATGTCAGACATCCCAAAGTAACTAACATTGAGTCAGGGACAAGGGTTCGCCAAAATTAACATAAGCAAAATAATAGCAATGAAGAAAATAATGATGCTAAAGAGTGACAAATCCTTAGGACAAGATGGTGTCTATCCAAAGGTTTTAAAGGGAGTAGGTGAAAACATTGTAGATGCCCCAAGATTTACCTTATAAAAAATTATCCTGTTTCGGGAACTATTCCATTAAATTGGAAAATTGTGCATGTCACTTTGCTATTTAAGAAATACGAGAGGGAGGAATGAGGGGATTATAGATCAGGTCAAATTATTGATCAAAATCCTGGAACTCCCTTCCTAACAGTGGGTGTACCTACACCACAGGGGCAGCAGCGGTTCAAGAAGTCAGCTCACCACCACCTTCTCAAGGGCGATTAGGGATGGGCAATAAATGCTGGCCCAGCCAGTGAAGCCTACATCCCGTAAATGAATTTTTAAAAAAGTAGCCTAACATCTGTTGTTGGGAAATTACTAGAATCTACAATTAGGGAAAAGATTGCTGAACACCTTGAAAATTCAGCTGATCAGAGAGAGCCACCATGGATTTGGAAAGGGGAGATCAAGCCTGACGAATCTGACTGTATTTTTTGAAGATGTGACTAAAGTGAAGAACAGGGGACTGTCTATGGATGCTGCTTATGTAGACTTTCAGAAGGCATTTCTTTTATAATGCCCCTCATTAAAGACTGTTGGCTAAAGTTGAAGCCCATGGAATTGAAGGCAAATTAGGGACAATGGGCAGATACTTTAATTGACAGGATAAGTCTAGTTGTGTCCTGCAAGGATCTGTATTGGGGCCTCAAAATTTATTAACGACCTAGACAATGGGAAAGAAAGCCACATGCCTAAGTCTGCCAATGACAAAAAGAAAGAACACAGAGTAAGCAATGTAGATGGAAGCATAAAACTACAAAGAGATATCAACAGATTAAGTGAAGGAGCGAAACTCTGGTAAATGGATTTCAATGTAGGAAAATACAAGGTTGTCTACTTTATACCTAAAAAGAATAGAAGAGGGTACTTTCTAAATGTTGGAAAGCAAGAAACAGTAAATGTAATAATCATTTCCACTCACATCTTCATTTAAGAACTAAACCAACAATCACTATCTACAAAAATAGCATCTTAAGCATGACTAATTGAAACATTAATTAGCGTCAAACAACACAACATATTGAGCAAGAATATGTAGTCATGTGAAAAGGTGTTACCAGGTTGGCTGAACATTTCAATCCTCCCGTTGATTCATCCCTGATAAGCCAGAACTGTACACTGCAAGTAAATAAATAATGACACTGCCAGAGACTTTAAAAATCTGGCCCAGGTAATGTAATCAAGTATTTTACTAATTGTAACAACAGAAACAGCTTTAATCTGTCCGGGGAAATGACTGCCTCCTGTGTTTGAAACCCAAATACACATTATTGTCATTTGCCAAGTGATAAATGTCTAACACAATTTTGCCAACTATAAAAATACTTTTTTAAAAATTCTATTAAAGTCCAATTCTCCATTGTTTTCCCTTTTCTTCATTGCAACTCCTTCTTTGTTTTTAATTTTAAATTTTACTTTGCTTCCCACCAAATCTAACAGTTCATTTCTCAAAAGAAAAACACCACCTACTTATCCCCTTTTATCCCTGTATTGGAAGCGAGGGACAGTGGCCACAGCAACGTGACAGCAGGTGTCAACAATGCAAACAGCAACTCACAACACCAGCTGATAACCACCCCACTTGTGGCAGAAGCTGCCTCTACCTCTTATGAAACAAAAACAGAATTACCTGGAAAAACTCAGCAGGTCTGGCAGCATCGGTGGAGAAGAAAACAGTTGACGTTTCGAGTCCTCACAACCCTTCGGCAGAACTGAAGTATAGTTAGGAGAGAGGTGAAATATAAGCTGGTCTAAGGTGGGGGGCGGGGGGAGAGAGAAGTTGAGGGTGGGGTGGTTGTAGGGATAACCAAGCAGTGATAGGAGCAGATAATCAAAAGATGTCACAGACAAAAGGATCAAAGAGGTTTTGAAGGTGGTGATATTGTCTAAGAAAAGTGCTAATTAAGAATGGAAGACAGGACACTCAAGGTACAGCTCTAGTGGGGGTGGGGTGGAAAGACTAACAAAGTTTTAGTTTTAGATTTAAAAATAATGGAAATAGGTGGGAAAAGAAGAATCTATATAAATTATTGGAAAAAAAAAAGGGAGGGGGGAGAAACGGGGTGGGGATGGCGGGAGGGGGAGTTTAAGATCTAAAGTTGTTGAATTCAATATTCAGCCCGGAAGGCTGTAAAGTGCCTAGTCGGAAGATGAGGTGCTGTTCCTCCAGTTTGCGTTGGGCTTCACTGGAACAATACAGCAAGCCAAGGACAGACATGTGGGCAAGAGAACAGGGTAGAGTGTTAAAATGGCAAGCGACAGGGAGGTTTGGGTCTTTCTTGAATTGGGCACTTCAGCCAGCAGCTAAAGTGCACCTTATGCAGGGATGAGAGTGGTTTGAAATTCTTTTGTGACAAGAAATATGTACACATTATAGTGCAAAGCAGCAAAGTCACTGCAGGGTGAAGGGCCAGAAAATTATAGCGCTTTTTATGATCTGTAGTGAAATGCAAATGCTTCTAGGTCACTTCAAATATGTGGAATTATTAGGCTTCATGTGGATTTAGTTTCCCCTTTGTTTACCTTCTATTACTGTCAAGACAGTGGATCAAAGCATTTGTCAAATGCATTTTCAAATCACCAAAGTGGTCTCAGCATTTCAGCATTCAATGCAGTTAGCACATGTAATACAGGATGAAGTCTATACTAACATAAAGTGACATTGCTGGGTTATGTACAGTTATCCCTTGTTTAGAATTCCTAGCGTATTCATAAAAAGTGGGCATGTTGAACAAAAATCACTTTTGCATAAAAAAGACATGTAATAAGGATGTATTTTATTCCTGACCTGTAATTTTTACATTAAAAACCTATTGGCTGCCTTGAATCTAACTGGCCCAAGAATCCCCTTAGTAACTTACTAACTCTTAGTAAATTGCCTCTTGCTCACCACTTCCCATCTCCAACTCATCGCTTCCCACTTGCCACCTCTTCTGCTCGCCGCCTCCCTCCCCATCCTCCCACTCACTGACCTTCTTGCTAGCCACTTCCCTCCGACCCTCCCACTCACTGCCTCTCCCACTCGCTAACCTTCCCTCTTGTGAGCCCTCACTGTCCATTTAGCAACGGGTCAAGAGAAGGGGGGGAAGAAGTGGGGCAGGAAGCGGCAAGCAGGGGGGAAGCAGCGAGCAGGAGGGTCAGCGGCGAAGCTGTAGTTTGGTTTTTTTTATAAAAGACTGAGCATACTCAGTAACCGCGCTAAAATGAAAACATGCTTTAAATGCAGGGTGCCTGTGTATGCGAAGTGAAGCAAAGGACTAAAGAGAAGGGTGGGGTGGTAGGTCAGAAAAGTATTTCAAAAGGGCAGAATTCCATAATCAAAAAGTCAGAATTCCAGCAAAAGGCTGGAAAGGAAATTTCTCATCCCTACATATGAAACTATCCCATTGCCAATGGATTTGCTACATGTCCATCGTCTCATGGAAATGGAATGATGATGACGAAGGGGAGGTGGGGGAATGTTAAACTGAAAATTGGACTCATCATGATTAAGGAGGCATTCCACAGGAATTTTGTTGGCACAAATCAAAAGGCAGAAACGTGATGAAAGTCATGGGTTGAATCTCAATTGAAACCAGGACAATTTCAGAGGCATTTCAAAACAACAATTACGCTGGCTCCCAATAAATCCCACACAATAGATGTGGGCAGGTAAATGCATTCATAGAACACCAAGGAGGGGCTAAATTAGGTAATCCTGAAAACATGCACAGGGAAAACGGTCTGCGATTAACCTGCCCCACAATCAGTTTCACAAACGATGAGAATATCTGCATAACGAATCCCCCTTCTCACATCCCACAATCTCTTCTGATTTAGGAGCTGCAGATGGTGTAAGCTCACACCTCTTACTTTCTCCTCTCCCCTCACCACAATCCAATCCTTGTACCTGTTTCCTTTCAGAAATCCAAGAGCTGCGGCCTGCCCAGGGAAGAATGCAGGAAGAGCAAGATGACCTTGAAGATAAACAAACATTGTCATAGTCCCAGCCACCAGCTCAGATATGGACACTGCAGATAATTCTGAGGATAGAATGGATGTGGAATCTGCACGTGGTGAGTTGCTGGGAACAGGGAAGAGGATAGCACAGGTTCTAGCTCATTGGAGGGTGAGGTCACACACTCAGATGATGGCTTTGATGGAGTGTGCTACAGAAGGCTCATGGTTACATGCAATCAAATACTTGGTGCACAGGAAAGCCTGCCAGAAAGCAAGCAGTCAAAGCCAAAGAACATGGAGGTGGCTCACCCAATTCGTGACAGGGCTTTATGCAGAGATTGGAGCCCATCCTTTCCAACATGGAACAGATGACCAATGTCTCAGCATCCATTGCAGCATAAGCTGCATTATCCAAAGTCTTGGTGCTGCAGTAGAAGCTCAGACCACCATCATGGCTCTGAATACCAGTTTGCAAAGGGGCTTCCAGGCCATCACAATACTCCTGCAATCTGTCCGTCTACAGATCTGCTCTGGAAAGACTCTCCACAGATATAGCATCCTGCTGAGGGCTCTTCTGCTCCTCCTCCCTCTTCCAGCAGATGGTCCTGCTCTGCTGGCATCTCTTCATTCTCCCAGTTATCGTCAATGCCAAGAGGAAGCCCGACTAGGTCACCAATGTCTGAAAGAAACTGATTTGTGCACAAGCCTTTAAGTCACCCTAAAAGTAACTTAGCACCAGCCAGACCACTCCCTGTGCATTAATGAAACTTTAACCAACTACAGAAAACACCCAAAACTAGCAGAATTGCAACAACAGTGAGGAGAAATAAACCAGCAGCTGGACTCTAAGTAGTTAATGATTCCTTTAAATAGCACTGGTTCTTCAGGCTGCTAAAGTTCATATTCCACTGTGTGAGGTTAAGCAAGGGCATTGACTGCAGCGTCGAGCTCCAGAATGGCAAAGCTGACATCAAATCAATATTGCACACTGATTGACCTCAGGATTTCCCTGCTCAGCATGCTGCTGATGGACATTAGGTTGTACAAACTAAACCCCATTACCAATCTAGCATCTGGTACACTCCTTGTGGAAGTGTGGCTAGGTGTCCTGAACACCATTCAGGATACTCAAGGATCATAGTGTTACTGAGTCCAAGTTCACCCAACAATGCCTTCTAATGCCACAGTATGGTCTACACTCCATCATTCTGTCAAACATCTGTTACTTGAGACACTGGAATTGTGGAAATCAGGTACAAAACACTCAATTGTCCTTTTTTCCCTTTTTCTTGACTCCTCAAAGCCTGTACACCATCTACAAGGCACAAGTCAGGAATGTGATGGAATACTCTCCACTTGCCTGGATGAGTGCAGCTCCCACAACTCAAGAAGCTTGACATCTTCCAGGACAAAGCAGCCCAATTGACTGGCACCCCATCCACCAGCTTAAACATTCACTCCATGCACCAACAAGCCACAGTGGCAGCTGTGTACCACCTACAAGCTGCACTGCAGCAACTTACCAAGGCTCCTTAGACAGCACCTTCCAAACCTACAACTGTTACCATCTAGAAGGACAAGGGCAAAAGATGCATGGGAACACCATCACCTGGAAGTTCCCCTCCAAGCCACTCACCATCCTGACTTGGAAATGTATCGCCGTTCCTTCACTGTCGCTGGGTCAAAATCCTGGATCTCCCTCCCTAACAGCACTGTGGGTGTACCGACACCACATGGACTGCAGTGGTTCAAGAAGTGATCCAATTAAGGATGGACAATAAATGATGGCCTAGCCAGTGACACCCACATCCCGTGAAAGAATTTTTAAAATGGCCTTTATGAGCAACCATTTTTTCATTTGCCAACAACACTTGCGGAATAGAAGTAAATCCCAACAGTAACACAGCACTGTACCAATTCCATATGAGATCATGTCAATGCAAAGCAGGTTCAGGTACATACCCACATAGATCTGCTTGTATAAATGAATGGGTATGTAGCAACTCTAATAGCTGAGCAGCAAAATTATGTGTTGGAGACATCCTCTAGTAATAAAAAAGTAATGAGGTGTTCAGCAAAAATATGAAAAATACTTGCAAAGTTATCAAAAGCTGAGATTAAGAGATTTTATAAATATATTGGAAGCCACAGTGATTAGGGGCAACATGAGCCAATTAAAGATGCAGGCTAGAACCTAATGAACAATAAGGAAAGGGCAGATTTATTTGATGAGTAATTAGGCCTATTTACAAGGAGATGGGGAGGGAGTGGGGGAGCAGGGGTACCTGGGCATCCCGAGGAGGCAGAGATCCTAATGAATTTAAAAGCAGGGCCTCATTATATAATCATTTTGTTCCCCTTCTGGCATCCAGCCAAATTGACAGACTAGCTGTCAGGCAAAAAGGCTGGCAGCAGAACACTCCAATCAGGGTTCCTCAGAAACTAGCCCAGTCAACAGGGGAAGGTTGGTCACTGGTGATGGGGGAGACAACCACAGCAGTGAGGAGAGACCATAATCAGCAAAGCGTTTGTTGGAGGGGTCGGGGTCAGGGGGAATAAGGGTGGGGGTGCACTCCTCCTTCTCATGATCCGAAAGGAGTGCTCAGCACTTACCTTCAGCAGCCAGCTGCTCCCCCATCCTTTTAGCTGCTGGTTTCTGAGCCCTGAGAAATCCGGCCTATGTGGCAGGTTGCGGTGGCATTTCATGAATTTTAAGGACCCCAACCCTCTCCGCCCATTGTGGGGTTGGGTGAGGGAGCTGGGGGATTGTCTAATATTGACCCCTTTGAATCCATTTTCACAGTAAAGGAAGAGAACAAATACCGGTGGTACCAGGGAACCTAGGAATAAATAAAAAGGAACATAATGGACTTTTAACATTAATTCAAAAAAGTAATGAAGTAAATAATAGGACTTAAGCTGGACGAATCCTGGAGATAAGATGGTAATTGGCTGGAAATCAGGAGACAGTGGTGTAGTGGTAATGTCACTGGAATAGTCATCCAGAGGCTCAGGCTAATGCTCTGGGGACACAGGTTCAAATCCCACCACGGCAGCTGGTGGAATTTAAATTTAATTAATAAAATCTGTTATTAAAAGCTAGTCTCAGTAATAGTGACCATAAAACCATTGTCAATTGTCGTAAAAACCCATCTGGTTCACTAGTGCCCTTTAGGGAAGGAAATCTGCCATCCTTACCTGGTCTGGCCTACATGTGACTCCAGACCCACAGCAATGCGACTGACTCTTAACTGCCCTCTGAAATGGCCCAGCAAGCCACTCAGTTCAAGGGCAATTAGGGATGGGCAACAAATGCTGGCCCTGCCAGTGACACCCACATCCCATGAAAAAAATAAAAAATGAAAGGCTAGGGAGAGAAAGGAATTTACTCTGATTGGCATGGTGTGACAATTAATGTTCCACAGGGATCCGTACTGGGGCCACAGCTTTTCACTATATAGTAATGATATGGTTAGGATACATGTGAATGGGAACTACTAAAAACTGGTGAATAAGTACAAAAAGAGATAAAAAGGCTAATGGAATATGGGTCTATAATCTCAAAGAGTCTGCAATTTAAAAGTGTTTCAGTTGTACAGAGTCTTGGTCACGTCCCCCGATACAGCACAGGTTCACCAGAGTGACACCGGGGGTTAAAACATTAAACTATGAGGACAAATTGCATAAACTTGACTTGCATTCCTTGACCTAATAAACGTCTTTAAAATGGCAAGGGGATTCAAGGGGTGGATAAAGAGAAAACACTGCTGCCTTTGGCAAATCCAGAAGAAGACATAACCTTAAAACTAAAGCCAGGTCATTTAGAAGTGAAATTGATTAGCACGTTTTCCACACAAGGGCTCGTAGAAATCCAGTACTAATCCCACCCAAATAAATTGTGGGACAATTGGAGCTTTCAAGACAGAGATAGATGGAATTTTGTTCAGAAAGTTGGCAAAGGCCATGGAGCAAAGGCAGGCAAATGGAGTTAAAGTGCAGATCAGCCATAACATAATTAAATGGCAGTACAGGTTAGAGGAACAGAATGGCCTTCTCCCGTTGCTATAATTAATGCACCTCGTGGTCAGTCATGGCAGTATTCAGGCTTCCGACATCTGAACATAACTGGGAAGACTGCATCCTATTTGCTGAGCTGTTTTGATCTGTAATCACGCTGACTGCCTCCTCCTTCAACTGATCCAGGAACAATCCTAACTTTCTACAGCCCACATCTTAAGTAAGGTTTTCATCAGCCATGGTGGTCAGAGGATGCAGATTATAGTAATCACCGCACCAATTAAAGTTAAAACCCGAACTTTAATCCTTCCTGCCGAGCCCTTGGGACTTGTACCAACTCCATCCATTGCTCCCAGAGCAGTCTCTGCAATGCTGGAAGCTCACCCACAGCTTCTACTTCCAGTTATCTGCCCATCTCATCCACTGATACTGAAACATTCCCTCAAACACCTTGCTCCTCATATTGAAAACACAGGGTGGGGATACAAGAATCATTAAGTTTTATTCATGGGTGGGGAACTGCCTAGGAATTAACTCATGTTAATTACACACAATTCAGACTACCCAAATTGATTGCAAAAAGCTCTCAATAGCAACCTTGGGCAACATCAACCATCTCTCTGGAAAACAGGGGAGAAGCCACCCTTACCCATTCCTTGAGTCAGTCAGATGGTAAAATGCCCACAGTTCATTCTCCCAAGCTTATGACCTGTAAAAGCCTTCAGTCCGGTTCTGACAGGGTCTCTGTTACTTAGCATATGACACAAGCAAAGCAGAATCTAAAACAAAAAAAATGCAGGAAATATTCAGCAGGTCAGGCAGCATCCATGGAGAGAGCCCAGTTGTTGACCTCTCATCATAGGATAAGTGAAAAGGAAGCTTTACCCTGTATCCAACCTGTACTCTCTTCTCTCTGCCTGCCCTGGAAATCCTGAATGCCTTTTTGCGTGTTTTCTCTCTCTCCACAAGTGTTGCCTGTGACCGACTGAGTATCTATTTTCATTGCGATAGGTCACACTTCACTGCAGTCTACCCTGGGATAATAAGACCAGGAAATTCTCCATCCCGGGAGAGGCTTCCCAATTTAAAACCTCGCGCGCGCGCGCGCACAGCTACAATCTCATCCTCAGCTTTGGAAATCTCCGACCCCCTCAGGCATGAGCATCCCTCACTGAGCTCCGGAAACGGGTTACTTTTCTTTTTCTAAAATGAACAGATACACGTGCCAAACTTTACTTTTACTTCTTATTAAAAATGAGAAAGTAGCGTGTATCACATCACAGTACCAGGTCTCGGAGGGAGACGAATGGACCTCTCATACACAATAAGAGGTTTCTCAACTCAGCTTCAAGGATCCCCGACGGTTTCCATCCGATGTAAACCACACTCGCTGCTTTAATGATCACGGCAGAATCTGCAATTAGAGACGTACAGCCCTGACAATTGACATTTTCTCCTGGTTTCACTGTCCCTTTCCTTTATCTGGGTATAGTTTACACGATTAGAAAGATTAAGTGCTTTGTTGAACAAACCAGTCACCAAAGGTGAACCTGTCATGGGAGAGTGCAGTTCCTAATAGAGATCAGCTCACCTTTTGGAGGATGTGACGCACTGTGCAAGGGTGTGGCTGTGGAGTCTCCTGATGGCACTATTGCCCAAATAACTCATCTTTGTGGTATTTACCCTGGGTGAAGGAGGGACCTTTGAATCTACGTTGTAATTACAAACCCGAGTCGACTGCCATTTTGGATAATTTTGTCTTTTGGTGCCAGACAGAAACTCCTGTCTGGAACTGTACGAAAGGGTGTCACTGGGCCAGAAATCAAGTGTCTCCTCCAGCTGAGGCAGAGCCGCTAATAACACACCCTCACAAAGCAAATTCCACTCTCATGGTCAATGATGCAGATTAACATCCTGTGGACTGGTCAGTCAGGAGCTATCTGCTGATCTCTACAATCACCCAGGCATACACAAGACAGTGGAAGAGAGAGGGAGAGTGAATCCAACCCTGCAGATCCTATGGAGGGGAGTTAGTCCTGACCAGCATTTATCCCTCATACAATATCAGTAAAGCAGATTATCTGGTTATTACCAAATTCCTGTTTGTGGAAAAGTATCCAGGAACCCTTGAAACATTTTGGATGCCTTTTAAATCTACCTTCAGTAAATGTTTCCAGAGTGTAGCCAACATCAGCTATCCTCCCTAATCCTATCAATTTCAATGGCTTTAAGATGAGTTTGTGGTCAAATTCAGCCAGGTGTTGTAAAGTAGTTGCTATTTAAATGCAGTTTAGGATGAATTATTTAACTGAACGAGACAGGCCGGTGCCAAGATTGTCCCAATACCTGTCCTCATTGAGTGTGTAAACAAGATGGACTTGCAAATGGAGCTGTGGCAACGTCCCATTGAGGCTCCTTTAAATAGAGTCTAAACTCAAGTATACAGAGTGACTGTCTTCACCATCTGCTTGTATGGATCAGAATCATGTACAGAAAACAAATGTGACTGCTGGAGCACTTCCATTAATGCTGTCTTCAATCCATCATGAACATCAGGTGGCAGGAACTACATCACAAAAAATGAAGTCCTCAACAGAGCCAATCTGCATTGAAAGCATTCTCTTGAACACTGGACATGTATCACACATGGAGGATTCCAAAATGCCAAAAAACCATGCTTTGTTGTGGACTATGAGACTGTGATGCACCTCACAAACAGTTCCAAGACCAGATAAAAAGACAGGTCTCTCTGGCTGACAATGACCAATGGGTGTGGGAGCAGGAGGTGACAGAGCTGGATGGTGCTCAAAAACCAAGAAAGCAACCTATTTTTGAAACAAATAGACATGAGGATGTTGAAGAAAGGCACAGATAATGAACAAGTCTATATATATCAGAGCCCCTCCAAACCAGGAATTCCTCTGCTCAGCTGCTCAAAAGCTGCAGATCAAAAATTGGGTTCTTCGCTCACCAAGGATTATGCCGGCAACCACAGAGAGAAGCCTTCCCATTATCTTCACTTGCAACAAACCTGTCACCATCATCAGGATAAATTATTCTTTTTCTTGCTTGTCATTTTATGATTGTTTATTGAAGATGTGTTAAAATCCAGGAGAGATAACCATCTGTTTGTATTCACTGTCTGGAGATTGTTCTTTGAAGATTTTAGGAACATTCAGTAAAATTCATCATGCATTAAGATGTAAAATTTTATTTAATCAACTTTTGTAATTTTTTTACACAGATCCTTGGATACCTTTTAGAGAAAAGCTTGAGCAAATTTCCTCTGCTTGGATTACAGGGTAAAATAAACAAATGCCAACTCCATCAAGTCAGTGCCGACTTTTCAAAAAGTTTGGTGCAATTTAGCAAAAAGATGACACATAGCCTAGAAATGTAGTAAACAGTGAGGAGGATATTAACAGGCTTCGGAGGACAGAATGAAATGGACAGTGTTACAATCCCTGTGGGGGAACCATAAACCAAATTAAGCAAATTTACCGAAAGACTGCGAAATGAAGAAATTACCACCAAGATTTCACTTTATGCATCTTTTACTTTAACACATATCAGGACCAACATAAATTAAACATGAATTAACAGGCAAATGATAATTCATATAAAAAGCTAAATTTCACTTTAAATAGTCCATACGACAAAGATATGTCTTACACAACCACAAGCACCCACATCACTCCCCACACAAATTTGGCATTATATAGCTACACAGCTCCACAATATGCTGTCCTTTATTCATTCAGGGTAAGTTAGGGGTCCTATCCAACAACGGCCTTCACCTCTGAGTGGTACCACCTGTATCTAGTGAGGATTGGAAAATGATCCTCAGAGCATCCGTTCTTTCTTCCCTGGCTTCCTTTAACAACCTGGGATACAATCCGTCTGGCCCTGGTGATTTATATACCTTCAAGGATGTTAGTCCCTCCAATACTTCCTCTCTCATTATGCTTATTGTATCTAATATTTCACGCTCCTCTTTAACTAGAATGTCTGCATCATCCCTCTCCTTAGTGAAGACAGAGACAAAGTATTAATTGACAACCCTGCACTCATCTTTAACATCAATGCACAAATTATCATATGCAGCCCTGATAGACCCTATCCTTGCCTTAGTTATTCTCCTGCTCTTAATGTACCGGTAAAACATCTTTGGGTTTTCTTTGATTTTGCCTGACAATATTTTTGTCATATCCTCTCTATGCTTTCCTAATTTCATTTTTTACTTCACTCCTATTCTTTCTATACTCCTCTAGGCTTTCTGCAGTATTCATCTTTTGCGCTGACGTGCTGGGCTCTCCAATGATACCTCAAAGATTTTGCAATTTTTATTTATAACGAGAAGATTTGTGCACTGAATTCAGGAGTAATAAGTCCACTAACACTTTAGAGATTTTAAAAACTAAATTAGAACATTTACTAACAGAAGAAAAGATTTCAAGCACATAAGGTCACAATTGCTTAATACTATAACAAATCACAAAATTCCTAATTAACCTGACTCCCAACTATACACCCTCTTTAAGGAAAGAGTCCAAATTAGTTTATAATTTAAAAAAAACAAGCCAACAAGCTTACCACAGCACCCACTCGACAGTGGAATTCCAAAGGCTTTCTTCCACCTTTGGTTACTGGATACAGCAGACTTCTGCAAAAGTGGCTGGAGGCTCCCCCAAGGCTGTTTTGAGATCTTACATGGCATGGCTCCACAACATAGACTTCCATTTCTTTTTATATATGTTTCTCTCTTGTTAATCTGTAAATTCCATTGTTCTATATGTCTTTGGAAATTTACTTTTCCCATCATAGAAAAATTTTTCATGTTGCCAATATGGTCAGTACCTTTGGGAAAAATAAACACACTGCTTGGCCTTGCTTATCTTATTAGTTGTAAACATCCTATCATCCCTTTGAAGACTAAATAACTCACAAAGGTAGTGCAGTGGATGTTGTGTACATGCATTTTAGCAAGGCATTTGACAAGGTCCCACATGGCAGATTGGTCTGGAAAGTGAAAGCCCATGGGATTCAGGGAAATGTGGCAAACTGGATAAAAGGTTGGCTTTGTAACAGGAAACAAAGGGTAATGGTCGATGGATGCCCTTGAAAATGGAAAGTCGTCTCAAGTGGTGTTCCACAGGGTTCGGTGTTGGGACCCTTACTGTTTGTGTTATATATTAACGATTTGGACATGAACATGGGGGGCACGATTGTGAAGTTTGCAGATGACACAAAGATTGGCCGAGTAGTGGATAGTGTAGAGGATAGCCATAATCTCCAAAATGATATAGATGAGTTGGTGGAGTGGGCAGTAATGTGGCAGATGGATTTTAACATAGACAAGTGTGAGGTCATACATTTAGGAAGGTCAAACAGTTACAGGGATTACACAATAAATGGGAATATACTAAGAGGGGTAGATGAAGTGAGAGATCTTGGTGCACAAGTACACAGGTCCCTGAAGGCAGCGGTTCAAGTAGACAAGGTTGTAAAGAAGGCATATGGAATGCTCTCTTTCATTGGCAGAGGTATAGAATATAAAAGTAAGGATATAATGTTGGAATTGTATAAAACACTGGTGAGGCCACAGCTGGAGTATTGTGTGCAGTTCTGGTCACTACATTACAGGAAGGACATAATCGTTCTGGAGAGAGTGCAGAGGAGGTTTACAAGAATGTTGCCAGGGTTAGAAAAGTGTAGCTACGAGGAGAGATTGGATAGGTTGGGGTTATTTTCCTTAGAACAAAGAAGGCTGAAAGGTAACTTGATTGAGGTGTACAAAATTATGAGGGGAATATATAGAATGGACAGGATAAAATTGTTTCCCTTGGTGGAGAATTCTAGAACCAGGGGACATAGATTCAAGATAAGTGGCAGAAGGTTTAGGGGGGAAATGAGGAAGAACTTTTTTACGCAGAGGGTAGTGGGTGTCTGGAATTCGCTGCCCAAGTTGGTGGTAGATGCAGAAACTCTAAACTCTTTTAAAAAGTACCTGGATCTGCACCTTAAGCGCTGTAAGCTGCAGGGCCAAGGGCCGGGTGCAGGAAGGTGGGATCAGAAAGGGCACTTGGGTGTCCTTGGGCTGGCTGGGCAAGATGGGCCAAACGGCCTCCTTCTGTGCTGTAACTTTTCTATGGTTCTATTTATGTAAAAATGCAAATTTCCTTCATACCTCATATGCTAAGACCTCATCCATTTTTACTCATTAGCATTTCAAATGCCTTTTACCCCTAACTTTTTTTGATAATTTTAAGCTTGCAGTCTATCTGACTCTAATTCAATTAAATCAGCTACACAACCAACTACACTCACACCCATAAACCTGCTTTACAATAAACCACAATAATATCATGAAAAAAATGTTAGTTTCACGACAAACAGCACTCAAGAAGCTCAGCACCATCCAGGACAAAGCAGCCCATTTGATTGGCACCCGATCCATCAACTTAAACATTCACTCCCATCACCACTGATGCACATTAGTTGCAGTGTGTACTTTATATAAGATACACTGCAGGAACATACCAAGCTTCCTTCCTTCCAAGCCAACAACTTCTACCATTTTGAAGGACAAGGCAGCAGATGCAGAGAAACACCACCACCTGCAAGTTCCCCTCAAAGCCGGACACTATCCTGACTTGGAACTATGTCGCTGTTCCTTCACTGTTGCTGTGTCAATATCCAGGAACTCCCTAATAGCACTGTGGGTGTGCCTGCAACAGACGGACTGAAGTGCCTCACTGCACCTTCTCAGGGGCAATTAGGGATGTGCAACCAATGCTGGCCTATGAAAGAATAAAAAAAGTTAACTGTAACCAAATGGATTCTGTTGAGGACATTCTCTCTCTCCCCAACACTGTAATATTCTCCTTAATCAATACTGTCACCGCTCCTCCTCCTCTTTTCTTCCCTACCTTTCCTGAACACCTTGTATCCAGGAATATTTGATACTCAGTCCTACCTTTTTTAAGCCAGGTTTCTGCTTTCACCACATCATTATATCGCCATATATCTATCTGCACCTACTGATCACCATTTTATTCTCACACTCTGTGTTTACATACATGTACTGCAATCCTAATTTACACATTATTTTCCCTCTTACTTTGAACCTACCTTGCATATCTCTATATCCACGGGGGAGTAGAGACCATGATTCAATTCAATGGGATCTCTGAAAAGCTCCATTTCTTTTCTTGACACCTCATTGGCTGCTGATGGAACCAATACCTAGAAGTAAGGTGTCTGTGACAAGCCAGGTTCACTCCAATGATGAGCAACGCCCGTTATTTAAAATCAGCATTATATCAACATTTTTAAATATCACTTTTACCTTTCTGAATGTTTTCACAGAATCACAGTGCAGAAGAGGCCCTTTGGCCTATCGAGTCTGCAACGACACGTGAGAAACACCTGACCTACCTACCTAATCCCATTTACCAGCACTTGGCCCATAGCCTTGAATGTTATGATGTTCCAAGTGCTCATCCAGGTACTTTTTAAAGGATGTGAGGCACCACCCTCCACCACCACCCTCCCAGGCAGCGCATTCCAGACCGTCACCACCCTCTGGGTAAAAAAGTTTTTCCTCACATCCCCCCTAAACCTCCTGCCCCTCACCTTGAACTTATGCCCCCTTGTGACTGACCTTTCAACTAAGGGGAACAGCTGCTCCCTATCCACCCTGTCCATGCCCCTCATAATCTTGTACACCTCGATCAGGTCACCCCTCAGTCTTCTCTGCTCCAATGAAAACAACCCAAGTCTATCCAACCTCTCTTCATAACTTAAATGTTTCATCCCAGGCAACATCCTGGTGAATCTCCTCTGCACCCCCTCCAGTGCAATCAAATCCTTCCTATAATGTGGCAACCAGAACTGCACACAGTAATCCAGCTATGGCCTCACCAAGGTTCTATACAACTCCAACATGACCTCCCTACTTTTGTAATCTATGCCTCAATTGATAAAGGCAAGTATCCCATATGCCTTTTTCACCACCCCACTAACATGCCCCTCTGCCTTCAGAGATCTATGGACACACACACCAAGGTCCCTTTGTTCCTCAGAACTTCCTAGTGCCATGCCGTTCATTGAATACTTCCTTGTCAAATTACTTCTTCCAAAGTGTATCACCTCGCACTTTTCAGGGTTAAATTCCATCTGCCACTTATCTGCCCAATTGACCATCCCGTCTATATCTTCCTGTAGCCCAAGACACTCAACTCACTGTTAAACACCCGGCCAATCTTTGTGTCATCCGCAAACTTACTAATCCTATCCCCCACATAGTCATCTATGTCGTTTATATAAATGACAAATAATAGGGGACCGAGCACAGATCCCTGTGGTATGCCACTGGACACTGGCTTCCAGTCACTAAAGCATCCTTCTGTCATCACCCTCTGCCTCCTACAACTAAGCCAATTTTGAATCCACCTTATCAAATTACCCTGTATCCCATGTGCATTTGCCTTATTTATAAGTCTCCCATGTGGGAACTTGTCAAAGGCTTTGCTGAAATCCATATAAACTATATGGTTATATTAAAGCCTCTTAGATATTCTTAAAGTATATCGAGTCAGATCACAGTCAGGGTCAGGCATGAACTCATTGAATGGTAGCAGAACAAGCTCAAGGTGCTAACTGACCTACTGTTGTTCCTATGGCCAGCCTTAACTCTAACCAAACATTATGTTCCCTACAATCAGGAGTTTAGCTTTACCAGCCAGTATCTAGTCATATGACAACATGACTAGAGTCCACAGCTTTTTGAGTTGTCATTCCAAATTGTCATTATCCTTTATGTGATCAATTACTTCCTGATTTCATTCCTGAACGGATTAGCACTAACTTTAAGATTACACCCCTTTGCTCTTGGCATCCTATGCAACTGTGATGAAGGTAAACTTTTCCTCCTGGTCCTTCTCAAACTCTTTGCAGCCTTTGCCACGATTGATCAGACCATCCTCCTCCAACGTCTCTCAGCTGTTGTCCAGCTGGGTGGGACTGCTCTCACCTGGTTCCATCCTTATCTGTCTAGTCATAGCTAGGGAATCACCGACAATGGCTTCTCTTCCTGCTCCTGCACCATTGCTTTAGGTGTCCCCCAATGACCTATCCTTGGCCACGACCTATTTCTTACCTGCCTGCTGCCCCTCACTGACATCATCCAAAAGCAGTGTTCGTTTTCACATGTACTCTGATGGCATCCAACTCTACCTCACCACCATCTCTCTCGACTCCTCCACTGTTACTAGACTATCAGACTGTTTATCTGACATCCAGTAAAGGATGAGCAGAAATTTCCTCCAATTTAATATTAGGAAGACTGAAGCCATTGTTTTCAGTCCCCACTCCAAACTCCGTTCCTTAGCTACTCACCCCATCTGTCCCTTGGCAACAGTCTGATATTAATTCAGTCTGTTTGCAACCTTGGTATCACATTTGACCCCAAGATAAGCTTCCAGCCTTATGTTCATGCTGTCAGTGAGACTACCCATTTCCACCTCTGTGACGTCGCCAAACTTCACCCATCTCAGCTCAAATGCTGCTGAAACCCTCACTGATGCCTTCATTTCCCCTAGACTTGACTACTGGTCACCTACTTCCTACCCTCCATAAACTTGTTATCCAAAACGCTGCTGCTCGTGTCTTAACTCAAACCAAATCCTACTCACCTATCACCCCTGTGCTCACTGACCTGCATTGACCCCAGGCCAAGCAAGGTCTTGATTTTAAAATTCTCATTCATATTTTCAAATCCTTCCATAGCCTCGCCTTTCCCTATCTCGTTGATCTCTTCTAGCCGCACAACCCACGGAGGTATCCACGCTCCTCTAATTCTGCCCTCTTGAGCATCCCCAATTTTAATTACTCTACCTTTGGTGGCTGTGCCTTCAGTTGGCTAGGTCCTAAGCTCTAAAAGACCCTCTTTACACCTCTCCACCTCACTTTCCTTCTTTAAGATAATCCTCAAACCTACCTCTGACCAAGATTTTGGGCATCTGACCTAATGTCACCTTTTGTGGCTCAGTGTCATATTTTTGTTTTGTAATGCTCCTGTGAAGGACCTTGTCATTCAAATTCTTAAAATAAACACAGAATACAGACAAAATAAAGACAGAAAATGCTAGAAATACTCAGTAAGGTCAGGCAGCATCTGCGGACAGAGAAAATGTTTCAGGTTGATGATCCTTCTGGGAGAAAGTTAGAAATGTAATAGGTTTTAAGCAAGTGACAGAGAGGAGGACTGGGAAAAGAGCAAAATGGAAGGTCTGTGATAGGGTGAGAGGCAGGAGAGAGTAAACGACAAAAAGGTTCCTGGTACAAGGCCAAAGGAAGTGGTAATGGGACATCATAAACAGCTGCTGTCGGAAAGTAGAAGAAAAACGCATGATAAACAAAACCAGCAAAGAGAAAGTTTGTGGTCTAAAATTAGAATGTCGAGGCTGGAAGGCTGCAAAATGCCTAATCGAAAGATGAGGTACTATTCCTTAGGTTGAGGTTCACTGGTAAAATACAGGAGTAGAGGCACAGAAAAATCAGCTTGGGAGCAAGGTGGAGAATTACAATGAAAAGCGACTGAAAGCTCGTGGGCAGACTTGGGGATTGAACAGAAATGTTCCACAAAACAGTCATCCAATCTACGTTTAATTCTGTTTATCATTTTAAAAATATTGATAGCTAACCCTTCAAGGGAATTCAAATTCAAAGTAAACCAAGTTTATGTATCTTGGCCTCATGCTTTAACCCTTGAAGCCTTGGTATCATTCTAGCGAATCTGCACAGTACTCCATCAGTTACTGCAGTAGCATTATACTCAGCCCACCACCAGAGCGAGACAGTCTCCCATTGAGGGTGCTAATAATACTGGGAGCCAACCAGTATTTAATGTAGGTGCATGGAGGCTTGTTGGGCTGGTTGTGCAGTTCTGGTGCACAGTGATAAATCCACCACTGAGGAGAATCTAGCTGTTTCTCAAACATCCAGTGATTCCAAGATAATTAACAGGAAAACAATGTTATTAGTATTTTGGATGCTATATATTTGCTGGCTACCAACAATCTAATTGAACAGTTCGGCTGACACTGCAAGACATTTCCTTCTATGGTTTATAAAATCATCGGAACAGATATTCAATTACTCCTTTTATGAACAAGTACTCAATAATTTGTAACCAATTAGAAGGTAGCTTAGGTTTAAGTTGTTTACATATTGTGCTGAGCTTCTGTGTTTGAAAATAGTTTGAAAGGGTGCAGTATAAAGAGCAATCGTGTAATCAGGTACATGAGGCATCACATTAACTAAAATTATAATAATGCTACATGTTTCGGCCTACGACACTAACGCATGATACTTGTTATACATCACGTTTCACTGCAATTGTTAGCCATGACTTCACCATGTCTTTGTTACATGTATAAGTGCACAGGTAACGAAGGCAGGATCCAGTGAGCAAGACAAGAGATAAGGGTTCAATTTACTGTTTGCTAGACTTAGTCTAAGGAGTTTCCATGGCACTGAACTGAGTGTTCCCCAGGGTTGAAAATTGTTGTTCATGATATTTTGCTCATGTTATTTATTGCCACGTGTAAGAGCTTTACTGAAGGAGAAAGAAGTCATAATATGCCCAGGGTGCTTCAGAGGTGCAAGGATTAAAAAGGTGTACACAGACATACACACATGCAAAATACTGCAGATGCTGGAAATCTGAAAAACAGAAAATGCTGGAAATACTCAGCAGGTCTGAGGTGGAGAAACAGAATGAAAGTTTCAGGATAAGTTAGAGATGTAACAGGTTTTAAGCAAGTAGAGGCAGTGAAATGGGTTTGGTGGGGTGGGGGTGGTGGGGGGGGGGGGGGGGGGGAGGAAGGGGAAGAACAAACGGAAGGTCAGTGTTGCAATGGAAGGCAGGAAAAATTAAATGCCAAGAGGGGTAATGGTACAAGGGAAAAGGTGTTAATGGCTCAAGTTAAGAAACTAAAGATAGATTGAGTAACAGTAAGTGGCAACAATAGAATCATGTAGGAGCAGTGGTTATGATCGGAAATTCACTGTTGAATTTGGAAGCTGTAAAGTGCCTAATAGAATGATGAGGTGATGTTTCTCGAGTTTCCGTTGCGGTTCATTGGAACAGTGTAGGAGGTTGAGGACAGAGTGAGAGTGGGCGGAAAATTAAAATTGTAAGCAACTGGAAGTTCAGGGTCACGCTTTTCGACTGAATGGAGGCTTTCCATTAAGAAATCTCACAATCTGCATTTGGTTTCCCCATGCTACAGCAGGTGGATGGTAAATGCCAAGCTGCCCAAATCCCAGAGGGAAACATGAAGCAGCTGCCACAGCTATTTACAATTATACTTATTTCCAGATGCGGGCTTTGGATTCAGTAAAAGGAGGCCACCAAAACTAAATTAAAACTTTATTAATAGAATAAATGATTTTAAGCACATACATAGATCTACAAATTACTACTATGTTATCTTCTAAGTCCCCTAATTACTCTAAACCCCAGTTACACCTGTTAAGGCAACAGTGAGACATACAGATTTTAAAAGGCCCAGGCAAAGTAACACACAGTACCCTGAACAGTCAAATTCAAAGTGAGTTTTTCTCAGCTTCGGTTCCTCAAAGACAGCAGCTTGAGGCTTAGATGCTGGAGGCTTTTCACACTTGTGTTAGATCTTAGACTTCGTGCCCTTACACGTAACCTTCGCTCCTTTATACATATCTTTCCCTTTGAATGCAAATTCCCACTGTTTCACTATGTCTTTGGGCTTTACCTCTCTAATAATAAAATCTATCATAGTATGAATTTTACCAGCAATCCTTAGGAAAAATAAACGCACTGTTCCTTCTCCTGGCTAAGTGTAACATTTCATTCCCTCTTTTGAATTCAAGCTAGTCTGGTTTATTTAAAATTGCAAATGTTCCCTTTATGCCTTACATTTTAAAACTTCCTCCGTGTTTACCGACTTAACATTTCAAACCTAGCTTATCTTGATACATCAAAGACTTCAGACAAGCTGCCTTTAATTTAATTAAGTCACTCACACACAAACATAGACACAGACACCACTATTACTCTACTTTACAATAAATTCCAATAACATTATGAAAATTAATATATTTTCCTGACACCCCAGTGTAGAGGGGGTTGCAATAGTACTGAAGATATGTGCTCCAGAACTAGCTGTGCCAAGCTGGTCCAGTACAACTACAACACTGCCATCTACCCGACTATGTGGAAAATTGCCCAGGTATGTCCTGTACACAGAAAGCAGGAGAAATCTGACCTGGCCAATTACCACCCCATCAGTCTACTCTCCATTATCAGCCAAGTGGTGGAAAGTGTCATTGACAGTGCTATTGAACAGCACTTACTTAGCAATAACCTGATCACTGATGCTCAGTTTGGATTCCGCCAGGGTCACTGAGCTCCTGACCTTGTTATGCCTTGGTCCAAACATGGACAAAAGAGCTTAACCACAGGAGTGTGATAGAATACACTCCAGTTGATTGGATGAGTGCAGCTCCAACAACACAAGAAGCTCAACACAATCCAGGACAAAGCAACCAGCTTGATTGGCACCCAAGACACCACAATAAACATTCGCACCCTCCACCACCAGTACGTACCATCTACTGCACTGCAGCAACTGACCAAGATACCTTTGACAGCACCTTCCAAACCCACAACCTCTATCACCTAGCAATACAAGGGCAGCAGACACATGGGAACATCACCACATGCAAGTTCCTCTCCAAGCCACTTACCACCCTGACTTAAAAACTATTGCCATTCCTTCACTGTCGCTGGGTCAAAATCCTGGAACTCCCTCCCTAATAGTACCGTGGGAGTACCTGCACCACATGGACTGCAGTGCTTCAAGAAGGTAGTTCACCACCTTCTCAAGGCAATTATGGACGGACAATAAATGCTGGCCTAGCCAGTGATGCCCACATCCCATGAATGAACATAAAAAAAACATGAGCAGTGAATACAGTATACTAAATTGGAAGCAGTACAGTAAATTGCTCTTTCACCTGGAAGGCACGTTTGAGACCTTGGACAGTGTAAGGGAGGTGGTGAAAAAACAGTGGTGCATCTCCTGTACTTGCATGAAAAGCTAAGAGCACATTGGGGGTGGTGGAAGGATGCATAGGGGTATCACGGACAGAATTATCCCTTTGGAATGCTGAAAGGGGAGGGGAAGGTAGTGGCATCATTGGAGGTGGTGGAAATGGCAGAGAATGATCCACTGAACGTGGACACTGGTAGGGCAGAAGGTAAGGACAAGGGAGTGCAACTCTGGGAGGGAGTGGACAGGGATGAGGATACAAGTGTAGGAAATGGGACAAAATAGCCAAGGTTCTGTCAATCACGGTGAAGAGAAATCCTTGTTGAGGAAATAGAAAAACGTATCAGAAGCACTGGTATGCAAGGGAGCACTGTCAGGACGGATGCGATGAAAAACTGGAATAATCGGATCAAGTTGGTGCAGGAAACAGGGTGGGAGGAAGCGTAGCCAAGGTAATTGGGAGTTGGTGGGCTTACAGTGGAAATTGATTTACCACTTAAAAGCAGGAAGGGAGATAAGAGAAGTGGAGCCGAACATGAGAAAGTGAGGGAGGTAGAAATTTGAAGGGACCCTGACACAGTCATCAATATACCATAAACGAGGGGAGGGACTTGAATAGGACAGGGACAAAGAATGCTCCACGTGTCCCACTAAAAAAGCAGGCATAGCTCAGACCCATACAAGTCTCCCATTACAATACCTTTTGTGTGGAAGGAGTCATAGTAGTTGTTCAGTGAAGAACAAATTCAGCTAAGCAGAGAAGGATAAAGATGGTGGATGGCGTTTGTTTGGGCCTCTGTTCAAGGAAGAAGCGTAAAGCCCTCAGATTGTCGTGGTAGGGGGGGTTGGAAGTGTAGAGGGACTGAATGTCTACGGTGAGAGAGAGAATTAGGATCTAGACGCTGTTAAAGTGGCAGAGGATTTCAGAAGTTCCTCCCCAAGTTCACTTTTAATAGCATTAAATATTTTCTAGGCAAATGAATTGTTTCACTTTTTCGGCCTTTTATTTAAGTTTGTGTGGATTCAGAACACTGTTCATCGCTTTCTTTATATCTTCAGGAATAAAGTTAAAGATTCTAATGGCTCAAATAAAAACCGTCTTAGGAATGCAGCAAGCTTCAGCAGTGACTAGTGCTTTATACGTAACCATCATGGACCATTGCCGGCCATGTACTTTTCTACAGTTTCCATCTAAGCTTCTTCAGTTGCAATAACTCAACTGAACTGGGAATCTAGCACCCTATCACAGGAATTACTATATTAAAGCATATGTAGTCCATCCTTTAGCTGACTGCATTCAATTATTGAGCTAAACAAATACAAACTTATTTGATGCAAAAGTACAGTCGTCCAAAGAAAGGTTTCAGTCCATTTATTTGCTCCAGTATAGCGAGACCTGAAGCTCTGATTTCTAGAGGACAGGTGAGAGATTCTCCAGTTCAGAGAGTGGTGCTCAGATTTCCATATCGCTTACTACTGGACCTGTCCATCTTATCACCAAAGGTTCTGAAGAGTCATATTGGACTTGAAATGTTAATTCAGTTCTCCATGTTGCCAGACCGGAGTTTTTCCAGCATTTTCTGTTTTTATTTCTTACCAATGGCACCTCGTAAACAAAGAAAACCAGCCCAGAAGGCGGAATCGAACTAGGAAGTTGAATCAATGACAGTCTGAACTTGCAGATTGTGCTCAGGTAGAGTGCTGACCATTGCTTCGATGAATGTAAAATGCTCATTATGTTTATGTTTATTATACAAAAGAGCAGCTGGACAAAAATTTACACCCAGACTCTGAAATAGTGAACCAGAGAGTCCTGGTTGGTAGCACTTTGTGCATCAGTAGCTAGGTTTTTGCCACTAGGCAATGCTAGTACTGCATCTACCAATTATCTCAGAATCACCTTAACTTGAACAAGGTAATATTCCCACCTTCAAATGAAATGGTTGCAGCACATTATGGCAACAGAAATGGTACTAGAACAGGATGAGATCAAATTTCTTATTGTTTTGACCATTTGCCGGCTTATTACAAAATCCAATGTTTTTGCCAGGGTGAAGCCAAACCAACCAAGCAATTCCCAACACATTCTACACATTCTCCGATTCTTTTTGATGATTGTAAGAGTTCCTGCCCTTACACCTATGTGCAACTGCACGTCAGCCAACTAGCTCTTCAAATTCTCATCACGGATCCCCTACTTCTCTGGTTTTCGAGGACTCATCACTTACACACATTGCTATGTGATCTCTGAGCTGATCAGCTTTTCTAACGTCTTTGATGTATGACTATTCAGCACTAATAGGTGGTCTGCCCTGATTTTACTACCAGGATTGGGAACTCACTTAGAGTCCTAAGGTGCAGACCAGAATTTGACTGTTTCATGGTGCTACGTTAGACACTAAACCATTTGAAGGTATTAAATTACACATTGAGAATCCCTGATGGTTCAGAATTACTGAGGAGACAACAGCGCACTCGGGTGCCCAAGGAGACAGCAACACATCAGTACTCCAGGGAGGTAGCAGAGTCAAATGAAAGCTTAAAAAAATGTAGAATCAATATTTACTTTAAAATTCTTCACTTCCCCCCTGTTGGAGCATTTAACTTTCTTAACTTGATTTATCAGAGTTCTCAAAGAACCTGCATGATGCATCTCCTCAAGGGTTAACTTGGCAAAAGTTCAAGGGTACGGTAGCATAAGTGATTACACAAGTAATCAAGAGGAGAGAGAGGCTGGATTAATGGTTTGGAGATGATTTTAAATCCTGCCACAGCAGATGGAGCGACTTGAATTTAATTTACAAATCTGAAAAAAAAACCTGCTAGTCTCTTAATAATGATCATGAAATTTCAAGATTGTTGTAAAAATCCATCTGGTTCACTAATGTCCTTCATGGGAGGAAATCGGTTGTCCTTAAACAGTCTGGCCTATATGTGACTCCAGACCCACAGCGATGTGGTTGACTCCTTAAACTGCCCTGAGAAATGGCCTAGCAAGTCACTCAGTTGTAGGCAGCTCACCACCACCTGTTCGATAGCAATTAGGGATGGGTAATAAATGCTGGCCTTGCCAGTAACGCTTACATCCCAGGAATAGATAACAAAAAACACAATGCCATTTGATATGAATCATTGGGCATTGTGTAATGGGGCTAATGCCTCAATATTTTTTATAAAATATATAATTATACCATGGCTAATTTCTAAAATATTAAAACTGCACAGTTACCTTTTAAAATGGCTGAAGTGATGTCTGGCGGTGACCCTCAAACAACACGAGCTATTTGGCAGTATTGCAGAAACTTGTGCCTCATTATCTCTGAAGAGGCACTAAGAACCCATGTGGGCTGCAGAGATCAAATTCAAAGCAAATAATACCAAGACAATCTGCCTTCAGAACCCAGGCTGGCCAGCCAGAGACTACTAGTCTGCTAGGACAAAGGGCTCTGCAGCCTTCCTTTCAAATTCTTAACGGTTGGAATTTCAACAACCTCAGGAACCAAGACAAAGGGATATATAAACCCTTTGTCCAAGCCAAAATGGAGAGGTGGGAGTCATGTCACATGACACCCCCCCCTAGCTGCAGAACCTGTAATATTGCTTTGTGGTGCTGCAAAGCCCAGTCTGCTATCTCCCATTTATCAAGCAGCAGCACAGAAAAGGGGCTTTGTCCTGGTTTGAATGCCTGGCCCTATCTACACTGTTTCTACTGGAACTTCCATACCATTGGCTACAAGACTGATTCATCTCCATGCACCTCTCATGATGGAAATCAACTTTATTGGAAAAGTGAATTGTCCAGCCTCAGCTCAGCCTGCTGACCTCTGTGAAGGAATACACCAAGGGACTTTGATTCTGGACTTTGGACTTTGTGAAACAATAGTTCTTTTCTCTGGTTTTTGCCCTGTAGATCTTTCTCTATGAGTGAAAACCCTCCTCTCGTGTTTGAGTGTGTGCAAATAAACTAACCCTCTAAGTTGACCCTATCTCAAGCTTGCTGTGGGGTTATTAATAGAAAATTGGATCACACCAAAACCAAGGGGTTGGGGAATACACCAGCGCATATAAAAGAGGAAGCAAATCAAAACGCCTTTCTGTTTACAGATGGGTGGCGAAAGGAGAAATCAGGGCTGGTTAAATTAAATTCCCTCCTGTTTTTAACACATTGATTTCCAATTACCATTGCCAACTGCTCAATTGCCAGGCAAACTGCCAACAATGTGTTCTGTTATATTAGCAGGTTAAAATTAAAAGCTAAGGATTTAGGAAAGAGGTGTGGCCTCATGTCCTGTACGCAGGGGTGAAACAGACTTCAGGCAAGTCTGCACACTGGCTTCAATGATTGTATAACTGAAATCTCAAAGACACCTTCCAAACTGGGATGGAACCGCTTCATAAGTAGCAGTTTTATGACTGTCACAATTCAATATTTACCCGTCACAGATGACATTCTGCTACGCGAGATACACATGTAGGTTGATCCAGCCAGTGGTGCAGTGGGCACCTTCAGGCCTCACCTTAAAAAAAAATCACATCTCATTTTCTATAACGATCTGCTCTTTTATTTGGTACAGTAAAGATAAGCAATATAACAATTCTAGTGGATTTATCAAGATAGCATTCTTACCACAGCATTTCTACAACAAACGCAATTTGCACAACCCTTTTAACAGGATTTGGAAAAACCTATTTCAGCACACTTTCAATTCTTTTCCAAGCAAAAGGCAGTATCAAAAAACAAAACAGTAAAATGTATTAAATCAAGAAGCATTGCATTTATTTACAGCACTTCAGTGGTCCTAGTACAATATTACTTGAATATATCAGAAACATTAATGTAATAATGCAGGCAACTATTTCACTGTGTATACAGCTTACAAGTTGCAAGGAACAACCTGGCTGGAGATCTCTGTTTCATTCTCGTACACTTGTTCATCTTGTTCTTGCATATTATACATTTTGAAATGCAGTAGTGACTTGTTAATCTGATGTGTGTTAAACAATGTAACTCAGTATTAACACAAATTTACAGTTACATTGGTGTGTCATTCTAAGCAGAAATCAACTTTAAGCGTGTGAAGTCACACAGAGAAAAGTTAATTATTGGCCGAGTGATCAAAACAACTTGCCAACAACAGTTGTGAGTGCTCAAGGAGGAAACTTTACATCAAATTGCTTGAACAGAACAGCCATCAAGACACCATTTTGGCTTCAAACATGTTTTTAGACACAGTGAATCGAGGGGAATTTTCTCTCTCAACATCAGTCACTATCATATGTCAAGGCAGAATCAAAAGGGGTTCAATTTTCCTCTATTGCCCCATCGACTGAATTCAGGACACTGTGTGCTTTTGCATAAAAAGGCAGGAGATGCAAGCAAACTTTCAGACTGGTCCTTTCTTTTTAAAAGTATAAACCAAGTCAATGTATGCTCTGTATGCCTGGTGCAATGTTTGAGTGACTTCACCTCTGTCCTTCTTCCTTACTGCACACTTCCACTCAGCCGTCTACAGCAAGTTTCATCACTTCAGTGGCCCAATAGACCAGTACCTGTAACAAGAACCATACAAAGGATTAAATGTTTCTTTGTGACCAGCCAGGCCAAAAAAATAATAAAGGGGGAGAAAATAAACTTTGAGGGTAAACTAACAAGTATTATAAAAACAGACAGAAAGAGCTTCTTTACATAAATAAAAAGGAAGCGAGGCACCAAAGTAAACATAGGCCCCTTAGGTAGTGAGGCTGTGGAAATAATAATGGGGAACCAGGAAATGGCAGAGGAGTTGAATAAATACTTTGCATCAGTCTTCACGGTAGAAGACACTAATAGCATTCCAAAAATACTGAATAAAAAAGTGGGGGGGGTGGGAAGAGGAGGAAATAAATACAATAACCATCACTAGGGAAAAAGTACTCGGGAAACTAATGGAGCTAAAGGCTGATAAGTCCCTGGACCTGATAGGTTGCATCCTAGGATATTAAAGTAAGTAGCTACAGAGATGACGGATGTACTGGTAGTAATAATACAAAAATCCTCAGATTCTGGAAAAGTCCCAGAGGATTGGAAAACAGCCAATGTAACATCCTTATTCAAAAGAGAGGGAGACAAAAAACAGCTAACTATAGACCAGTTAGCTTAATATCTGCGATTGAGAAAATGTTGGAGTCTATTATGAAGGATATAATAGCAGAGCATTTAGAAATACATAATATAATCAAACAGAGTCAGCATGGCTTCATAAGGGGAAACCATGTCTGACAAATTTATTAGAATTCTTTGAGGTAACAAGCAGGATAGATAAATGGGAACCAGTTGATGGAAAATATTTATATTTCCAAAAGGTATTTGATAAGGTACTGCACATAAGGCTACTTAATGAGCCCGTGGTGTTGGGGGTAGCATATTAGCATGGATAGAGGATTGGCAAATTAATAGAAGACAGAGTCGGGATAAGGGGGGCATTTTCAGGATGGCAACCTGTAACTAGTGGATTGCCACAGGGATCAGTGCTGGGGCCACAATTATTTACAACATATATTAATTACTTGGATGGGGGAAGTGAATGTATTATCACCAAGTTTGCAGATGACACAAAAATAGGTGGGAAGGCAAGTGGTGAGGATGACACCAAGGGTTTACAGAGGGACAGGTTAAGTGAGTGGGCAAAAACTTGGCAGTGGAATATAATGAGAGAAAAGGTGAGGTTATGCACTTTGGCATAGAGGAGTTGAATATTATTTAAATGGAGAAACACTGCAGAAAGCTGCAGCACAGAGGGATTTGGGGGTCCTCATGCATGAATCCCAAAAAGCTAGCATACAAGATCAGCAGGTAATAGGTAAGGCAAGTGGAATGTTGGCCTTTATTTCAAAGGTAATGGAGTATAAAAATAGAGAAGTCTTGCTAAAACTATACTAGGCACTACTTAGGCCACACCTAGACTACTGTGAAGAGTTTTGGGCCCCTTATCTAAGGGGAGATATACTGTCATTGGAGGTAGTGCAGAGAAGGTTCACTAGATTGCTCCCAGGCATGGAGGGATTTTCTTATGAGAGGCTGAGTTGGTTGGGCCTGTACTCGTTGGAGTTTAGAAGAATGAGAAGGCGGCCTTATTGAAACATATAAGATTCTTAGAGGACTTGACAGGGTAGATGAAGAGAGGTTGTTTCCCCTTGTGGGAGAGCCGAGAACCAGAGGGCATAATCTCAGTGTAAGGGGCGCTCATTTAAAACAGAGTTGAGGAGGAATTTCTTCTGAGAGCAGTGAATCTGTGGAATTCTTTACCGCAGAGGGCTAGATATTCAAGTATATTCAAGGCGGAGATAGACAGATTTTTAATCAGGAAGGGAATCAAGGGCTATGGGGAAAAGGCAGGAAACTGGAATTGAGGGCTATCAGATCAGCCATGATCTCACTGAATGGCAGAGCAGACTCGATGGGCCGAATGGCCTGCTTCTGCTCCTACGTCTTATGGTCTTATTAGTGGCTTAGCAATTCAGTTCGTAAATATTATCTCCAACAAAAACAGCATGAATGGCAAGCTGTCTGTCCTCTATCTTGAGTCACTAGATCAGAAAACCATTCTCAGCATACTGACGTCAAAGGTATCGATTACTTGCATACTAATATCAGTATCGCTGTACTGGTAGGAAATTCTTGCATATATTGTACTTATTATTTATGGGCCAAATCTAGAGTGTTGTATACAGTTTTGGTATCTTTATTTGAAGAGGGGTACACTTATGTTGGAGGCAGTTCACTCGGTCAATTCCTGGGATGAAGAGGTTGATTTATAAGGAAAAGTTGATCAGGTTGGCCTTATACTCATTGGAGTTTAGAAGAATGAGAGGTGATCTTATTGCAACATAAAAGATTCTGATGGGGCTTGTCTGGGTAGATGCTGAGAGGATGTTTCCTCTTGTGGGGGAATTCAGAATTAGAGGATTAAAACTAAGGGGTCTCCGGCTTAAGATGGTGACGAGGAGGAATTTCTAGAGGGTCGTGAATCTTTTGAATCTCCACCAGAGAGATGTGTGGAAGCTGAATCATTGAATATATTCAAAGCTGAGATAGACAGATTCTTAAACTACAGGGGAGTCAAGTGTTATGAGGAACAGGCAGGAAAGTGGGATTGAGACCAAGATAAAATTCATATGAGTAGTGGGACAAGCTCAAGGTGCTCCTACTTATGTTCTTATTTGGCATACTGATACCTAAAATACCAATATCAAAACATGGTTTTGCAACACCGATATCTGCTATATTGATATCGATAACCTGGTATACTGTTATCTGGCATTTCACTACCAAGATCTAGAATAATAAGGCATCCAAACAAGCCAGCAGGCAGTGGTAGATCACAAACTCCCTTTGAAAAAAACAAGACTCACCTTTAAAACCCTCTTCAGGCATACATACTGGGGGAAAAAAGAAAAGTTAGTTGCTGTAAGTAGAAACCTCTTCATTGTAAAATTCTGCACAGAAATCAGGTACATTTTAAGATCAAAATTTACCAACTATAAAACATTAAATCATATCTATATGTTTTACTTCTTTAAATGTTTAGAAATTCTATTGGTATTTTATAGTTACAAATAATCTGTATCAAAATGATCATTGACCACTTTACAAATGAAATCAAGTTAGATTGTTCAACTGTAATTTATTTCAAATTAAGGTAAATTTACAAATTCTAAGAAAACATCCAAACTCTCCTACCTTGCATTATATCATCCATTGCTGTATAATCAGCAATTGGTTCATCAGCCTTAAGTGCAAAAGATAACGAAACAGAATTTAACTGCTTGCCATAAATTTGCACATTAACACAAGATTATTTTAATGATCCGTCAAAAGTCTGCTCAGATCAAATTTGTCAAGTATTTTTTGTGACTTGCACAAGAATTTTAAATATATTTTTAAGAACAATTTGAAGTACAGAAATCATATGCTTTTGTACTGCAGATACGAACAGGAAATTGCAGGCCAGTTAGTCTCACCTGGCTTGTAGTTAAAGTCCTAGGGTCTATAATACAGGATGAAATTAGTGAACACTTACCAAGGATCGGAATAATCAGAAACAGTCAATGTGGATTTTTAAGGGCTAATTTTACTTTTTTGGGTCGAAATCAAAGTTTAGAGAGAAAGGGAATTAAATGGATACTGTTTATACATTTTTTTTAAATAGAAGGTAACAATTAGGTTGAAGTTTATGAAAATTATGGCACTTGCACTAAAAAGAATGTAGCTGCTGCAGAGGGATGGCTCAGTCATAGAAAGCAACAACTGGGGTAAAAATGGATGATTTCCAGAATGTTGGTCATGGTGTACCCAGGGATCCCTTGTCTTCTACTTGTATCAATCATTTTGAAACAGACATTCAATTACTTACAACTTTAACAACCATACTAAATTAAAGCCATGTCAAATTATCTGTTAGGATGAAAAAGATTGTGTGGATGAGCAGAATGGGTGGACGCAGTTAAATACAGAGAATTGTGCACTAATGCATTTTGGGAAAAACCATGAAATTAATTCACCTCTTAACAGAGTTGAGGAACAGATCTGGTAGTGAAATCAAATTTTTTTGAAATATAAAAAGACAGAATTTAAGATAAAAAGGCTATCAAAAAGTCTGGGCTTTGTATATTTGGCACTTTGCCAGATACCCCATTGCAAGATTATTGAATGAACCATGGAAAATGTACATTCATTGGAATTATACCAGAATGAGAAAAAATTGTGAAGATAGGCATGAAAGATTGGATTTTTTCACTGGAATAAAGGTGAAGTTGGGCACCGATAAAACATTTCACATTCGTCCCAGGTTTAGAGAGAGTCATTAAGAGATGCACTGCTTCCACTGGTTGACAAATCAGTAACATGGGAGCACAAAGTCAGACTAAAGGGGGAAATCTGAAGAATTGTTTCACAAGGATCACTGGAATATTTACTCTAAGTGGGTATTGAGGCAGGGACCATGACACTTTAAAATTAAGTTGGATAAACATCTCAGAAGGACAAATATAAATAGATATGAGGAAGACAAGGAAATCAGATTGCAGTAGACAGTAGCAGAGCTAACTCAATGGGGTTAATGACCTTCTACTATGCTGTAGATTCCATGATTCCACGAGGTTCAATTTTTGCAGCCTTGTCCGTGGTTTTAACCTAAAGCAGTTTTGCAGGGTCAAAGGCAGTACAGAATGCTAGCTTTAAACACACTACATTTAATTAATTCTTTTTTTTAAAAATGCATCTAGTTACCTGCAGTATTAAATCACCCGAGTGATGGAGGGAGTTTCATCAATTTGCTGCAACTGTTTACAAACAAAAGCTGAAACCAGGAGGATGACTAGAAATCTGGAATGTTACCAGAGCGTAACAGAATATAAATTTAACACACCCTGTTGGATAATTCATCAGTAGGTGTTTGCAATCCCGTTGGAGGTGAAACCACTGCCAGTCAGTAAAGAGGAAAATAAAATATCTTGACTACATTTCTATCAACGTATTACCACTAAATCATGGCTTTAACAAAAAAAAGTTAACACACAGCAATTCCAGAATCGCCAATTGTTGAATAAAAATACCTTTAACAGAATGACTGATTCTGGGATGACTCCCAGGTTTCCCAGTGTTGCAGTGTCATCAGTTAGCATTCGTCCTTCCAGTGACAAATTCTGGTCAAATGGTGCAACAGAAAAGGCGTGCATGATCTGGAAGAGAGGTGAAGGTTTTAATAGGCAGCTGGAAATCAGGAATTCCTGCTGAAAACAATCTGCCCAATCAGCACCCTACGGACATTTCCCAATACTTCCCCTTGTGCAAATCCATGAACGTTATGTAGAAAACACAATTAGTCATTTGGTAAAACTAACGGGGGAGGAAAACTTAAAATTAACAATAATGTCTCCAAAAAGTGAATTCTTAATATAGATCATACTTCATGTGACACCTCCTGCTTTGGGAAATAGAATATCGAAAGTAACTATTTTACCGGAAAGCTCATACTGTTGGTATTTCTTACTATACGCAGAAAAAAAAACACACAAGGTTTGCGTTTGGAGGAGTATCATTTCATCCTGTAAAATAGCAGCTTAAATTCTAGCCCTACATAATTGGTAGTTTTGTCCTTTATTCGCCACCAATTGTCCTGCCACATGGTAAGCAACTGTTTCTAACCATCTGAAATGCTTTCGGTTATTCTATTACCCCCACTATTCCTCAAGTGCAACCAGAGTGAAGCTGCTCCCAACAATAACCACTGACCTCTGCAGGATTCAGATAATAGCCAAACAGTTTGAATTTTGCTTTAGTGGATTGTTAACTGACCCCCTCAACATGATTACTGCTTCGTACTCTGGTATGCTGCTACCTAAAAACACAATGGAAGTGAAAAGAAAAATCATACAGAACGTGCCACATAGAATTCTTTGGATCATGAAATAAATGATCCAACATTCTCATTACTTTTTGACAGATCTGAACTCAATCTACTTTCTTGCAACACCCAGAATACCTTCTTTCTCTAGATACACATCCACACGTCTTTTGAAACCATTTATAATGGTTAATTTTAATGGTTCTCTTGTTAACTTACTCTATAAACAAAATCAAATCTGATAGTTACATAACAGGAGCTTTATCTCACTTAAAATCAGCATCTAATTTACCTAAAACATTTGAAAATAGTTTACCTGTATTTTCAATTCTTTGAGAGTTTGGTTGGCTGACACGATGAGTTCCTTTTCTCCACGAACTCTATGTCGTGTACTACGTCGAATTCCCTGTTTATAGTACGTGCTGCTGTTACCTCCACCAATGCAAGGGTGCGTCAGCTTCCGCCGTTTTGCTCCATTACTCTGAAAGCAGAAGGTTTGACATCTACTTTTGCTTTCAACTACATAAAGTGGAGAAACTTTACCTATTAATTTCCGAGTCCAATTAGTGTAGAACATGGAGGAAAACATTTCAACTTCATAGTCCGTAGACATCACTGTTTAATTCACTATTAAATGCTAAACGGGTTGCTCACTGGTCAGCCATGGTATGTCCACCATTTGAGTGTGCGATTGAGAGTGAGTGTGTTCCTCCCAATTCCCGAATTACTCATCTCTATGCTTTCAAGTTCTGATAAAAGATTGTGCCTGAAAGATTGTCCATTAGCTTCACAGATGCTGACTAACCAGCTGACATTTTCTATTTTGTTTCAGATTTCCAACATGTGTAGTTTTTTTTAAACTTAGATCTGTTGAGAACACATTTATTTTGCCTAACCATATCCTACCCTAGTTTGAATCACTAACAGTCAGGTGAGGCAGGGGCGGGCACTCTCAGTAAGACCCTCCTCCACGAAGAGACTAGAACTATCTGCAGGTCGACAGAGTGTTGTTGAAAAAGCTGAACTGTCAATAACATCATGGGAGCACAAGAGTTGGTTACTTGATTGTGATCTTGCTAATCAACACTGGCAAGGTTCAATCACATAACCTATGTGGTGGGTGGGCCTTGCCCGTACCACTTAGGACCAGGTTCCTGTGAAGGGGCTGCTGTGAAAAGGCTATAATTGTAAGCTCAGTTAAAAACCCTGGTGAAATTAATATTTGTGCACTGATATACTGTCTCCCAGAACCAGACACAAGATGGAGGTAAACGCATGGTTCTTTGAAGAATAGTGCACAACAGTGACAATCAGCCCCTTCTTGAGGGCACCAGACGCTCAGAATACTTTGGAGGATGCATAAGAACCATGTACAAACTTTCAGTGGTAGAAAAGCCAAAGTCTAAGTTAACAGCTGATAAATAAAAACACTACAAATTATCAGTGAAAACAAAATATTCTTTGCAAAATTTAATCTCTTTTGCAGTGGTAAAACACACCATAACTATCTGAGACAAAATAAGATGGCTTACGGTGCAGTACTGCAGTCAAAGCAATCTCTTAAAATGCCCCTCTACTGTTCCAGTTGAATGGTTTACCTTGGTCATGTTAATTGGAAGTACAAATTCAAAAATAAATTACACCGTTGCAAATGTGTTATGTACTAATTTGGCATTTAGAAAATGAACTTGAGTATTATACCAGGTTAATGCCTTCCTTTTAATGTGCGTGGAAAATGGAGAGGAATTATTCCATCTCATTCTCTTTGTTTATTGAATTATTTCAATGAAAATACCAAGTTTCTATTTTTGTCCCCTATGCAAGTTACGATGGCACAATAAATGGGTTGCAACGCCCTTGATCCCTGGTGTCAGCCTCGAGTTTATTAGTCAACTATTACAGAAACATACAGTAATATTGTGCTAGCCATGTATAAATATACACCAGCAAGGAAAAAGAAAATTCTTCAAATTTAAAAGAAGTTTGTTCGTAATTTATTTATTTTAGAAATATAAGACTGCAGTTTTAAATCCCAGATGAGGCCAACAATATAACCAATTATCCAAGTTTGAAATATGAACATATATGCAATGTTTAAGAACAAACTCAATGAGATTCCTTCCAACCACTCTTATGCCACTTCAAATAGATCGAAATACTACCTGGTTAAAGTCAGGATCCTTCTCTCCTTCTACCTTGCATTCCTCTCTCTCCTCCTCTGCCTCAGAACCACTCAAGTTTAGCTCTGGTGCACCTTCTTTCATCACCTGAGAAATTAAACATTGATCATGCAATATACCCTTATTATAAAATAACCAGTTTACTTAAAGATAAACATTGCTGCAATGTCAATTAGGCAACTCAGTTGTTCTACTTTAAAGAGGTCGTAGGTGCTTGCTCCATCATTCTGTGACTATCATCCTGACCTTGGGGGAATGTTTCAAGATTGTAGTGAGCAAAGGTCCAGTCACCTCAGCATTTCACTTGGTGCAGTATTAGTGAACAATCCCATTTTTCAAACCTCACACTGCAGAGGATATGAAGCTGTTTTTTGCCTCCCCAAGCGTAGGATTCTGATGGCCATACGCTATTTAAATTATGGTTGAACGGTCCGTAAAGTCAGCAAATCCTATTAATTAATTTGGTCTTTTCATCCTATTAACTTTATCAACCACATTTCACAACCAGTCCAAGATCATGAAAGGAAATCAGAAGCCCTAGTTATTGGAAAACGTTTATTTAGTGCGTTACTTCTCAGTACACACAGGTAATGTAATCCTCAGATGAGTTTTTAGAAAGTATTATGAGAAGTTAAACTCAAAACAACCTCTAATTAAAATTGGTGGCACAGGATTTCAGGACACCAACTACCTGTGACACTAATCAGGATTAAAGAAACTGTACTTTACAATCCTTACATTGTTTTCTGTCAATTTATTTCTTAAAGTTCCAAAGCAAAACATGAGAACATTAAAGAAATAAGAGCTGGAGTAGGCCATTTGACCCCTTGAGCCTGCTTTGCCATTTAATAAGAACATGGCTGATCTGATTGTGGTCTTATCTCCACTTTCCTGCCTGTCCCCCATAACTCTCGTCAATCAAAAATCTGTCTAACTCAGTCTTGAATATATTCGATGACCCGGCCTCCACTGCTTGTTGGAGAACAGAGTTCCAAACACGAATGACCCCCTGAAAGAAGAAATTCTTGCCACTTCTGTCTTAAATGGGAGACCCCTTATTTTGAGATTGTGCCCCCTAGCTCTAGGTTTCCCCCACAAGGGGAAACATCCCCTCAGCAGCAGATACTCAGCATAACCCCTCATAATCTTGTGTTTCAATAAGACCGCCTCTCATTCTTCTACACTCCAATGAGTATAGGCCCAACCTGCTCAACCCTTCCCCATAAGACAAACTCCTTATCCCAAGAATCGGCAATGTCAACCTTCTCCAAACTGCTTCCAATGCAAATGTGTCCCTCCTTAAGTAAGGTGACCAAAACTATGCACAGTGCTCTAGATGTGGTCTCACCAATTCCCTGTACATGCTAAAGCAAAACTTCCTGACTTTTATACTCCATACCCCTTGCAATAAAGGCCAACATCTGTACAACACATTTGCACAGCAATGTGGAATAAGTAGTTCAGGTGCAACTGAGTCTTGGGAACCAGTCATCTGCTCAAGGTCTCCAATGGGAAATGGGATAATTGGATGGGCAATTACATTGATGACAAAGAAGCTGTTTTTTCAGCAGGGCATCTAGGGAAATGTTCAAGAGGAAGGGAAAACCAAAAAATGTTTGCAACAGAAAAAAAATTGCATTAAAAATTGCTAATACAAAGATATTCAGGGTGACAGCATAATAAATAATATTTATAATAATGAAGAAAATGCAGGAAATACTCAGGTCTGGCAGAATCTTTGAGACAGAGAAACAGAGTTAATATTTCAGGTATCACCTTTCATCAGAACTGGAGGAGAAATTTCTCCCCTCTAATCCATCTGCCAATTGCTTCAAATCTACGGCCCTTGTTGTTGACCTCTTTGCCAAGGGAAATTGGTCGCACTATATTTAGGTGTCTCAGTTTCATACACCTCAATTAAATCTGTCCTCTTCTATAAGCCCTGCCTATTCAGTCTTTCCTCAGAGTCAAAATTCTCCATACCTGGCAACAACCCCTTAAATTGCTTCTGTAGCTTTTCCAGTGCAATCATCCTTCCTATAATGCAGTGGCCAGAAGAGTCTGCAGTCTTTTGGCTGTAGTCCAACCAGTGTTTTATACAGTTCTAGCGTGATCCCTTTGTTCTTATATTTTATGCCTTGGCTAATAAAGGAAAATATCCTGTATGCTTTCTTAACCACCTTATCTACCTGTCCTACGACCGTCAGAGAACCATGGGCCACTGATAGTGCTATCAAGCAACTGGTATTAACCGATAACACACTGACACTCAGTTTGGGTTCTGCCAGGACAACTCAGCTCCAGACCTTATTACAGCCTTAATTCAAATATGCACAAATTTGATGAATTCCAGAGGTGAGGTCAAAGTGACTGCACCTGACATCAAGGCAGCATTTGACAGTATGCGTCATCAAGGATTCCTAGTAAAGTTCAATAGGAACCAGGGGAACTCTCCACTAGCTGATGTTATACCTAGTGCAAACAAAGGGAGATGGCTGTGGTTGTTGGAGGCTAATTATCTCAGGAATTTCTCAGGGAAGTGGCCCTAGCCCAACCACTTCAAATACTTCATCAACAACCTTTCCTCCAACATAAGGTCAAGAGTGGGGATGTTCAGTGATGGTTGCAGTGTTCAGTTCCATTTGCATCTCCTCAGATAATAAGCAGTCCATGTCTGCATGCAGCAAGACCTAGACAATATCCAGGCCTGGGCTGATGAATGGCAAGAAACATTCACGCCACAAGTGCCAGACAATGACCACCTCCAACAGGAGCAATTCTAACCACCACCCCCACCCCCACCCCGTGACATTCAACTCCCCTACCATCAACATCCCGGCAGGTAGCACTGACCAGAAATTTCACTGGACCAACCAGAGTTAATATTTCAAGTATCACCTTTCATCAGAACTGGTGGAGACACCTAAACATCAACTCTGTGGCTGCAAATGCCAGTCAGAAGCTGGCTAATTAGCAGCAAGCAACTCACTTCCTGACCCCTAGAAACCTTCCACCATCTGCAAAGCACAAGTCAAGAGCATAATGGAATAATACTCTCCCCTCGCCTAGACGCATGCAGCTTCAATAATACAAGAAGGTTGACACTATCCAGGATGCTCTGCTTTTCTATTTTCCCTACCAAAGTAAATAACTGCACATTTCTCCAGATCACTTAACCTACCTATATCCATTCACAGGTTCTTTGCATCTCCTCATAGCTTACTTTCCCACTTAATTTTGTACCATCAGCAAACTTGGACACATTACTCGATCCCCTCATTTAAGTCATTGATATAGACTGTAAATAGCTGATGTCTAAGCACTGATCCTTAGTGAAGTAGTCCACTGTTGCAGCCTTCCAACCTGAAAATGGCCCGTTTATCCCTACTTTCTGTCCATTAACCAATCCTCAATGCATGCTAATATATTACCCACAATTCCACGAGCCCTAATCTTGTCTAATAACCTCATGCGGCACTTTATGAAATGCCTTTTACAAATACCATCCAGTGATGCCTCCTTAGCTACGCTGCTGGTTACAATTTCAAAAAAACTAAGTTGTCAAGCCTTTCATAAAAATGTGTTGGCTCTGCTTAATCATATTATGATTTTCCAATTGCCCTTTTTCCACATCTAAGTATTTTCCCTACTATTGATATCAGGCAAACTAGTTCAATGTTTACAGTCTCTCTTTCTCTCTTCAATAACAGGGTGACATGTGCCACCTTCCAATCCATGAGGACCATTCTGGAAGATCAAAAACAATGTATCCGCTATTGCTGTAACTACCTGTTTCAAAACCCTAAGATGTAGGCCATCAGGGCCAGGGGATTTGTCAGCTTTTAATCCAAATAATTTCTCCAGCACTATTTCTTTCCCAATTCCAATTTCTTCAAGCTCCTCATTCTCACTAGTATTTCCAGAATGTTACTTGTTTTCTACCATAGAGACAGGTGCAAAGTATTCCATGCCTCTGTCATTTCCTTATAATTTCTCCTGTCTCCTAAAATGTCTCATCTAAGGGGCCTATGTTTACTTTTGTTAATCTCTTCCTTTTTACTTACATATAGAAGCATGGGTAATCTGCTTTTATGTCTCTTGCAAGTTTACTCTAATTCTCTTCCCTCCAATTTTGTGGTCATCTTTTGCTGAATTCTAAAATCTTCCCAATCCTCAGGCTTCCTACTCTTCCTGGCAAGATTATGAGCCTCTTCTTTAACCTAATAGTATTTTTAACTTTTCTTGACAAACACAGTTGAACCACCAGAGCAGCAATACATGCATAAACAAGCACACATTGATATTTAAAAAGATATTGTGATTTAACAATATACTATACAAGGGTAAAGCAGCTGGAAATTATATTTATGTTAAATGCTGGCTTTTTTTGAAATTTTTAGTAATGTAGGATTAGCTAGAATAACAAGTGGAATTTTTAATGGAATACAAGCTTGAGAAAGCTGCTTTCAGTTAAGTTCCAGTAATTAAATTACAAAAGTCTCTCAGGAATACAATTTATGAAACAAAGTCTCACCTTTATACTCTCCACCACTTTGCGAATATAGATAGTTGCCTGTGTGTACTCTCTCAAATCCCGTTGCTGTTGACAAAGCAAGCCCTCCCGACATTCTCCACAAAGATCTACACATTAAAAAGCAGAGTTTGCAACTTGGCATTTTCAGTGATATAAAGAGCGGGAGGTCTGAAGCATCCCGGACTCCAACAGGTTTTCCAGTCCTATCCTTTTTGCTGTTCCTATCATTCACCCACACACATCCTTGGTTTACAGCTTCTTCCAATGGTTATGCAACCTCAGTAACAGCAGACCAAAATGCAGCCTATACCATGATCGAGAGCTCGCTCTCTTTAAATGTGGGGTTGGGAGGAGCAGTCTTGCTTCCTCCCTTTCCACATTCAGATGAATCAACTTACCTGTTAGCAACAGGCGATCCTTGAGGCCTGGCTTCAGAGGGCCCGATGCTTGCACTGGCTACCTCAAGGCATGCCCATTTGAAACAGGAGCCTTGAAGTATTAGGCTCCTTGTTTGCTTATGCAAAGAGCCTTACGCATGTTTCAGGTGTGGGCCCAGCACAAAATCTTCTATCCTTTCCCAATATGACAGGGAGCACACTTCTAAACAAACATGTGCACGCGCTTCCTGGCCACCATAATGGGATCTTAGTAGGACCTTTAGCACCCAAAAGACAGGTTTTGTGCAATCAAATTTCCAAGACACTGTTGGCTCAGTTCTTGATTACTTTTACATTCATTAGTGTTTTATAGTAGGGCACTGTTTGATTTCACTTGATATCATTTTTAAATCTTGTAATTGAAAGCAGGAAACAAAAATTTGCTGTTCAAAATATTGTGGCAACAGTGGTTCAGTAGCTTGTTCAATAGTGGCAGCAAATTCTACTGGCCATGTAATCAAAATGAATTATATTTCTGCTTTCTGACGAAGAAACTGACAAAGAATCTTGCCAAATTGGTTTTATTTATGTGCTACAAAGTAATTAACCCATTTTGTGGGAATATCACGATGAAATACATGTCACTGTATTGTAAAAAGCTAGTTATGCTTTCTCCTTGCAGAATATTAGCCAGTTTCAGCTTCCAAAGAGATTGTGGCTGATTGGGCTTGCATCTTTTAAGTGTGAGAAAGGCTATACTTTGGATTTGTGCAAATACCACAGCTGAACATGACTCTGTGGCCATGGGTGATAGAGCGTATCAATACCCATTTCACTTGATGTGTAGGCATCCTGCTGTATGCTGCAGCTCATGTTGGAACTCGAGCAAAACCTCACCAGTACTACAGGTTTTAAACATGAGGGGGAACAGTATGGTTACAGTAAGTGCAATTATGGTGAGGGGAATGATCTAATTTACAGCATATACAGCATTATAACCAGTGCTTGAAAACTCTTTACAAAAGTAGGGACTCGAGAAAGCATCAGACCTTTCAAGTTAAAATAATTTACATTAATTGCAGAAATATAACAATCAAACCCAAGCAGGAAAATCCGCTTACCAGGGCTGGTGCTATATTCCAGTTGTACAGTGCCAGTTTCTCCAGTGTTCACCAGTCGAATAACTTTAATTGTATTGTCAACAACAAATAATTTGTGGATGATTTCCCATTCATTTGGCCATAAAAGAGCTACACTGTGCAAAGGAAGATACAGGTTATTGAATTTTGAAGGAATGTTTTAGTTAAACAAAACCACAAACACACAAAATATAAGAGGTTTAATATTGCAGGAGAAATGCATCTCAAAAATAGCACAAATATTACAGGCTTTTGAGCCAAAATAGTCAAACACTACCTAAAACAGCTATCAGCATGAAGGTGCCAATCATCCTTATCCTGATAGGTTTGACTGGATGGATGTAATCTGAACTGCCGAGATCTATTTATTCAGTCTTCTCCAGTCTTATCTGAGAATACTTTTAAGTCACTATCCCCACAAAATTTTGAAGTATTCATAGCAATCTCCAAAGTAATGAATTTCTTGCTGCAGGTAAAATGCTTACTTTGAAAGTTCAGCTGCCACACGCAAGTAAAAACTGCCATCAGTGCATTGTGAACATTAGCAGGTTCAGTGCCTCTTCAATAATATACACTACGGGTCAAAGGCCCATGGCATCGGAGCCTCTATCTGAGACAGGCTTCCAATTGCAAGAGCACTTAGGAACAAAACACAATTCTAAGATACTTCATCTCTGATAGAGAAAAATGGACAGACTGAGATAGAGCTTTGCATATGTAGACAGAACTTAAAGGCAGAGGAAAGTCAATTACAAAAAGTAACATCCACCATTCAACCTCCACATCTGGATGAGCTTAAGTTTATGGAAGGTACAAGATGGAAGGCTGGCTAAACAGCACATTAGAATAGTCATGTTGGAGGTAGCAGAGATATGTGTACAGAAATAATGGTGAAACACAGCAAGCCTCCGAAAGGATTGACACCACCATATCAGCTGTCAAGCAGAGGGCGAGGATGAGGGCAAGGGCGAGCCAGTGGATGCGAGTGTGAGGTGCTGAGCAAGTGGTAGAGTGTGGGTGCGAGTGGGTGAATGAGCAGGTGTGGGAGTAAGCAAGTAGGCTGGTGTGTATGGGTGAGGGTTGTGAGGGAGTGAAGGGCAAGCGGGTGTGCGTGGTGGAGAGACAGGTAGAGGGTCGGGCGAGAGAAGGGGAGAGGGTCGGGCGAGAGAAGGGGAGAGGGTCGGGCGAGAGAAGGGGAGAGGGTCGGGCGAGAGAAGGGGAGAGGGTCGGGCGAGAGAAGGGGAGAGGGTCGGCCGGCAGAGGGCCAGAGGGTCGGGCGGCAGAGGGCCAGAGGGTCGGGCGGCAGAGGGCCAGAGGGTCGGGCGGCAGAGGGCCAGAGGGTCGGGCGGCAGAGGGCCAGAGGGTCGGGCGGCAGAGGGCCAGAGGGTCGGGCGGCAGAGGGCCAGAGGGTCGGGCGGCAGAGGGCCAGAGGGTCGGGCGGCAGAGGGCCAGAGGGTCGGGCGGCAGAGGGCCAGAGGGTCGGGCGGCAGAGGGCCAGAGGGTCGGGCGGCAGAGGGCCAGAGGGTCGGGCGGCAGAGGGCCAGAGGGGCGGGCGGCAGAGGGCCAGAGGGGCGGGCGGCAGAGGGCCAGAGGGGCGGGCGGCAGAGGGCCAGAGGGGCGGGCGGCAGAGGGCCAGAGGGGCGGGCGGCAGAGGGCCAGAGGGGCGGGCGGCAGAGGGCCAGAGGGGCGGGCGGCAGAGGGCCAGAGGGGCGGGCGGCAGAGGGCCAGAGGGGCGGGCGGCAGAGGGCCAGAGGGGCGGGCGGCAGAGGGCCAGAGGGGCGGGCGGCAGAGGGCCAGAGGGGCGGGCGGCAGAGGGCCAGAGGGGCGGGCGGCAGAGGGCCAGAGGGGCGGGCGGCAGAGGGCCAGAGGGGCGGGCGGCAGAGGGCCAGAGGGGCGGGCGGCAGAGGGCCAGAGGGGCGGGCGGCAGAGGGCCAGAGGGGCGGGCGGCAGAGGGCCAGAGGGGCGGGCGGCAGAGGGCCAGAGGGGCGGGCGGCAGAGGGCCAGAGGGGCGGGCGGCAGAGGGCCAGAGGGGCGGGCGGCAGAGGGCCAGAGGGGCGGGCGGCAGAGGGCCAGAGGGGCGGGCGGCAGAGGGCCAGAGGGGCGGGCGGCAGAGGGCCAGAGGGGCGGGCGGCAGAGGGCCAGAGGGGCGGGCGGCAGAGGGCCAGAGGGGCGGGCGGCAGAGGGCCAGAGGGGCGGGCGGCAGAGGGCCAGAGGGGCGGGCGGCAGAGGGCCAGAGGGGCGGGCGGCAGAGGGCCAGAGGGGCGGGCGGCAGAGGGCCAGAGGGGCGGGCGGCAGAGGGCCAGAGGGGCGGGCGGCAGAGGGCCAGAGGGGCGGGCGGCAGAGGGCCAGAGGGGCGGGCGGCAGAGGGCCAGAGGGGCGGGCGGCAGAGGGCCAGAGGGGCGGGCGGCAGAGGGCCAGAGGGGCGGGCGGCAGAGGGCCAGAGGGGCGGGCGGCAGAGGGCCAGAGGGGCGGGCGGCAGAGGGCCAGAGGGGCGGGCGGCAGAGGGCCAGAGGGGCGGGCGGCAGAGGGCCAGAGGGGCGGGCGGCAGAGGGCCAGAGGGGCGGGCGGCAGAGGGCCAGAGGGGCGGGCGGCAGAGGGCCAGAGGGGCGGGCGGCAGAGGGCCAGAGGGGCGGGCGGCAGAGGGCCAGAGGGGCGGGCGGCAGAGGGCCAGAGGGGCGGGCGGCAGAGGGCCAGAGGGGCGGGCGGCAGAGGGCCAGAGGGGCGGGCGGCAGAGGGCCAGAGGGGCGGGCGGCAGAGGGCCAGAGGGGCGGGCGGCAGAGGGCCAGAGGGGCGGGCGGCAGAGGGCCAGAGGGGCGGGCGGCAGAGGGCCGGGCGGCAGAGGGCCAGAGGGGCGGGCGGCAGAGGGCCAGAGGGGCGGGCGGCAGAGGGCCAGAGGGGCGGGCGGCAGAGGGCCAGAGGGGCGCCCGGCAGAGGGCCAGAGGGGTGGGCGGCAGAGGGCCAGAGGGGCGGGCGGCAGAGGGCCAGAGGGGCGGGCGGCAGAGGGCGAGAGGGGCGGGCGGCAGAGGGCGAGAGGGGCGGGCGGCAGAGGGCGAGAGGGGCGGGCGGCAGAGGGCGAGAGGGGCGGGCGGCAGAGGACGAGAGGGGCGGGCGGCAGAGGGCGAGAGGGGCGGGCGGCAGAGGGCGAGAGAAAGACGAGCGCGAGACGAGTGGGGGTAGGGGGGTGCAGGGGCGGTGAATGGGAGGGGAGCATGCACATTTAGCTCACCAGTCTCAGGGTTCTCGTTCACCCTCACCCCCACACACCAACAGGCACTCTCACAATAGGAGAGTGAGCAGGGTGCACACACACTCACTCTTTCACATTCACCACTTTTCTTTCTGACATTTGTTCATCGGCCCCCTGAGGCTGAGAAAAATTGACATGTGGCACCCACGCGACAAGGACACGCCTGCACTATACAAATGAAGCACAACTTGCTCTGCTTTGTATTCCAGTCTGTTTCACATCCTCCCCCACCTGATTTTTTGCATGTCGAGACTGAACCAGTGAGGGGAGACTACACATTATTTTCATTTCAGTTTTCAATGAAGCAAGTTTCGAAAGAAAATAAAAGTTAATTACATTGGAACCATAACTTAATCAGTTGCTTAAAAATGGATTACATGTTTGACCCTCTGCAGGCACACATTATTAAAACGATGGAATAAGACTCACTGTTTTGAATCCTCTTTGGTCATCGACTCCGCTGTAAACATGAGACCTCCGTGCGGACAGAGAAGTGCATTGTTGCCCACAGATGATACCGGACTGCATTTCGTTGGCTTCCTTCAGCAAACAGAATCAAATGAATGCACAGGGGAGGGATTTATAACAATGTAACATGTTCTACATTGAAGTAGATTCTTTTGCTCTGAGAACAAGATCATTTCCCCTCTCAATTAGAACGTTGTTAAAATGCAGATATTATTTTAAGACCCATGCTCAGATTGCACCTTCAAGTGATTTTTCTGCCTTGCACCATGCACCTCCTTATCTAAAAAAAACTGAGCTTACGTGCACTGATATGGGTTGATGATACTGCATTCTTCCAATGTGGCATCACCAAAGTTGCCAGGTCTGTTGCTGAGCCATAACTTTCTTACAACTCAACAGTGGCAAAGCTGAAGCCCATCCTGCTCATTTCTCATCAACAGAAATGTACCTCTGACACAAGCTCTATCAAATAGTGCAAGCACCGAGGAAACACTAGGTGATAGGATTTGGTTATCAATTAACTTTCAGTGCTATAGTGGACAACTGACCTTGGCTGCAAATGTACTTGCATGTTAATTAACTAATAATATATGTGAACTTATTCATAGTGTAAGTACTATAGCTCATAAAGGTTGATCATAAATATTGGTTTATTTATTCTTTGAAGATAACTTCCACATACAAATGAAATGCCCATCATCCAAGAACAGGTAAAAGCACAGCAACACTGCCCCAGTAACATTTTGGTGCCTTACTGGTCACTTAGTCCTTCTCCATCCTTGCTACATTTAGTGACATGGTCTGGAACTTTAATCTAGTTCTTTTCAAAAGCAACAGCAACAAGGAGACCAACTGATGCAGTGAGGAACTGAACACACAAAACAGGAAGCTTTCCCATGTACAGAATTACACAGAGACAATTAAGGAGGAAGCTTTGTATGTGGATGCGAACTATCAAAAAAACTGACAATTACCCATGGGATGTTATTTTAATATTTCTTCCATTATGAACCCACATACAAATAAATCATACAAAACCCCACACAAAATGGAGTCAAAATGGCGACATAGTTCTAAGTTAGGATGATGAGTGGCTTAGAGGAGAGCTTTGGTGGTGCTCCCATGCATCTGCTGTCCTTGTCCTTGTTGGAAGGCCAGATGGTAGAGGTTGCAGCTTTGGAAGGTGCTGTCGAAGGAACTTTGGCAAGTTGCTGCAGTGCATCTTGTAGATGGTACACACTGCTGCCAATTTGCACCAGTCATGGAGGAAGCAAATATTTAAGGTGGTGCCGATCGTGCAGACTGCTTTCTCTTGGATGGTGCTGAGCTTCTCGAGCTGCACTCATCCAAGTAAGTGGAGAGTATTCCATCACGCTCCTGACATGTGTCTTGTACAAAGTGGACAGGCCTTGGGGAGTCAGGTGGTGAGATAAACACTGTAGAATTTCCAGCCTCAGACCTGCTCTTGTAGACACAGAATTTATATGGATGGTCAGTTCAGTTTCTGGTCAAGATTAAACCCAGGATGCTGATGTTGAGGGATTCAGTGATGGTAAATCCATCGAATGGCAAGGGGAAATGACTAGATTCTCTCTTGTTAGGGGATGGTCATTGACTGGCACTTGTGTGGTATGAATGTTACTTGCCACTTATCAGCCCAAGACAGAACGTTGTCCAGGTCTTGCTACACGCAGACAAGGGCTGCTTCAGTACCTGAGTTATGAACGGTACTGCACAATGTGCAATCATCCCCAGTTCCGATATTATGATGGAGGGAAGGTCGCTGATGATTCAGCTGAGGACTGAGCCTACCATACTACCCTGAGGAACTCTTGCAGCAATATCCTCGGGCTGAGATGACTGGCCTCCAACAATCACAACTGTCTACCTCTGTGCTGGGCATAGCTCTAACCAATGGAGGGATTTCCCAGATTCTCGCTGGCTTCAATTTTGCTAGGGTTCCTTGATGTCACACTTGGTCAAGTGCTGTGTCGATGTCAAAGACAATCACTCCCACCTCACCTCTTGAATTCAGCGATTTTGTCCTTATTTGGGCCAAGGCTCGATTGAGGTCTGGAGCTGAATAGCCCTGACGGAACCAAACTGAGCATCAGTGAATAGATAGAAACATAAAAGTAGGAGCAGGAGTAGGCCATTCGGCTCTTCGGGCCTGCTCCACCATTCGATATGATCATGGCTGATCCTCTATCTCAATGCCATATTCCCACTTTCTCTCCATACCCCTTGTTGCCCTTGATACCCAAAAATTGATCAATTCCTTTCTTGAATATATTCAGTGACGCGGCCTCCACAGCCTTCTGTGGTAGAGAATCCCACAGGTTGACCACCCTCAGTGGAACTTTTCTTCATCTCAGTCCCAAATGGCTTGCCCTGTATCTTGAGACTGTGGGACCTGGTTCTAGACTCCCCTACAGGGGAAAACATCCTCCCTGCATCTAGTCTGTCTAGCCTTGTTAGAATTTTATACGTTTCAATCAGATCCCCTCTCATTCTTCTAAACTCTAGTGAATACAGGCCTAGTCGAACCAATCTCTCTTCATATGACAGTCCTGCCATCCCCAATATCAGCCTAGTGAACCTTCGCTGCACTACCTCTGTAGCTAGTATATCCTTACTTAGGTAGGGAGACCAAAATTGCATGCAATACTCTAGGTGTGGTCTCACCAAGGCCTTGTATAACTGCAGTAAGACATCCCTACTTCTGAACTCAAATCCTCTTGCAATGAAAGCCAACATACTACTTGCCTTCTTAATTGCTTGCTGCAGCTCCCTGTTTACTTTCATTGACTGGTGTACAAGGACACCCAGGTCCCTTTGTACATCCACATTTCCCAATATATCACCATTTAAATAATACTCTGCCTTTCACATGTTTTTCACATTGAAGCATTTAACTTCACATTTATCCGCGTAATGCAGCATCTGCCGTGTGTTTTCCCACACACTTGTCTAAATTGTCCTGAAGCTTCCTTGCATCTTCGTCACAGCCCTGCCCAGTTTTGTGTTGTTAGTGAACTTGAAAATATTGCATTTGGTTCCCTCAGCCAAGTCACTTACATATATCATGAATAGATGGGGCCCAAGCACTGATCTCTGCGGTACAGTACTAATCACCGTCTGCCACCCAGAAAAAGACCCATTTATTCCCACACTCTGTTTCGGGTCTGTCAGCAAATTCTCAATCCATGCCAGTATATTACCCCCAATCCCATGTGCTTTAATTTTGCCCACTAGCCTCTTATGTGGGACCTTATCAAAAGCCTTCTTGAAATCCAAATACATCGCATCCGCTGGTTCTCCCTTATCTATTCTACTAAATTACATCCTCAAAAAACTCCAGTAGATTAGTTAAGCATAATTTTCCTTTCATTAGCCCATGTTGACTTTGTCTAATCCTGTTGTTCCTTTCTAAGTGTTCTGTTACCATGTTGTTTATAATAAACTCTAGCATTTTTGCCACTGCTGATGTTAGGCTAACTGGTCTGTAATTTTCTTTTTTCTCTCCCTCCTGTTTTAAATAGTGGGGTTACATTTACCACCCTCCAATCTGTAGGAACTGATAGAATTTTGGAAGATGACCACCAATGCATCCAATATTTCCAGGGCCACTTCCTTTAGTACTCTGGAATGTAGATTATCAGGCCCTGGGGATTTTTCAGGCTTTAACCCCATTAATTTCTCTAGCACAATTTTTCTTTACCAATACTGATTTTCTTCAATTCCTCCCTTAGTTCCCTAACATTTTTGAGAAATTGTGTGTGTCCGCTTTTGTGAAGGCAGAACCAAAATATGTGTTCAATTCTTCTGCCATTTCTTTGTTCCCCATTATAATTTCCCCCGTTTGACTGGAATGAACCTACATTTGTCTTCACTAATCTTTATCTCTTCACACATTTATAGAAGCTTTTGCAGTCAGTTTTTATGTTCCCTTCAAGTTTACTCTCATATTCCATTTTCCCCTTCTTGATCAATCTTTTTGTCCACTTTTGCTGAATTCTAAACTGCTCCCAATCCTTAGGCTTGCTGCTTTTTCAGGCAATTTTCTTTTGTCTCCTCTTCAGATCTAATACTATCCCTTATTTCTTTTGTAAGCCATGGTTGAACCACCTTTCCTGTTTTATTTTTGCACCAAGCAGGAATGAATAATTGTTGTAATTCATGCATACGTTCCTTAAATATTAGCAATTGCCTATCCACCCTCAACCCTTTTAGTAAGGTTCCCCAATCCATCATTGCCAACTCACGCTTCATACCCCCGCAGTTCCCTTTATTTAGATTTAGGACCCTAGTTTCGGATTCAACTTCTTCACTTTCCATCCTAATGAACAATTCTGACATTTATGGTCGCTCTTCCCCAAGATTGTTCAATCTTGTTCAACGTCAAGATTGTTAATTAATCCTCTCTCATTGCACGATACCCAGTCTAGGATAGCCTGTTTTCTAGTTGGCTCCTCAACGTGTTGGTCTTAAAAACCATCACGTACACACTCCAGGAAATCCTCCTCCACTGTATGATTGCTAGTTTGGTTTGTCCAATCTATATGTAGATTAAAATCACCCATAATTACAGTAGTACCTTTATTGCATGCATCTCTAATTTCCTGTTTAATGCCTTCTCTTACATCCCCATTACTGTTTGGGGGCCTATAGACAACCCCCAAAGTTTTCTGCCCCTTGGTGTTTCTTATCTCCGCCCAAACAGATTCCACATCATGATTTTCCGAGCCAATATCCTTCCTCACTATTGCATTGATTTCCTCCTTTACTAGCAATGCTACCCCACCTCCACCTCCTTTCCCTATTTTTCTGTCCTTCCTAAATACTGAATACTCCTGGATGTTCAGTTCCCATCCTTGGTCACCCTGCAGCCATATTTCCGTAATTGCAACTATGTCATGATCATTTTTATCTATTTGCGCTGTTAATCCATCTACCTTATTGCAAATGCTCCGCGCATTAAGATACAATGCCTTTAGACTTGTCTTTCTAACCTTGTTAGTCAACTTAGCTTTATATTGCACCATGACAATATATGCCTTCCACTTATGCTTCTTACTTTTCTGTCTTTCGTTTCTACCCTTGTTTCCCCCTCCTCTGTCCCCTTACTCAGGTTCCCGTCCCCCTGCTATTCTAGTTTAAACCTTCCCCGACAGCACTAGCCAACACCCCCCACCCCCAAACAACCCAAGGGCATCGGTCCCGGTCCTGCCCAGATGCAACCCGCCCTGTTTGTACTGGTCCCGCCTTTCCCAGAACCATTCCCAATGTCCCAGGAATCGGAAACCCTGCCCTCTACACCGTTTTTTCAGCCACGTATTCATCTGATATATCTTGTTATTTCCACTATCGCTAGCATGTGGCACTGGTAGTAATCCTGAGATTACTACCTTTGAGGTCCTACTTTTTAATTTACATCCTAACACCCTACATTCAGCTTGTAAGACCTTATCCCTTTTTTTTAACGTATGTCATCGGTACCAACATGTACCACGAACATTGTCTGTTCAACCTTCCCCTTCAGAATGCCCTGCAGCCTCTCCGAGACATCCTTGACTCTAGCACCAGCGAGGCAACATCCATCCTGGGGTCTCTTTTGCGGCCGCAGAAACGCCTGTCTGTTCCCCTTACTATTGAATCCCATAGCACAATAGCCCTGCCACTCTTCTTTCTCCCCTCTTGTGCAGCAGAGACACCCGTGATGCTATGGGCTTGGTTCCTGTTGCTTTCCCTGGAGAATTAGATTCCTCCAACAGTATCCAAAATGGTATATATATGTTAGAGGAGGCAGCCACAGGGGACTCTTGTAATACCTGCCTTTCTCTACTCTGCCTGGTGGTCGCCCATTGCCTTTCTGCCTGTTCAGTCTTTACCTGTGGTGTGACCAACTCACTGAACGTGCTCTCTACGATAATCTCAGCATCATGGATGCTCCACAGTGAATCCACCTGCATCTCCAGCTCCGAAATGCGGTTAGCCAGTAGCTGCAGCTGGACCCACTTCCTGCACACATAGTCACCAGGGACACTGGAAGTGTCCATGACTTCCCACATAGCATAGATTATTGCTGGGTAAGTACCAGTTGGTAGCACTCTCGGCAACACCTTCCATCATTTTGCTGATGAATGAGACTAGGCTGACAGGGTATTAATTGGCTCAACTAGATTTGTCTTGCTTTCTTTGGGCAAGACATCCCTGGGCCATTTTCCATATTGTTGTTTAGATGCCTACGACAGTTCTATTGGAACAGTTTGACTAAGGGTACAGCTAGTTCTGGAACATAAATCTTCAGTACTACAGCTGGGGTGTTATCAGGCCCACAGACTTTGCTGTATCCAGTGCCTTCAGCCGTTTGATATCATGTGGACTGAACTGAATTGGCTGAAGACTGGCATCTGTGATGTCAGGGACATCAGGAAAAGGCTGGAGATGGATCACCCACTTGGCACTTCTGGCAGAATATAGCTGCAAATGCTTCAGCCTCGTCTTTCACGCTGGTGTGCTGGGCTCCCCCATTACTGAAGATTGGGATATTTGTGTAGTCGTCTCTTCCTGTTAGTTGTATAAAATTAGAGAGCACACAGCTCACAAACCTAGTGAGATTCTTGTATTAGGTCATAAAAAAATGGTGGGGAATAACAACTTGTTTAAAAAAGCAAATTTAATGTAAAAAAAAATCCCCAGGTGCTTAACAAGACAGATATCATTAAAAATGTTTTCACCCTGAGCCACAGGAGTTTGATCAAATGCTTGGTTGAAGACATAGGTTTTAAGGAACATCTTAAAAAGGAGAGTTAGGTAGAGACAGGGGGATTTAGAAAGGAAATTCCAGAGCTTGGGACCTAAGCAGCTGAAAGCATGTTCAATGGTGGTGCGATTAAAATCCAGGAAGCAAAAGAGGCCAGAATTGAAGGAACACAGATCTCGAAGGCTACTGGAGGAAATTAGAGGGATTGGAAAGGACGACCCTATGGAGGAATTTGAAACTAAGGATGAAGATTTTAAAATGCAGGCTGGGAGACAACATAGAGATCAGCAAGCTCAGAGGTAATATGTGAATGGGCTTTCATGCAAGTTAAGATATAGGCAGCAAAGTTTTGGATAAGCACAAGTTTATGTAGGATGGAAGGTAGAAGGCTGGCTATACTAAAATAGACAAATATCAAGATAACAAATGCGTGGATGAGGGTTATAACATCAAATGAGCTGAGGTATGGACAAAGTCAAGCATGTTATGGGGGTGGAAGACAGAAATCTAGGAAATAAGAGCAGATGTGTGGTTGGAAGCTCAGCTTGTGGTAAAACACAACACCAAGGTTGCGAGCAGTCTGACTCAGCTTCAGATAGTTGTCAGGGGTGGAAACAGTGGAAAGGGAATGAAGCCGAAGCTGGGAACAAAGGCAACGGCTCTGGTTCTCCCAACATTTAGCTGGAGGAAATTTCTGCTCATACAATACTGGGTGTCAGGCAAACAAAAATGACAAATCAAAGGCAGCGGAGGATTAAGAGAGCTGGTGGAGAGATGAGGCTGAGCATCTTCAACATACATGTCGAACCCAATGTGCTTTTGGTTGATATCGCCAAGAAGTAGCATGTAGATGGGAAATAGAATGAGGCCAATGATAAACCCTTGGGGCACTCGAGGTTATGGTATGGGAGTTAACGGTGCAAGGTTCAACAGCAATAAAAATCAAACTTTTAGAAGCCATTTAATAAAGTTTCACTTCAGGCTTTTGGAAAAAAGTTTAAGGCCTGCCGAATAATCAACAATCATTAAACTTATAAATCTGATTAAGGACTGAGGTGCAAATTTGAGGTCCAGTTGAAGCAACTTATTGTAAAGTTATCTGTAGATCATCAGGACCATATTTAGAAAACCATGAACAATTTGGGGCACATTCGGGCAACAGTTCTGGCAGTTATGCCAAGATCATGCTCAACAGTGGCCACTAGCATTGACTCTGCTTAATTTGTGCGATCACTTAGAGGATATCACGTTAGCGTGGGGCCAGCAGCTGCCCATGCCACAATGTGCATCTGACAATGTGCATTCCATCAGAAGCTCCAGTGCCAACCAGCTTTCTAGCTCTCTATAACTGCCAATCCTGAACCAAGCATTCAGAAATCCCTAACCAGACTTGTTGAATAGGCTGAACAACGCTGCGCTCTTCTGGAAATCAAATAATACTCAGAGGGGATGATGCAAGGACCAGTTGTCAGGGAGACCGTATGGGAAAAATGCGCAAGTCTAAATTTAATGATGACAGTCAGATTCAAGACCAACAACAGACTGGGGAAAGTTTGACTAAAAATACTTGAAATATAATGCATTCTAAAAATCAGAAATCTGCAGCGGTGACTGTCAAATTGAGCACTTTAGAACAAAATAAAAAGCTTAGAAAGATGGCAATTGAAGTAACAACTACAAAAACTTGGTGTTTCTGGTGATAGGAGAAAATGTACTAAGGTGCTATCCTAGAATAAGGCCCAATATGCATCAAGGACCAGGATGAAGTGGTGCTTGTATTTCCCCCACGTGACTAAATTTGTAAATAGAGGCAGCATTCGTGGCGGGTTTTGCCATTTATATGTGCAGTTGATGAATATGAAAGCCATTTTCAAAGTAAGGCCAAAGTATAAATTGTACTTGACCAATAACTGAAGCCAGGAAGCATAATTCTTTCCCCACCTTACGAAAAATGCACACATCAGTTTAAAATCTTACATTATTTGGAACAGCCAAAGTGTAATTAAATAATATGCAGAACTTATATAAAAACAAAACAAAATGTCACCTGATAAACTTTTTCCATTCTTCGACAAAAAACTGGGAAACAACGTATAGAACATCAGTCTCCTGGAAAACATACATTAAGGTACTGTAAATAAAAACCTACATGATTATCGAACAAAGTCAAAATTATCAGTACATTGTGACCTGCATGAGAAATATGTCAAACAAAACGTTTAATCATGGCAGCCATATTTTACAATTCTTAATTTTTTTGGTGATATACCTCAATTAAGAAATGTTATAGTCAACATCTCTTTTTCATTGAAGGCTTGCTATTATCCTAGTTGAACATGGTGTTATATTATTTCTCCATATTAATGAAAACTCAGATCACTTTGCCATGATGGGTAATTCCAAGCAGATTCCAGTGCTTCTTCACAAGAGGAAAAATCAAGACTCAGTTCTCTGCAGGATGCTCGTGTACCAAACTGACAATGGAATATTGGGAAGCTTGGGAATAAGCAATTTGCCGTCAGCCCTTTCCACTATTTTCCTGTCTTTCTTTGTGCTTTATTTGTAATAATTGTGATAGTGAGCTAATCCCCACATTCTACCCTCCCATAATTTTTGTCAAGCTCCAGGCCTCCTTTTCACACTGCTGCTAAATCCTAGTATAGTATCAGCTACATGTATCTGCCTCTCAGATTACCATAACCCATCCATCCCACCGTCCACTCCAGAAGAAACACATCCAGTTGCATCAACACTTTGAATAAGCAGCCCTGGTAATTTATTTATATCATCCTTTGTTCAATGGAAATGCTACCAGACTCTTGTCGTGGATGTGAGTGGGGTGGGGTGCAGAGTGATGGGGTTTCCTTGAAGTAAATCATGCTGCTGGTGCACCTTTGAAAATGCTACGCCCGCCACTGGCATGTAAAGGGATTTATCCAGGTTTCCTGGGTCTGCTCATTTGCATATCGGAGTCTCTGGCGTGACATGGAAAAAACGTGCAGTTCCCCTGGTTGCCAATGTTAGAAAAGAATAGGGAGACTGCCACTTTGCAATTGCTGTATTAAACTAAACTACACATTGGCATGGCGCTTTGCTACTTATGAAGATTCCAATCATACAAGAAAAGGTTCGATCATTCGGTGCTAACTTATTTACGCAGGTGATGATTAAAGGAGCATTCACGTAGGGGCAGAGGGCTAAAAAAAAATGTTCGTATTGTAGGATGGCTAGTAGTTTGAGAGAATGCCCTTTCTTTGAAAGTGAGGAAGGGGAGGTCAGACTATGATGGCAAAGATGGACTGTGTTTTGGGAAGAGAAGAGTGCAGAAATGATTTGGGTTCTGATGCCCCTTGCAGCAGTCACTGAGGACTCCTTTGAGTGCTCACCATGATTGTCTGCTCCATGTAGTTCTGCATCCAACTGAACAACAGTCTTCTCATCAAACAGGTCAAAGTCCAGCCCTTCCTGAACGGTGAAGTGAAGGATACAATAGGCTCCAACTATTCCACATCATAACCCAGTTTCGCTCCTGACCTGTCAGGCAGTGAAAACATCTCTTTAACACCTTACGGTCCCCTCAGTCTAGTAGAGGCATGTGCCTCTTTGTAGTGCTGTCAACGTCAATTTGCATTTATGGTCACTCTTATAAAACTATTGCCCTATCTCGCAGCTGTCCTGCTGTAATGTCAAAAGTGATGAATTGCCCCTCTCTCCACAAATTGCAACAGTGACTCAACAAATGCAGACCTGTACCGCACCATGGCTGATATTTTCAGATAGATCCCATAGCGGTTTGAATTGACCCTGGCGTCACTTAAGTTAGGGGGCTGCTAACTGCCACTCTGGTAATAGAGTTGTACAGGCAGGTGAGTGTGGTTGGAGATTTTCCTGCAGCAGGTCTCTAGATGATGCTGCCTTCTTGTTGAAAATGGAGCCAAACTCTCCTTAGCCCCAACCTGTGCTCCTCCTCCACAATAACTTACAGGGAATGTTGTATCTACTCCAGGGAAGTCCTGAAAGCCAACAGTGGAATCTGAAAGTTTACTAGTGGATGAGCCGGTGTGAACCAGCTCAGGTATTTGTAGCCAAAAAGCCTAAAAACTAAAGTATTTAAACTGTAGAAAGCAGTGTTCAAATTCTCCAGATTCTTCCGGAATAAACTTTGCACTTCCACGTTGATCAGATGGTACCAACATCTCATATTTCAGTCTAATTTATCAAGAGCGCTTTAGCAGTGAAAGCTTAGGAAATCCTCAGCTGCTAGGTGCAGTTCCTACTGACAGATGCAAACGCGGCCAGTGGTGAATCTGCAGGTAGATTGTGGGGAGATTTTAAAAGGTTTGACGGAACCCGGGTAGACATTTTTTGGCGGAAATTGAGCACAAACGACCCGATTTTCTTGTGCCATTTATACACTGTTAGTGTGCTGAAAACAATGAGGAAATTCTCCCTTGCCCCATCCCATTCACTGCTCTTAAGAGTACTGCATTGTAGTAGGGAACATCCTCTGGGTGAAGCTAATCCCAGCTCAAGTGAATACCAAAGGGTGTAATAGCATTCCTCAACCCATGCCATCTAACGGCAGATAAACCCAATGCTGTTTGAAGGATGTCGCGGGTGTAAAATGGCAGCAACAATTAAACAGATAATGCTACTCACTGCACTTCTAAATGAGTTAATTCAGTGAAGTACTTGGGAGAGATTATAAGTACTTCATAAATTAAAGTATTTAGTACGTATTTTGCTTGTACCTCTAGACCATGTTTTACATGCTTCCAACAGTCAATAAGAACCTCTGACAAGTACTTCTGCCGCATGGAAAGAAAATAATTACCCATTTAACATGAATCACTTCCCTCACAACTAAACAATTGTAATTAAGATATATACCAATATTTCACATGCTAAATTCAGTGGCAGAAAAATAAATATGTTTTGCTTATTTTCATGATTGAAAGGTAATAACAAATAGGATCGCCTTGTCAAGCCTCTTACCTCAGGCCATTTGATTAGCAGCGGTCTGTTCTTGTCTTGAAAAAGACATAGAAGTGCTGATTTCTGCTCATTTGCCATCATCTTGCTCAGAGTCTCATTCTCTTCACCCTCCTTTTCTAATACCTTCTCCACAAAACAAAAAGTTTGCAGTTAGACATAGGAAGTTAGGCTTCAGCTAAGTGTTGAGTCCAATTCTAAACATATTTCCTAAAGCTTGGTGCCAAAGCCTTGGAGAGGATGCACAATAGATTTCCTACAATGGTAGAAGAGATGAGGGGCTTCAGTCATGCAGTGAGACTTTAGAAGCTGGATTTATTCTGCTTAGAGAACAGAAGGTTTAAGGGGCGATTTAACAAAGATGCTCAAAATTATGAGGGGTTTTGCTAAAGTAAGTAAACCAATCAGGAGGAAGATGAGACACTATGTGGCAAGTTATGATGATCTGTAATGCACAGCCTGATTGGGTGGGAGAAGCAGATTTAACAGTAACTTCAAAAGGGAATTAGATATATTCTTGAAAAGGAAACACTCTGAGAAAAGAACTGGAAATTGGGAATAATTGGATAATTCAAAAAGCCATCACAGGCACCATGGACCGAACAGATGACGCCTACTCTGTAAAATTCTGATTGTATAGTCTGCAATTCTATGCAGCTCACTGCCATGCAACTAATTCCAAAAAATTAAAAACCACGTCCTTTGATTATACTTTATTTCCTGCAAAAAAACAGAAATTAGCGAAGAGCAAGTGACTTTACTGGCACAAAAATATAAAATATTTTTCTACAGGATGATTCTATAACTACAGCATGATAAAAGACTGGGTAAACTAGCAGGATACAGTAGTGTTAAGAGATGAGGTTACAGGGCGACATGATATCTAGGTAAAGATTCACCCCTCTAGTGGGGAAACAGAACAAGGGAAATTAATCTTAAATTAGAACTAAACTTGTCAAAGGCAGGTCCAGGAAAAAAAAGCTCATTGTACAAAAAAGATGAGGAATGCACTGTCCCTGAAGGGTACTGAGGGGGTGTTTAAGCTGAAATGGTATAGTTGATATTGAGAAAGACTGTGACAAAATACAAGACAACATTAGCAAACCTAATGAATGGCCTATAAATGGCAAAGCTATTTCAATATAGGTACGTAAGGTGGTGCATTTTGGATGAAAGAATAGGAAACCACATTTTCTGGAAAGGAAGAGTCTGAATGAGGTAGAGCCACAAAGCAATCTAGCGGCACAAATACACAAATCACAAAGTAGCTATATATGTTAAAATGGCCATAAAAAAAGCAAACAAAACAGCAAGATTCATTGCTAGTGGGACAGAATTAAAAAGCAGAAAAGATGCATTAAGCTTGTATAGGTCCTTGATTAGACCATACTCAGCACTGTGCATAATTCTGGTCTCTATATAATGAAAAGGATATAGAGGCACTGGAGAGGATGCAAACAAATTTGCAAAAATGTTACCAGAACTGAGAGGTTATGCCTATTAGGAGATTGAACAGGCTGCGGCTCTTTTCCCTAGAAAAATCTGAGGGAGACCTGCTGGAGGCCTTTGAAGAGATGAAAGGGCTTGATGGGGTCAGCATAGAAAAGGTTTTTTCCATTTTTGACTTGCTGTCTAACATGATTGATGAATTTTGTTGTCCAATTCCAAGGAAGTATCTGTCTTGCTATGCAAGAAACAAACCAATTGCATTTATAACAGATTGAAGTTAGTTTCTTTTAAAAAACATCAAGTGTTGCTATTACCTGACACTGTACACAAGGCGAGTGATAATGTGGGAACTCAGGGGATTTTGGGAAATAAGCCTTTAGTCTACGCCACGTTTCAACAGACACGAGTCTTCTTTCAGTTTCAGATGTGCACAAGTCCCCTGTTGAAAAGATTTATGAATTACTAAACCTCAGTTTCTCTGGCTAAATTAGTGATTTTTTTGATCCTCAATCGTTCAAAATCCTCAAGTTTCAGATGCACCCTGGGCAGCAGACATAGGAGTTTCACCTACACATCCTAGGACAAAAGGTAAATTCTCATTTCTCAGATCCTTACCCTGGCAGCATTAATTTTTGCCTCACGTATTTATCTCGTCATGTTTTATACTCTGAATAAGATTGCGACACATCCAATCTTTCCTTCCCTCTATTTTACTTCCTGTACCTGATTTGATTCTAATTCATCCTCCTTAGTCGCTCCGGTTTCTTCCTCAATCCGTTAATCTTACCAGTTGAGACAATGCACTGTTAGTTTCACCTTCGCTAATGGTCCCAGATGTTCTGTTGCCCTTGCTTTCAGCTCACATTTCCAGCCAAGTCATGATAAATAATATTTGACCAGAAACAAAAAAACGGGGTATACTGTGAGATGCCCCACTCCAGCAAGATCTGGCCCAATATCTGGTTAACAACTAGCTAATTAAAGAGAAATGTAAGTTTAAAAAAAATAAATTTCATTTCATTAAACATCTCTCACATACCATGTGGACAGACAAGATCTTCATTGAAGTTCAGGTCTTCATCATCATCTTTTTCTCCTGTCATTTCGTCATCCCCTTCAACAAATTACAATGTTGGATGATTTCCCCAAAACATACACAACAAAAATAAATGTCAAATTACACTAAATAGGCAATGGTTATACATTAAATGAGATATTTTAATATGAGCAGTACAACACATCATAAAGGGTCAAAACATAGCAAGAGTTAAAATGAGGTGGAAGTGAGCCAACATAATCTTTCTTCAGAATTCAAATAGACACTTTCTAAATCTGAGCACCAAGTTTTGTTACAGCCATGTTGTTAATAAGACCAAAATTTATTGTACCTTTCAGATACCCTTAACAACAACCAGGAGCTATCCCTAAAATTTTGATCCAAGTGAATTACAAATTTTCAACAAAAAATTACAGGCAACTGAAAATCTTTTTCGCAATGCAAGGTTATGTATTTATGTCATATGGTTTGTTCCGAATGATCAGATTATTTACCAATGATAGGTTCTTGTTCCCATTCTGAGAAGGAAGTTCAACTTAGCATTTTACTTCTATCAAAGATTATGGGTTTCAGCCCCACACCAGCACACAATGGAGGCTGGTGCTCCACTAGAGGGAATGCTTTAATGCCAAAGGTGCCATATTTTAGATAGGATGTTAAACTAAGGCTCCATCAACTATTCAGATGTATGATAAAGATCCTGTAAAATAGGCTTCCATTTGTATAGCACCTTTAACATAGTAAAATGTCCCATGCTACTATACAAAGAACAACAGGCAGTTCTCCCAGTGTCCTTCCAACATTCCTCCTCAACCAATAACACCTAAAATAAACAAATTAACCATTTATCATTGCTGATGCAGAATACCTGCCATGTTCGCTGCACTCAGAAATTCTGTGCAAGAGTCTCAAGATATTGATGTAATAAAATGCTACATAAATATAACTACCTTTCCCTGGGTCTCTAAACATATTGCAAGTGCTGTAATTTTAATCAAGTGACTTTCTTCATTCTGTTCAACTCTGTACTCGTAGTTAAAAAATCATGACTCTTCAGAAGCAGATAAAATCCTTTGGTATTCAAGCTGTAATCATCCCCATGGTCTCCTTTGCACAGCCACCCAATTGCTTAGGATCAAGTTTTGTACACTATAGAAGTACTTTGAATTGCTTTGGGAAGTTACATGCTGAACTCATACATGAAAATGCTGTCACATAATAGATTGGCAGTAGTGAACATGGGCTTACTCTTACAGTAGAAAGATCTCCAGGATCTGGACTGCTCGCTCTGAACTGGGGCCAACTGTAAACTCAGCACTTAACACCAATATTCCCAAAATTATACCCCTGAACGGATTTCTTGCTTGTGATGAATGAAGGATGTTCCTCATTAAACTAATACTATTCTACAAAAGCGTTTGGTGACTAAATGATCCATATAACCACCTGTGCTCTTGACATTAAGCAAGATGAAAGGACTGCCTCTCCCTCCGGGCTTTTCTCTCGAGTCTGCAATGGATATATTGAAGCCCGCACAATGTCAGTTGTAGACTTTAGTTTGTGATAGAGTTAGGGAACATGGGATGCAACCAAGATATATGTTTATAGTGCGCCTGGATCAAAGGCTCTGAACAGAGCTACTTTCGAAGTAAGACTGCTATGAGCAAGAATAGTTAAATCCTGGTTTTTTTTGAAGAGAGAGAACAGTTTATTACTTTTAAAGCAAATATTCAGGCAAACAAAATCTTTATGGGCCAATTTTAACACAGTCTTCCTAGCAGAAACCAGATGGCAGGCATTTAAAATGGCAGTAGTGGGCTGCAATTTTAACCTGTTCTTTTGGGCAGGCATTCAGAAGACGGCAGCATAAGTCTTCTTTAAATATATTAATCGGGCTCTGATTACATCATTGTGGTCTGACTGCAATTGTAACTTGAGGCCTGCACAGGAAAACATTATGATCTCCCCTGGTAGATCAACCCAGTAGCAAGTGGGCCTGTGGCCAGAAAGGCAAGCTGCTTTTAATATTTTGTGCGCTTCCTTGTGGACCAAGAGCAGTTGAAGGGCTCCCTCTTTCTGCCAGGAAATTGTGGGTCACCCCAACCTTGGTCTACCCTTCCCCCCTCCTCTGACCACGATGTTTCCCCTAAGCCTCTTAAGCATTTATCTAGCTGCTGGTAACAGTTCTCCCAAGTCCTCAGCAGAAGCCTCCTGCTGCCTGAAACCCCACTCCTGTCTATTGTTTAGCAAGTGCTTCTCACCAGAGAGCAGGTCCAACACTGAAGAGAGACAGAGTTTCCATCCACCTCAACCCCTACATGCACAACTTTCTTTTGAAGTTAAAATATGGGCTTTAGTGACTGTCTTAGTGCCCTGGGTGTTTATTGCTTTCTGGAATGTCCAAACACAATTCCTTCAGATTTTTTGGTCTTGTGTCTTGAAAAGGACAGATTCTGCCTTGGCTGAGGGACGTAATGGTTGTTTGTTACAGCAGATTTGAATTGGCCCACGGCATGTTCCACCAAGTAGCCCAAAGGTGAAAGTGAACAAGGCTGACGATACAGTAAAGCAATTGAGGCCCCAGTAATCATTGCAATCTACATGTGTTTCCTTGAAGTGTTAAAAGCTGCAGACAGTGTCTGAACTTGGAAAAGTGCAATGATGAGAGCAGAGAACTTCAAGAATGAGGAAAACTGCACTAGCAGTATTACTAAGAACCTAAGGCTTTTGCAAGATGGGACATATGCCATCCAGTACCACGTCAGGATACTTTTTATGGCTGTGATTAGCATGTGCTGCCACCAGGACCAAAGCCGAAGCAAATTCCTACGCCACGTGAAGAACGTTACAATGATTTACCACAAATTTTCAATCAGACACAGATGCAAAACATATTACAAGGCACATACAACAATACTGTGGTTAAATCAGTTATCTAAAAATTTCCTACAGGAAAGCGGCTGTGTGTTTGAGAAGCACCCATCTCATTATTTCTCATCACCTACTTAAGCTGAATAATGGAATCGCTGCACCCTTAATGAGTCCCTTTTGGAAAAATACCTTTGGCATGCAGATTGTTTGGGCCTTCTCCATTGCTTTTCCCATCAGCATGTTCTGGGTCATCTTCCTTCCCATCCAACTGATTCAGTGCTAGTTGGCGCCAGCTTCGAAGTGAGGCTTTTCCCACCCAGTATCCTTCATGGCTAGAAAAGTGAGGAGATGATAACTAGTTAGGTTTCAAACAAGCATCTAATTAACAACCTAATAAAATAGTTTAACCTTACTAATCTGGAATTCAAAGTGTCAGGACAATACCAAATTCAAGTTCAGACATTAAAAACAATAAATCTCAGTAACAGAACAGGACAAATGCACAACAAGATTACTTACACAAACACATTACTTAACATAAATACGTTAGGAGAGCTGTTAACCATCTTCATCTTCTGGTTTGAAGGAGGTAACTGAGATCATCTATCAGTGAATAGCATCATTCGCAGAACGAGATGCAACATCCAGGGTACATTTGGGGTTACAGTCGTCATCATGGTGGCAGCATTCTGTTTCTCCACCAGCCAATCCTAATTCCTGCCACCCCAGAATAGAGTTGGTTCTCTGAAGTATCAGAAAGGTCATGAAGCCAGTGGCTTCTCTACAGCAGAAGCTGGTGACAGCACAAAATGTTGGGGGGGGCGGGCGGTGCCACTGCAGCTGAGAGAAATTTAAAGGCTAGGTTCGCTTTGACTGCTAACAGCAGTGCCTCGTGAACCAATGCCCAGTCTGGGACATTCCTGGGAAATCTGGGAGGGCAGTAACTCTCGGTTATCATCCACACTGATGTTCTAAGGCCCATTACAAGAAAGGCTTTGCTCTGGTATTCTTGCTTATGAAAATTAGTGGTAGCATAGAAATTAAGCTGATGCAACAACATAAGTGAAACATGCATAACTATGTTTCAACGCAAAGACAAAGCAAAGGTGGAAATAAAGCTTTATTTAAGAAAGGAAAGTATAAAAGGGAGTTAGGTAGCCTGTCACACCCTCTCATTGCAAAAAGCAATCTGGTAGAATGGTTCACCTACTTATTAGCAAACCTGCTCAAACGTCATTCCATTAAAAGCGATGGAATGAAATCAGGCTGATTTGTTAATGGCAGGGCACAGTCTAGGACATTACAACTAATGTGGTGAAGGTAAAAAAAAATACTTCCACATGTAGACTCTGTTCACACAAGGTAATTGAGTGGGTTTCTGGATTAACTACCGCCCTTACACATTCATTAGTCATTTCTCTGGTTGACTGTTTTGCACAGCTTACCTTTCTGTGGTCACAGCAGCATGGGGAGTATCATATATCATGGAATATTTACTCATCCAAGTTTATATATATGCCTATACATATAACCCATACCTACTATGAAGATTTTTTTCCAACACATGCTAAAATTCCTGCCTATGACATGCAGTTCCTGTCTACAAGCTACTTATGCTACTGTTTCCAAATCAGCCTTGAAAATCACTAAATTATGAGAAAATTATATGTAAGGGTATAAACATTTATAAACATCTCCTATGTAAACACTTCACAGTTAAAAATGGATCATAAATTAAATGATCAAACCACTTAAATGTTTTGGAGCTGAAAAGTCTCAAGTCTTAAAAAAAAACAAAAAAAAAGTTAATAGATGGCGGTTAAATTAATCCACTGAATTATCTTTTAGGACCTTTACTAATGTTATTTCCAGGGTTTCAGCCAGGGATTCAATTAGCTACTTTTACCTCAACAACCGTGACAGCAATGCCTTCAAGCACATCTTTGCATTGAGCATGTGTAGGTTGTCCAGCATGCAGTCTATGTATCACCAAAAGTTGAAAAGTAGAAGAGTTGTCTCTAAGGATTTGGGAGTTCTAAAATATCAGCTTGCTTAATAGTAGTACTTACACCTCAATCAAATAGTCATGGGTTCAAGTTCTACCCAAAGACTTGAGCAAATAATTTGCGTCAGTGCTGTCCAATGCATTTGTCACAAGTCACATGTGGCTAATTGGAAATTCAGACATAGCCAATTGTATTCTTCATTAGCAAACACAAAGCAATTACTAGGCACCATCATTAGGCTAGTGATCTCAATACTCGGATTTGCATGTGTAATCTGTGTGCAATTATTGGCAACACAGAAATGTCAAAAAGCAGTGTGAAAATATCCTGTGATGCGAACGTAAAAATGTGCAGGATTAGGCCATTCAGCCCTTCGAGCCTATTCCACCATTTGATAAGATCATGGCTGATCTGATTGTGGCTTCGAGACCCCAAAACCTTGTCTGGGGTTGCAACCCACAGTTTGGGAAGTCCTGCCCTATACCCCTTTGACTCCTTTGTTAGTCAAGAATATATCTAACTCTGCATTAAATAGATTTAATGACCCTGCCTCCATCGCTCTCTAGGGAAAAGAACTCCACAGACTCAAGAGCACGAGGGCCCCTGGGTTCTATGGGCTTTACTTCCTGTTTCTGCTTATTGGTTGTCTGTTAAAATAGCGAGCAACATGGATGAAGACGCCAAATCTCAATACCATGGAGACTGCAGCAATATTGTATGAACAGGGCCGTTCAACCAATCGGAATAAACACTCTAGTCCAGAAGAAAACAGCCAAATCACCTCTATTTCGACTGCATATAGTCAGTTATAAAACTCTCTTCTGAAAAATTGTAATCATAAATCTTGGAGATCATATAATTGATGAGTATTTAATGGGATAACCAAAGAATATTATTCATGCAAACTGTCTAAGTACCTTGAAGGTTAAATTTACCTGGAAATTAAACTTCTCAAATGTTCATTAAATGCTTTAGGGCAAGAATGAAAAGACATGAGCTGGTCAATGATGGGCAAAATGGTTGAACAGTACCACAGGGGCAATATAGAAGGCAATGGATTGATCAGGGGAGGCTGACTAACAGGAATGTGAGGAGCATTATGACAGATGACTCAAATGTTTCATGGGCATTTTGGGTTCCAGTCTCTTGGGTCCATTCCCCTTTGAGGTTGCCCGATCCTGTTCCCAATACCATGTTCCAGTATATTATGAACTTTAAGGCAACGCTTTAAAATTTTGAACAAAAACAGACTGTTAAAATGGCTGCTGCAAACCATGTGGCTTCGGCAGTTTCAGCTCCAGCCATGTTTGTTACCTGCTTTTAAAAACAGCAAGACTCAGCTCTGCAGAGACAAAGACCACCGGGAAGCCATCGAACCAGCTTCAGTCAACTAAGCAGCCAAGGTAATAAGCAGCAATCTTTGAAAGTGGGAGAAGGACTTTCCCCAGCCTGTTCCAACTTCAAGTTCAACTGAAAACCAATCACCTGGAAATTCAACTACAATAAGCCTCACAGCTTACTGAGAAAACTCTGCTTTTTAAAAAAATTCATTCATGGGATGTGGCCATCAATGGCTGGGCCAGCATTTATTGCCCATCCCCAAATGCCACTGAGAAGGTGGTGGCGAGCTACCTTCTTGAACCATTGCAGTCCATGTGGTGTAGGTACACCCGCAGTGCTGTTAGGGAGGGAGTTCCAGGACTTTGACCCAGCAACAGTGAAGGAATGGCAATATATTTCCAAGTCGTGGCTTGGGGAGAAACTTGCAGGTGGTGGTGTTCTCAAATGTCTGCTGCCCTTGTCCATCTAGATGCTACTTGGAACGTGCTGTCAAGGAGGCTTGGCAAGTTCCTGCAGTGCATCTTGTAGATGGTACACACTGCTGCCACTGTGCGGTGGTGGAGGGAGTGAATGTTTGTGGATGGGGTGCCATTCAAGCGACCTGCATTACCCTGGATGATGTCAAGCTTTGAGTTTTGTTGGAGCTGCACTCATCCAGGCAAATGGAGAATATTCCATCACACTCCTGACTTGTGCCTTGTAGGTTCTGGGGCACCAGGGGGTTAGTTACTTGCTGCAGGATTCCTATCCTCTGACCTGCTCTTGTAGCCACAGTATTTATATGGCTTGTCCTATTCAGTTCTGGCCAATAGTAACTCCCAGGATGTTGATAGTGTGGGATTCAGCGATGGCAATGCCATTGAATGTCAAGGGACAACGGTTAGATTCTCTCTTGTTGGAGATGGTCATTGCCTGGCACTTGTAAGGCACGAATGTTTCTTGCTATTTGTCAGCCCAAGCCTGGATACTGTCCTGGTCTTGCTGCATTTGGACATGGACCGCTTCAGTATCTTGAGGAGTCACGAATGGTGAACATTGTGCAATCATCAGCAAACATCTCCACTTCTGACCTTATGATGGAAGGAAGGTCATTGATGAAGCAGCTGAAGATGGTTGGGCCTTGGACAACACCCTGAGGAACTCGTGAAGTGATGGCCTAGAACTGAGATGACTGACCACTAACAACCACTTCTATCTTCCTTTGTTCTAGGTTTGACTCCAACCAGCGGAAAGTTCTCCCCAATTCCCATTAACTCCAGTTTTGCTAGGGTGCCTTGACGCTACACTTTGTCAATGCTGCATCAACAAGCATCAACTTATCAAATAAACTACAGGCTTGCCAAGAAAGAGGATTATACATTGTAATCGTATTTTATTTTCTTCTTCAGTATCTATTCTTAGTGAGAGTGATAGTGTCAGATTAGATTGAGTGAGGTGTTACGGTTTTAAACCTCCGCTGCAAATTTGGACTAATAAATAACCTTTATTTTTAAACTCACAAAAAGGCTTGCTGCTTGAGTATTTAAATTGGGGCAACCACGCTCAAGGATAAAAAAACACACACCTCACATACACAAAATCAGATTAATCATGGTCAGCAAAACACACAAATCCTGGCCGTGACAACAATCACTGTCTATTACCCAACACTCCCCACCCAATACTGCCAAGCTCTAAAGCCCCTCTCCAATCTTGGTCGGTGCCCACTCAATTCCAGACTGTATTCTCAGCACTCCCTGATTCAATAAATAATACAATTGCCCTTCTTCCCAGTAAACCCACAATCTGTCCAGTACTGCCGGGACGTCTCTTTTCAGTGTTTCTGGGACTCCCTCCCAGTGCTACCAGATTTTGAGATTCCCCTCCCCCAGAAACAGCATTGAACCAAGAGACCTGGATTCTCAGGATGGCAGACTCTGGACTCTTTTGTACTTCCTGGCCCCAAGATTGCAGTCACTGCTATTAAGTCAGTGAGCGTGGTAGCACTGCTTCACACAACATCCTTGTTCTTATAAAACCACCACCTGATCAAGCAAATCTTTGGGAAATCTGTTAGTGCAAATGAATGTAATTCAGAAATTAAAATTGAGAAACTGGTTTAATATTGTGCCCAGCTTGAAGTGCCAGAACTCAATTTGCAACACTAGATTCAGACAATATGCTTTATAAATGCCAGTGGATTTTTGTCTGCAGCTGCTTACATGTGAAGTGAACAGAAATCCTTTGCAAAACAAAAACAGAATTACCTGGAAAAACTCAGCAGGTCTGGCAGCATCGGCGGAGAAGAATAAAGTTGACGTTTCGAGTCCTCATGACCCTTCAACAGAACTGAGTAAAATTAGGAGAGGGGTGAAATATAAGCTGGTTTAAGGGGGGAGAGAATTCTCTCCCCCCACCCCCACCTTAAACCAGCTTATATTTCACCCCTCTCCTAATTTTACTCAGTTCTGTTGAAGGGTCATGAGGACTCGAAACGTCAACTTTATTCTTCTCCGCCAATGCTGCCAGACCTGCTGAGTTTTTCCAGGTAATTCTGTTTTTGTTTTGGATTTCCAGCATCCGCAGTTTTTTGTTTTTAGAAATCCTTTGCATATTGGGTAGTGATATTTCCATAGTGCAGCTTTCCTTGATGGATTACAACTATCGAAAATCACAAAACAGTTTATTACACATAAAGGCAAATGGTGCTTAGTAACGGGCATCATCAAACTAAACAACTGGCTAAACTACAAGATGTACTTGTTAATTTTAACTGTAGGAGGTGAGTTCAGTACCAGTTACCCTGTGCCAAGCAAGAGACTCAACAGCAGCCACAGGACTTAATCTATCAAACTGACAGTGAACTTAAACCCCAGTTGGTGGACAGTAGGGTGCAAACTGCCTGAAGAAAGAAGTTCTTGAAACTTAAGCAAGGGCACGTGGCACAAGGCAACAGTAAAAAGTGCAATCAACAATTAAGGGTTTCAACCAGAATGCGCATCAGTGGTAATTAAGTGTCCTTCTTTATTCGAAGCTCCTTCAATCAAATACTTCAGCCTCAAATTCCCATTTTGCTATTCTGTTCACGCATTGTCCAGCACAGATATCCAAATCATCCAAAATTCTGTAGCATTAAAATTCTTCAAATTCTGGATACACCACCCATCATTATGAAACTATGGGTATCAGCAAAGAGGTGACCGAAGAGAACTGAGATGAGAAATTTCTTCACTCAGAGGGTTGCAAACCTTTGAAATGCTCTACCCCAGAGGGCTGTGGATGCTCAATTGTTGAGTATATGCAAGAGTTTTGGACATTTAAGGGAATCAAGGGATATGGTAATCAGGTGGCAAAGTGGAGTTGATAAAGATGATAAGCCGTTATCTAATTGAATGGGAGAGCAGTCTTTAGGGGGCCATATGGCCTACTCTTATTTCTTTTTTAATATACATGAGACATGAGCAGCTCTGGTAAGGATTGGTTTTAGACCTAATATATCTACTTCATAGTTTTACCCTAAAATCTTGTTATATGGTTGGCACCAACTCTGTCTTGGTTTTAGACTGTCAAATCAGTTATTTTTTTCCATCAGCACTTAGACATCAAATAGATCTGTACCAGGGAGAAGTTTATATCAACTCTAAGTACTAGGAAATACAAAGTCAGGAAAGATACCATGAGCAGAAGGTATGGATGAGGTAAAATGTTCCACTGGTATATGAGGCTTCTTTACAATCTTTTTGTGCTTTTATAAAAGTTCAAAAGTCTGCAAGAAACTGTTACTGATGACCACAACTTAGGAAACAAAGTGTTTTATCCGCAAGTATAGAAGATCAAAAACAAGTTAAATCCGCACAATGATCACCTGGAAAAATAGGTCTGGAGAAACCTTGTGGCTCCAGGCACTTACCCTGAGTGACAATGTCTCTCAGGCTGCCTTCCCTCTTGATGAAACATTCCTTCAAAGATTCCCTTAAACATGCAAGAGCAAACTGGGCGTACAATAAAAGCACCTTGTGCTTCAATAGGCAGCAGACATGAAGACACCCCAGTCGTAAATTGCATAGCATTCAAGCAGAGAACCGTCTTGCTCCTTCAGGATGAGATGATGAACACAGCTGAGAGTGCCAATGGAGAACGGTGACCCCACCCAGCAGCAGACACCTTTAATAATGTACGTGACCACCATCAGTGCTCAGAACATCTTATAAGGCTACACTTCAACTCCTTGCCCAGACCCTTAATCTTTTGGCAGCATTCAAATGAATCACAGAAAATCCCAAGGTCCATCTAGTCTTCCCTCTTGTTGTCCAAGCAGTTATAACTTATGCGCTTTTTAAGATACTTGCTGACCTTGGAAATCTCAGCTATTTTCTACTTTCACCACTCTAATAAGGTATTCCAAAATCTGATGACCCTCAGTACCTTCTGAAGTCAGGTTTGAACTTTGCACTCGTGTCTCCTTGTTCTGATGTTCTATACCCCTGACTGATCCTCAACATTAAAAACAATAGCATTTAATCTGATGCCTCAAGACCATCACAACTATGGCAGATGATTGACTAATAAGCTCAGAACAGATATCCATGATGCCACACACACAATCGTCAAGAAATGCTGGCTTCTGTTCTAAGGTGGTTCAAATGCTGGCTAAAGCTTGAGGGTAACTTGCTTTATCACCTCATAAGAACATAATAAGAACATAAGAAATAGGAGCCATTTGGCTCCTTGACCCTGCTCCTCCATTCAATGAGGTCATGGTCAACCTGATCTTGGCCTCAACTCCACTTTCCTGCCTGTCCCCTATAACCCTTGGTCCCCCTATTGTTCAAAAGCGTCTCTCAGCCTTGAATAAGTTCAATGATTCAACCTCCATAGCTCTCTGCGGTAGGGAATTCCAAAGATTCATGACCCTCAGAGAAGAAATTCCTCATCTCAGTTTTGGGAGGCCCCTTATTCTGAAACTTTGCCCCCTAGTTCTAGATTTCACCACAAGGAGAAGCAACCTCACAGCATCTACTCTCCCAAGCCCCCTCAGAATCTTATATGTTGCAATAAGATTACATCTCATTCTTCTAAATTTAAAGAGTATAGACTCATCTTGCTCAACAACATCATTTCTCCTTGCACATAACTACCTAAACTTAAATTTCAGTGATACCAGTTAGGTGAAGCCAGGTAAGAAAGATGAGAAATGAATAAATGCAAGCACAAAGTCACAAAATATATTAGTTAAAGTTTTAAAATAAATATGCCAATAGAACTATACCAAAATCTACAAGAGAAATAAGCAGTAGTCTTCAGACAAATACAAACCATTTATCTGGCCTGTTTAATGGATGGTTTCAAAACAAAAAGTACCTTTGTAATGTAGACCTGGTCAGGTTGGAGATAATCTTGTAATCTTCATTTAACTGATTCTTTAATCTAAGAATCCTGCATTTCTCCACCACACAATCTCTACATAGAGCAGAAGCTAAGGATAAGAAAAGTGTTTCATTAGTATGCAGTACTTAGTTTGCAACTTTTATACTCTACATTTTTGGTTCTTACAAGACCAAGACTGTTACTAATAGTCATATCTAGATTAATATTAGTGTTTATTGTTTAGCTCAAAAGATACTTCCAGATGTTTAACAAGCAGAGGGTTTTGCTGGCAAAGTAAAGGCTCACGAGAATACAGAATTATAGCTCAAGCAGGTGTGCAAAACACTCAGGAGGTGCTCCGACACAGTTCTTACAATTGATAAGTAGGCACAACCAATCCCAGATAAAAAGACAAAATAGTGGCTGGGTAGGCTCTATGAAAATGAAGCACAGGCAGGAAAAAGGAGAAAAAAATATTAAAATAGGCTCTGGAAGATGATCGCGCAACAGGCTCATTTTAGCCACACACTCTCCCCCATAACACTGCGAAGTTCAGATGGAGTGTTGAAAATGGCTTTGCAAAAAAGGCTTAGCAGATCAGCACAGCATGCCATGTGCTACACAAGAACCACATGCAGGGTATACCAGGTATGTTTTACTGGACTCTATTGCCCATAAAACTAATCAGCTCTGAATAAAATAGATCAACAAAAATATTCATTGGTTGTGAAGTGCTCTGGGGCTTCCTGAGGACATGCAAGGTGGTAAATGTATGCAAGTTTGTTATTTCACTAAAGTCAACATGAACACAATTATAAATTACTAGCAAATGGGCTACACTTCACTCCATATGCTTTATACTTTTAATATCTGATATAATGTGCACACAATAAAGGAAAAGAAATACAACCAAGACAACTGTTGAGTAAAAATCTGAAATTTAGCCCCAAAGTTATACAGGGCTGGCTCTGTTGCAAATGGTTCATCCTTACCAGGGCATCAAATGAAATGGTTTCCTTTTTAACTTTGCCTTACAACGACCAGTCCTGCTAGAACCACTTTTACAATTCATTTTGGTAGGAAGCATGAGAGTCAATATAAGCTAAATGGGACAATTTTAAGAGGGGGGAGGGGTGCAGGAACAGAGAAACATGGGGAAAAAGTCCTATCACCTTGAAAGGCTGATGTACAAATTGAGAATGCTGTTGAAAAGGAAAACGATCATTTATAAATAGAAGCACAAGTACAAAAGCAAGGAAATGATGCTAAATCTTTATATAATACTGGTTAGGGCCTGTGGAGTATTGTGGCCAATTCTGGACACCACACTTTAGAGAGAGCGCTAGAACGGCATAAGGGATGAAAGACTAAAAGAGCTGGGATTGTTCTCCCTCCAACAGAGATGGAGAAGTGGGGATTTGATAGGTGTTCAAAATCAAAAGGATTTTAGCAGAGTAAATAAGGAGAAACTGTTTCTAGTGGCATAAGGATCAGTAACCAGAGGATACAGATTTAAAGCAATTGGCAAAAGAACCAGAGGCAACACAAGGAAAAAAAGTTATGTAATAGTTCTCATGGTGTGGAATGCACTGTCTGAAAGGGAGGCAAAAGCTGATTCGATAGCAACCATAAAAAGGTAATTGGAGAAAGACTTGAAGGGGAAATTTTTCAAGGCTGTGGGGAAAAAAGGAGCATAGAACTATTGGATAGCTCATCCAAGGAGCTGGCACAGGCAAAATGGGCTGAATGGCTTTCTTCTGTGCTGTGTCAGCTTATGAATCCAAAATACTCCTCTGTCTTGACGACTCAGAACTTAAGATTTCTCCTGTAAATGCTGCTTCATAACTTTACAACTCATTATCGCATTTCTGTGTTAAAGAGGCTGATCATTGTTTTATTCTGGAGAGCAAGTTTGAGATTCCTTTACTAAAATAATTCAATATTTTCTTTGGTCACATTTTAAAATACTGCCAGTTATAAAACGCAGACACCTCCAATATGTTACGGTCATGACAACAGTAACTATCAGATTTTCATTGGTGCAGAAGCCAAAAGAAGAACATGAACACTTTATACTCCTAATTATCAGATATAGTACCTCAAGATTACTCAGGTTTATAAGAACGGAACACAGCTTCAACTACATTTAAAACTATAGAGAGGGCTGTAGAGAGGGCTTTAAACTAAATGGGTAGGGGGGCGGGGGGGGGGGGGGGGGGGGGTTCTGGAAAGGGGATAAGTAGGCTTACAAAACAAAAGGACATGGCAGCCTTGCAGGGCAGCTATTTCGGCAATGATACCCCGAGCGTGACAGCAAGGGACAGGGTGTACAAACATAAAAAAAGGCAACAAATAGGGTCAAAAAGGGAAAAAATGGTAAAAAGCCAAAATTAATGGCTCTTTACTTAAATGCACATAGTATTTGGAACAATATCAATGAATTAACGGCACAAATAAAGGTTAACGGGTATGATCTTCAGAGCCAAATTATTGGTTACAAGGAAATCATAGCTGGGAACCAAATATTCATGGGTATGTGACTTTTCGAAAGGGCAGGCAGGAAGAAAAGGGTGGTGGAGTAGCTTTGTTAGTGCAAGATGGAAAAAGTATGATAACAAGAAAGGGTCTTGGGTCGGAAGATGTAGAATCCATATGGGTGGAGGTAAGAAATAACAAGGGGAGGACGACACTGGTGGAGTGGTCTATAGGCCCCCTGACAGTAGCTATACTGTAGGGCAGAGAATAAATCAGGAGATAATGAGGGCATGTAATAAAGGCAGTTCATTAATCATGGGTGACTTTAATCTTCATGTAGATTGGGAAGATCAAATTGGCAGAGGTAGACACGAGCAAGAATTCATACAGCTTATTTGGGACAGTTTCTTGGAACAATATGTTGTGAATCCAACCAGGGATCAGGCTATTTTGGATCTGGTAATGTGTAATGAGGCAGGTTTAATAAATGATCTCAGAGCAAAGGATCCCATAGGAAACAGTGACCATAACATGGTAGAATTTAGCCTTCAGTTTGAGAGTGAGAAACTCAGGTCAGAAACAACTGTGCTAAACTTAAATAAGAGTAATTACAATGGCATGAGGACAGAGTTGGCTGGAGCGGACTGGGAAAGCAGTTTAGCAGAAAAGACCGTTGATAAACAATGGCAGACATTTAAGAAAACAGTTCATGACTCTCAACAAAGATATATCCCAGTGAGGAAGAAGGATTCAAGGAAGGGGATAAACCAACCATGGTTAACCAAGGAAGTTAAGGACAGTATCAAATTGAAAGAAAAAACATACAACGTGGCAAAGATTAGTGGTAAGCCAGATAATTGGGAAAGCTTTAAAAACCAAAGATGACCAAAAAAAAAAATAAAGAGGGAGAAAATAAATTTTGAGGGTAAACTAGCAAGTAATGTAAAAACGGACAGTAAGAGCTTCTTTAAATATATAAAAATGAAGAGAGACCAAGTAAACATAGGCCCCTTAGTAAATGAGGCTGTGGAACTAATAATGGGGAACCAGGAAATGGCAGAGGAATTGAATAAATACTTTGCTTCAGTCTTCATGGTAGAAGATACAAATAGCATTCCAAAAATACTAAATAATCAAGAGGCAAAAAGGTTGGGGGGTAGGGGAGGAAATAAATACAATAACTATCACTACAGAAAAAGTACTAGGGAAACTATTGGGACTAAAGGCCAATAAGTCCCCTGGTCCTGATGGGTTGCATCCTAGGATAATAAAGGAAGTAGCTATAGAGATAGTGGATGCACTGGTAGTAATCTTCCAAGAATCCGGAGATTCTGGAAAAGTCCCAGGGGATTGGAAAACGGCCAATGTAACACCCTTATTCAAAAAGAGAGACAGACAAAAAACAGGTAACTATAGGCTAGTTAGCTTAACATCTGTCATTGGGAAAATGTTGGAGTTTATAATAAAGGATGTAATAGCAGAGCATTTAGAAATACATAATGTAATACTGCAGGGTCAGCATGGCTTCATGAAGGGGAAATCATGCCTAACAATTTTATTAGAATTCTTTGAGGAGGTAACAAGCAGGATAGATAATGGGGAACCAGTAGACATAATATATTTGGATTTCCAAAAGGCGTTTGATAAGGTACCGCACATAAAGTTACTTGATATAAGAGCCCATTCTGTTGGGGGTAATATATTAACATGGATAGAGGATTGGCTAACTAATCAAAGAAAGAGAGTTGGGATAAGGGGGGTATTTTCGGGATGGCAACCTGTAACTGGTGGAGTGCCACAGGGATCAGTGCTGGGGCCTCAATTATTTACAATATATATTACTGACTTAGATGAGGGAAGTGAATGTTCTATCGCCAAGTTTGCAGATGATAAAAATAGGTGGGAAGGCAAGTGGTGAGGACAACACAAGGAGTCTACAGAGGGGTCCAGACAGGTTAAATGAGTGGACAAAAACTTGGCAGATGGAATATAATATGGGGAAAATGTGAGGTTATGCACTTTGGCGGGAAGCATAGAGGAGCTGAATATTATTTAAATGGAGAAAGACTGCAGAAGGCCGCAGCACAGAGGGATCTGGGAGTCCTTGTGCATGAATCCCAAAAAGCTAACATACAAGTTCAACGGGTAATAGGGAAGGCAAATGGAATGTTGGCCTTTATTTCAAAGGGACTGAGTATAAAAATAGGGAAGTCTTGCGAAAACTATACAAGGCACTAGTTTGACAACATCTAGAATACTGTGAACAATTTTGGTCCCCTTACCTAAGGAAACGTATTCTGGCATTGGAAGCAGTCCATAGAAGGTTCACTAGGTTGATCCTGGGTATGGAGGGATTTTCTTATGAGGAAAGGTTGAGTAGATTGGGCCTGTACGCATTGTAATTTAGAAGAATGAGAGGCGGCCTTATTGAAACATGTAAGATTCTTAGGGGGCTTGACAGGGTAGATGCTGAGAGTTGTTTCCCTTTGTGGGAGAGTCTGGGAACAGAGGGCATAATCTCAGAGTAAGAGGTCGCCTATTTAACACAGAGACGAGGAGGAATTTCTTCCCTCAGAGGGTAGTCAATCTGTTGAATTCTTTACCGCAGGATGGCTGTAGAGGCTGGGTTGTTAAGTACATTCAAGGCTGAGACAGACAGATTTTTAATTAGTAAGGGAATCAAAGGCTATCAAAGGGGGAAAAAAGGCAGGAAAGTGGAGTTGAGTATTATTGGATTAGCCATGACCTCAACGAATGGTGGAGCAGATTTGATGGGCCGAATGGCCTACTTCTGCTCCTATGTATTATGGTCTTGTCGTCCAAAAGGGTGTATTTTGTCCTTTAGCGTTTGTTCATTTTATGACAAACAGCACCAATCTCCTTCTCGTGATGCTTGTGAAAACGGAAGAAAGAGGAGAACAATGGAGTGAAGATGAACTTTAATGCTGCAGGTAACTATCAGAAATGCACACAGGTAAAACAATGAACTTGGAACATGAGGCACCTCAGAGTCAAAATAGATGCTGAAAATATCAACAGATCCCTAATCAACATGGTTCACAGTTCCCTGCATAGCCCTTAGCTGGGCACAAATGTATAAGGGCTTCCGTTTACAGTTATATTGCAAAATACTAGTAAATTGAACTTAAATATCAAGTCTTCAAGAGCTTGAAAGCACAGTAAACAAAGAATGAGAAAAGAGAGATCGAATGGCCTGGCTATTGGTCAGTATGGATTCAAGGTGGGTATTTTTTTGAGAGTGGCGATAACAATGGTTTTGAAGAGAAAGCAGTTTCAGAGAAGAGTGAGCTATTGAATGTTAGATGGCAAGAAGGCATGGAAAAAGCAATAGGTGGTCAGGAGATAAATGGGAAAGGCATCAACAGGAGCATAAGATCTCGAATAGATGAGCTTGTCGACAGCAGTGTGATAGATGTGGGAGAAACAGCAGAAAGATGGAGGATCACAACAAAAACAGGTGGGGAATTGGGGGAGAAAGGGAAAGGGAAAACCAAGATACAATTTCACAAATGCTTTCAATTGTGGAGATTAAATCTTTGCATTATTTGCACTTGATATTCAAGGTTAGGATGGAGGGGTTGAGGGAGAATACTTTAAGGCAGTTGCTTGTAAAGAAAAATGCTTGCTTTGATTAATTATGCTTAATCAAAGTAATATCTTGCTGTTTGTCAAAATGCATTTTCAGTAGCCTCCAAAATATTGGTAGCAATTGCACAAACTCCCAACTATGGTCAAAACAAATTAACATAATATGATCAAAAGTAATTTTGTCGCTTATAAGTAAATTATCCTACTTTTATCAGCCCATGTCAACAGAGAGCAATTCAAAGACCAATATAACAGGCCTGGTGCAAAGCAATGCTCACTCGGCTTGCCTCCAAACTCAGAATAGTGGTCTCTACTGCAATGCGGTTGATCCATTCACCACAGTCGTCTTTGTGGAAAGCTAGTTTTTGATACCAATTTGTGTTACAGGTCTGTATCCTCCAAGATAAATAAACAATCTTCTTCAAGAAATTTCAGTTCTTGGAGGAAGACATCTGACAAGAATACTTAATTTTCAAATCTGTCTTCATAATGACAGCAAGATAAGCATTGTATGCTCCTTGGTTATCACTCTGAATTCCACATACAGTACAGTACCCACACCTTCAACCCTCTGCCACAAATAATGAAAGGGGCTCAGTTTCTCAGGGGTATCATATTCCTGAAAGTAATTAAATTTTGCTGTTTTTATTTTTATTAAAATATGCTTGTTATTTGATTATGAGATACCAAGTCTCACAGATGTGAAGGTTTGGGCTACTGTTCTAATTGGTGCAGATTACTTACAGATAACATTGACCCAAATGCTAACACAATGCACCAATTTCAGGTAAAGAACGTCTTGCGCAGTCCAAAAAAAGTTTCCTCAATTATATTCAACTCTTCCTCTGGGAGCAAGAGAAAAAGATGCTTTCCCCAGTATAATTTCCCATTCTCAGCTGGATGTAGAATCAAGGAAAATCTTCCTTAAATTGAGGGATTATGAATTCATCTATAGTAAGATCCTGTTGCTCAGAGCAATTGGGAGTAGCTGAATCGATTCTATGCTATTTGTGTAATTATTGAGCCCTGAGATTCAGTAAAACTGGAGTTGGAGGTTGCCAAACTGCAGAAGGTTCTTCAGAACTTAAGACAGATGTGGTTATTAGCTTATAACAAATTTCTGTATCAGTTCTGAGAATGGAGTACAAGTAGGTACCATTCTTTTTCTGACATGATGCTAGCTGCAGATGTGTTGGTTTCTGGTGAAGGATTGAGTGCGGGATTTTTTTGGAGGGTGGGGGAAATGGTGTAATAATCATGATTTCAGAAAGAAAGACAATGTTAGAGAAGAACCAACTATTGACAATGTCAACATGGGAGTAGATCAAATATATTAACAATCAAAGGTGGCAAATCTCACCTAAAGAGCTGCCATCCCTTGACTCAGCTCACAGTGGGCACCTTGCAGAGCTTGGGAAACACATCAAAATGTCTGGAAATCATGAGTCAAGAGATCAGGCGCACTGGAAAGGAGCTTTAAGAATCTAGGTTGATCTTAGGGTACATTTATTCTACAAACTTAACTGTGCAAAATGGTTCTAGCTTAGCACCAATGCTGAACTTGTAGTGGAAACCCAAAGATAAGGCTCAACTGCTTCAGGGTGTCTGCAGCGACTTCATGGGCACTTTTTAGACCTACCAGACATTAATTTAAATAACAAGTGTGAGGATTCTTCCTATTGCACACTTGCATTTAAATTTTAATCCTTGGGGGAAGTTCCTCTATTTGTACATCTACAACACTCTTTTCTGTTCACAACTGGAGTTCCAGTCAGACAGGATCCAGGCTGTATGACACAGGGTACTGCCACGCTGCTTCCACTTAATACACCCCCAAGGAGTGGCAATCAAAGCCCAAACCCAAGCAATATGGAAACATTTTAAAAAGTGGATTGGAATGTGCCAATGAGCAAAACTAAGGAAAGTTTTGAAAAAACTCAAAAGGAAGCTTTCTGTAAAAGAATCAGACAAAACGACACTGGGTAATACAGCACTTTTGTACACCAAGAAAACAGTATTCTTAACCCAAAAAAATCTTATTTGTAATCCAAAGGACAATAAAGAGGCAAAAACACAAACACAAAAACACCTTTGGAAAAAAACTAAGGCAAGCAAAGGAAAATTGCATAGAATTGCACAGCATTTAAAACAGAAAGAGGTAATTTGGCCCCAGATAGCCCATGTCAGTGTTTATGTTCCATACAAGCCCCCTCCCATTCTACATCATCAAACCCAATTGATATTCTCTATTCTTATCTCCCTCATGTGCATCAAACTCATCTTGAAATGAATCTCTGCTATTTGCTTCAACTACTTGTTGTGGCAGTGGATTCCACATTCTAATCACTCTAGGAATTGAAGTTTCTCCTGAACTTTCTTCTGGATTTATTTGTGACTTCTTATATATCTATATATATATATATATATATATATATATATATGAGAACTAGTTCTGGTCTCCTCCACAAGTGGAAATATCTTCCCTATATCCACCCTATCAAACTCTTTCATAATATTGTAATATCTATCAGGTCACCGCTAAGCATTCTCTTTTCCAGAGAAAGAGACTCATAATCTGGTCAATCTTTCCTGATAGGTATAATCTCAGTTCCATAGTGTCTCAGTTCTGGTGGCACTCTTGTAAATTTGTGTATTTTTGCAACTTCAGTGCTTTGATATCCTCTTTATAAGCTGGAGACCAGAATTCTACACAGTATTAAGTGTGATCTAACCAAAGTTCTTCACAAATTTAACGAACTCCCCCACTTTCAATTGTGCTCCTCTAGATATGAACACCAGAGCTTTGTTTGCTTTTTTCTAAAATGGCCCATGTAACTCCTTCAGGATATATGTATCTGTACCCCAGATTACTTTGCTCCTCTATCCCATTTCAACACAATTTTGTGAGAAATGTGGCCTCCTTATTCTTCCTACCAAAATGCATCATATCACCTATCTATATTAAAATTCATTTGCCACTTACACGCCCATTCTGCGGGTTTAGTGCAGTGCACTCGAACCAACAAAACTGAGTTTAATTTAATTAAGATTTCTAAATTTAACTCTTCCAATCAGTTTTTGACCATAGTGAGCTCTGCAGACCTTTTACAAAATGTTACAAACTGGTTTACTTACCATCCAATCTGGGACCACCTCCGTATCTAGCATAGAAGATGTCTGCTGCTTTCTGAGAGATTCTTTTAACATCACAGATTTTGTCAGGAATAAGTCTGTTATGCGCACACAGGTGGCAAGAATTATCAATTGGCTTTGTTACTGCAGAGTCATCCAGCCACTTCCGTAACCAGTCTACTGGTAGAAATTCATAGTGCTCATCTAAAACAAAAAATGAAAGTTTTAGTTCACGTTCTGTAACGAGTAGACATTTAATGTTACTTTGACACTATATATAAAATATCAAGACAGTTTTTTCTTGTGTGAAAGCTTTCAGCCTACACCTTCAGTAGCTGTACAGGTAGTGTTCACTTGTAAGGAAAAGTAGAGGCAGCTGTGATGATGCACAATTGACCAAGTTTACTGTCAAAACTCTCCTTTCGAGCTCACATGCAGAATGACCATTCGGGGAAACAGCTCAAGGGATACTGACATACATGGAACTTTATCTACCAGGTTTTGCTTGTAGGAGACATGGGAATTTTTTTTTTTTAAGATTACAAAGCGGCTGGTGCAAGTGGAGCATGGGGAGGAGATGCAGGGAACATGTCAACTCATTGCAACATGGTTAAATGTGACAGGCTCACTGAGCCAGGAACACAGGTAATGTTTCATCAAGTTTGCCCTCTTCCATTTTGGCATGGTACTTGGAGCTATTGACTAATCATAGCAATCAATCTCTATCAATCAGTCTACAACAGATCCAGACAACAAAGGCGAGAAAAACCACAGTAATGGAAAGAATGAGAATTATACGCCCAAAGTCACCGGCGCATTCTAAACATGCTACACTTAACTACGTCGTTTCTCAAATTTCTCATATACTGCATCACCAAAATATTATTTTATGAAAGAAATCTTTTATTTTTATTTGAATGAATCAATACTATCTGCTTACACTGTCTCCTAGGGAGCCTATTCTAATAAACTTATCACTCGCTGACAAATAATCTTTCCAGAGTGGCTTTGAATTTACCTCCTTTCAAGCTCAGTGCTTTCTGGTTCTGCTGTTCTGGACAACATGAAACAGTTCCATCACGGGCAACATAACTAGGTCCTAAAGAATCCTAAAAGAGAGCAACACCTCTCAGCCTTTTTTGCAGTGGAAAGGTGCCCAATTTATACAATTCAATCCCTCCTGTACTTCTTCAATAGCTGCAATATCCTTTTTTGTATTGTGGTTCACCAATTGGGCTTTTTCTATCCACCTTTCTTGTATGCTATGTTCACTTTCTTTACATAATAAAATGGTCTTTCAAAACCACAATGAAGTTTTTTTATGTGCATCAGCCAGCAATGCTCAATTTTCACAATACCTGAAAAGAATGCTGCCTCATATCATTTTTTAAAAATTATTCTGCAGAACATGCAACATTCGTAATGCTAATTTCCACAAAGGCATTAGGGAGGCTGGAGAAAGACTTAGAAAAGTAGTTTCAGGGATGGGGGACTTTAGTTATGTGGAGAGATTGAAAAACTGTTCTCCTTAGAGAAGAGAAGGTTGTGAGGAGATTTGATAGAGGTGTTCAAAATCATGGGGGATCTGGACAGAGTCAATAGAGAAGAACTGTTCCCATGGGTAGAAGGGTCAAGAAACAGAGGACACTGATTTGAGGTGAATGTCAAAACAATCATAAGCAACACGAGGGAAAACATTTTCCTTGACGCAGCATGTGGTTAAGACCTGGAATGCACAGCCTGCAAGTGCAGAGGAGGCAGATTCAATCATGGCTTTCAAAAGGATATTGGATAATTATCTGAAGAGAAAGAAATGACAGGGCTATGGGTAAAAGATAGGGAGTGGCAATGCAAAGATACAGCACAGGTATGATACGCTGAATGGCCTCCTTCTGTGCTGAACCATTCCATAATTAAATAAGCTCTACACTGCTCTGACATTATTTTGAGTCCAGAATAAGCAAGCAAAAATCTCTCAGCTGGTATTAGAGTTCATGGTTCCCCTCTATTCCAGATGAGATAGTAGTTTCTTATGGTTCCACTTATATCTCACGACCACTCCACAAACACATTTTAAAACAAGACTACTAATTTTATTTAGTACAGGTCTTCAATAAGGTGCTGCACACCAAGTTGGCTACAAAACGCAAAACATTAGGGATAAGTATTTACTCAGGCCTGGCATATTTTTTTTATTCATTCACGAGATGTCAGCTTCGCTGGCTGGGCCAACATTTATTGCCCATCCCTGGTTGCCCTTGAGAAGGTGGTGGTGAGCTGCCTTCTTGAACCACTCCAGTTCATGTCGTATAGGTACACCCACAGTGCTGTTAGGGAGTTCCAGGATTTTGACCCAGCGACAGTGAAGGAACGGCGATATATTTCCAAGTCAGGATGGTGAGTGACTTATAGGAGAACTTCCAGATGGTGGTGTTCCCATGTATCTGCTGCCCTTGTCCTTCTAGACGGCAGTGGTTGTGGGTTTGGAAGGTGCTGTCGAAGGAGCCTTGGTGAATTCCTGCAGTGCATCTTGTAGATGGTACATACTGTTGCTACTGTGCATCGGCGGTGGAGGGATTTTATGTTTGTGGACGTGTGCCAATCAAGTGGGCTGCTTTGTCCTGGACAGTGTCAAGCTTCTTCAGTATTGTGGGAGCTGCACTCATCCAGGCAAGTGGAGAGAGTTCCATCATACTCCTGACCTGTGCCTTGTAGATGGTGGACAGGCTTTGGGGAGTCATGAGGTGAGTTACTCGTCACACGATTCCTAGCCTTTAACCTGCTCTTGTAGCCACAGTATTTATATGGCTAGTCCAGTTGAGTTTCTGGTCAATGGTAACCGCCAGGATGGTGACAGGGGGTATATATTGATGGTAATGCCATTGAACATCAAGGGGCGATGGTTGGATTATCTCTTGTTGGAGATGGTCACTGCCTGACAATTGTGTGGCGTGAATGCTACTTGCCACTTGTCAGCCCAAGCCTGGATATTGTTCAGGTCTTGCTGCATTTGGACAGTATCTGAGGAGTCACAAATGGTGAACATTGTGCAATCATCAGTAAACATTCCCACTTCTGACCATATAATGGGAGGAAGGTCACTGATGAAGCAGCTGAGAATGGTTGACCCCCAACAGCCACAACCATCTTCTTTTGTGCTAGGTAAGACTCCAACCAGCAGAGTGTTTTCCCCGATTCCCATTGACTCCAGTTTTGCTAGGGTTCCTTGATGCCACACTCGGTCAATTGCGGCCTTGACGTCAAGGGCAGTCACTCTCACCTGACGTATTCAACTCTTTTGTCCATGTTTGAACCAAGGTCAGGAGCTGAGTGGCCCTGGCGGAACCCAAACTGGGTGTCAGTGAGCAAGTTACTGCTAAGCAAGTGCTGTTTGATAACACTGGGTTCAAGTATCTGTGGTGCCCTAGTCAGTCTTAACAGCAGTTTTGGATCATATTATTTGTGTTAATGCCTTTTGATTGCCAAACTTGTCAGTGAGGTAGTCGATGCATTGGTTTTAATTTTCCAAAACTCCCTAGATTCAGGGAAGGTCTCATTAGATTGGACGACAGCAAATGTAACATTTTTCAAACAGGGAGGGAGACAGAAAGCAAAATGACAGGCCAGTTAGCTTAACATCTGTCATAGGGGGTCCATTAACTATCTCACTAGCCACTTCTTTTTAGACCCTAGGATGGTCCATCAGGACCCAGGCACTTGTCAGCCTGCAGCTCCAACAATTTTAAGATGCTCCTTAAAACTTATGGCCAAGCTCTTGGTCGTCTGCCTTCATATCATCTTGATTTAGTATCAGATTTTGATTTAATGTTCCTATGAAGCACTTCTATATTAAGGGTGCATATAATTACAAGTTGTCTTGTAATTTGTCTGCCTTCTCAGTCATAATTACACTCCTAAATTTGGTGTCTGTATATTTTGAAATTGTGCTCTGATTCCTGAGCCAAATCGTTTGAATAATTAATGGATTACAACAGCCCCAGCAGCAATAGGGAAAATGTTAGAAACTATTATTAAAGAATCCAAAGCAGGGCACTTGGATAAATTAAGGTAATCAGGCAGAGTCAACATGGTTTTGTGAAAGGGAAATCATGTTTAACCAACTTATTGAAGTTCTTTGAGGAAGTAACATTTGCTGTGGCTAAAGGGGAACCAGGTGTATGTACCGTACTTAGATTTCGAGAAGGCATTTAATAAAGTGCCACATCAAAAATTATTACGGAAAATAAAAGCTCATAGTGGGTAACATACTGGCATGGGCAGAAGATTGGCTGGCTAACAGGAAGCAGAGATGGGTGTTTTTCAGGCTGGCGAGATGTAACAAGTGGTGTGCCAGAGATCAGTGCTAGGACCTCAACTGTTTACAATTTATATAAATGACTTGGATGAAGGGAAGGACAGCATGGCTGCCAAATTTGCTGACAACATGAAGATGGATAGGAAAGTAAGTTGTGAACAGGACATAAGGAGGCCACAGACAGATAGGTTAATTGAGTGGGCAAAGATCTAACAAATGGAGAATAATATGGGAAAATGTGAAATTGCCCATTTTGGCAGGAAGAATAAAAGCATATGATCTAAATGGTGAGAGTACAGAGCTCTGAGATGAAGAGCGATCTGGGTGTCTTAGTTCATGAATTGCAAAAGGCTAGTATGCAGGTACAGCAAATAATTAGGAAAGATAAAAGAATGTTATCATTTATTGCAAGGGGAACTGAATACAAAAGTAGGGAACTTATGCTTCAGTTATACAGCGCTAGTGAGACCACATCTGGAGTGTTGTGTACAGTATTGGTCACCTTATTTAAGGAAGGATGTAAATGCATTGGAAGCAGATCAGGGAATGTTTACCAGACTCATACCAGGAATGGGCGGGTTGTCTTATGAGGAAAGGTTGGACAGGCTAGGCTTGTATCCACTGGAGTTTAGAAGAGTAAGAGGCGACTTGACTGAAACTTTTAAGATCCTGAGGGGTCTTGACAGGGTGGATGTGGAGAGAATGTTTCCTCTTGTGGGAGAACCTAGAACTAGGGGTCACTGTTTAAAAATAAGGGATCGCCCATTTAAAACAGAGATGAGGTGAAATTTTTTCATTCACAGGGTCACGAGTCTTTGGAACTCTCTTCCTGAAAAGGCGGTGGAAACAGAATCTTTGAATATTTTCAAGGCAGAGGTGGATAACTTTTTGGTAAGCAAGAGGGTGATAGGTTATCGGGGGTAGGCAGCATGCAAATTTGAGGTTACTATCAGATCAGCCACGATCTTATTAAATGGAGGATCGGGTTCGAGGGGCCGAATGGCCTACTCCTGCGCCTTGTTCATATTTTAATGAGGACAGTTAGAGGTAGGAAGGAATAGAAGGAATTTAGAGACAATATTAATAAACTTGCAGAATGGCAAATTATTTTCGATATGAATAAATGAGAGATGAGCATTTTAATACGGGGAATAAGCAGGTCACATGCCCCTTGGAAAATAGGAATGTGAATATGGAAGATCTAGGAGCACAGATTCATAAATTGTTAAAAGTAGCAATGCAAGCCAACAAAACTACAGAAAGTGTAAACAAAGCTCCGAGGATCATTTCTAGATGACGATGACTGAAAACAGCAAGGTTGTTAAACTTGTATAGAATCCTGGTTACTCAACTGTGTACAGTCTGGTCCCCATATTATAAAAAGGATAATTAAGACCCTGGAGAGGACACAAAAAAGATTTACAAAGATGATACCAGAATTGAGAGGATGTAACTATCAGGAAAGACAGATCAGGCTGGGGTCTTTTCTCCAGTGATCTAATAGAGGTCTTTAAAATAACGAAGTGGTTTGACATGGAAGACAGAGATGTTTTCACTACAAGAGTCCAAAACTACAGGAGTCATCAATACATATCAGTCACTGATCAGAATGTGATGTCAATGCAGTTTTGAGAATTTTAAACCTTAGCAAGTATGGCATAATTTAGCATCATTTATTTTTGTTTCTTTTTAAGACAAGGTATTGGCCTGGATTTTGATGCACTGACTGGCAAGGCTGTCAGCGCTCACCGTTATTACAAAATGTATAGCAACTCCTGACATCAACAGATTAAGGCTGAAATTCAGAAGTTGTCAGTGAAAACCTACTCCACCATAGGCTGCGCTGTTGCAGTCTCCACCAATTGAATCTGCACACAGATCACTGCCAGGGCGTGAGCTTTGAGTAATTACCAACCACACACACTAAAGACAGATGAAAAAGTTAGAGCTACTGTAATCAGGAGGAAGTGATTCTTTTTAAAAATGGCATAAGTAAATAGTTCTGAACTCCTGCTCTGGCCCTGAAAAATTAAGTACAGAATCTCATTCCCTTGAAAATAATTAATAATGTTGCAGATTTTATTTTTCTAAAAAGCTTGTGTGTTTTTCTCTTATGTCTCAAACACAATCCTGTGTGTCCAACTTTAATTTTGCTTCCTATACAATGAGTTAAATGTAATTTCTTATTTCCTGTTTTTTTTAAACTTCCTCTCAGTGAGGGTTCTTCAATCTGATTGGTTGAAGAGCCACTCTGCTGCTTGCAGTGCTCAGAAGCCCAAAAGGGGGGCACACTCGATCAGGTGCCAGATGACTCCACTGACAAGCCTGCAAAGAATCTCTGGTGAACAGCAAAATCTGGGCCTATGTATATTAACTGCTCAAGAGCATGGTCCAATTATGCAGTCATCAGCAAACTAATGGTGCTAGTTGTTCATTACACTTAGGCTTACCCACGGACTTCTTGTGGACTTTTGCACTGGGACTTGATCTAAAAGGGTCAAAACAATGCATTTCCTTCTATGGGGAACGTGGAGCCCATGTGAACAGGGCAATCATGTTCAATTAGGCTGAAGAATTTTTACGGAGTCTAAATAAAGAATGCTTAATTCAACATCAAATCATGTACAGAAATCAAAAACAAAGTGAAAGAAAGATGGGATTGAGGGAGAAATACATGAGGCAGGACAGAAAAAGTACAAATAAAGTCCACACTTGTAGAAGTTAATATTCATTGCCATTGGGTTTGTTTGGTAGTAATTAAGATTGAACATGCTGTTAAAAATTCACATACACTTGAATGGACAAGCCCTAGCTTTTTCTGGTGTGTTTAGTGGGTAACAAGCAAGTACCGCAACTTCACAGTCTTCATGTATATGAATGCTCAGTCTCTCGGCGAGGTAATGTAGCTTATGGAGAAGCAGAGCGACTTGGACACCAACTTCCTGATTTTTCGTGATGTGTGGTCTGAAGATGTGGCTATCTGATTTATTCTTTAATAAGCGAGCGCTGTTAGTGTCACCTTAATGCCTAACCGCAAAATTTAGGCCATAATTTTTTAAACAAGAGCACTAATCAACAATCAATGATTGATATTTTTCTATACTTATTTCCACATATTCAAATGTATAAAGACATCGTCTTCAAAAGATTTGCTATGGATTTGACTTTTTCCCCCCCATTATTTCCCTTTTCCACCCAGATACATATAATCCAGCGAGACTGGCAGTGTTGTCTCATCGCACCCCAGGGGGAATTCTTTTTGCAAGGGTGTGGCGTCAGGCTATTATCATGGACACAGTTGTAGCACAGTTGAGCTCAGCAACATGCATAGAGACTGGAAGCAAGTTTTCCATTCGCATGTCCTTTTGTCCATAAGACCGTCAGGGCAATTTAGGAGTAAACAACGACTCTATGAAATATTTACTTTTCACTTAAAATTGTTTTTCTTGTCAAGGAATCAATACATTAAATAAGATCCTGGTTGATTCTTGTGTGTTCAACTATTCCTACAGGATCAAGAAACTTTCCACCATTACGACCAGCAATGTCACCTACACAGCATTATCGGACAGGTTTCCTGTACAAACATCACAGCAAGATGAATGGGTTCCTTCAAAGAAAATTCTTTACACAAGTGTACATACAATAACCGTACTCCATCCTCTGTTAAATTTACAGACCTTCTTTAGCTGGTAACATGTTAAAGAGCTCTTGCACCTCCTCATGCTTGGCTTTGCCTTTGTCCACACTCTGCTTCCGCATCTCAGCCATTTCCATGCACCACTCCTCAAATTTTTTGTTGTCACGTTCAACCATCTTTTGTAAATGTGCTGCAAAAAGGGAAGGAAAGTTCCTTAGGAACTGGGAAAAACCCGTGACTAATGTAGTGCCAACAAATCTTAAAAGTTCCACGACAAATGTAACATTTTTACCAGGTTTCAAACCCATAAATTTATTGATTTCTATGCCCAAGATATTAACAATAGCAAAGCTCATCAACAATAATTATTTAAGAAATATTTTCTCAATTATCTAATAACATAACATTTGATTTATTTTAATATTGCATCACTAGATGCAGTTAACAGCTATAAAGTTGTAGAAATTAGTCTGAAAGTAGTGCTACAGGTAGAATTCATGGGTTCATGGACTAAAGGTTATGCCTCTTCCAGTATTGAAATGTACATTGTACTGTAAACTAAATAACTTTTCTGAAAATAACACTCAAATTCTTCAGATTAACTGAAACTGAATGAGGGAAAAAGAACTGACTAACAAAAAGTGCATTGGGGAGATGTTCCAATGTTCCTCCACCAACCAAATCACTTCCCCATTTTCCAGAAGTGACAACATATCTTCCCAAATATAGGCTTTAGATAGCAAGACACAAATGGCTGGATGTCATACATCATACATGCCACTTGCACCCCAGTAAAACCAAGGTTTTCCTCCTGCGATCTCAGCCAGCACTCCCAACCAACAATGGTGCTGCAGAGATTTCTCTCCCACCATTGAGATGGGTGCCCCAGCAGCACTAAACAACGAAAGCAGCTCCTCTTAATTTTGTAAATGTTGAAGAGTCAGTGGTGCAATGTTTGAATGGAGACCTTGTTCTGCCCTAGGAGGTTTTCTTTATTTCCAAACTACTTTCCAACATTTAACAGTGTGGACACAAAAGGAATACCAGTGATCAGAATATTGAATTACCAGCAAATTTCAGGTGCATTTCCAAGCACATAATTGTAATTTTTGCACTTAAAATGCTTCGGACAGACCAGGACTGTTGGTTTATTGCAATATGAAATCACTAACATTAAAATCTATCAAATGTGCAGTTCTGGTCACCTCATTACAGAAAGGATGTAATTGCACTAGAGAGGGTACAGATGAGATTTATGAGGATGTTGCCAGGACTGGAAAATTGCAGCTAGGAGGAAAGATTGGATAGACTGGGGTTGTTTTCCTTGGAACAGGGGAGGCTGAGGGGTGATATGACTGAGATGTTGAAGGTTGTGAGGGGCCCGGATAGAGCGGATGGGAAGGACCTATTTCGCTTAGCAGAGAGGTCAGTGACTAGAGGTCACAGATTTAAAGTGATTGGTAGAAGTATTAGAGTGGAGATAGGTAAAATTCTTTCACCCAGAGGGTGGTAGGAGTCTGGAACTCACTGCCTGAAGGGGTAGTGGAGGCAGAAACTCTCAACTCATTTAAAAGGTGCCTGAATATGCACCTGAAGTGCTGTAACCTCCAGGGCTACAGACGGAGTACTGGAAAGTGGGATTAGGCTGGGTGGCTTGTTTCTCAGCCAGCGTGGACACACAGGTAGAGTGGCCTCCTTCTGTGCTGTAAATTGTTCCAAGTATCTAAAAAGGAGAAATGTGCAGGGATGTGGGGAGAGGTGGGGGAGCAGCAGTATGTGAATTGCTTCTTAGGAGAGCCAGCACAGGCACAATAGGCTGAATGGCTGCCTTCTGTGCTGCAATGATTCTAGGAAAAGCACTGTGGAAAAAATAAATTGAAAGAGATATTAATGCTTACGTGGGAGTTGAACAGTTATTTCCTTTTCCTTGCCTCCTTCCACTTTACGCCTGTACACCAACATGTAAGCATTCCTTGAACAGTGAACACCTTTAACACATTTGGGTTTTCTTGTCTGTGACTTTGAAGGCTCTGCTAAAAAAGCGCAATGCAAAACCAGAATATCAATACTGGCAACAGAATTGAAATATACAAAAAAGGACAAGACCACATCATAGGTATATCAGGAATAAGATTAATGTTAGAGAATTCAATAGCACGGTTTATTTTAAGTAATTAGCATGCTGCAATTTTGTTGCAACAGCAATTATATTTGCATTATTATGCTGTGCAATGAAACATTCTAACAAGGTGTTCAAATGACAAAGTGTAGGCATTCAACTTCCAATGTGGTTTCATTGAAGACAGCAATTCATCTTAAACCTTTAGTGTAATTATGAGATCAAGAAAATCGCCAGAGTGTTGAACTATTTCTACTTCCCAATTATATGCTGCCCCTCTGCAACATCATGCGAAAAACATCACAGTGTTCGAGAAACTACACTGATAACACCCAGCTCTATCTCACCATCCTTCTCACGACCCCTCTGATGCCTCTATATTGTCAAGCAACTTGTCCGACATCCAGTCCAGGATGCACCAAAGTTTCCTCCATTTAAACATTGAGAAGGCTAAAACCATTGTCTTCAGTCTATGACATAAACTCAATTCCCTAATCACTGACTTTATTCCCATCCCTGGTCACTGTCTCAAGTGGACCAAGACTGTTCACAACACTGGGGGTCTACTTGACCCAGAGATGAGCTTCTGACTCCATGTCCTCTGCATCACAAAGACTGCCTACTTGCAACTCCGTAATATTGCCTAGTTCCACCTCTACTTCAGGCCATCTGCTGCTTTTGCTACCTCCAGACTCAACTATTCAAATGTTATCTGGGTAGCCACCCACCTTCAATTCTGTATAAACTTTAAGTCCATCCAAAACTCTGCTGCACATACCCTAACTCACACCCAGCTTCATTCACCCGTCACTCTTCTGCTCCCTGATCAGCAGTGGCAAACGACCAGTCCATTTTAAAATTCTCAGTGTGTTCAAATCCCTGTGGTCCTGGACCTCTCCATCTCAAACCTTCTCCAATCCTACAGCTGTTCAAACATTCAGCATTCTTTCAACTCTATCCTCTTGTACATTCCTCACTCCATCACTGGTAGCCATCCCTTCTGCCATTTAGACCCAAGGTCTGGAATTCCCACACTAAACCTACTTTCTTCTCTGACCTCTCAAGTTGTTCTTAAAACTCACTTCTTTGAACAAGTTTTTGGTCACCTGCCCTAATGTCTGCTTATGTGGCCCAGTTAATTTTTTGTTTCACTGTGCTCCAGTGAAGCAGTCTGGGGACATTTTATTCTTTAAAGGTACTACATTAATGCAAGCTTTTGAATCAGAGATCCTACTTTTCTGTTTAGCCTTGCTACTTACTGGAAGGAATGAAGAAAGTTATACCCTACAGATGGAATACTGTGTGGGTCAATAACTAAGATGTAGCACTAGTACTTACAAAATTAACGAATGGATTTCCAATTATTGCAACAACACCAGTTCAAAGACTTGAGAAGCTTAAAATATGAAGAGACAGATATGTTGAGATTAGAAGCAGATGCTGGTGATTTCTAAGAATTAAAGCCCTCAAAATCCTTCAAGAACCCAAAAAAAGGATCAAACACAAAATGCAAAAATCTGATTATACAGTGAAGATATGCTAATTTGTCACTATAATTGGCCTCAGCACCACTGGGTTAAGGAGGGGGCAAATGGCCATGATTCCTGCTTCCGATGGTTATCCAACAACCTTCATTAGAAGTGTAGGCTCATGAACGAGGACTCAGTGGGGTGTAATCCTGATTCCACCCTCAATACTGTATTTGAATGAAGGTGTGAAGGAGGAGAAGGAAAAGAAAAGGAAGATGGCCATGGAAAAAGGAGAGAGAGAAAAAGAGCAGGGGAGGAAAATTCACACAATATGAACTAATTATTCTGGCCAAAAGCAACAGGTGATGGTTTAATCATAATAAGTAATGAACAGGAGCAAGTCCTCAAGCAGATCTATTTTTTAAACTAAAGCCAAAGACTAAAATATCAGATTGCACCACATTGGCATGGAACTCATGGAGGGTTGAGATGTAGATCTGTGAGAACGATTTCTTACAAGGTCCCACCACAGGGTGGAGCAGGCTGGATACTAGGGAAAACGGAAAGGCCAGCCAGCTAAAGCTACTCCTGCAAACCCCCAATTATGGAATCATTAGCAAGCAGCATTAACAAAAGACTATGAAATCATCAGCCTATTCCCTCTGCTTGAAAGGTGCACAACACGCAAGTCTCTATGAAGGTAAAGGGACAGAAAAAAGTTCAAGTTTTTTGTGAATTATCAGATATTGCACTAAAGCAGCTATTAGTAGTATACATTTATTTCAACCCATAACTGTAGCACTTCTCAGTTACTGAGATTACAGCAGTACAATTAATATTTCACCCAACAGCGCAAAATAACTATGTTGTTGATACAAAATTGGTGATTAATTTTGTCATTCTCTCTCATCGGCTCATCTATCACTGGAGTTTGTGAATCAATACACTAGTTAAATGTCAACTGTTCAAGCATTTAAACTTGTTTAAGGTTAGAATGTGAATTGCATGGGAACATTTCGCTCAGCACCTGAGTCACAATATGCTGACAGGAGTGGTATACATGGGCTACCCACCATGATCCTCTAGGTGCTGAGCTCACCACCTCAGGCACAACAAGAATACATGTCAGCGGACCACTCTTGGGCATTTCAGCGCACAGTTTCAGAGCCACATTGGCACATGAATTGATTGCCTGACTTACCACCAAGCCAATGCAGCCTGCAGCACTGAAAACCTCAAGGACCAAGCATGCATCAAGGAGGTGTCTCACTCTAAACACAAAATATATCTGTAAAACTTCTGAACATGGCCCAACATCAAGCCACTGGTTGCTCACCAAGATCTTCCTCTATCCCCAACTGTAGCTTCTTCCCTTCCATTTTCTCAATCTCCTCATCATTAAACTTATACCAGTCGCCGGTCCTGTCATCTCGCACGTGTGCAATGTAATGGCCGGAATATGCACTCACCCCTCTGTGGATCAGCACCGCACTCAGTTCATAAACACAGCCAATATCTAGAGGTGTACAGAAATGGAAGAAAGCATTTAAATCAATGCATAATGCTGCTGGAACAACAATTCTAACATTAACCAGCAAAATACTAATTTTTGCACGTAGACCATATTTAACAACGTGCAGCGGAAAAGGGATTTTGCCGTTATTTCCTTGGACAACGCTATGCATAGCTAAAATACAAAATTGACATAGATGAAATAAGATGTTGCTGCATCCATCCCTTAAGTTGTTAATCATTATGCCTATAAATGTTACCAAATTCTGACTAACAAGCAAGTCACAAAACCTTACATATTGTCAGAAGTTCCACAAGTATGCTCCAGATATAAATGGCAGCATGCTATATAATTAGCTACATTCAAGGCTCAGATAATCTGCCATACATACAGTAAAGCAACAATTACATTCAAATTCCCAGGGACTGAGTCTTCAATTCACCCATTTGTTGGTTCAACAACAACTGTAGATAGAACTAGGAGCCTGCTGTGAATCTTAAGTTCCTCAATTTCTGTTCTCACTGATATCATTCACTAGATCTCAAATCTTCTTACTGCTTCTGGAACATTTACAGGGTGATGCAAATTGACTAAACAGCACTTACAAAAAGCTAGAATTTGATGGAACTTGCGATGCTCAGTAATATCCTATAATTTTATACACAGGCCAATGGGAGTATATAACAATGTAACTCAACATAGAATAGCCCAATAACAGTCAATACTTGTTAACTTGTGCTTCGGTGACGCATTATCAACATTTAATTGCAATCCATTATTCAGCTCCTCATGGCCCTGTACAAACCAACTCTAAACCATCACAATTCATGCTTAAACCATTCATTAAAGAGTAAGGGCTTGTCTAACATTGACACTCATTAGCACGTGCAAACGACACCACAAAACTTGTGCATCAATGAGATTCTGTTATATTTACCCAATCACTAGCTCTCGTGGACAACCCCTGTTATGATCAATAAAGGCACTCAGCAATACTATTTTTTCATTCTTATTTCATAAAATGCAGGTGGCATTTTTAAAAATAGAAGCTATTTTCTGTTCTGAGCAAAACATTTAACCTTATGTTTGCTGGGCAGGTAACCGCCATTTATACACTACTCATCTTGATATTAAACTTTATGATGGATTTAACAGGGCTTTTTTTAATCCATAATTACAATCAAATTGGTTATATCATCTACAAACTTTAGGAACATAATTTTAAACAAAATAAAACATTATTCCAATATAAAATGCATAAATGTCTTAATTAAGCAACCTGCACTTGTGTCGCAGTACAAAAATGTCAGATATAAATATACACGGTTGCTAAATTGTTAGTGTGAATTGCTAACCTAAAATATTTGCATCCGTCAGTGGCATACTTTAAATAAAGATCATTTCAAATGCTTTTTGGGTTTCAAAGCAAGACAGTTTTGTAGGAGATAAATTCAATTCAGTGTTCCACATGAAACAAATAAAATGTTTATTTTCATTATACAACAGGAACAGGTTTTATAAAAGCTGAGCATTAAAAACTATTCATTAACAGTCCTATGCACGTCTACAGAACTTATTATATTGGAGGGCCTACTCACAATATCGCTTTTGTTTGAAATTGCTATTTAAATCGGCTACCTACAGAGAAGCTCATGGTCATACTGTTGCTAGAACATTTAAAGGGTGATGCAAAATTAATGATGACCTCATTCCCAAATAACACAATCCTACAAAGTAAAATCTCAATGGGTCAAACTCGGATGACACAAAATTCCGCCTGTGTCGAAGTTATCAACCATTCTCGCCAGCAGAATAGCAAAAGCTATAGAACAATGCCTGTGACCAGAGGAAATTCTGCAGCAGTTGATCTGGATTAGTAGAACTTTTTGCGCCAGCAAGAAAAATAATGCCAAAATCCCTTGAGAGGTGCTTCCGTGGCACAAACAAGTCGGCCTCTTCCGCCAGGGATCAGGTGACCACGTCAAACTGAATGGAGTCATTAGATCTAAGTGCACTCAAATTTCTCTGTGAAGCAACATTCAAAGCATGCGAGTATGGTGAAAATTGAGAGAAAGTTAAGCGTTGTTGATCAGAGGGGAGAGGTTGATAGAGCAAGCGGAAAATTGTGGCGCAAAGCAGAAAGCAGACATCAGAAAGTAATAAGTATTAGAATGACTCAATTTGTTGCATTTCAAATACAGTGTAGACTGTGCTTGTATATAGGATTTCATAAAGACTTATTCATGTGGCAAATTAGGCCTCCTTGACTATCACGAAGCTCTGCTTAGCCCAAATTTGAAGGTTCCCCTGGGATTTGACTCAGTTCACTATAGGATTGAATGAGCCTCTCTCATCTTGTCATGGCTGCAAAATCAACCATAGTTCTGCATTTGCAGGTGGCAGGGGGAAAATGCTTTCAGAAACACTGCTAGTGGAGCGAAGTAGTGGAGCAAGTGTTTGTTATCCAGTTGGTATATAGGCATTATTAGCAGTTCAACCTCACAACATGCTCTCATATTTTTGCTACTTCTCTAAGTAAATTTTCACAGATACCAATGACCTGAATTACCAAGGAAACGATCCTTGAATTTAGTGCGCTTTCATCAACCTCAACGCACTAATAAATTACTTTCACTGCACTTGTACAGCAAAGCAATCTTAAATTTTACTTTTAGTACCCTGTTTTCTGTGCTTTTCTATCCCACACACAGACAAAGGTACACAGAGAGGCTTTGAAAGACTCCTGGCTGATGTACTATAGCCTCCCTGGTGTGACAGGCATTGAAACCAGTGACATCAATATAAATTTAATTTAGTGAAGATCAAACCAGCAAGTTAAGGCTACAACATATTAATTTGTAGCAACCATTTGATAAGTTATGTACAGTCACTGTATTTACACTAGTCTCACAAGCACTTCGTAAAAAGAGTAACAGTAACAGATTAAATATAACTCCAAGGAATAACTGTAAACTGTCTGATCAGTTTACCAGATTTGCTCCTTTTTGCTCCACTACTTGGAAATTGTGTAGAAACAATTTACTTGCATAAGCCAAATATTTCATTTTCTCACTTGCTGTTCATTTAAACATGTGACAATCTCACACAGTGAGAATCACTCTCATCAGTCCATCTCTGAGAAAATCCATTTGAAAATAAGTTAATTCTGTTGCTGTGGAAACAGAAGCCAAAAGCATCACAACATTAGATTACCCACTTTCCATTCAGCCTTCCTCATTCTTCTAATGCTCTTCATGCAAAGTAGGAGGAAAAAATGAGCCAATATTCCTGATAAGGATGTCTCTGACAGCAAGCACACTACAGAGCAAATGACAGTGCAAAAGTATCAGACAAAATACTCACTGATCATAGCTTCACTCTGTATAGTGGAAGTAAGATCTTCCATTTTACGTAGAATTATCAGAGAAACAGGCCATTCGGCCCATCCGGTCTGAGCCACTGTTTATGTTTCCCATGAGCCTCCTCCTACTCAACTTAATTTAACCTCCAACAAAATCTCCTATTCCTTTCTCCCCTACGTTCTTATCTAGATTTCCCCAAGTGCATTAATGCTAGTCGCCCCAACTACTCCTTGTGGCACTAATTTCCACATTTTAACCACTTTCTGGGTAAAGAAGTCCCTTTTCTATTTCTTATTGGTTTCATTAGTGATCATGTTATATTTATGACCACTAATTTTGTATTCCCACAAATGGAAGCATCTCTTCACCTACCCTATAAAAACTCCTTCATCATTTTAACAAACTCTATTAGGTAATCCCCAGAGAATAAAGCTCTAACCTGTTCAGTCTTCCTATCAGTTCTGGTATTATCCTTGTAAATCTAATCATCTAGACTTGGGTATGCAGAGAACAATTTCAAAATGTGCAGATGTCCCAAAATTTGGAAGCATTGCGAACTGTGAGGAGGATAATGATAAAACTTCAGGAGGACATAGGCTGGTGGTATAGGTGGATATGTGGCAGATGAAATTCAACGTATAGTAGTGTGAAGTGACGGACCTTGGTACAAAGAATGAGGAATGGCAACATAAAATAAAGGTACCATTCTAAACGGGGTGCAGGAGTAGAGGGACCCGAGGGGGGATATATGTGCATAGATCATTGAAGATTGCTGGGTTTTATAAACAGAGGCATAAGAATACAAAAGCAAAGTTATGAAAGTTTATAAAACACTGGTTCAGTCTTAACTGGAGTATTGTGACCAATTCTGGATATTGCACTTTAGGAAGGATAGGAAGGCATTGGAGAGGGTGGAGAAAAGATTTACAAGAATGTAATGAGATAGATTGGCAACGTTGGTGCTATCCTCTTCACAGCAGCGAAAATTAAGAGGAAATTTGATAGAGGTGCTCAAAATCACGAGGAGCCTGAACAGAGTGAAACCGCTCCAATTGACAAAAGGGTCAAGAATCAGAGGTGACATGAGGAAAAACTTGTTTAATGCAGCAGTTGGTAAAGTTCTGGAATGCATAGCCTGAGTGTGGAGGAAGCAAATTCAAAAGGAAACTGGACAATTTTTTTACAAACAAATTGCAGGCTTTGAGGAGAGAGCAGGGGAGCAGGGCTAAGTAGTTCTTACTGAGAACCCAAGGCAGGAAAAATGGTCTCCTCCTGTCCTGTAACCACTCAAAGGTTTTAAATTTGCAGATCAAAATGTGCATAGTATTCCAAATGTGGTCTAACTAAGGTTTTATGAAAGTTTAATTTACCTTCTCTCCTTTTCAATTCTATTCCATGACAAAAGAACACCAGTGCTTAGTTTGCATTTTTTAATGGCCTTTTTATCTCGACCCTGATTGTGGGTAGTTGCTCTAAGGTTGGCTACTGTCTAAAACAGCAAACCTGATAGTATTATAGTGGAACACTATAAACAAGGTATCCTTTTTTGGGTCACCCATTTTTTCATGGGCAGATATTTATCACCATGCTTCAGGTTCTCCAAATAAAGCTTTTGGGAAATGCACATGGCAGAGTTTTCATCTGCTTGATGAATGGACTACAATTTCTCTCCTGGAAGTACGTTCTCACTTGAACAACTTCAAGGATCATAGGTGCAAGTAGACAAGAGCCAAGTGAATTTAAACATGTGGAGCCAAGCAGCTAGCCAATAAGGGGCTCCCACCCAGTGTATAGCCTACCATACTGGTTTACAAGGTTAGCTAACAAAGGGTGCAAAGAATCCCAGCGCTCAGTGACAGGCCCACTTCTCCAGGTCTGAAGACCAAGCCAATTGCCTATACAATCATCAAAAGTACTGCACAGGTATCAGGTTTGACTCTTCTGATTGTCCTTCAACAGGCAGGCTTAGGGTTAAATTGGATGGCCCACGAATACAGTAGGGGGAAATCATAAAAACTCAATAATTTCATGGAATGCATGCAGCATGCCAAATAAATTCTACCTACCCATTGTAACAATTTCTGTATGCAACCAGTGCTCTCCCAATAGCTTATCAGCTGTGCATATCAGCAAGAAGCCTGATATTGATGCCAACCTGAACCACTAAAGCTAGCTTCGACTACTTAAACAGAAAGTTCATTTTGAGCCGGTACTGAAAGTTGTTCTGCAACTGAATATGAGTTGAGAAAATAACTTGGCCCCAGGTTTTTGGACACTTCAATACAGGTCTTGGTGGCAGAGTTGGAAAGATGTCCTGCATCCTGAAAGGGTCAGGAAGCCCTCCAGGCACAAAATGAGAAGGCAATGGGAGCAGATATCCAGGGGAGATTAATACCAGGAGCGTAGCCCCAAGGGCCTGGATGCAGTGGCCAAAATTTATGACCTCACAAGTGGTCAAGGCCAATGAGTGATCATGCCCCATATCCTACCAATTGCAACATTAGTCTCAAGACACTGCACAATTCACAACATCCCACACCCCCTTCAATCATTTAACAAAAATCTTTATCAATCAGGACTCATGCCTAACATTCATATGCTTCAGCTCACAATCACAGATTTTGCATTTTTGCAAGCCTCACAGCCATATCTCTCAGCTTGCACACCCCGCTCGACTATTCACTCACGACAGTCACATCTCCAAGGCCTTGTTCAATTTCCTTCAATAAACATCAGCAGCCTCCCACCAGCCATGCTGCAGCCTCACAGGAGCACTAGGACAGGCAAAGGTACCTGGAAGACAGGCACTAAGGAAATGCACAGAAGTGATTAATTTATTTTTGCCTGCAATACGGCATGGCTTCATTAATAAATTTGGATTGATATGTTTTGATAATTTTTATTTTTGCATTGTGACCAAGAGGACAAATGTGAAGGTCAGCGATAGAGAGAAGGTAAGATGTAGGACTGTCAATGAATGGGGAGCTGATGTTGGCCTTACTTGTATCGCTTTAGAGTTACTTGATCACATTCAGCCTAAGCTGAAGGGAGCTGCATAGGTTTCAGCCTCCCTTCCTTATACTCTTTGCGTTCCTGCTCCTCAACTTCTTGTCTCAACAGTTGAATACAGCAAGGTTGTGCAGCATACCAGAACAAATCTTGAGCCCCACTCAGCTGAGAACTGCAGGGCTCCTTCCAGAGCAGTCCAGGCTGATCCAGATCAGTGCTTCAACACAGCTTTGTTGTACTACTGTATAATACTCAGGGCAGGCGGTGGCATAGTGGTAACGTCACTGGGCTAGTAATCCAGAGACCCAGGGTAATGCTCTGAGGTGGCGAAATTTGAATCCAATAAAAATCTGGAATTAAAAGTCTACTGATGACCAGCTGGTTCACTAATGCCCTTTAGGGAGGAAAATTTGCTGTCCTTACCTTGTCTGGCTCCATGTGACCCCAGGCCCACAGCAATGTGGTTGACTCTTAAATGTCCTCTGAAATGGGAGCAAGCCACTCAGTAATGATAAACTCAGCCCTGTCGACCCTGCAAAGTCCTCCTACACAACATTTAGCGCCAAAATTGGCAGAGCTGTCTCACATACTAGTCAAGCAACAGCCTGACAAACTTACTCACAGAATCATACCTACAGGTAATGTCCCACCATCATCGCTATCCCACTGGCAGGACAGATCCAGCAGAGGTGGTGGGCACAGTGGGGAGGGAGTTGCCCTGGGAGTCCTCAACATCGACCCAGACCCCATGAAGTTGCTTGGCATCAGGTTCAACATAGGCAAGGAAACCTCGAGGCTCAGGAAACACTGTGGGTGGTAAGGACACAATGTCCATCACCAAGAAATCGAGCTGGCCGAGTCCTAAAGGGCACGACTGCTAGATTGAGTCTGTGGTAGGTAGTGTGGGAACCAACTAGAGAGGAAAACATGCTTGACCTCATCCTCACAAACCTGCCTGCCACAGATGCATCTGTCCATTGCAATATCAGTAGGAGCGACCACCGTACAGTGTTTGTGGATATGAAGTCCTGTCTTCACATCGAGGATGCTATTCATTGCGTTGTGTGACACGATTTCAAACAGATTTAGCAACGTAAGACTGGGCAACCATGAGGCACAGAATTAGCAGCAGCAGAATTGTACACAGCCATAATCTGTGCCTCATGGCCCAGCATATTCCCGAGTCTACCATTACCACAAAGCCAGGGGATCAACCCTGGTTCAATGAAGAGTGCAGGAGTGCATGTCAGGAACAACACCAGGCATAAAAATGTGGTGTCAACCTGGTGAAACTACAACACAGAATGACTTGCATGCCAAACAGCATAAGCAGCAAGCAATAGACAGTTATACGATTCTACAAACAACCGGTCAGATCTAAGATCTGCAGTCCTGCCACATCAGTCGTGAATGGTAGTAGGCAATTAAACAACTCACTGGAGGCGGTGGCTCCACAAATATCCCCATCTTCAACGATGGGGGGGGGGGGGGGGGCACAGCACATAAGTGTAAAAGAAGTGCCTAGTGGATGATCCATCTTGGCCTCCTCCAGAGGAACCCAGCATCACAGGTGCCAGTCTTCATCAATTCGATTCACTACACGTGATAAAGAAAGGCTGAAGACACTGGATACTGCAAAGGCTGTGGGCGATGCCAATACTCCAGCAATAGTAGTGAAGATTTGCACTACTGAAGTTGTCACGCCCCTAGCTAAGGTGTTCCAGCACAGGTACAACACAGGCATCTACCCTGCAATGTGGAAAATTGCCCAGATATATCCTGTACACAAAAAGCAGTACAAATCCAACCCGGCCAATTACCAGCCCAACGGTCTACTCTCGGTCAGTCAATTGGCAGAAGGGGTCATCGACAGTACTATCAAGCAGCACTTGCTTAGCAATAACCTGCTCACTGATGCTCAGTTTGGGTTCTGCCCGGGCCACTCAGCTCCTGACCTCATTACAGCCTTAGTTCAAACATGGACAAAAGAGCTGAATTCCAGAGGTGAGGCGAGAGTGACAGCCCTTGACATCAAGGCAGCATTTGACCAAATGTGGCATCAAGGAGCACTAGCAAAACTGGTGTCAATGGGAATTGGGGGAAAGCTCTCCGCTGACTGGAGTCATACCTAGCACAAAGGAAGATGGTTGAGATTGTTGGAGGTCAATCATCTCAGTTCCAGGACATCATTGCAGGAGTTCCTCAGGGTAGGTCATAGGCCCAACCATTTTCAGCTACTTCATCAATGACCTTCCCTATATCGCAAAGTCAGGAGTGGGGATGTTCGCTTATGATTGCACAATGCTCAGCACCATTCTCAGCTCCTCAGATGCTGAAGAAGTCCAAATGCAACAAGACCCGGACAATATCCAGGTTTGGGCTGAAAAGTGGCAAGTAACATGCATGCTACACAAGTCCCAGGCAACGACCATCTCCAACAAGAGAGAATCTAACCTCTTGACATTCAATGGCATCACCACCATCAACGTCCTTGGCAATGGGGGTTACCATTGACCAGAAACTGAGCTAGACGAGCCATGTAAATACTGTGGCTACAAGAGCAGGTCAGAGGTTAGGAATCCTGTGGCGAGTAACTCACCTCCTGACTCCCCAAAGCCTGTCCACCATTTACAAGGCACAAGGCAGGAGTGTGATGAAATACTCTCCACTTGCCTGGATGAATGCAGCTCCCACAACACTCAAGAAACTTGATACCATGCAAGACATAGCAGCCCACTCGACTGGCACCCCATCCACAAACATTCACTCCCTCCACTGATACAATGACAGCAGTGTACACCATCTACAAAACACACTGCAGGAACTCACCAAGCCCCTATAGACAGCATCTTTCAAACCCATGGCCAGTACCATCTAGAAGGACAAGGGCAGCAGACACATGGGAACACCATCACCTTCAGCCACCCAACATCCTGGCTTGGAAATATATCGCCATTCCTTCCTTGTCGCTGGGTCAAAATCCTGGAACTCCCTCCCTTACAGCACTGTGGGTGTACCTACACCACATGGATGGCAGCGGTTCAAGAAGGCAGCTCACCACCACTTTCTCAAGGGCAATTAGGGATGGGCAATATATGCTGGCCTAGCCAATGACACCCACATCCCATGAATGAATGAAAAAGCTGTGTTGCAGTATTGCACTTGTTATGCACCTGCTACACCCAAGTGCATGCTTCGCAAACCGGAGTTATCAGCCATGGAGTCACTGGACAGCCTTGACCATCCAGCAGCCACCCTTTGGTTTGCCATAGTAATTAAAATACAGCTGGCACAGAGGACTGCCACAAAATGAATGCATGAGTATTGACGGGATACGGGCATTGGCCTGCATGATGCATTGCCTGTCTGGCAGAGTTGACATTTGACATATGAAAACGAATGCGCATGCAGTCAATGGCACCCTGCACCATGGGGAAGACTGCAATCCTCGCAAACCTCTGTGCTTGTTCTGGTTACTTCTCTCTGGCAAGAGGGAATGAAATAAAATTTGAGTTATCATTCTTTGCTTAGAGAATGACCTTCCCTGTGCAGCTGTACACTGCAGACTGAGAGATATTGCTAAAATCTCCAGGAGCTTAGCAGTTAGGTACCAAGTTCATAGCCAGCCACTTTCAAAGCCACAGTGGTCCTTGCCTTGCTCAGAGGTTGGGCTGTGGCTGCAGTAATTGACCTATTTCACCAACAGCCTCCTAAAGGGAAGTGCTGACATCTCAAGCATTGGTCACCGCTAAAGTTCAGTTCAGAGAGTTGGTTCCTAACTGGGTGTATATAATTTCTTTCCAAGAGACTTCCTCCACTTTTCCCTCTTCCAGCAGCTTGCCCTGCTTTCTGTGGTCTAAGCTCAATTTCCCACTTATACTTAATACCAAGAGGCCTACTAGTCCACCAATGTTTAGAAGCAGCTTGTTTTTGCAGAAACCTTTAAGTCAGCTGAAAAATATTTCAGTAACTGTCAGACCACCCCCTGTACTTTTTGAAATGTTAAACAGAAAGCACCTGAAAACAGAATTGCAGCAACAGCATGACGTTATGATCTGCCTACTCTACATGTTGCTAGCAGGTGTTAGGTGCACATGTACCAAACTCTTTATCAATATAGCACACTTTGCATCAGCAATGTGTACTAGCACTGCAATTACTATTTTGGAAGCTTAAGGTTGTGTAGCAGCCAAAAAAGAGTCACTATCAAAACAAATTTCACCCCTGCATCTTGGAATCAACTCGACCCAAAAAAAAAATCTAACTTCTCCACTTGCCCCCACAAAGACAGTTACTGTTCTGATGAAAGGTCACAGACTTGAAACACTAACGTTGTTTCTGTCTCCACAAATGCTGCCAGACCTGCTGAGTATTTTCAGCACTTTGTTGTTTTTCAGGGTTATCACTAGCTGGCTTTTAAAAGATTATTTCATGATGTGGGAGTCACTGACAAGGCCAGCATATGTTATCCAACCTGAATTTCCCTTGCAACTGAATGGCTTGCTGGGCCACTTCAGAGCGCTGTTAATAGTCAACCACATTGCTGTGGGTCTGGAGTCACATTTTGACAAGACCAGGTAAGGATGGCAGGTTTCCTTCCTAATGCTAAAGGGCATTAGTGAAGGATATGATTAACAAGTGTGAGGCTAGATCGCTGCAAGTATTTAAAGAGGAGGTAGATAGATTTCTGAAATATCGGGGAGTTGAGGGCTATGAGGAGCTGGCACGAAAGGGGAGTTGAGGCCTGGGGCAGATCAGCCATGATCTTACTGAATGGCAGGGCAGGCTCGAGGGACCAAATAGCCTATTCCTGCTCCCATTTCTTATGTTATCAACCCTCAGCAGGAAGGCAACAGGCACATGAGTGGCATGAGGAGCGGCACAAACCTGCTATTCGGTTGCTTCCATACAAGATATTGATATTCCAAGTGACAGAGGCTAAATCTGCCAGAAGAGCATTTGCACTACTAGGTGGTGACCTGAGAGCGGGCAAAGGATTTTGACTAATGAATTGACAAGTTTTGCTTAAATTCAGCACCATGTTGGCAGCTCACATTCACTTCAGTTATGCACTTAAATGGGTAAAAAATCCAAGGTATTTCATTATGGTAATGAGCACATATCTTCTCCCCAGGAAAAAATTCTGCTGTAGTACAAGTTTTGGCCCAGCATTAAAAAACTCTTTCAAAGAACACATCTTTAAAACTAAGTTGATACAACACGGCTGCCAAACTTAAACCCATGTTAACTATTTCTGCGCGCATAGCAGAAGGCAACCAGTCTACTTTCATCTGCACACCTATGTTCATCAGCAAATTGAAGAGCTGAATCAGGCACGTTTATTTGGAGCAAAAACAAGTTGAGTGATGAGTGTCTTCTCATAACTGGAAACCCAAGGCTCCAGAATCACCACAGGCACTCCTCACAATCAACTCTATCTAATGCATGCATCTCTTTTTCAAGCTAGGGTGTTTAAAATTGCACAATATTTCAAATGTGGCCTCAGCAGAGATCTACAAGGGTAGAATAGTTTCCCTCAATCTAGTTAAATTTGATAGATATTTATACCATAGCTTTACAATGACTGGAAATATGTAGTTAGTTAATTCAATATAATCACAGCCAGATCTTTTCCTTCCACATCAGATCTACAAATTTCTGTTCCTCTCCCAATCCTTGAAAGTGTTGTCAGCCCCAAATCTCAGCCTATCATTTCTACATGTCTGAATATCTCCAATTAGGCTTCCACCCTTACAACAACACTGAAACAGCCTTAACCAAAGTCACAAAAGACATCTTCTGTGACCATGTCCATGGTGCACAATCCTTCCTTGCCCTTCTAGACGTTTTTTGCAGCCAACCTTCTCCAACACCTCCCCTGTCATTTAGTTCAATGGGATTACTCTCCGTTGGTTCCATTCTAACCATCAGGGCATCTCCAGCAAATGCTTCCCTTTTTCACCTCTGCACTCGCTTGAAATCTATACTTGGTCCCCTGCTCTTCCTCATCTTCAGGCTGCCCCTTGGTAACATTACCTGAAGATATGGGGTCAAATCTCACATTGAAAATAATTTGTTCAAACCATATGCTGCAACTTGTACTATCTACTTGCCAAAACGCGAGAACTTATTGAACACATGGCATTTGTTTTTGCTTCATGTATTTTCTTGCCAGTGGACCCTTTAAAAGTTTAAAACAATCCCATTCCTGTCTTCTGAAATCTCTACCTCCATTGTCTTCTAAACATGCCTTTTAGTTAATCTCAGCTGGTTTTAAAATTAAACTCTCAATCCTCATCACTTCTTCTTTTGGAGTATTTTACATGTTGTGCTTTTAGTAATTTTAGTTGCGATCCCAAAGTTTCACCTTTGCATCTAAGGACATCTTTGTCTTCAATATCCTTTCAAACAATCTGGAAATAAATTAACTTTTGCTTTTGAGCAAACAGTGTAAAACATGCAAGAACTGAGTCAGTCCTTGAGCAAATATTTTCACTAACCAAGTGCCAGCTAATCAGCATGTTAATGGGCCATCAGGAGAAGCAAACACTCATTTCCCACATAACAGATTAATTTGAACTGGGACCTCACAACTAAGGGAGAAAAACAATTCTTGAAATAACTGAAATCCAACATAATGACTGAAAGCATTAATATGAAATTATTCCTTACCTTTCCTTTCAAGGTATGCAGTTAGGTCTAAAACTTCAGGAAAGCTGATGTAAGAGTTTAGTTTTTTCTTATGACCAGTTTGCCTGCAGAAGTTAAATTTGAGAAATTCAGATTATGAACTCTAACTGTAAAGCTTTCAGGATGGAAATTCACCTTGGGCTGCGGTGCGATAGAGGTGGTATTGTATTGGCTGCCCGTTATACATAGCACTAGATATTCAGTTCCATTGCAGTTAACGGAATTAAAAACCAAGTTCTGGGAATAATGGGCGGTGAATCAACAGCACCAATTTTGCTTCATGACCAGAGACAGATTTCTACCCCATGATGTCTTATCAAAAAAAGGTTAATGTTTTATTATAAGGTGGTTAAAAGTTAAATGGCTGCCCAAATATTGGATTTAAAAAACCAATATTGAAATAAAATCTAAAAATTAATACCTCAATCACAAAATTTTAATTTCATGAATGTTATTTTCTGTGTTTTAAACTGAAAGGGTGGTGGAAGCAAATTCAATAATTACTTTAAAAAGGGAACTGGATATACTTTAATAGGAAAAAAAGCTCAGCACTAAAGGGAACGACTGGAAGGGTGGTACCAATTGAATAGCTCTTTCAAAGGGCTGGCACACTGTATTGGATTGCATGACAATGAACTGTGTTATAAGATTCTAAGATTCTCTAAGTGGTCACAACAAGCTTGCTGGAGGCGGAGTGCTTAAAGATGTGGATTGCTGGAAGACAATACAGTCGCTGGTCACACGCACCAGCCACCAAAATGAATCACTGGCAGAATCTACAAGTTTCCAATCTGGCTGAGGGAATTGATCAAAACTTGAAAACACTACATCAAAAACCAAACCTACTACCTGGTGTTAACCATGCACTTAATGTAGCAAATAAAACAGATTCTCAAATCAAAGCCAATATCATTAGCTAAGCAGAGCAATGAAAATTGTTATAGAGCACTTAGAAAACTTGAGAACCACAATTCTTTGGCAAACTACTCAAAACAGGAATATCAATTTAAATGTAGCTGATTTTTGTTTTAAAACCGGTTCTGCATCAATAAAATGAACTGCTGCAGGCCCTGAGAAAGAATGCACTTCAGGTGTAGTACTGACAATGAATAAACAGTGAGATCTGGAGTAATATCAAGTGGTTACTGACTGGGTGTCTCTAAATTCCTAAAGAAGCAGTGTCCCAGTGGAATTTGGATGACAATTCAATTTTATTCGATTGTCGAACAAACGCAAAAAACATAGTGTTACTTGATCTTTTCTTTTGAATAAATGGTAAAAGGCTACAAATGCTTTTGTAAATTTCTGGCAGTGTAAATGTGCAAAATAATGCAGGCTAATAGTGGATTCAATCAAGGTATTCAAAAAGGTATTGGATGGCTATCTGAAAAGAAAGAATGTGCAAGGTTACGGGGATAAGACAGGGGAGTGGGACTAGGTAGAATGCTCTTTCAGAGAGCCAGAGCAGACTCGAAGGGCCGAATGGCCTCCTTCTTCACTGTAAAGATTCTGTGGTTCTGGATATTTAGCATTGACCTTTCCACTTCATGACCAAATTTGACTTCAGAAAACCTCATGTGGTGTTTACAGGATATTTCTAATTGGAATAAGCATCTCTTGATAAAAGCAGTATATAACCAAGCTATACAGGTTGGCAGTGCCTAAATTCATTGTTGTGTTGATCAAAGTCCAGGCATCTGAAAGGGTCATTGCTATTGGTTTCAATGTTCGTGGCAAGATAATGGGTTAAAAAAATAACCAAACACCTGCCCCTGTATGGTGCTTGCCAGTGACGAGCCCTCATGTCTGGCCATCATTGGTGACAGGATCAGGCACGACAATTTCCCATACTCATGTGGTGGAATAGCTGCCTACACTCGTTATCTGAGCTAACACATGAAGAATTGCTACTTGAGCATGGTAATGAAGGGTAAACAGCAGCCTCTGGCACAGGACTCCAGCAAGAGGAGTGCAGAAAAATTAGAAAACCAAGCCAGAATGCTACACAGGGATCATACTCAGAGAAAGAAACTTCTTGTAACCTTCACCATCAACCCAATCCACGTGTTCAACAAATTGTATATGATTTCCACATTCGAACTGATTCAAAAGCTACACAAGAAAGTGTGGAGAAAGTCTACTTCATAAACACACACACCTGTGAAAGTGAATGAAGTTTCAACTGATTGTCACAAATTATAAGAATCATAATCCTAAATAGTTTCCACACCCCACTACTGAGCAACAATTTCAATACTTACATTCTTCAAATGAAGCATAGAATTACATAGAATGTGCAGCACAGAAACAGATCATGCAACTCAACCAGTCCATGCCAGTGTTTATGCTCGATTCGAACCTCCTCCCATCCTTCCCCATCTATCAGAATATCCCTCCATCCCCTTCTCCTTAATATGTTTATCCAGCCTCCCCTGAAGTGCATCTATACAATTTGCTGCAACTACTCAGTGTGGTAGCAAATTCCAAACTCTCACCACTCTCTGGGTAAAGATATTTCTTCTGAATTCCCTATTTGATTTCAAACTGACTATATAATTATGATGTTCTAATCTGATTTATTGACTAGTTCTGCTGTTCCCAAATGAAACTGCATTAATAAAACCTCTCAATTTTGACGGTCTCTATTGGGTCATCCCACAGCCTTCTCTTTTCCAGAGGAAGAGGCCCAGCCTGTTCAGCTTTTCTTGATGTGCACAACCTCTCAGTTCTGGTGTAATCCTTGTAAATAGTTTTTGCACCCTCTCCAGTGCCTCTAAATCCTTTTCATAATGTGGCAATGAAACTGCACTCAGGAGTCCAAGTGTGATCTAACCAAGGATCGATACAAGCTTGTTTTCAATCCTATCCCTCCAGAAATACCATAGATTGCGGCGTATAAGTCAACATGTGAAGGCTCAAAAAATCCTTCCAAAAATGAGGGTCAACTTATATGTCAAGTATAATACATGAAGCGGCATTGGTTTTGGATGCAGATGTTCTACTGCAAGCATTGAAATTATACAGCAAATCATGGCTCGAAAACTGACTGCCGAAGTAAACAAACATGTTCGTGAAAACAAGCACAAATATTCACTGATAATGCTTTCAGCAAACTGAATGCGACTGACCTGTCAAAGACAAACCTCAAAAGCTGCAAATTGAGTGTTCTCGGAAGGCTGAGTAGTTTAATTTTTCTAGTGGCATTCTGTTTGTCCTGACATTCATCACAAAAGTACCTATTATCTCCTTCCAACTTTTCTTCCTGAAAGAAAATTCAAAATTAGTGCAAGGGCTCTAAAAGGGAGCAAAAACATGCAAAGCAAATTCTACATGCATGAATTGGTTTCTTCTAAATAACATATGCCATGTTCGTGATAATTTTCCTCACTAATTCGTGGGAGACTGTGGAGCATCTCTGTTCAATCCACAAGCATGACCTCAAGCTTCCGGTTGCCTGTCATTTTAATTCTCTGCCCCACTCCAACTTCTCTGTCCTTAGTCTTTTATGTTATTCCAATGAAGCTCAGCATAAGCATGAAGAATAGCATCCACCTCATCTTTTGATGAAGCATCTTACAACCTCTGGATTCAACATGCGCTCAATTTCAGATCATAACCACTGCTGCCATTTGTTCGGACAACAGCTTTTGGTGATGATTTTATTATTCCCATTTACGCCTCCTCTGGACCCACCTTTTCTTTATTTGTCCCATTGTTATCCCTGTTGCCTTGCATCATCTCTTTTGTCATTTAATCTCTTCTGCTTTCCACCCTATCCCAGACCTCACTGCCTCCTTTACTTGCCCCTCTATTTTTTTAAAATTTTGTTCGTGGGATATGAGCCTCGCTGCCCAGGACAGCATTTATCGACCATCCCTAATTGCTCTCGAGAAGGCGGTGGTGAGCTGCCTTCTTAACCACTGCAGTCCATGTGGTGTAGATACACCCACAGTGCTCTTAGGGAGGGAGTTCCAGGGTTTTGACCCAGAAGCTGTGAAGGAACAGTGATATACTTCCAAGTCAGGATGTTGTGCAGCTTAGAGGGGAGTTTCTAGGTGGTAGTGTCCCCATGCATCTCCTGCACTTGCTATCTAGTTGGTGGAGGTGACAGGTTTGGACGGTGCTGATAAAGGAGCGTTGGTGAGTTGCTGCAGTGCATCTTATAAATGGTACACACTGCTGCCACTGTTTGCTGGTGGCGGAGGAAGTGACTGTTCAAGGTGCTGGATGTGTTGCCAATCAAGCAGGTTTGCTGTGCCCTGAATGGTGTCAAGCTTGATTGTTGGAGTTGCACTCATCCAGGCAAGTGGAGAGTATTCCATTACAGTCCCAACTTGTGCCTTGTAGATGGTGGATAGACTTTGGTGAGTCAGGTGATGAGTTACACCCGACAGAATTCCCATCCTCTGACCTGCTCTTGTAGTCGCAGTATTTATATGGCTAGCCCAGTTCAGTTTTTGGTCAATGGTAACCCCCCCAAGATGTTGATAGAAGATTCAATGATGCCCCTTGACATTCAATGGCGTCACCAATGGTTGGATTCTCTCTTGTTGGAGATGGTCATTGCTTGGCACTTGTGTAACATGAATGTTACTTGTCACTTGTCAGCCCAAGCCTGGATATTGTCCAGGTCTTGCTGTATATATATATATATATATATATATATACACATGGGCAGCTTCAATATCTGGGGAGTTGCACAATGTTCAGCACCATTCACAATCATCTGCAAGTATTCCCACTTCTGACCTTATGATGGAGGGAAGGTCACTGATGAAGTAGCTGTAGATGCTTGGGGCTAGGGCCCCAAGCATAACTATCTTCCTTTGTGGTAGGTATGACTCCAACCAGTGGAGTTTCCCTCTGATATGCAATGACTTTTGCTCGGACTCTTTGATGCCATACTCAGTCAAATGCCGTTATGATGTCAAGGGCAGTCATTCTCACCTCTTGAGTTCAGCCCTTTGTCCATGTTTGGACCAAGGCTGTAATGAGGTCAGGATCTGAGTGGCCCTGGCTAAACCCAAACTGAGTGTCAGCAGCAGGTTATTGCTGAGTAAGTGCTGCTTTATAGCACCATCTACAACACTATCTATCACTTTGCTGATGGCTGAGAGTAAACTGATGAGGCTGTAATTGGCTGCGTTGGAACTGGCCTGATTTTTGTGGACAGGACATACCTGGGCAATTTTCTACATTGCTGGGTAGATGCCTGTGTTGTAGCCGTACTGGAATAGCTTGGCTCGGGGCACATCTAGTTCTAGAGCACAGGTCTTCAGTACTATTGCTGGAATATTGTCAGAGCCCATAGCCTTTGCAGTATCCAGTGCCTTCAGTTGTTTCTTGATACCGTGTGGAGTGAATCAAATTGGCTGAAGACAGGCATCTGTGATGCTGGGCACCTCAGGGGGAAGCAGAGGTGGATCATCCACTCAGCACATCTGGCTAAAGATGGCTGCAAATGCTCCTTGTCTTTTGCACTAATGTGTTGAGCTCCCTCAACATTGAGGATGGGGATATTTGTGGAGACTGCTCCTCCAGTTAATTGTTTAACTTTCCAATATCATTCACGGCTGGGTGTGGCAGGACTGTCGAGCTTAGATTTGATCTGTTGGCTGTGGGATCGCTTAGCTCTGCCTATCATATGCTGCTTCCGTTGTTTGGCACGCATGTTGTTCCGTGTTCGGCACGCATGTTGTTCCATGTTCGGCACGCATGTTGTGTTCCAGCTTCACCGGGTTGACGCCATATTTTTAGGTATGCCTGGTGCTGCTCCTGGCACACCCACCTGCACTATTCATTGAGCCAGAGTGATCCTCTGGTTTGATGGTAATGGTAGAGTGGGGTATATGCAGGGCCATGAGATTACAGATTATGGTTGCATACAATTCTACTGCTGCTGACAGCTAAGATGTACCAGCTTAAAATCCATTACATTTCTAACTTTTTCCAGTTCTGATGAAAAGGTCATCAAACCTGAAAAATTAACTTTGTTTCCCTCTACAGATGCAACTCGCTTTGCTGAGCATTTTTGTTTTTATTTCAGATTGCCTTCAACCGCAGTATTCTGTTTTATAAAGGAGATTTTCTATGCTTCAACTTTTCAAAAGAAGTTGGGCTTCCAATATAAACAAAAAGCAAACACTTTTTGCAATACCACAGAACTTAAGTGGGTTTTATGAACATTATTTTTATTTACTGTATGACACGAAAGCTGTGGCCGAACCTCAATCCATAATGTATTGAATGGAGTACCCTTCGATAAAATGCTGATTAAGTTGATCTACAAGAAATAAGCTTCCAGGCTTGAAAACCAACTGACTGCACTTTGTATTATGTACAAAGAGGAAAATATATTGAAGATATATCCTATAAGAATGTCAACTGAGATGTCAGAAAGAGGTATTAATGTCTATAATGTTATTGGAAATTATTTTTTAAAATAGAGTTCTAGTGGGGTCTGTGCCTGTGTATGTCTTAATTGGATTAAAGCCAGCTAGTCTAGGTGTTTAGATGTATAGTAGTTTTCAGATGGTAATTAGATAAACGTTAAGGAGGGTAGAAGATAAGGTGTAAATTTGCATTTGTTAAAAGAAACATTCAAGACTGCGGGTGAAATCTTATACCTAGCTAGAAGATGCCAAGCAATGTATTTATTTTTTCAGTTTGCTAACAAAATTGGTGGGATGAAAGGATGTTATTATTAGAAGAGGTAAAGTTAAAAGCCTAGCGATACAATGGAAAATTTACATTCAAAGAGAAAGATATGTATAAAGGAGATTGTTGTAAGGTAGAGGCATTTTAAAATCCAACAAGTCTGAGAAGCCTCCAGCCTGTAAGCCCTAAGTCTGTCTGCAAGGACCCAGAGCTGAAAGAAACTAATTTTGAATGCGACTGTCCAGGGTGTGCTTTGCCAAGGATCTGTTAAATCTTTTGAGTTTTACTGTTGCCTTAACGGTGGTGTAACAGGGTCAGATTAATTAGGGGATTTTTGTAGTTATTGTAGTAGTAATTTTGTAGACATATGTATGTGTTTACAATTCAAAGCCTGCATCTCGAAACATATAAATTGCAAAAATGGGCTATGACAGTTGTTTCAAGTTTCCCTCTGGTATTTGAACAACTCAGCCTTTATCATCGGCTGTGTCATAATAGAGATTCAGGGAGACAATGCAGCAGATGGATGGCAAATCCAGGGGATGTAAAAGTTCGGGGATGTGGAGGGAAGGAGGTTACAAAGATAGGGAGGAAAAAGATTAAGAGGAATTTAAATAGGAGGGTGAAAATTTTATATTTAAATGAGTTATCAGGAGCTGGGAGTCTATACAAGTCAGTGGCGCAGGGATGATGGATAGGATGGGACGAGCAGAATTTTGGATGAAAGTTAACAGGTCTGGAGAATGGAAGGTTAGCCAGGAGTTCATTGGGGCAGTCGAAGTTGGAGATCTCTTCATGAGTACACTTATTTATAAGCCAATTTCTAACCAGTTCTTTTCTTTCCACCCCTCTGCGTAGTTTTTTGGCGATTTTGAAATCTTTTATAAGGAACTTCAGCAGAAGCTTTCTGAAAATCTACAATTGTATCTCAAGGAACGCCATCTCCATGCTGTCAAAGCCAATGAGGGGTCAGGCATAAATGTTTCCATTTATGCAGATTGGAAACAAAATACAACTATAAGTTGCTCAAAATTTCTCAAGAAACAAAAACAGGGAGCAAATTTAGAATCAAGGAATGGTGTAGATATTAAAACTTTAATTCCTTTCACAAATGCATTGAGTGAAGCATTCTTGGAAGGGCTTTTCACGGTTACCACAAAACGCTAATGTTTCCTCTCCTGGAATAAAATTTATGAATGAATGGGCATTATTTTGCAAACAAACTACCAAACCAGCTGCACAGGCTTAAAGCCCTGCCGAAGACCAAAAAAAATGGTTGGTATCAGTCCTAAAACTGCTTAGATGTCAAGTATGCACTGATCACCAAACAGGAGCCTGAACTTGATCCCATATCTTGCACATTAAAAGATGACTGCCATTCACCAATTGTTCGTCTGCAAATAGTTCTTTTCCCCTCCAACTATCCTTGTCACTGCCATGGGCCTGACTAAAGCTTTTCAGAACCAAGTAGTACAGTGCACAATTACGTGCAAAATACTTTTCTATTCATGCAGGCTGCTCACCCATGTGCAAATATAAATATACGCAAAGCTTCAAATTTTGAATAGGAATTTGCTATCATTTCTCATACTGAGATATTAAATCCACAATGCAAGTTGTGTTCTAAAAAAATTCTGAATGTTCAATACAAAAGGAAAATTTCCATGGACTGCATCTGCACAAGTAAAATTTATATGAAGATTAATGCAACACAAGAAGAACTACGGCACCTCAAACCTGCTCCACATTTATTAAGATCATGGTCGAACTTATACATCAACTCCAGCTTACAATCCATTCCCCATATCCCTCAATTCCCTTAGTGCCTGAAAATCTATCGACTGAATGCACACAACTGAGCATCTACAGCTTTTTGGGTACAGTATTCCAACGACTCATAACACTCAGGTGAAGAAATTTCCCCTCAACTCAATCCTAAATAGCAAATCCTTAGTCCAAGGCTACAACCTGCTACTTTTGGTCTCTTTAACCAGAACAAAGTCTCTCAGCATCCACCCTTTTAAGCCCTCAATTTTATACATTTCAATGAGATCACCTCTCATTCTTCTAAACCACAGAGGACGTAGGTCCATTCTACTCAATCTCTCCTCATAGAGCAGGCATCTCATCCCAGGAATAAATTTAGTGAACTTTCATTGCACTCCCTCTAAGGAAAGCTCTAAGACAACATCCTTTCTTAGATATGACGACCAAAGTTGCACACAATACTCCAGGTACGAACTCAGAATCACAATTGTTGCAGGGTTGGAGGCCATTTGGCCCATCTTGTTTGTACCTGCTCTCCAAATGAGCAACTCACCTCCTGCTATTCCTTCGCCTTCTTCCTATAGCCCTGCACATTCTTCCTTTTCAGATAACAGTCTAATTCCCTTTTGAATGCTTCTATTGAACCTGCCTCCACCACACTAAGGTAGTGCGCATTCCAGACTCTGACCACTCATTGCACAGAAATGTTTTTCCTCATATCATTTTTGCTTCTTTTACCAATTACTTTAAATCTGTGCCTTCTCACAAGTGGGAACAGTTTATCCTGATCTACTCTGTCCAGACCCTCCCTCAAAACCTTAATTAACTGCAGCAAGACTTCTTACTCTTATAAGTCAACCCCCCTTGTAATAAACATACAATTTGCTTTTCTCGTTGCTTGCTGGCCCTGCATGTTTACTTGGGTGATTTGTGTACAAGGGCCCCCAAATCCTTTTGCATACCAACATCTGTTAGTGTCTCACCTTTTAAAAAATATTCTGCTTTTCCATTCTTCCTACCAAGCAGATAATCTCACTTCACCACATTATTCTCCTTGGCCAATCACTTAACCTGTCTTTTTCCCCTCACCATCCTCCTAACAGTTAACTTTCACACCTAGCTTTTGTAACACCAGGAAAACTGGGTATTTTACAATTGGTCCTCTTGCCTAAAGATTGCAAATAGCTGCAGCCCAAGCACTGATCCTTGCAGCACTCTATTAGTTGTAACTTGCCATACATAACAAGCCGTTTATTCCTCCTGTTGACCAACCCACACTAAAACACTACCCATAATCCTATAAGCAGTAATCTTATATAACAACCTCATGTGTTACCTTATCAGATGCCTTTTGAAAATCCAAAAAATACTATTTACTGGTTCCCCCTCATCCATACTGAAAAAATCCTTAACAGATTTCTCAAACAGGACTTCTTTTTCATAATACCATGTTGACTCTGCTAACCATATTATCATTTTCCAAGTGCCATGTCCTTTATAATACATTTCAGTGTTTTTCCTATATTCCTTTAATTAGAGATGCTGGCATCACTGGCAAGACCAGCATTTATTACCCATCCCCAACTGCCTTTGAGAAAGTGGTGGCAAGCTCCCTATGTGACAAAGGAGTGACTTGCTAGGCATTTTAGAGTTAACCACATTGATGTGGGCCTGAGGTTACACATCGATCAGGCCAGGTAAAGTTAGCAGGTTTCTTCCCCTAAAGAGCATTAGTAAGCAGGATGGGTTTTTAGAACAGATAGTTGCATGGTCATCATAACTGATACTAGCTTTTTATTCCAGATTTACTTAATCAATTGAATTTAAATTCCCCAGCAGGCATGGTGGGATTTGAACTCATGTCGCAGGATCATTGGTTCAGGGCTCTGGATTAATAGTCCAGTATTATAACCACTATTGCTGCTACTAATAATCAGGCCAAATGATTTAGAATTCCTTGTTTTTTCCCACTCCCCTCTCTTGAACAGCAGGGTTACATTTGCCACCTTCTAATTCAGGCTACTATCCTAGATTCTAGGGAGTTCTGGACGATCAAAACCAACACAGTCACTATCTCTGCAGCCAGCTCTTTTAAATCCCTAGGGTGCAGGCCACTGCGTCTGGGGATTTTTCAGCTTTTAGCCCCAGTAATTTCTGCAGCCCATTTTTTTCACTAATATTAATTACTTTAAGTTTCTCACTCTCATTACAAATTCTAGCGTGTTCTTTGAATCTTCTACTGTGAAGACAGATAGAAAATATTTGTTTCACTCTCTGCCCATTTCCTTACCTCCCATTATAATTTCTCCTGTCTCTGCTTCTATGGGGCTCTCATTTATTTCCACTAATCTCTTCCATTTTACATACTTATCTAAGCTCCTGTATCCGTTTTTCCATTTCTTGCTAGCTTACTCTCTTATTCTATTTTTTCCTTCTTTATCAATTTCTAGGTCAGCCACGTTGATTTTTAAAACCCTCCTAATCCTCAGGCTTACTTTCCTTTCTCCCATCGTAAATCTATTCTTTTAATATAACACTATCCTGAACTTTTCACTTTCCAGTCAAGTTTTTATTTCTCAAGGGAATATATGTTTGTTCAGAATTGTGAATTATTTCTTTAAATCCTTTCGATTTCTTACCTCTTGTCACATCTTTTGACAATTTCTTAACTTTCTCCAGCCAACATGCCCATCATACCTTTGGAATTGGTTTTGATCAGTTAGTTGTGAATACAGTTTTGGACTTAACCACATCATTCTGAAACTTCATATCCTATTATATCATGGTTACCCTTCGCCAAAAAATCCTTTACTAAAATATTACTAATTAACGCTGTCCCGTTACACAATACTAGATCTTAAATAGCCTGTTCCCTAATTGGTTCCTTGACATATTATTCTATAAAACTGTCAAGTGCATTCCATGCACTTGGCTTCTAAGCTACTTTTGCCAATTTGGCTTCTCCAGTTCATGTGACGATTAAAATCCTCCAGGATTATTGCATTAACATTGTTGTATATTCTCAATTTCCTAATTTAAATATTAGATACTGATATTATAACTCTCTTCAATCGTCTCCTGTCTGCACCAGGGTAAATGAAAAAATATGACTTTTGATTGGGGCAAAAAGCTGTAAGATTAGTGAAATTCAAATGGACTCGACAATTATTTCTGTATTGTGGGGGTCAGTATGGTGGGTGAAAAAAATATTCCTGCAGAATGAGCCATGGGGCCTTTTGTCCCCATTACTGAATACCAAGGTACCTTCAGAAATTCCTCAATGCAATCTGTCAGTTGCTTGTGTCCTTGGATATTTAACTCCAGTTCATAAAAACGGGATAACAGCTTAGACTCCCTCCCGCACTGATTACACCTGAAATTAAACAGAGATATTCCTAATTAAGCGGAGACTAAACAAATTACTGTTTTGAAAATGCAGTAGTATAGTATAAATTATAGCTTGACAAGTGGAACTCAGCTTCCATGTTAGATGTACTTGGGATATAAGATGTTGAATTAAACAACCATCAGATTCCCGCCTGGATCACCACAAATTTCATTCATTTCGAATAGCTGAACATTTGGTCAGATTACTCGTCTTCTCTCAGACTTGCTAACAATTACTTTCAAAAATTCTGCTCGGTCACAGGTTAGCAAATCAATTTATTTCAAAATTTCGATAAGTCAGCTTTCATTGTTCTATTTAATTTTAATGTTCTGTTTAATTAGTTTGTGCAACCAATGTTAAGCTGCTAACTGTCAGTGTGGATGTAAAATGTATACAACAGGAAAAAGATAATTATATTTACAGATCATCTGCATCACTTTGTATATAGTGAGGTAAATTCAAGATATAGTTATTTGATGTCGACATCATGTTATTTAAAAAGTAATGGACAGTTGCAGAAAACACAAAAGTGCTAAAATGCCTTCAGCAAAAAACTTGCATTTATAAAGCGCTTTTAATGTAATAAGACTCAAGGGGCACTTCACAGGGGCAGAGTCAGGGAATAGCTGGCAGTGGGGCAAAAGGGGAGGAAGTTAAAAGGATAGGCGACTAAATAGGTGATTTTATGAAGCACTTTAAATAGAATGGAGAAAGTGGGGGGAGTGATCAGGGGAGTGAATGCCAACACTTAGGGCCTAGACAGCTGATGATATGGCTGTCAATGGTAGGGCACAGAGAGCCAGGGTGTGCAATGGGACAGATGGGGGTTTCAGCAGCAGAAGGGCTGAGGCAGAAGGAGAGACAGACAATAGTTATTGAGAAATAGTCAGTCTTGGTGACGGACAGGATCTGGGGTTGGAAACTGAGCTCAGGGTCAAAGTAAAAGCAAAATACTGCGAATGATGATGATCTGAAATATAAACAAAGAGCTGGAAAAACTCAGCATCTGTGGAGAGAGAAGAGAGAAAGATAGTTGACGTAGAGTCCAATATGACTCTTCATGATTAAATTGGAGGCTAGAGAATGGAGATTGTGGCGTGATCTACAAACAGTGGGCCTGATTTTCCCCTCCCAACGCTGAACACACCCACTTCAAAACCAAAAGAAAGGTAAACTTATTACAAGCTCATAAAATGGTCAGTTAACAATCCCTTTCGCAGCTGTGTAAGCAAGCCCCAATAGACCCAAATCCATTAGTGTCTTGGGGCTCAGCCAGGCATTCATAATGAAGTCATTTTGCAAAACACACATCTAGCCATCTGTTCAGCCTGCTTTGTTGATACAGTTGCCGGTGAACGGAGGTGGGCCTTGGCATCTGCCCGCCTCCGTTGCTGCCCTGGTTGGTAACAGTCCCAACTTGACCCTTGAGGACCAAAATTCCGGTGAATGCGCTGACTTTACGAAGTCAGGATTGCAATGCCTATAAATGGCCCGACTCACACTTCCTGAACCAAGGAGAAAAATTCAGCCTAATGACTTGGGTTGTTCCAGTGGAGGAAATTTCTGCTCATCCAAGACTGGATGTCGGAGGGCGAGCCAAACAACAAATGACCAATGTTTTCAGAAAACAATCTCTAACCTAGTTTGGTTTATCTTGAGTTTTGGTGATAAGAATCAGTTAACTGTTTATGTTGGTTGTGAGTTTTCCCCCACAATTTGGAACAAAAAGAATACAGGTTTTGAGGCCATTATCCCTTTTGCCATTCATCTCTCCTGTCTTCTATCTTATCATAGACCCTCCCTTTTGTTCTTTTCTGCCCGTTCTCCCTTTCTCTGCCTTGATACTTGGTTAAAACCGGTTTTGTCTCCAAGCATTTTCCAGTTCTGAGAAAAAAGTTATCAACTTGAAATATTAATTGGTTCTCTCTCCACAGATGCAACCTGACAGGAGTTCAGCACAAAAATCCAAGCTAGCTCGCCAGTGTGGTATTGAGGAAGTACTTCACTACCAGAGGGGCAATTTTTCAGATGAGACATTAAACCAAAGCCCCATCCGTCCTCTCAGTGGGTCCCATAGCACTATTTTGAAGAAGTGCAGTAGAGTTAACCCTGCCGTCCTGGTTAATATTTATCCCTCAGTCACAAATATAGGTAATGGTTTCTGAGAACTTGAGTGCAAATTGGCTGTCACATTTCCTATATTATAACAGTAACTACATATCAAAAAAATAGTACTTCATTGGTTATAAAGTATTTTGGAACGTCCTGAGGTTGTGAAAGATACTACATCAATGCAAGTTTTTTTAACTTTTATTCAGCAGTTCCTATTTTTAATTACAGGTTTTTCATTGCACACCTTGCTCTTATGTAAAAACCCATTTAGCTAATTCCTTTTAAACTGCTAAAGGATAGCTTAAAAATAGCTCATGATACTCTTCATCACAATGAGAAGCAGAGCTCCATCTTGCCTCAAACAGGTTTTTTTTGCATATGATTGCCTAATGTATTATAAAGACTGGTATCAGGAAATGAGTTTGCCTTTGTGGGCTGATATTATAGACAGTTGAGTCTTGTCTTAGTAAATGGCTTTGAGAGGACATAAACAGTCATTTTGTCGGGGGTGGGTGCGGAGGAGTGGGATGGGGGAGGGTGTACCAGTGCCTGCAATCAGAACCTAAGTTTGTTTAAGTAAGTTTGCTTCACAATTCTAATTTTTGAAATGTTAACAAGTTTCAGTTCTCAGCCAGGTTTCCAGGGCAGACAACTAAGAGGCTGCATGAATTCATAACTTATCTACTTGAAATAGAGGCTCTGCTGATTGCCTGTGAAGAACGTCTTTGATTTTCAGAGGAATTCTACATTTTGGAAGTACTGCAGAATTGTACATAAGCTGGGGATTTCCATATACTTGGCTACTACTTACTGCACTTCTCATACAAGGTGACCAAGAGGGGCTAATTCAGTGACTGAGCTCAAATGTTATTGGACGGAGCTAGCTCTAAAGACGGGCATGTACTGAAATAGTTCACACTTCATTTAAGTCAAATCTTTGATTGCTATTTTCTTGCTGAGTCTTTCTTCTGTGTTATAAAACAAGTAAACCAATCTGACCATCAGTTTGAAGTTGAAGATGACAAACAGCCATTGTTAATATCCACTGCTCAAATTGTACAGAACTAGGTGAGCAGCCCCAGTGGCTGCCACTGCTTAAACCTGCAACAAAAACAGTAGTGGTTAGTCCAATGGAATGCTATTCCATTCACAATGCTTGCCAGAATGCAAGTTTCAGTTCAAAGAAGATACATGTTGCTTATGGAAACTGACTTTTCACTGTGAATCTGAATTAGCAGTGTTTGGATAGCACCTGAATTATAATCATCATCACAGAGCACCTTTCAGTTTAGGTTATCACCAATATTTGCTTTAAGCTGCATGGTCATGCAGCAGCCTAAAAATCCTTGCATACACCACGCACAAGCCAATCCTACCAAGTTGCTGCGCAAACAAATTTAATGGCCCCATGAACCTAAAGGAGTCAGCCACAAACTACAAAATAAAATCAGGATTATGTCAGTCATCACCCGACTGCAAGTTCATGTATAGCTTGAATGACTGCATCCAGATCAATCTAAGTAAACCTGATACATTTCTTTACAAGATGAAGGATTTATTCACCATTTGGCCAAATAAACTTCACAAAACACCAATGATTGCAGCACACAAACTTTGTAACAAGTGTAAACATTAAACATTGCCTTGAAATTTGTAATTTCATTACAATTAAAAATGTGGTGACCATGAGAATACCAATACACAATAACTATTCATGAAGAAGTCTCCCGATCTCAGTGGTGATGGGAAGAATCCAGCATGAAAATTCAGCATTTCAGCCCCAACAGAAAAAGCTTTGGGATCACAATCACTCAGCTGCCCCTGTGCACCTACTAGGAAGCAATTACAAGATAGTCCCAGCAAAGGCAGAGGAATCATCTATGGAACCTGAACAAAATGGCATTACAACGAGAGGTAAATAAACTCATAATACAGAGATTCCCAGACAAAACACACAAGAAAAATAAATAACTTGCATTTATATAGCACCTTTTATGACCTTAGGAATGAAGTATTTCTCAAGTGTAACCAATGTTGTAGCTTAGAGAAACAGCAACCAATTTGCACTCAGCAAACCCCAAAAGCAGCATCAAGATAAATGACCAATCTGCCTTAGCTATGTTGATTGAGGATAAATATTGGCTCAGAAACCTGGAAACTCCCTGACTCCTGTCCGAATACAGTAAAACTTTTGTTACCCGGCATGCTCCAGGAATGGGTGGTGCTGGTTAGCAGGGAGTTACATTACTCTGGAAACAGGGCACAGTGCTGCTCTGTCTTTGAGGGGTTGAGGGGAGAGGGGAAGCAGCTGGGCAGTCAAGGGCCCCAGCACAGCAGGGAATCAAAGTCAAGCCACAACAGCTGAAATCCAAGCCAACACCATGACCTTCAAACTGGCTTTAGAGCTGTCAGTTTCACATGATAATTGCTCCGAGTGGTAACTGCTGCTTCAGATTTCCACACAACTTCGTGGGTTTCCAGCTTTACAACTGAAAACCAAGCTGACACCACAACTGAAGACCAACCCCGACATTGGTGTGTTGGAAACCGCCATTTAACTCTGTTTCTGACCTTCAGGCTGGCTTTTTAAAAAAAATCGAGCATTCAGCTGGTAGCGCGCCAGATAACATGAAGTTGATCCATTTCAGAAATCAGACAGGGCCAGAGTTTAACATCTCAGCTAAAGGCAGCGCCTCCGACAATGCAGTGCTTCCTCAGTGCTGTCCTGAAGCATTAGCCTAGATTGCTATGGAAATCTCTGGAATGAAGCTTGAATCCATGACCCACCGACTCAGAAATGAGAATGCGGTCATCTAGTCTAGGCTGACTCCTTAGAAATCAAAACAACAATTTACTATCTGTGACATTGTTCATCGAGTCAGAAGGACCAGTTTTATAACAATAGACATCTTCTCAACAGAATGAATTGGGCAAGTGTGACAGGAAGTAACTCAGATTTGGATGAAGTGATATAGGTCTCCCATGGCATTGCTCTTGTTTTAAAATTAGGGGTTGCTCTTTTAGGACAGAAATGAAGAGCTCTATATCACTTCATTTTTATCTGAGGATTGTGCGACTTTGGAACACTACCTCAGAAGGCGGTGGAGGCAGGGGTCATTGAATATTTTTAAGACAGAGGTAGACTGATTCCTTTGCCTGTTATCAGGGACAGATGGGAATGTGGAATTCAAAACACATTCAGTCATGATCTTATTGAATATATTGACCAGGCTCGAGGAGTCCAATGGCCTACTCCTGTTCCTATTTCTTATGTTGACAATGCCAGTTCTGTACCTACCTTTTCTACTTTATTCTTGGGATGTGGGTGTCACTGGCAAGGCCAGCATGTGTTGCCCATCCCTAATTGCCCTTGAACTGAGTGGCTTGCTGGGCCATTTCAGAGGATGGTTAAGACTCAGCCACAGTGCTATGGGTCTGGAGTCACATGTAGGCCAGACCAGATAAGGATGGCAGATTCCTTGTCTAAAGGACATTAGTGAATTAGATGGATTTCTTACAATAATCGATGATAATTTCATGGGCACCATTACCAAGGCTAGCTTTTTATTAAATGAATTCAAATTCTACCAGCTGTCATGATAGGATTTGAACCCGTGTCCCCAGAGCATTAGCCTGGGACTCTGGATTGCTAGTCCAGTGACATTACCACTACGTCACCATCTCCCTCTGAAACCAGAGCAAACAGGGCAACAAACTGCACCACCTTAACCAATCAGATTTAAAACTGAGGAGTAAACAGCACAAGGACTGAGTAGGAAGAGTAAGTTAGAGTAGATCGATTCAATGCTAAGTCAAGTACAGAAAGAGGAACATGGTGAGGAAAAGAAAGACTGGATTAACAGAGGGGGGAAAACAAACAGGTAAAAACACATTTTAAATTTAAATTTCCAACAATTAATAGCTGAAGGAATGAGACTCCACACTCGTAATAGTTAATTTTCAGTACTAGAAAGTAATTAACAAGTACCACATTAAAATTGAACTTAAGACTTGACTTGTTAAGACTCAACTTTCTATGGAGAGTTTAGACTGCATTTACTATGTAGCTGCAGCTACATTTCAATGGTTATGAAGACAATGACCATTGACTTCATAACCATGAAAGACATGCCATTTTTTCAAAATTAATGGCAGTGACAAAATTCAGACAGCAACTTCTGGATAATGACATTTAAACGTGTGCCTTGCCTGAAATTGCTGTTCTAGTTGTGCAGAACAACAGTAAGGGCCATTAGGCTCACCATTATTTTGACATCACAATCTGAAACCATTGGTTTGACTTTGCAAATATATTAAAATAACTGCACTCCTGGTGTTGGGGGAAACAAATGTAGAAAAGTAATATACTGATTTTTTTCTTTAATTCATTCATGGGATGTGGGCATTGCTGGCAAGGCCAGCATTTATTGTCCATCTCTAATTGGCCTCGAGAAGGTGGTGGTGAGCTGCCTTCTTGAACTGCCGCAGTCCAGGAGTAATTTGCTCGAGAAGTTCCTTTTTAAATTGTTGACCTTTCAGACTCAGAGATAGACTACCTAAAAGGCTTAATTCGACATTCTAAATGAAAAATTGTTTGAAATGAGAGTTCCCCTACTGTAAGCAGTTAAAAAAAAAATTTTACTGTTCAAATTCCATGCTGAAAGCAATTACTCACTTGCTGTGTCTGAGCTCCTGGTATATAAAGACAATCTTTCTAGAGTACAGTAGGTTCTCATGAACCAATAGTCACATGGAAAATTCTAATGAAATTTCACAACTTCATCTCCATAATCCTACACGGCCAAATCAGACCCACTGTCTACAGCACTGGAATGAGTAAAAAACGACTTATTGTACATTTCATACTGTGAAAAAAGGAGCAAACGCCAAATCAATATGGATATTGTCTAAAAACTAGAATCGAGGACAGGAAAACTTGTGGGATATTATTTTGTACTAGCGTGATTGTTAGTACACAATGACCAGCATTAGAAATGGGACCAATAGCAAAACTGCAAGCCTCATCTTACAAAAGTATTGCTACTATTTCACCAGTGATTTAAATTATCTAAGACTCTTCCTCTAACCCAGGCTTCAATGGATTATCCTAAATAAATTTAACATTATTGTGTGGTTTCCAGTTAGAAAAATTATTCACTAAAGAAAAGGGGATAAAGGCAAAATCCAGATTATAAATAATGTTAAAGGTGATTGTAGTAATTATGGGTTTATTTAGTGTGTAATGTACCTTTAAGAATAATACTGAAGATCACGGTTGGCAGTAAGTAATAAGAGAGTAGCGCAGGCTACCTCAGCAGCCAGTGTAGAGATAGAATTGGAGTTGAGAGCACACGTGTAGTTGCTGCTGAGTATATTGTAAACAAACAAAGTTTCCACCCAATAAGTGTCTTCTGATCAACACTATCACTAATAGCACAACTCGACCACCCTACAACAGTAATATAAATAATTCAGTTTAGAAAAAAATATAGGGAATAACGTAACTGGAAATACAATAGGAGGGAGAAGAAAACAAGTGTGGCAATTTACAGCATCAGGACAAAAAGTCTAATTTGCTCAAATAGGAGCGTTCTATACACACAAGAAATAAAGCAAAATGTTAATCCAGTTTAAAGGGTATAATGTGGTTGCCATCCCCAAGATATGGCTAGGCTATTGAGTTGGATGATCAGCCATGAATGAATGGTGGAGCAGGCTCAAAGGGCCGAATGGCCTACTCCTGCTCCTTGTTTCTATGTTAAAAGCTAGGCTTAACTGGGAGATGGATGAGGTTATAAGGGCGGACAGGGAAGTTGAAAAAGGTGGAATTGTAGAAAGAGAGAGAGCATCACTTAACAGTAGGTAGTGAAAACTCTGCATAGAATTTAAAGAATAGAAAAAGATGGAAGACATTGGTGGGAGTTTTCTAGACCATCTGACAGCAATGATAAAGCAACTGAATGCATAAACACAAATTAGGACAGCTTGTTGCAAAAACAGAGTGGTTATAATTGGACATTTCAGTTTTCATTAACTAGAAGCAAAACAGCTCACGTCCCAAAGGCAGGAAGTTTCTCTAGTGTATGAGACACAGTTTCAGGGAACAATAAGTTCCAGAACCAACATGAGAACATGAGTGATGAGCCTGAATTAGTCAGCAACCTAAATGGTAAAATAACACCTAATTAATTGTGGCCATAACAATAGCATAGTGGTTATGCTAGGCTAATGCTCAGAGGACATGCAACCAAACAGCACTGCAGCAGCTGAGGAATTTAAATTATTTTAATAAATAAAATTGGAATCAAAACATTAGCCTTAGTATGTGACTGAAACTATCAGATTGTTGGAAAAACCCATCTGGTTCACTAATGTCCTTCAGAGAAGGAAATCTACCTTCCTTATCTGGTCTGGCTTATTTGTGACTCCAGACCTATAGCAAATGTGGCTGCCATTTAAATGCCCTATGAAATGGCCCAGCAAGGCACTTGGTTACATCACACCACTCTGAAAAAAATGTATTAATATCAAACTGATCATCAACCTGGGCATTGAATTCAGACAGAACAAAAGAAAACACTGCTCAGCCTACCCTGCAAACTCCTCTTCACAAACAAAACTGGGCCAGCTGTCCCACAGTCCATTCAAGCAGCAGCCTGACATAGGTATGGTACTGAGAGAATGTCTTCCCTGTGCATCCTATCCCTGGGCAAGTCTCACTGGCAGGACAGACCCATCAGAGGTGATGGCACAGTGGTATACATTTGGCAGGGAGTGGCCTTGGGGGGTCCTCAATAATAACTCCAGACCCAATGGAATGTTATGGCTTCAGGAAAACTACAGCAAAGAAACCTCCTGCTGATTACCAACTACAAGAGATGAATCAGTACTCCATGTTGTACACCACTTGGGGAAAGCAAGTAGGTAGTACAGGACGTACTCTCTATGGTGACTTCAATGTACGTCACCTTTTGTGGCCCTGGAGAACCACTGCTGGCCAAGTCCCAAAGGACTTAGTTGCCAGACCCTGCTTATAGCAGAGAACCAGAGGGAAAAGCCTACTTGATCTTATCCTCACCAATCTGTCACTGACGTATCCATGACAGTATCAGTAGGAGTGATCCCAGGGTCCTTGTAGAGACAAAATCCTGCCTTCACACTGAGGACACCATCCATCATGACCAAGACCAGCCCAATGAGACTATATCTGGAGTGCTGTGTAGTTTTGCTCTCCTTATTTGAAAAACAGGATAGAATTGCATTAGCAGTTCAGAGAAGGTTCACGCGACTCATTCCTCAGATGAAGGGCTTGTCTTATGACAAAATGTTGAACAGATTGCGCCTATACCCATTGGAGTTTAGAAGAGAGGTGATCTTATTTAAACTTATAAGATCTTGAGGGGACTTTATAAGTTGGTTACCGGTAGGATGTTTGATCTTGAGGGGGAGACTAGAACTAGGGGAGTTTAGAAAAAAGGTCTCACTGTTAAGATGGACATGGGGAGAAATTCTCTCTCTCAGAGGGTCATTAATATGTGGCATTCTCGTCCTCAGAAATCAGGAGGCTGGGTCAGTGAATTTATTCAAGGCTGAGTTAGACAGGTTTTTGATAGAAAAGGGAGTCAAAGGTTATGAAGGGCAGACAGGAAAGCAGGGTTGATACCACAATCAGATCAGCCATGATCTTATCAAAAAGCATAGCAGGTTCAAAGGGCCAAATGGCTTATTCCTGTTCCTAAGTCCTATGTTCTCATGAAATCTTCAAGGACAGTGGGGCCCAGCACATCAGTGCAAAAGATCAGGTTGAAGCATTTGCAATTATCTGCAGCCAGAAGTACCAAGTGGATGATCCATCTCAGCGACCTCAAGGACCCACCATCACAGATGCCCATCTTCAGTCAATTCAGTTCACTCCATGTGATATCAAGAGATGCTCTGCACATTGAATACAACAAAGGCTAATGTGCCTTGCTAACATCCCAAATGGAGTATAAACTTGTACTCCAGAATTAAACTTGCCTCTAGCCAAGCTTTTGTTTTACAACTACAACACTGGCACCTACTCAGGTATGTTGTGGCCACAAAAGACAGGGCAAATCCAATCAGCTAATTAATGTCTAGTCCACTTCCTACTGCCTTCTTGAACCGCTGCAGTCCCTGTGGTGTAGGTATACCCACAGTGCTGTTAGGAGGGAGTTCCAGGATTTTGATCGAGCGAAGGAACAGGAAAAGGATGGTGAGTGGCTTGGAGGGAAACTTTCAGGTGGTGGTGTTCCCATGCATCTGCCACCCATGTCCTTATAGATGGTAGTGGTAGGTTGGAAGATGCTGCATCAAGGCTCCTTAGGAAGCACCTTCCAAACCTATGACCAATGAAGATGGTGCCCAACCATCTTCAGCTGCTTCATCAATGACCTTTCCTCTATCATAAGGTTAGAAGTGGGGATGTTCACTGATGATTGCAGTATCCAGATCCATTTGCAATGCTCAGATAATGAAGCAGTCCATGCCACCTGCAGCAAGACCTGAACAACATTAAGGCTTGGGCTAAAAAGTGGGAAGTAATACTTGCATCACAGAAGTGCCGGGCGATGACCATCTGCAACAAGAGAACCTAAACATCTGCCCTTGACATTCGATGGCATTACCATTGTCAAATCCCTAATCAACAACATCCTGGGTGTCACATTTACAGAAACTTAACTGGACAAGACACACAAATATTGTGCCGACAAGAGTGGGTCAGAGGTTAGGTATTCACAGCAAGTGGCTCTCAGCCTGTGAACCAACAAATGCAAACTATTTGAACAGAATGTACATATAGAGATCAGATCAATTACCTACTGCACCTCATATCATAACATTTTTTAAAATGCCATTCTGCTCCTTGTGTAGATTTTCACAATCCTTGTACTAATGGCACTGAACTTTTCTCTCGTAAGCTATAAATCTTCATGCCATAACCTGGGGTCTCCAGGTCATGCTCACAGAATAGAGGGTGGGATATCCCATTAGAGACATAAAGGATGACCTCTGAGACCACCTTCAACTCTGACCAGGATTTTCATCATCTTGAATGAATCACACTTCCTTTTGATGTGTCTCACAGCAGCTACAATATTTGTTCAGGCAAACGCATTGCTGGGCTTTTTCAATGAAGATTGATTTGAATCTGGGATGCAAACTTTTACAATGACTATCATGCAGATGGAGCAGAAAGTTGTAAAGAGACATTGATAGATTAAGTGAGTGGGTAAAACTGTGGTAGATGGAGTTAATGTGGCGATGTGAGAGATCATTCATTTTAGATCCAAAAAGATAGATCAGTATTTTCTAAGTTTTTCTAATTTTCTAAGAAACTGGGAAGTGTGTAGCAACTGAGCAATTAAGCAGTCAATATACAGAAATATAAAGCTCGTGGACAAGCACAAAAAATAATTAAAAGCTGAATGTTAGGCTTTATCTTAAAGCAACTGGATACAAAGGGCTGAAAGCTTTGGTTAGACAGCACCTGGAGTGCTACCTCAATTCTGTGCACAACACCTCAGGAAGGATATTCTAGCTTTGGAGTGAGTGCAGTGCAGATTTACCAGAACTATACTGGAGTTAGAAGGGTTAAGCAATAGTGGCAGATGGTATAGACTCAGCTTGTACACCCTTGAATACAGAAGGTTATGGGATGAGAAAATTGAAGTGTCTCATATGATTGAAGAATTTGATAGGGTAGATACAGAATATGCATTTTCTCTGGTCATAGAGTCCAGACAAGGGGACATAGCCCTGAAATTAGGGCTAGGACATTCAGGGAGCATCTCTTTACACAAAGTGTATTGGAAGGTTGGAACACTCTCCCTCAAAAAGCTGAGGCTAGGCCAATTGAAAATTCAAAACTAAGATACAGGTAGATTTTTGTTAGGCAAATATATTAGGGATAATGAGCAAAGATGGGCAAATGGAATTGAGGGACAGATAATCTAACTCAATAGTGAAACAGGCTTGAGGTGTTAAGCAGCCTACTTCTGCTCCTATGCACCCTAGAAGATGGCATTTACACCCCTAGAAATATGGTCAGGTTCAGCAGCTATGTTCAACGAATTAAATCTTCTAACCCAAACAGGTGAAAACCCTTATTTGGTCGAAGTGCTCTACTTTACCCTTGGGATGCTCCAAAATGCTCGGCATTCAATACATTACTTTTTGATGTGCAGTGACAGTTCACCAATAAACCTTTTGCAAACAGCAAGATCCAACAAATGACACAAGATGAATGACCAGTTAAATTGGTGTTTATTAATGTTAGTCAAGAAAAGCGTGCTGCCCACGACACTGGGAGAACAGTGGTTCGCTCTGGATAGCGACAAGGAATACAACAATCTCTTGCACTATCAGGTCTGGCTTTAGTTTAATGACAACACCTTTGACAATGCAGCATGGGGACAGAGGCACAGGTGGTTATCGATTCTCTGGAGAGCAATTTAATCAGTCCCATTCCCCTGCTCCATCCCATAGCCCTGCAAGTTTATTTCCTTCAACTGCCTATCTAAATCGTCACCACTTCCACAATCCTCATGGACACCAAGGTCATGACCACTGGCTGCATAACCACGTTCTTCCTAACCGCCACCCAAATCCCTCGCCTAAAACTTTAAGTCCGTGTTCCCTAATCGTTGCTCCATTAGTTAATGGGAACAGCTTCTCTTCGGCTACCTCATCTAAGCCTGTAAACCTCGATCAAATCTCACCTCAACCTCCTTGACTCAAGGAGAACAACCCCAACTTCTCCAACCTAACCACGCAGGTAAAAGCCCTCTAACCCTGGAACCATTCTTATAAATCTGCTCTGCACCCTTTCTAGAACCCTCACAACCTTCCTAACCCTAGATGGTGGATAACACCACCCTATTCCCCTTGACTGTGGGGTCCACAACCAACGGAAATAGATTTAGGGTGAGACACAAGAGGATTAGAGGGGATTGGAGGAGAGGGTGTAGGAGATCTGGAACACTACCTGAAAGGGTGATAGAGCCAGAAACCATGACAACATTTAAAAGGTACTTGGATATGCATGTGAAATGCCAAAGCTTAGAGGGCTACAGGCTATGAGTCGGAAGGTGAGATTAGGCTGGGTGGCTTCTGGTCGACCTGCGCTGACACAATGGGCCGAATGGATTCCTTCTATAAATTTCTTTGATTGCTATGAAGTGCAGTGACTAGAATTGGATGCAATACTCTACTTGCCAGAATTTTATTAAGGTTCAGCATAACTTCCTTACTTTTGTACACAATACCTTTAATCATGAAGCACAAGATCCCATTTACGGTGCTGACTGCTCTCTCAATTTGTCCTGCCACCTTTGAAGATCTACATACACGTGTCCAGAGGTTCCCTCTGTCCCTGCATAATCTATAAAACTGCACCATTAAATCTATATTGCTTCTCCCTATCTTTTCTCCTAAAATGCAACACCTTATAGTTCTCTGCATTAAATTCATATTTTCAATACCACACTGAAGAAGTGTCATTTTAGAATGTGTGCTTAAGTTCTGGAGTAGGGTTTGAAACTACAACCTTCTGATTTAGTGTGTGAGATTAGCAACTTAACTAACGTGATCCAAAAGACAGGTCTTTTAGTGGAGGTGCTCTTAACGCTGAGTTCAAAACCAGCCCACTAAGCTGGAAAGTATAAAATTCACATGTATGGCCCCAAAAAGCTTGACGTAAATTCTTCAACTGTCACACCATCCAAAATTGCTGCCTCATGCTTGTAGGTGAAACAAGATATATTGCCCAAATAGAAATACATAGTATTTGGTAATTGTGTCCTCAAAGGGTTATGTTGAGGGATTCAGAGTGACCAGAATGCAGAATTAACTAGATGCATTTGCATCAGGCTCTGAATCAGTGAGGGTGACCTTCAAGGAATGGGTAGAGACACATCTGTGAAAGAGTATTCACAAAAGGCAAAGAAACCTGCAGATGGTTGAAACCGTTAAGCAAGTCAATCAGCACCTAAAATCAGCTATTAAAAAAATAGGGTTAAATTAGTACTGTGGGCTACAGTAAAGACTTAAAACAGATAACTAAATTTAATAAATAAACAAAGTTATTAGCTAGATTAAAACCTACAGACAAATGAATGATATTTGAAAACTTGAAAACCTAATTAAATAAAATAGAGACAGAAGCGCAAGTGACGTGCTGCAGTTGTACGGGCACCACTGTGATCCACAATAAGTACATGTGCAGTAAGTGTCTGCAGCTAGAGGAACGTCAGCTCAGGAGCTGATGAGTAGGAGTCCGAGTTTCAGACACTGCAATGCAGCAGCAAGGAAGAAAGTTATCTGAACACCTTGTTCCAAGAAGCAGTCACATGCCTTAGGTTAAGAACTTCAGATTTACTCTGCAGTAAGGGACAGGACGATGTGGCTACGAGTGAGACAGGTATGGAAATCCAGATGGCAACATTGGAAGAGCCTCAGTCCTTGAACCTGTCCAATGGGTTCAAGATTCTTCCACCTTGTATGGATGAGAGCAGGGACTGCATGGTGGGGGCGGGGGGGGGAATGAGCAAACTGACCACAAGCCATGGTGCAGGGTCCCATTCAAGTCGGAGTAACAAGAAATGTAGTAGTGGTAGGGGAATCGATACTGTTCTCCGCAGCCAAGCATGGGAGTCCCAAAGGTTATGTTACCTGCCCTGTGCCAAGGTTAAGGGCATCTCCTCAAAGCTGGAGAGGAACTTGGAATATGAGGAAAAAGTCCAGTTGTCATGGTACACTTGAGTACCAACAACATAGGTAGGACCAAGAAGAGGTTCTGCTGAGGGATTACAAGCAACCAGGGTCAAAAGTTTTTTTTAAAAAGCAGGACCTCTGATAATCTCAGAGATGATAATCTCTGGATCACTACCTAACGCATGATCAAATTGGCAGAGGGTCAATAAGATCAGATAGTTGAACTTATGGCTCAAAAATTGATTTGGGAGAAATGGGTTTCAATTCATCAGGTACCGGCATCAGTACTGGGGAAAGAGGGAACTGTACTTTGGGGCAGCTTCACTTGAAACATGCTGGGGCCAATGGCCTGGCGAATTGAATAACTAAGGCAGCAGATAGGGCTTTTAACTAAATAATTGGTGGGTAGCAGGTGGTGCTGGCTGCAAGTGAGGAGAAATTTAGAAAGTGAAAGAGAAAGTACAAGTCAATAATGCAGGGTAGTAATATGAGTAATGATAACCAGAGTGTGACAGGAAGGAACAGAGCATACAACATTAGGAGCACATCAGCAAATAAAGAGTAGGGAAAAAATGGTAGAGATAAAATTGATGGTTGATTCCTGGGATGAGAGGGTTCTTGTATGTGGAAAGGTCGAGCAGGCTAAATCTACGCTTGTTGGATTTTAGAAGAATGAAAGATTACTTTATTGAAACATAAGATTCTGAGGGGACTTGACAGGGTAGATGTTGGGGGCACAATTTCAGCATAAGGAGTGGCCCATTTAAAATATAAATTAGGAGAATTTCCTAGCTCAGAGGGCTGTGAATTGTTGGAATTCTTTATCCCAGAAAGCTGTGGAGGCTGAGTCATTGAACATATTCAAGGCTGAGATAGACAATTTCTTGAGTCAAGGGTTTTGGGGAACAGGCAGGAAAGTGGAGTTGAGGCCAAGGTCAGATCAGCCATGATCTTATTGAATGGTAGAGCAGGCATGAGGGACCATCTGGCCTACTCCTCCTCCTACTTATCTTATGTAGCATCCATGGACGGAATGAAGAAATTAAAATTTCAGGTGTGGACTCCGTCAGAATCTCCTGAGTGTTTCCACCGTTTTCTCAGATGTTATTTTTCTGATCCGCACAAGTTTTGCTGATGATAGGATTGAATTATTCCAGGCAGTAAGGTTTTTGATTTTGCCCCGAATGAGTGATTGCCACAGTTTAGTCATCTGGAATCCACTGGCTTGTTTCACCACCATTGTTTGAAATATATCATTTGCAACACTGCATTGTATTTTCTGTTCTGAAAAGGAGTGTGTTAGAGTATATATACCTGCATTTGCAGGTTTTACTGAAACCAAGGCAGTTTGGCTAACTTAAGAAAATTATGGGTGGAATAAAATGTTTTGAAATTCTTGACACAAGACAAAAACATCTTAAAGTTAACCAATATGAAGCAGTAGCTTCTTACTTTGCTGAAGGAAGGTATTGCAGCAGAAAAATGCGTAACAGAACATAATTAACCACTGCCTAACCTTCAGGCAATGGTACAGGGTATTGAAGTGAGATAATCAGTTGAATGCTCATGACAGTTAAAGTGATATAATGTTCCAATTAAGTGTATGACAGGGAATCCAAAACGTTTAAAATCGTGCAAACTGGCTTGTTTTCTCCTTATAGTGGTTAATCTCTGAATCAAACACTGAATTAAATGTTACATTATTGTATCACAGGGTGCATTTTTGTTAACATTCTATAGAAGATAGATATGAAAGAGACATTGAATAGTATGAAAACAACGTACAGTTTAAAAATCATATGCATGAATTGAAATAAATCAAATCAGCCAAATTCACTCATCACAAAAGAACATATACTACCAGCAACAAATTACCAGCTTCTGTTTCTCTTCCTTTTCCCACTGCAATTTCTTTACTGATACGTTTTACACTGAAGTATATCTGAAAAGTTCTGCAGCACAAGCAAAGTTCAGTAATAGATTCCAGCACACTCACACTGTAACGTAGGCGTACTGTCCACAGAACTGTTGCTGTATAATATTCTGTACATCTGGATTGTTCTGTTTTGATAGTGTGTCCTCTAGCAGTGACATAAAAAGCTTGGAGAATTCTTGAGCATCCTGTGGATGCAATTGTTAAATATTTTAATCATTTGCAATTAAGATAAAAGTAATCATCGTAACTACCAGATATAGTTAATTAAGCAATGCATAAATTAATGGTTAGGAGAATTTATAAAACGGGAAAATCTTAGAAAGGACATTTCCATCGAGTGCGAAGTGAAGTATGTCATTGCTAATGTAGTCTTCAAAATCCTAACAATTTAATAAAGTTGTGATCTATTGGACTTGATTACCAGTTTTTTGTCGTATTTACAGCTTGAAGTTAAGCGTCCATCAAAAGCAGAGTGGACCCTCAACCACAAACAATGTGAAATTATCTTCTATTTTAGTACTCTGTACCTGCCAAAAAGGACTAAACATTTTAAAGCTAGAATAATTATTACAAAGGCACTAAGAAAGTTTAATACAGCTCTTGAAAATCTAGCATTAAAAATGATCTGTAAAACTGTAGTTAACAGCAATTAAAACACTGGCATGCTACTCCAGCAGACTATTGCATTTAGGTAACAAGATATTTCTCTCTCCAGAGATGCTGCATGACCTAAGTATTTGCAGCACATTTTGTTTTTATTTCAGATTTCCAGTATCTACAGTATTTTGCTTTGCAGAAGATATTTCTGTGAATGCTCACTAATTTAGAAGCAAATAACTGACGATGCTCAACTTTTTACTGTGCTCCCACCAGATTTTTACTTGCCCTTCCACATTTACACTTTCTGACCCTAGATTACATGGTCTCAAAAATCATTCCCTTAATCTTCCTCCACCTTCACCTTCACAATATTAACTACATCATCTGCTGCCTGTCTTCATGCTTTCTCCTTAGCTATAGGCACTCACGATTTCGAACACTTTTCCCATCTCCAGCCATCTAAATCTACTTGGACTCTCCTGCTGGTCTCTTTGCAAATTTTTATCTTAAAGCAGTTTTGCTTAAAGATCTACCCAAATTGTTAATTATCTTGCAGATGCTGACCAATACGTATTATTTGCAGTTTTCCCACATTTAGTGCTTACTTTTTATTAACTGAACCACCACTGTTGGATTGGGCATTAGGTTTCCCTGTTCACTGCTACACCAATTATAATTCTTTATGTTCCTGCAACATGCAATACAAAAGCACAACCCAAGCATGAAATGCCCTCTGACTTGGTATTTAATACTCAAGAAACTATAGTGCCAACTATAAGCCAACAGAAAATATTAGCAAAAAAAGAATTTCCTATTGTTCAAATTGGATAGTTTAACTAGGGTGTTTATTTGCAATTTGGGGGTCATAGGAATCCTGATCCATGCATTACATTTCTTAGCAAACTAGTTGCTTGGATTCACATCCATTTACCTGCTGTTGCCCTGTATCCAGGCCCAGTGCTTTTACAAAACCAGAAGGATCGATATACCGTCTATTGCTACTTTGCAGCAAAGCAAACAAGTACTGAAGGTGCTCACAGATGGACTGCGGTTCAAATTCTGAGGTAGAAAACACAATATTAGTAACTGATCATTGTTGTAATTAATCTTGTTTTTCTCTAGAATGCCTCACCTTCACGCTTTATAGCCTATAGAGCAAAACATACAAAACAATCCACTTTAGTGATCACTTCTTGTTATAATATGGATGTAAATGGTTAAATATTGCTTGCTAAAACACATTTGTATTGAATTGGCACCATTTCCATTGATCATACGGCCCTACATTCCATTGTACCAAACAACCCATAAAGAACACTTTACTCTTGTCTCAACTCTATAATATACTGCAGGTATACTGAAATGGAGCCAAGACTAAGCAGTGCACAGTACTTTTATATAGTTTACCAATCAGCTGTGTAAACTGCTGGTCAACTCTGCTCAGCCTTTTCGCAAAACTGCCTACCAGCACTTTAAAGCTCTCAGTTCTAATGGTTTTGAGATCACCATCGTCTGATTTAATGATCATTCAGGCCCCTTTCCAAATCTGCCATTATAACTCAATTGCGCTGCATTTAAGTCTATTTCTTCTACAAAGTGTAAGCCACATTGTTTGAAGAAAAGCAACACCTCCACACAAGAAACTGCCTTCATCTTTCAAGTGTGGTGAATAAATGATACTGTATTTGTTTAAACAAATTCTCATTGCATTCAAGAGCATCATACGAACAGCAAAATTGCTGCTTCACCCACTGTGCAAGCCAAGTGCGTTTGTGAGGCATCAGTGCAGTTTTGAACTCTACAGCATAACCACTGGGGTGGGTGGGGAGGGTATATTTTCATTTTATAAACTATGCACATACTTACATTTTATAAATGTGTACATTTATTTGTATATACCAGAATGTCAAACATTAGACATTCATTACGTACATCATTATCCTCGAACAACACCGCATGGGGAAATAACATTCATGTTCAAACAGTAGTCTTCAAGAGTTTTTTTAATAAAAATAACTCCAAAGAATATATTAATTTGAAATCAACCTAACAATGACTTACATTAGGATGAATGCAACAAGAAAGTTGCCATGCTGTGATGTAACAGATACCTCTTCTACTATTAAAGGCGCTTAAGTTTTGGGGCCACATGATGATTGAGCAAATTCAAAAGCAATCTGAATAAATTAACTGAATGGGTCTTAATGTCAATGGATAGCCTTTGATGGAGATGATGCCTTTACGGGGAAGCCAGTTAAGTACACGAGTGAGAAAGAAGGTTATGCAGATAAGGTTAAATGAAGTAGGGTGTGAGGAGGTTCATGTGGAGCATAACCACCGGCACAGACAAATTAGGTTGAGTGTTACAGCACAGAAACAGGCCAACGTACAATGGAAACGCAAACACAATAAAAGAATGCTCATTTGTAAAGGCAGAAAACAAACAAGTTTGAGGATCATTACTAAGCATTCAATGAAAGCATCCAGTTAATGAGAATTTATTAACAAAGGGTATTCACTTACCTGGGTGCATCTAAAGGGGTTTGACTAAAAATTATTCTAATCTAGTATCTAGGCCATAAAGTTTGGCCACAACTGAAATAACTCATGCCTTCTTGGGAAGCCTATTTTCAAAAAGAAAATGACCATCTGGAATCAGAGAAGGGCCAACTGGGACTCCTATTCCTATAAATTACGAACCAGTCTTACATTTTTGTATAATGTCCCTTCCTTTCTCCTTATGTCTAGTTTTCAAAGCAGACGTCAACTTCAAAAACCCACAGTTTAGACCTTAACAGAAATTGAGCTTTTACACTAAATGTCTGATTCAATAAATAAGGGTAAAACAGGGAAGAAAATTTAGACACATCCTGACCTCAAAATACATTCTCAAAACTGACCCTCACTGTGACAGTTTCTAGCTTCATCATACAAAGAGGGAATACATTATTCCTTAACCAAGTGAAAAAGGAACTTCAGCCCAGGACTGCCAATCCTGTTCTTGCAGGTGCTATAATTCAGTGCAGGCTCTCTCACTCACTACCTCTCCACACAACTTGGGCTGAGATCAAGAACTCAACAGGTAATGAACGCACAGAACCCATGTCCTATGACAAAGCACATTACCACATCCATGTACTGGGACATTTTCCACAGCTGCTTGTTTTTACACTGTCTATCTAAGGGAAACTGCCATATCAAGTTCTGGATAAGTTTGTCTTGAGCTGAATTAATGATCATGCTTATCATCATCCAGGCCATGACCACACATCTAATAATACAGAAACTATTAAAAAACTACTGCACTGAAATGTGGTCGAAGACAGTTTTTTCTCAATTTCCTCAAGGCTAATCTACAGCCAATACTCACCTGCATCTTCCTCAATCCCTTCTCCAGTCCCTATCTCCTTTCGAGGACCATGGCAGAGATACAGTGCTTGTCGCAACTCAAGGTTGTGAAACCAAACCTGAAGCAAGGTGTTGACGTAACAAGTAGCTCCGAGATTAGTCAGTCCTACAAAGGTATTCTTAGAAAAAAGAAAAAGAGTTTGAATTATGAGAAATAATTTATTTTTTTTTACAAACAAGGTGAGGATTCTGGGTTTCTAAAATTGCTAAACTATAGAGCTTAAAGGGAACTTTCTGTAGATACCAGCCCAACTGCCCAGTAACTGACCAAAAATATGAAGGGCCTAGCTCTCAGGATGTATTCTAAATACAGGAAAGGCAGTGTTAAAAAAAAACATTTAACACCATATTCACAACTTTGCCCAATGCATTTCTGATTCAAATTGCTGGGAATGCAATCTCAATACTCATTCTCATGGCATATATATTTGTACTTTATTCTTTTGGTGCATCTCTGACAAAGTGTGCCAACGTTTGTAAAATGTTATTGATATAGCCATGAGCAGCTATTCAGCAGTTTTTAAACAGTGATAAATTACTTCCCATTAAGACAAAGATTAAAATTATCCAGCACCATTTTATTCAAATATTATACAACCTAAAACTGAAAGAAGTCAAAAAGCACCATCTCCTAGACAGCCTATACTCACTAGCAAGTATTCCATTAAACATCTCCTCCTCCAAGAGCCTTTGGATATTTTACCAATTAACCCCCTACTGCGTATCTACACAGCATATTACAAATATCCAAACAATTCAGATCTACCAGCGGAGTTTCCAGTAGGTCATGCAGATCAATTCACCCAAAAATCAGTCAAACCAGCACCAAAGGTGAAAGAATAAGAAATAGTAAAAGATAAGTAGTCACTTGTAGGAGTGGTTTGCAGGCCCCCTAACAGTAACTATATTGTAGGATGAAGTATACAGGAAAAAATAATTGGCGCTTGTGAGAAAGTACAGTGATAATCATGAGTGACTTTAATCCAAAAATAGATTGACGAATCAGATTGGCAAAGGTAGCCTTGAAGCTCAGAGTGTGCTTTTGGGAGTTTCTTACAGCAGCACTTTCTACAGCCAACCAGAGACAGCAGGCTATACTAGACCTAGTAATGTGTAACAAGATTGGATCACATCATGGGAAAGACCCCTAGGTAGTAGTGATCATAACATGATTGAATTTCACATTCAGTTTGAGGAAGAGAGGAGTGGGTCTAAGACCAGTGTTTTAAACTTAAATAAAGGCAATTATAAAGTTATGAGGAGAGAGCTGCTCAAGGTTTTTTTTAAATTCATTTTATGGGATGTGGGCATCACTGGCTAGGCCAGCATTTATTGCCCATCAAGAAGCTGGTGGTGAGCTGCCTTTCATGAACTGCTGCAATCAATTTCACCCACAGTGCTATTACGGAGGGAGTTCCAGGATTTTGACCCAGCAACAGTGAAGGAACGGCGATATATTTCCAAGTCAGGATGGTGTGTGGCTTGGAGGGGAACTTGTAGGTGGTGGTTTCCTATGCATTTGCTGCCCTCGTCCTTCTAGGGGGCAGAGGCCATGGGTTTGGAAGGTGTTGTCAAAGGAACCTTGGTGAGTTCCTGCAGTGTATCTTGTAGATGGTACACAGTGATAACAATGTGCATACATGGTGAAGGGAATGAATTTTTAAGGTGGTGGATGGGGTGCCAATCAAGTGGGTTGCTTTTCCCTGGTTGGTGTCGAGCTTCTTGTGTTATTGGAGCTGCACTCAACCAGGCAGGAGGACAGCATTCCATTATAGTCCTGACTTGTGCCTTGTAGTTTGTGGGCAGGCTCTGGGGAGTCAGGAGGTGGGTTACACTCTGCAGAATTCCTAGCCACTGACCTGCTCTTGAAGCCACAGTATTTATATGGTCAGTCCAGTTCAGTGTCGTGTCAACGGTAGCCCCGAGGATGTTGATAGTGGGGGGTTCAGCAATGGTAATGCCATTTAATGTCATGGGGAAATGGTTAAATTCTCTCCTGTTGGAAATGGTCATTGACTGGCACTCGTGGGGCACAAATGTTACTTGCCACTTATCAGCCCAAACCTGAACATTGTCCAGATCTTGCTGCATTTGGGCATGGACTGCTTCAGCACCCAAAGGCTCAGTGCTAGGGCCACAACTATTTACAGTCTATATCAATGACTTGGATGAAGGAACGCAACGTGTGGTTGCTAAATTTGCCGATGACACAAAGGTAAGTAGAAGATTACGTTGTGAAGAGGACATAAGGAGTGTGCAAAGGGATATCGACAGGTTGAATGAAAAGGCAAAAATTTGGCAGGTGGAGTATAACGTGGGAAAATGTGAACTTTTCCACGTTGGTAGGAAGAACAGAAAATAGAAAAGCAGCATATTATGTAAATGGAGAGATTGCAGAACTCTGCGGTACAGAGGGATCTGGACGTCCTGGTTCATGAATCACAAAAAGTTAGTATGTAGGTACACCACGTGTTTAGGAAGGCAAATGCAATGTTGGTGTTTATTGCATGTAGAATTGAATATAAAAGTTACCACAGTTCTACAGGGCATTGGTGAAACCACATCTTGGGCACTGTGAAAAGCTTTGGCCTCCTTATTTAAGAAAGGATCTGATTATCTCAGAAGCAGTGCAGAGAAGGTTCACTCAACTGATTCCTGGGATGAAGGGGTTATCTTATGAGGAATGGTTGGGCCTGTTGGAGTTCGAGTTTAAACTCCCATTGGAGTTCAGAAGAATGAGAGGTGATCTTATTGAAACATAAGGTCCTGAGGGGACTTGAAAAGGTGGGTGCTGAAACGATGTTTCCCTTTGTGGGAGAGACCAGAACTAGGAGACAGAGTTTAAAAATAAACAGTCTCCTATTTAAGATGGGGATGAGGAGAAAATTTTTCTTCGAGGATCACGAGTCTACGGAATTCTCTTTCTCAGAGAGCAGTGGAGGCAGGGTCATTGAATATTTTTATGGGTGAGTTGGTTAGATTCTTGACTAACAACACAATCAAAGGATACAAGGGTTAGGAAGGAAAATGGAGCTGAGGCCACAATCAGGTCTGCCATGATCTTATCAAATACAGAGCAGGCTTGTATGAATTGCAAAGGCAAATTACATAGGGCAGAAAATCGAGTTTCCATGATCTTTTGCACTGATTTGAATAAATACTGCACTCAAAGCTGGCCCAGCACATAAAACTGGCCAGAACCCGAGACTGAATTCATCACTATGGCGCGTTTCCACTAATTCTGCCACTGTGCCATTAGGGGCCTTCAAGGAGGCTCTCAAAATTAAGCTTTTATGGTGGAAGAACAATAGACATCTTTAAGGAAGTAAGTATTTAATTTACAAAGGAATTGACTACTGTACACCAGTGTAACTAATAAATGGTTTTCTTGGTTCTTTTCAATTATTTTAAATTAGATTAGTCACAGGTGCCGGACCGGGCACTGATTAAAATGCTTACATTCTGCGATAAACTCATTTTTCAGTTGTATTAATGAAACTGCACCAGGTTACCACTCAAATAAGTCAATTAATTATTTTTTAATGTAAGAAAAAAATTATATTCTAACATACTTCCTGAATGCACCGGTCCATGGAAGATATAAGCTTGTGACTGTGCAAATGAGTTTGAGCAGGAGCTTGAACCAATTGTTATTAATTCAGAAAACTAGTGTAATTCTGATCACAATTCATGCCCAGATGGCAGATTTCACTTGAAAAGAAAACTCTACCCATTTACATTTTGCACCAAACTATTGCCAAAACACACTATTTACTCACCTTGCACCTCCTTTCAGAGTTTGGATCATCAATGTTGTGGAAGCTATTTTCATCAATTTCTCCCAGCCACACATGTTCACCAAGACCCACTAAGCAGTTTGGGTTTCCTCTACAGTTGCGTCTAGATTGTGGAAGGGGAAAGCAAACATCAGTAATAAAGCCATGCATGAATTCTGCAGACAATTACTATAGCCCCCTTGCCAGCAAAAAACTGTTACAGCATATGGTAATCTAATTGTCTAATCTTGCCATTTTAGTTTGTGATTTTTGTTTTACTAACTCACTCAAAGCTTCCTATCGTGCACCCTATTGGATGTCCTTGATTTGACTGTACACTCTGCTGAGTGAACAAAAGCAACAAAGCATCTATTAGAGACAGGGAGGTAAGGAAAGTGGGTGGAGAAGCCAGTTTCCATTTCTGATCACTATCCAGTGACCAAGGCAGCAAAATTAACATCTGAGGAAGGACAAGATCAGGCTGCCTTCCTACCATGGTCTGAATCTCAGTACTCACTACCTATGCTCACAAAGAATGGGTCTGGGTAGAGTTGCAGAGAGCTCATTTCCACAGAACCAAATCTAAGTTACTGCTTTCCACAAGAGAGTATTTCCAATTCTTACTGGCTACATTCATGGCTGGCAAATTAACCCTCATTTAAATTCATTCTATAATTTACATGGGATTACTTACATGGGATTACTACTTACATGGGATTTTATAGCACAGATATAGACCACAATCCAAAGGTCAACATGCCTGCACTTATGCTTCACGAGCCTCCTGCCACCTTGCTCTGCTTATCTTAACATATACTTCAGAGTTCTTTCTCCTTCATGTACTTATCTGCCACCCAATAGATAAATCTATGCTATTTAATTTAACCACCTCTTGTAAGAGTTCCACATTATCACCACAATGAGTGAAGGAATTTCTCCTAAATTCCTCAGTGTATTTCTTTTTGACTATCTTGTATTTATGACCCGTAGTTTTAGATTCCCCCCACAAGCTGAAACATCCCTATGCCCACCATATTGAACCACATCATAATTAAAGAACTCTATTAGATCATGTTTCAGGCTTCCTTTTTTGTTAATGTAAAAATGAGACAAGGGCCCAGCCAGTTCAGTCTTTCCTGATAGTTGCACCCTCAGTTCTGGCATCATCCTTGTAAATCTGTTATGCATTTTTCTCCAGTGCCTCTATATCCCTTTTATAATTTGAAGACAAGAGCATATGTATATACTCCAAGTGTGGTCTAATCAAGGTCTATACAAGTTTAACATAACTTCCCTGCTTTTGAATTCTATTCCACTAGAAATGATCCCTGATGTCGATTGCATTTTCATGGCTTCACTAAACTGTATTGCTCGTTTTAATGATTTGTGATGCAGGTTTATATGCCCATTCTGTAAGTTTGTTACTGTTTTTGTGTATCTGGCATGGTGAAACAAGTCTCACTGTGTTGATTTAAGCGAAGCTTAAACTTTTGTTAGACCACAAAACCAGTTTTAAAAGGTCACAATTACACAGATCTGTGGATAAGAACTGCTTTTGAAATCCTTGATAAAACTGCAGTTATATTAACTCAAAAAATTCCATAGCATACTGTGAACCATAGCATACTGTGAATTTAAGTTAAAAGCTTAGGTGAAGAATTAAGAAAGTGAAGGAGAAAAATGGAGACGACCAGTAAATAATGGTAATGCCAAATTGCTGAGCATCTACAGAGCATAACTTTTATTGTATATTATTAAATGTGACCTAATGGCATCCAGAAAGTGGGCAGAGGCCCAAAAGGGAGAACAGAAGCACTGGAAGGGCCAACCCAACCTCAAGATTACAAAGTGGCTTTAATGTTTTGCTGGGCATACAGAAGGAAGAGAAGAGCAGGAGTAAGCCAGAAACTGCAAGATCAGATAAGTGTCCATTTTGGCTGCAATCGTGAGATACAACGAGATCAGAGGCAGTGTGTAAACACGGATATATCCATCACAATGCAAACTAGGTTTTATTTGGATTGGCTGATATTCAGAGCTATTCTTCTCTGGGGCCTTATTGTAACATTATTGGCTATCCCTCACTAGTGAGGGTGATTGTCCTCCAATGAAGATGGCTTATGTGGCCAATTCAGGATCTGCAGACAATAAGGCACATGGGGAATTTGTGGTCACGTAGGACACTTGGTCTTTTAAAAGTTTAGGTCATGGCGTGTTCTTTTAGCCACTCTCGCTTTTCTCCTTCATTTCATCGTCATTGGGTTCTCAACATGTTGGGATTCTTCCCAAAGACTCTGCCACCATCTGGTTCGGTCCAAGGCGAAGTTCTCCCAGGAGTTGATGTTAATGTTGCATTTCTTCATGTAGGCATTCAGCATATTCAGTGCTTCTTCTGTACTGCCTGAGCTGGGAGAAGACGATCTGCTTTGGGAGCCTGGTATCTGACATCCGAACCATACGACTAACCCAACAAAGCTGAATATCATAGCCTAAATGCTTGTGCTTGCCTGCCTATTTTAATAAGCATTTGAAGAAACATCAGCAACAGTTCCTTTTCCTGATCTAACAAGGTCTACAGTGGCATTTTTTTTTTTATTCATTCATGTGAGTGTTGCTGGCTTGGCCAGCATTTATTACCCATCTCTAATCGCCCTTGTTCAGAGGGCAGTTAAGAGTCAACCACATTGCTGCGGGTCTGCAGTCACATGTAGACCAGACAAGGTAAGGACAGCAGATTTCCTTCCCTAAAGAACATTAGTGAACCAGATGGTTTTTTACAACAATCAACAATGGTTTCATGGTCATCATCAGACTTTTAATTCCAGATTTTTTATTAAATTCAAATTTCACCATCTGCCGTGGTGGGATGCGAACCCGGTTCTCCAGACCATTACCCTGGGTCTCTGGACTAACAGTCCAGTGACAATACCACTATGCCACCAGGAGCACCTATATTAGACAGTGAATCCAGGTTCTGGCAGGGTTGTCACTCTGTCACTGGAATGTTGCCTATTGGGCACAAAATAATTTCAAACAGGATTAGATTACCAACATACATTTCAAAAACATTTTCTTACTGATTGCAGCACCATAACAACCAACTAGGCATGGGGTTTAGAAGGTTAATACCAAATTAAATATTGGAAAAAGTACAGCTGTAAGTTCAATCCACATGGCTGTTGCAATATCAGGATACTGGATGAGTATCTACTTTCCCCTGACAGGGACCAACTAAAACTTGAGGTTGCGGTGAGTCAAACAAAATAAACAAGTCCTCAAGAGCCATCAGAACATATTTAACATTCTCATGCAATTTAAAAAATAAACTGTACATATCTATTTATTAAAATTAACAAAACTCCCATGACACCAGCCACACATGGTGTATCCTGTAACATTCTAACATATCACAAAGTAGAATGTTGTTGTGATGCCAAGAATGCAGATATGTGCTCCCTTGAAGCTAGATGGTGTAATTGCTCTGAATGGATTGCGTGTTCATGTGCAGGTTAAGTTAAACAAAGGCCCTTATAGTTTCTTTGACAGGTCAGTTAACAAGCTGGATAGTGTCATACCAGTACATTCTTCAAGAGGAAGCTGAAACAAAACATTTTAAGATTATTTTACATCTGGTAAGATAAGAGAACAGAATGCAGGAGGGGAAAAGTGTACATTACCTAAACTTCAAAAATCTTTGTTTAAAAAGTTAAAACTCTCATTTTGAGATTTAGGTTGGGTTGTTTTGTTTGCTAATCTGCTAAAGCTCCCGAAAAATTACAAGTTGGGGATAAGGGCAATGTTTCCTCTCAGCTACACGGCAACCCAAAAGTCCCCACATGTGTCACACAGAAGTTGGCCACTTTAAGTTGGCATGTGTGTACAGCCATGACAAAAAATTTAAATGGGTCACACACACAAGCAAATCACCCATGCACTCCTAAAGAAATTAGAGCATATGTTGGAAAGGAGTGCATCATATAAGAATGATCCAATTAGATGTGCAAGATAAGTTTAATTAAGAGTGCCAAAGCGTGACAAGTGCAACAGAAAAAAAGGGTTACACTTAATAGCACATGCCAGATTCAAGCTTTAAAATTTTATTCATTTGCAGCAATGTAAAAGCGGCACAGGAAGCAAAATATCCTGAGTTTCACAGAAATTAGTGCAGCCTCTGAAAGTGTACACGTTAATCAACCACTACGGAAAACAGGCCAACGACATCAGTATTCTGAGTTCTAACCCCATTTACTGCCATCCTTGGCCGCACTGCCACATCCAGCTTGCATTATGCTTCTGGGGTGGACAAGTGAGAGAATGAGTGTAAGGAATGGGAAATCGGGCAAAATCGCACACCCTCATTTCAACACAGCCTGTGTTATTTGAGCTGCACCATTAGCAGATAAAACACAATTTCCAGTTGGTCGGGAACCGAACTCCAATCAACTTACAAACTCCAAAACTTTGCATCAATTCCAAGGACGATGATGGTGTTGCATTTCATGATTCTGCAAGGTGAACCCGTTGCCTCAGTGACTCTTGAGGCCAAGGAAGTAAAGGACATCCAAACCATTTCAAGGAATCATGCATACAAGTATGGTTTGAAGATTATTTTCAACTGCACCAATAAAATCAGCTATGCACTTCAGCTTCATCTATGAGTTCACAGTGATAAGCAGGACCTTCAGAGTAGTCCTCATCTGGTTTTGCAGTGGAAGGCAATGCTCCCGCTAAGCTAGGTGCATGTACGGTCATGCATCAGCTTGAAAGTAACCGCACAAGCCTTGCTCTGCATTGAGCAGTGTGTTTGGGTCTGAGCAAATAAAGAAATTTTAAAGGGAACTTTAGTGGAAGGTTAGTTCTTGCCCTGAAGTTGATGATGTACTTTATCAGTTACATATCAAGCTTCAGTAAATCTTGTTGGCAAACTAGATGTCTATTACCAAAACAAATATTTTCAGAATGTCCAGCACAGAAACAGATCACTCAGTCCAAGCCAGGGTTTATGTTTCACGTGAGCCTTTTCTCATCCCTTCCCATCTATCAGCTTCTCCCTCATAAGCTTATCTAGCCTCCCCTGAAGTGCATCTATATAATTTGCTGCAACTACTCAGCGTGGTAGCAAATTCCACACTCTCACCACTCTCTGGGTGAAGATGTTTCTTCTGAATTCCCTATTTAATTTCATAACTATATAATTATGATGTTCTAATCTACTGATTTATTGAGTTTTATTTATTTTATTTATTTATTTAGTTCTGCTGTTCCCAAGTGGGGAACCACACTAACAAAACCTTTCATAATTTTAAAGGTCTCTATTGGGTCATCCCACAGCCTTCTCTTTTCCAGAGGAAGAGACCCAGCCTGTTCAGCTTTTCTTGACAGGCACAACCTCTCAGCTCTGGTGTAATCCTTGTAAATAGTTTTTGCATAGTGCCTCTAAATACTTCTCATAATAATGGCGACGAAACTGCACTTAGGAGTCCAAGTGTGATCTAACCAAGGATCAATACAAGCTTGTTTTCAATCCTATCCCTCCAGAAATACCATATATTGCGGCGTATAAGGCGACATTTGAAGTCTTGAAAAATCCTTCCAAAAATTAGGGACAACTTACACGTCAAGTATAACATGTGAACGGTGTTGGTATAGGTGGTTGCCATTTTAAAAACCGTCAAATTCATTGTCTTTGGCATATGATGCAAAGAGTTCATTGAATTTATTGAGTCACTATGGCTATGGTGTCATCGCAACGGATCAGATTTGGTGTTTCCGGTTTTAGAATCATCTCTCCACAACAAATAAACTTCCTCTTCATCCAACGGGTTCGATATTCTGCATCTTTTGAATAATCGGATGAGTTTGTACACTAATAGCATCCCACAATTTGATAATGAAACCACACAAAACATCAAAGGGGCAGCATGCATGTTCCCACTCTTTGTGAAGATTTTTTTCTGTCAACCATCCACCTGCTCCATTCAATGCGAACATGATCCTTGAATGGCATGTTGAGGCATACATCCAAAGGTTGAACAACGGGTGTTAGACCCTCAGTATAACTGCAATTTAGATGTCATTTCTTCACAGGTGCCTCATGATCTCATCAGTTATGTTGGATCTGAACCTGTCACACACTAATAAGCTCCATTCTTTTGAGTGGGCCACTGGATGCCTATTCCACACATTAGCGACCCACAGTTTCACTCCATTCTCATCCATCCAACCGTTGTCATGGATATGCACAAAAACTCTTGCAAAGCACTTGATTTTCAGCATATTTTTATATTTGAAAATTACCATAGGCTTTAATTTTGTTCCGTCAGCCCTGGAGACTAGTACCACCACTGTGAATCTTGTCTTCTCACATACTGTGGTTTTCACCAGAACTGTTTTCGAACCTTTCCACTCAACAGTTCGGTAGCTGTGTGACATAACTGGTACTCATGATTGCCACTGCCTGATGAAGAACCGCTTGAAACTGGTAATTTGGCATAGAGATTTTTTTGGAAGTCTCTAAGCAATCTTGGTCTTCTGCCACAACATAGACATTTTCCTTCCATAAAATGGCTACACCAGTTAACTTTGGGTTTGAAATTTTTGCTGGACTCCGTTTTATTTGGCCCACTTAAGTTTGCATATATGCTTTGCATTTCTGGTGACAACATAACTATTCTGATCATTTGAGCGCCAATTCCGATAAATGTTTCACAAGATCAAGGCCAAAAGCTGGTCCCTGTTCTCATGGCACATTTATTCTTGGGCATCTTCTTCAGGCCGGATTCCTCCTCCTCCCATTCTCACACCAGTTTTTCACCAACTCCGAATTCCCTCGCTGCATCACAGTTATTTGACGAATTAGCAAGTGTTACGACTTTTAGTTTGAAATCAGCTTTGAACACTAATTTTTTTTGCCGGAGGATCCATTTCTGTTTATCATATCGCCATCATGTTCCCATGCGCTGACTTATAAGTGAAACATGCATTTCTGAGGTGAAAACTGAGGTTGGCTCCTGCTGCAAGTTTGACATTTCTTAGCAGAACAGGGTGCACAGGGAAATCGACTTATACACCGAGTATAGGCCAAACCATGAATTTTTAGCATAAAATTTCAGGTTGACTTATATGTTCAATCAACTTATACACCATGACCTATGGTAAACCCTAGCGATTGGTTAGCTTTTGTTTATGGTCTTTATGACCTGCATCACAGCTTTTAATAGTTTGCGTATTTGTACTCCTTTTCTCCTCTACCCTATTTAGGCTCTTACAAGTAATACTTAACAAAATGTAATACTTCGCACTTATCTGTGTAGTGATGATCTATCCAAGAACAGGTCCTCTGCTCATTTTTTCATACCTCACAATCCTGCACTTTCCTCGTCAGCCTCCCATTTTCAACTGCAATGAGCAATATGACCAGGGAAAAGAATACTGAGGTAGTTTCCAGTCACCTTCCTCATATATGTTTAGAGGAAACACAAGTCCTCTTCCTGAAGGATCCTCTGCCACTTAATTGTGCTGAATTTCATTTGCCAAATGTATGTCCATTCTTCAAGTTTAATGTCTTCTTGTGGTTTGTTGTACTTCTTAAGTGTTGACTATGCCTCCCAATTTGGTGTCATCTACAAATTTAGGAACTGTGGCTTTGATTCCAGTATGTTAATATAAATTGTAAACAACATAGAAACAAGAGAAGGCCATTCAGCCCACCGAGCCTGCTCCGCCATTCCCTATGATCATGGCTGATCGAACACTTCAATGCCTTTTACCCACACTATCTCCAAAACCCTTTACGTTATTGTTAATCAGAAATCTATCAATCTCTACTTTAAACATACTCAATGACTTAAGCTTCCACAGCCCGCTGGGGTAGAGAATTCCAAAGATTCACAACCCTCTGAGTAAATAAATTTCTCCTTATTTCGGTCTTAAGTGGCTTCCCCTTATTTTGAAAGTGTGTCCCCTGGTTCTAGACTCCCCAACCAGGGGAAACATCTTACCTGCATCTACCCTGTCTATTCCTTTAAGTATTTTGTAGATTTCAATGAAATCACCTCATTCTTCAAAACTCTAGAAATTACAGGCCCAGTTTCCCAATCTTCCTTCATATGACAGTCCCTCCCATCCCCGGAACAAGTCTGGTGAACCTTCATTGCACTTCCTCTTTGGCAATAATATCCTTTCTGAGTTGAGGGGACCAAAACTACACACAGTCTTCCAGGTGCGGTCTAACCAAGCTTCTATACAATTGAAGCAAGACTTCACTACTCCTGTACTCAAATCCTCTTGCAATAAAGGCTAACATTCCTAATAGCCTTCCTAATAGCTTCCTGCACCTGCATGTTAGCCTTCAGTGCCTTATGGACAAGAACACCCAGGTCCCTTTGTACATCTACACTTTCTAATCTCTTACCATTTAGGAAATACTCTGCACATCTGTTCCTTCTACCAAAGTGAATAACCTCACATTTTTCCACATTATATTCCATCTGCCATGTTCTTACCCACTCACTAAGTCTGTCCAAATCCTCCTGTAGCCACTTTACATCTTCCTCACAACACACATTCCCGCCTAGCTTTGTATCATCCACATCCAAATCATTGATATATATTGTGAACAGCTGGGGCCTAAGTACCGATCTTTGTGGTACCCCACTAGTTACAGCCTGCCAACACGAGAATGACTCGTTTTCTGCCTGTTAGTCAATCCTTAATCCATGCCAGCATATAGCCTCCGATCCCACGTGCTTTTATTTTGCTAATCAATCTCCTGTGGGAGATTTTATCAAAAGCCTTCTGAATATCTAAGTATACCACGTCCATCTACTTTCATTTGTCAATTTTGTTAGCAATATCCTCAAAAAACACCAAATTCATCAAACATGATTTCCCATTCTCAAATCCATGCTGACTATGGCCAATCAGCTCTTGATTATCCAAGTATCCATTTATCACATCCTTTGAAATAGATTCTAGCATTTCCCTACTACTGATGTAAGGCTAACAGGTCTGTTAGCCCTGGTTTTCTCTCTCCCTCTCTTCTTAGATAGTGGGTTGACATTTGCTACCTTCCAATCTTCAAGGACCATGCCAGGATCTATAGAAATTTGGAAAATGATCAATGCATCCACTATCTCTATAGCAACCTCTTTCAACACTGGTGTGCAGAATATCAGGTCCCAGGGACTTATCAACTTTTAGTCCCATTAATTTCTCCAATACAACCTTCTTTCTTGTACTAATTGCCTTCAACTCCTCATTCTCCTTAGTCCCTTGGATCTCTAAATCTGGGAGATTTCCTGTATCCTCCTTAGTGAAAACAGACACAAAGTAATTATTAAGCTTCTCTGCCATTTCTCTATTTCCCCATTATGAATTCTCCTGACAGTGCCCTCAATTTGTCTTAGCCAAACGCTTCCTTTTTCCGGCCGTTTGAAAATCAAATATTTTACACCTAGTGTATTACATGTGACTATTCTCTGTTACCCTTCAAAAAATTCACAGATTGGTTAAGTAAGACTTTCCTTTTTGAAATCCATGTTGATTGTTCAGTACTATATTTTAACTTCAAGACACAAATGAAGCCAATAATCCAAACACAGATGAAGCCAATAATCCAAACTATCAGTAATTTACTTCCTTTGGCTTCATTATTTCAAAGACACACTTGTAGCTGCCTTCTGAGTGTGAACTAGTCTTCACAGCCATCAATATCTCTACCTCATTCTCTCAATTCACCACATGAAGTTATACAACTCATTATCAATAAGAAAAGCACTTGAAGGGGAAGCTCCACAATTATCTAAATTTTCCATCATACTTTTATTAGTTTGATTAATTCCATTTGCATCATGCCCAAAATTCTAAAATACAGTGATTTCTAGACTATGAATCCCTGGATAGGGCTATTAAATTTGTCAGCCTTCATGGGTCCGAGTACGTCAAACCATATGGAATACCAGTAAAAGGAACATTTTTATTTAAGGCCAATATCCCATTTTAATGAAGAGCAAACATTTGCCTGAGAAAAATATATTGCAATAAGCAGAGCGTGTCGATTTAAAACCATCTCCAGAAAATGGGGCACAGAATCCTCTCTTAACCTATGTGAAGATCATTCCCAAGAAGATGCCTGTGATACTGATCATTCTGAATTTACCATCACCCCTGTCTCAAAGATCTACATTGGCTCCCAGACCAGTAATGCCTCAATTTTAAAATTCTCATCCTCATTTTCAAATCCTTCCATGATTTCACACCTTCCATTCTGTAACCTCCTCCAGTCCTTCAATCCCAAGGTCTCTGTGCTCCTCCAATTATTTTGCACATTCCCGATTGTTTTTGCTCCATCACTAGCTGTCATGCATTCAGCTACCTAGGCCATTAATGTCTAGGATTCTGTCCTTAAACTGCTGCCTGGCTCCTTCTAGATACTCCTTCAAACCTACCCTTATCTCTGTGTCACCTATCCTAATATCTCATGTGGCTCAGAGTTGAGTTTTGTTTATCATCCTGAGGGTCTTGAAATATTTTACAACTTTAAAGATACCAAATACTTGCAAGTTGTTACAGTACAATTTCTCTCCAAAATTATAGTTTTCAGCATGAAAGCTTATTATTCTATTTTAATATTTCACTAAAATTTTGTTTTAAATGTTGTATTATTTAAAACAGAAGATTTGCCACTTTTCTGCCAACCTGCATGTTTTGTCCAACTCGCAAATTTTTTGCTGCCTACTCCAAATTCACTGCCTGACTGAGAATCATCTACAAATCTGATCAATATGCATCGAGTTTCTGAAACCAGCTCAATGATCCATGTTGGAAACAACAATGGTTCCAACAGTGGACACTGAGGTACCGGCTTAATAATTCTCCCCATCTTGACATAATGGATATTTAGTCAGTAAACAACTATGTGGAGATGATTGATAACTCTCACATCAGAGCGCTGGCGGCTAAATAGGTACTGGGGAATTCTCCTATTGCCTCTAATTGAAGGATGGAACCTGTAATTTGAATGAACCAAGACTTGCACTGCCCAGAGACACCACAGCTGGATTTTGTACCAAGACTTAAAATTGGTTGCTACAAAAGTCTTAGAATTTAACAGTTTACTTTTAGAATGATTCCAATTTTGCTTTAAAGCCCTGTCCAATATCTTGTATGTATTATTTTGTCTGTGTGTTAATTAACTTAATCTCACCAAGTAGCTTTAGCCTACAAGTATTAATCTGGCAACATCACATTTTCCAACATTCAGGACAGACAAGAGAACATAATGGGCATCCCAATTGGCTGACAGTGAGTTAAATGAATTGGGGGTAATACCTGATACATAAAAGGGTGCAGTTTTTAGGTCATGGGAGACGTGTTCCATTTACAGAAATTAATTATTTCTGAGAAGACAAGAATGTTAGGCAAAAACCCAAAATGTAACAATTGATGTCAGCTAAAATGTCACCTCACAGGCAAAACAAGCTGCTCTAAGTATTAATTTAATTAAATTATCAGAAGTACAAGAGGCCATTCAGCCCATCGTGCCTATGCCAGCTCTTTGAAAGAGGGATCCATTAGTCGCACACGTGTGCACTTTCCCTGTCGCTCTGCAAATCTCCCCCTCATCGCGCATTTATCTAATTCTCTTTTGAAGGTTGCGACTGAACCTGCTTCCACCACCTTCTAAGGCAGTGCATTCCAAATCTTGACTCAATGTGTAAAAACCTTTTTCATCAGGTAGTCTCTGGTTCATTTACCAATTACCTTAAGTCTGTATCCTTTGGTTACAATACTCCAGCTGAGGCCTAACCAGTGATTTATAAAAGTTGAGCATAACCTCCTTGTTTTTGTACTCCATTCATAAAGGCAAGGATCCCATAAGCTATTTATTATGAATAAAAAAGGTCTTATCAATGTGTCTTGCCTTCATCAGCTATTTCTGTAAATACACCCAGGTCTGTCTCTTCCTGCATTCCCTTTAAAATTGTACCATTTACTTTATATTGACTCTCATTCTTCCTACCAAATGCATCTCTTCACTGTACTAAATTTCATCAGCCATGTACCTGCCCTTTTCACTAATCTGTCTCCCTAAAGTCTATTACTATCCTCATGGTTGACTATCTATCCAAGTTTCGTGTCATCTGCAAACTTTAAAATTATGTCCTGTATAGCCAAGTGCAGGTCATTAATAGATCAAAAAGAACAATGGTCCTAATACCGACCCCTGGGGAATGGTCAATAACCACCAGTCTGGAAAACCATTTTAAAAAAACTACTGTTTTCTGTCCCTTGTCCAATTTTGTCTCCATGGTAGCACTGTCACTTTAATATCACAGGTTTCAATTTTCTCAACTGTTACTTTACCTTCTGAAAGCCCATATACACATCAACTGCTCAACTGTCATCAACTCTCTCTCCATTATTCCAAAGGACTGAATCAAGTTAGTCAAATACAATTTGCTTTTAACAAATCCATACCAGCTTTGGTTTATTAACCGTTTCTTTTTCAAGTGCCACTTAATTTTGTTCCATTTTTGTCTCAAAGTTTTGCCAACACTAGGCTGTTATTGCACAGTTTACTTATCTTCCCTTTCTTGAACAGTGGTGTAATGTTTTCAATCCTGCAGTCCTCTGGCATTGCCCCCATATCTAATAAGGAGTTGAATGTTGTGGACTCTGTATTCATAAAGAGCAAAAAAGGCAAAGCCTATGAAATTGTAGGCCCATTAGCTCAATAATTCTTGGAAAGTTATTCAAAAGAATCATTAGGGATATTCTGTGCTGTGGGATTGGAGGACAAATCCTGAATTTATTGTAGACGGAGGGCTGTCATTAATGGAAGTGGTCCTGCATGGTTATTAATACTAGTAGAGTCATGTGGGTCCTGTTTTAGATGCATTACTGCCCACCTTTTTTAGATTTGTTCACAGGATGTGGGCACCGCTGTAAGGTTGGTATTTTTGCCCATCCCTAATTGTCCGAGAGTAGGTAGTGGTGAGCCACTTTCTTGAATTGCTGCAGTCAAAGCTGTACTGTTAGGTAGGGAGTTCCAGGATTTTGGCCCAGTGACAAAGCCAGTGTCTAGGTCAATGCAGGTTGATCCTTCCAGTTGCCTTATTAGACTTTCTCATAGGGGCTTGAGTCGTTTGGTAGGCCATTTCAAAGAGCGGTTAAGAATCAACCACATTGTTGTGGGTCTGGTTACACAGTAAAGCCAGACGACTGCAGGTTGAGATTTCCGAATCAACATCCTGGAAGTTACCATTGACCAGAAACTTAACTACAGCATAAAAACAAAAAACTACTGCGGATGCTGGAAATCCAAAACAAAAACAGAATTACCTGGAAAAACTCAGCAGGTCTGGCAGCATCAGCGGAGAAGAAAAGAGTTGACGTTTCAAGTCCTCATGACCTCATCAGTTGTTCTGTTGAAGGGTCATGAGGACTCGAAACGTCAACTCTTTTCTTCTCGCTGATGCTGCCAGACCTGCTGAGTTTTTCCAGGTAATTATGTTTTTGTTTTACTTAACTACAGCAGCCATGTGAACACTGTGGCTGCAAGAGCAAGTCAGAGACTGGGAACTCTGCAGCAAGCAATTCACATAATGAGTGCCCAAAGTCTGTTTATCATCTGCATGGCAAAGCAACCCACTTGATCGGCACCACATCCACCATCTTAAACATTCACTTACATTCACCAGTGCACAGTGGATGCACTGCAGCAACTCGCCAAGGCTCCTTCAACAGTACCTTCCAAACCATGACCTCTACCACCTAAAAGAACAAGGGCAGCAGATGCATGGGAACAGCAGCACCTACAAGTTTCCCTCCAAGGTATACACCATTGCCCAACCTTCATTGTCACTGGGTCAAAATCCTGGAACTCCCTCCCTAACAGCACTATGGCTGTATCTGGCTGCAGTGGTTCAAGAAGGTAGCTCACCACCACCTTCTGAAGGGAATTTAGACATGGAAAATACATGTTGGCCTTGCCAACGACACTTACATCCAAAGAACGAATAAAAGAAAATAAAGTGCTGGGCACAGCAGAACAAGGATACACCAAATCAATGGCCTCCTTCAGGAGTCAATTCTAGTTCCATTCCTTTTTAATCTGTACGTAAACACGCCTGTGACCATGTGGAAATCCATCTATGCCGACGACAGTGCGTTTGCTACTCAAGCTAATAACTTTCCACCTGGAAATTACACACATGAAATTTATGGCAGAGAACTGCCTGAAATCATGTTTTGAACTAAGTTTTTAACTACGTGTGCCCACCTTTGGCCCATGGTTTGAATTAGCCAAAAGTATTATCAAGCTCAAATTGAAAATGAACAACTGATCTGGCATCAACTGCCACTTGGGAAAAAGAGTTCCCCTTACAACACCTGGTTAACGCCGACAAGACAATGCTCACCCTACTGCTATGGAAGACATCCTTAGCCAGTTCCTAATCCAGAAAACCTGACAGTGAGCAAGTTCAAAACTGAAAATAACTCATTACCAAACCAGTCAACTCTGCCGAGCAGGAACACCTCCACTTTCCAATTGTATGCTCTCATGTTCCAGAGATTGGGGGGTGGGAGACGGGGATGGATGGATGGATTGGGGGGGGGGGGGGGAGAGAGAGAGAGAGAGAGAGACAGACAGAGAGAGGTGGCGGTGGGGGGGCAGGGAGAGAGGTGGCGGTGGGGGGAGGGAGGGAGAGATGTGGCGGTGGGGGGAGGGAGGGAGATAGGTGGCGTGGAGGGGGGAGGGAGAGAGGTGGCGTGGAGAGGGTGGGGAAGAGGTGGCGTGGAGGGGGTGGGGAAGAGGTGGCGTGGAGGGGGGGGGGGGAAGAGGTGGTGTGGAGGGGGGGGGGAAGAGGTGGTGTGGAGGGGGGGGGGGGAAGAGGTGGTGTGGAGGGGGGGGGGAAGAGGTGGTGTGGAGGGGGGGGAAGAGGTGGTGTGGAGGGGGGGGGAAGAGGTGGTGTGGAGGGGGGGGGAAGAGGTGGTGTGGAGGGGGGGGGAAGAGGTGGTGTGGAGGTGGGGGGGGAAAGAGGTGGTGTGGAGGGGGGGAAAGAGGTGGTGTGGAGGGGGGGAAAGAGGTGGTGTGGGGGGGGGAAGAGGTGGTGTGTGGGGGGGGGGGAAGAGGTGGTGTGTGGGGGGGGGGGAAGAGGTGGTGTGTGGGGGGGGGAAGAGGTGGTGTGTGGGGGAAGGGAAAGAGGTGGTGTGGGGGGGGGAAGAGGTGGTGTGGGGGAAGGGAAGGGGGGGGTGGGTGTGTTGGGGGGAAGAGGTGGTGGTGTTCGGGGGGGTGGTGGGGGGAGAGCCGCACGGAAGGTGGTGTTGGGAGCTGATGTCGCTCCCTCTCCGCAATCTGGGGCGAGTCCCAGTGCAGATTCCCGCCCCCCGGGTGAGAGCAAAATCCGCCGCCCGCCGCTGAGTCCTCTCGCCCGGCTCCGCTGTGTCTCCCCCTGCCGGCCTCCAGCCCCGCCGTTACCTGCGGGCATCCCTGCGACAGGAGCCCAGGCGGATGCGGTACGCCAGCTCGATGTGCTCCTGTTTCACCTCCTCCGGCCTGACGCTCTCGGTCCACTGCCAGGCCGCCTTCTCCAGCTGCTGCTTGGGGGCCATAGGCGCCGCTCAGCCTACGGGGAGGAACCGGGGACTATCCGCTCTGCCTGCCCGCCCGCGGCCTTCACTCCGAGCCTCGGGCCGGGGACTGTCCGCTCTGCCCGCCCGCGGCCTTCACTCCGAATCCTAGGGCCTGCTCCGCGCCGCCAAGCAGCCGGGAGGGTGACGTAGTCCACACAGGAGCACAGGTTCGGGTGACGTCATGGCCGCAGCAACCTGTGACGTAGTACACAGGCTGGAGCTGCCTCTCATTTGCTCTTCATTGTGGAAATGGTTCTTCATTATCCTGCAGTGTGCAGGAGGAGGTCATTCAGCCCATTGTGTTTGCACTGGCTCTCTGAAGGAGCTATTCACCTCGTGACATTCCCCTTCTTCCCATAAACCTGCACATTCTTCCTTTTCAAACAATAATCCAATTATCTTTTGAATGCTTCAATTGAAGCTGCCCCCACCACGCTTTCAGGCAGCGCATTTAGGATCTTAACCACTCAATGCATGAAAAAGTTTCTTGTCATGTTGCTTTTGCGTCTGTTACGGACAGGAGGAAATTTAATTTAAAACAGCCCTGATTTCTCCTCTCACCACTCATCCACAAACAGAAAGGTGTTTTGATTTTTGATTTCCCCCTTTATAAGTGGAGGTGTATTTTGCCCCACACTTCAGTTTTTGGAGTGATCCAATCCTCTATTAATAACCGCACAGCAAACTCGAGGTAGGGTAAAATCAGAGGGTTAGTTTATTTTACACACATTCAAAAACGCGGGAAAGGGGTTCGCAACGTAGCCCCTGTACATTCACGTATCAAAGAAGGGATGAAGGCAAGAAAGGGGTACAGGGCAAAGACAACAGAAAAATAAGAATTACTGTTTCACGTGAGTCCAGAGCCCAGACTTATAAGTCCAATGGTGTATTCCTTCAGAGAGTTTAGCTGGCTGAAACTGATGCAGGGTGATCCACTTTTCCAGTAGTGCTGACTTCCACAATGAGAGAGCACATAGAGATAAACCAGTCTTGCAGTAGGCACTGGTACAGATGCTCAGATGTTCCAGTAGAAAACAGTGTAGATAAGGACGAGGCAATTTAAACCCGAACAGAGTTCTGTTTCTGCTGCTGCTTTGTTGATGGAAGATGGCAGACTGCCTGGATTCAGCTCCACAAGGCAATATTACAGATTCCAGCAGCTTGGGGGGAGGGGTCATGTGACATAACTCCCACTTCTTCCCATTGGTTTGGACAAAGGGTGCATATTCCTGGCTGGATTCTTGAGATGGTTAATATTGCATCCTTAATAAGTTTCAGCGGTTTCAGGGCTCCTTTTACCTCGCAGATGTATTGTCTCCAGTGGCCAGAGCTCTGCCTTAGAAAAGTAAAGGGTCTTTGTGCATTTCCTTGGAATTTGATCTCTGCAGTCACAGGGGGCATTAGCACCTCTTCAGAGATAACGAGATCCTTGCTGTTTATGAAGATTAGTATTCCTTTTGTGTGAGCCGAAGCTAATCAGGCTTCAGTCAATGTAAAGCCTTTGTCCATTTTTTAAAAATTATAAAGTAGCCAGGACAATATAGACATGTGTATATATTTCCTTTATGTCTTCTGGGCATGACATTTCCCTTTTGCCAATTACTTTAAATCTTGCCCTCTCATTCCCAAACTTTTCATGAGTGAGTAGTGTTTCTCCCTACCTACTCTGTCCAGACCCCTCATGATTTTGAATACCTCCATCGAATCTCCTCTCAGCCTTCTTTTCTCCAAGGAAAACAGTCCCAACTTCTTCAATCTATAAATATAACTCATCTGAGCTTTATTATGCCACTCGTAGAATGAGCTACTTTCTATATTGGCCGCTAAAAGGAGATTTTCACCTTCCCTTTAGATCAGAAGGACAGGATAGGATAAACATTCTTTAGACAAATGCAGTGAGTCTATAAACTGAATGAATTTCAGGCACAAATTCAACTTGGCGTGGTAGCCATAACTGAATCACGACTACAGTATGGTCAGGGGATTTACAAGGGTGGTTCCAGAGGTGAGAAACTTTGGTCACATAGATAGATTGGAGAAGCTGAGGCTCTTCTCCTTGGAGAAGAGAAGTTTGAAGGGAGAGTGTTCAAAACCAGAAAGGGTCTAGACTAAGAACACAGAAAGAAGCTGTTCTCATTGGCGGATGGATAAAGAACCACAGGGCACTAATTTTGTGTGATTGGCAAAAGAAGCAACAGTGCAATGAGTGGTTAAGATTTGGAATGTACTGCTCCGGAGTGTGATGGAAGCAGATTCAATCAGAATAGTCAAAAGAGAATTATCTGGAGAAAAAAAAATTGCTGGGCTATGGGGAAAAGGCGGGTAAGTGGCACTAGGTGGGTTGTTCTTGCAGAGAGCCAGCACGGATACAAGGGGCCAAATTACCTCCTGTGCTGTAAGCATTCTTTGAGCCTATGGCTAGGAACTATGTACAACGTATTGTAAGGTCAATGGGAAGCATAGGGAAAATGGTAGGGTGTAGAAGTAGCCTTTGAAATTAAGGATGTAATCCCTTCACCAATAAGGGAGATGACAGGGGGTAAGCAGGTAGCGGAGACTTTATGGGAAGATTAAAAAGTGAGGGTTGTGTTTATGCCCATTGGTAGCCTCTTTGAGGTGGGACACTAAATTGCATCAAAATGGCTATGAAAAAGACAAATAAATAAACAGGACAGACCACCCAGCATCATCCTAGGCATCGGATATGACAAGATACACCCATCCATCAAGTGGTACTTACTCAGCAAGGCCTGATCACTGAAGCTTACTTTAGGTTCTACAAGAACCACTTGGCTCATTTCCTAAGTTCTGGTATGGACAAAAGAGCTGAATTCCAGAGCTGAAGTCAACGGAAATCAGAGAGAAAACTCTCCACTGGCTAAAATCATACCAAGCACAAAATAAAGATGGTTCTGGTTAGTGGAAGCCAATCAACTTAGCACCAGTACATCGACAGCATTGAACCATTATAAGGATATAAGTGGGAATGTTTGCTGATGATCAGTCCCATTCATAACTCCTCACATACTGATGCAGTCCATGCTATATGCAGCAGGTTCTGGACAACATTCAGGCTTGGGCTGATAAGTGGCAAGTAGCATTCGCGCCACAAAAGTGCCAGGCAATGACTATCTCCAATAAGAGAGAATCTAACCATCTCCCCTTGATATTCAAAGGCATTACCATCACTGAAACCCCCACTATCAACATCCTGGGGGATGAGTGCCAATCACGCAGACTTCTTTTTCCTGGATGCTTCTTAAGTTTTGTTGGATCCTCACTCCTTCCACCACCAATGCACACAGAGAGCAGTATATACCATCTATAAGATGCACTGCAGCAACTCGCCAAGTCTACTTCCAAACCCACAACCTCGACTGCCTAGAAGTACATGGGCGGCAGATGCATGGGAACACCACCACTTGCAAATTCTCCTCCAAGCCACTCACCATCCTGACTTGAAACTATATCGCCATTCCTTTACTGTTACTGGGTCAAAATCTTGGAATTCCCTCCCGAACAGCACTGTGGATGTACATACATCAGATGAATTGCAGCATTTCAAAGAGACAGCTCACCACCACCTTCTCAAGGGTCATTATGGATAGGCAACAAATGTTGGCCTCACCAGTGATGCCCACATCTGATGCAAGAAGATAAAATTCATGGTGAGCTGTCAGGTGCATTGATAAAAATGATGGACTCTTCTTGTGACCACATTTTCAGCATTCATTTCTAAAGGTGATGTACTCCCCATCATCTCAGTTCCAGGACATCACTGCAGGAGTTCCTAGGCCCAACCATCTTCAGCTGCTTCATCAATTACCTTCCCTCCGTCATAACGTCAGAAGTAGGGATGTTGGCTGATGATTGCACAATGTTCAGCACCATTTGCAACTCCTCAGATACTGAAGCAGTCCATGTTCAAATGCAGCAAGATCTGGACAATATCAAAGCTTGGGCTGACATGTGGCAAATAACATTCACGCCACACAAGTGTCAGGCAATGACCATCTTCAACAAGAGAGAATATAACCATTACCCATTGACATTCAATGGCATGATCATCGCTGAATCCCCCACTATGTACAGCCTGGGGGTTACCATTGACCAGAAGCTGAACTGGACTAGCCAAATAAATACTGTGGCTACAAGAGCAGGTCAAAGGCTAGGAATCCTGTGACGAGTAACTCACCTCCCGACTCCCCAAAGCCTGTCCACCATCTACAAGGCACAAGTCAGGAGTGTGATGGAATATCCCCCACTCGCCTGGATGAGTGCAGCTCCAACAACACTCAAGAAGCTTGACATCATCCAGAACAAAGCAGCCCGCTTGATTGGCCCCACATCCACAAACACTCACTCCCTCCGCCACTGATGCACAGTAGCAGCAGTGTGTACCATCTACAAGATGCTCTGCAGGAATTCACCAAGGCTTCTTAGGCAGCCCCTTCCAAACCTATGACCGCTACCATCTAGAAGGAGAAGGACAGCAGACACATGGGAACACCATCACCGTTAAATTCCCCTCCAAGCCACTCACCATCCTGACTTGGAAATATATTGCCGTTCTCTCAATGTCGCTGGGTCAAAATCCTGGAACTCCCTTCCTAACAGGTCTGTTGGTGTACCTACACGACATGGACTGCAGCGGTTCAAGAAGGCAGCTCACCACCATCTTCTCAAGGGAAATTAGGGAAGGGCAATAAATGCTGGCCCAGCCAGCGATGTCCAATCCTGTGAATGGATAAAAGGAAAATCTGATGAAGAAGTGGAAACTACATGATGGCTTGAAGAGATAGATTTAATAAACAGTGCATTGCTGTCAGTGCAGAGAAAGAATAACCATGATATTGTGTGACAAGTGAACATATGTTCTCAATTCTTTCTTTCTCAATCAGAGTTCATTTTACAATCTAAATTACATGCATTATAAATCATATCCCTCTCCCTGACTACTGTCTGAGGCTGTATCAGACTGTCTGCACCCTTTGTGTAATATTTCACCTTGAGATGAGTGTCCTACCTAATATCCATGCTATTACTAAGACTACCTATTTCCATCCCTGTAACACTGCCTGACTCTACCCTTGCCCCAGCTCACCAGTTGTTGAAACCCTCATCCATGCTTTTGTTTGCTCTAGACTTGGACTATTCCAATGTAATCCTGACTGGCCTCTCTAGTTCTCTCCACAAACTTGAGGTAATTCAAATCCCTTCTGCCCATGTCATAACTCGTACAAGTTCCTGTCCACCCATCTGCCCTGTCTTAAAGGAAGAAAGCAAAGTAGAAAGACAAATAAGTTTGGGGAACTTCGGACCTCAGCAGCTGGAGGCATGGCTATGAGTGCTGGCACGAGTAAGATCATGAATGCTCAAGAGGCCAGAATTGGAGCAGCACATAGATCTCAGAGGGTTTTTCTTTTCCTTTGTGGGATGTCAGCATCGCTGGCAAGGTCAGCATTTGTTACTCATCCTAATTGGCCTTGAGAAGGTGTTGGTGTGCTGCTTTCTTAAACCACTGCAGTACATCTGATGTAGATACACCAACAGTGCTAATAAGAAGGGAGTTCCAGGATTTTGACACATTGACAGTGAAGGAATGGTCATATAGTTCCAAATCAGGATGGTGTGTTTCCATGCATCTGCTGCCCTTCTCCTTCTAAATGGTAGGGGTCGTGGGTTTGGAAGGTGCTGTCGAAATAGCCTTGATCTGTTGCTGCAGTGCATCTTGTAAATGGTACTGCTGCCACTGTGCGTCAGTGGTGGAGGGAGTGAATGTTAAGACTGTAATGTCAAGTGTTATAATGCTGGAGGAAATTACAGAGATAGGGAGGAGCAAGGCCATGGAGGAATTTGAAATCATGGATGAGAATTTTAAAATCAAGACATTGCTCAACTGGGATATAGGACAGTGAGCACAGGAGTGATTGATGAGCAGGGCTTGGTGTGAATAGGACTTAAGCAGCATTCATTTGATATTATTAACATATAAGAGTTGGTGTGACTCATTTCAGAGCTCCATGTGGAAGTGGCAACTGGAGAGCATAAATGAGATCTTTTTTAAAAGGGCTTGGGAAGAAGGAAGAGCTGTACATCCTTTGTGTCGGTGTCAGCCAGGGTTCAATTTGTAGCACTGTTGCCTCAGAATCAGAGGTTGTGAGTTCAGGTTCCACAGCAGAGACATAAGCATAAAAATCTAGGTTGACATTCCAGTGTGGTACTGAGGGAGTGCTGCATTGTTGGAAGCGCTGTCTTTCAGATGAGATGTTAACTGAGGTTATGTCTTCCCTCTCAGGTGGACATAAAAGATCTCATGCACTATTTTAAAGAAGAGCAGGGAATCATGTCCCAGTGTTCCTGACCGATATTTATCCCTTAATCAATGTCACTAAAAACAGATTAGTTAATCATTATCACATCTCAGTTTGTGGGAGCTTGCTGTGTGCAAATTGATGTCTGCATTTCTTACACTACAACAATGATTACATTTCAAAAGTACATCATTGGCTGTAAATAGTTTGGGAAATCCTGAAGCCATGAGGACTTGATGCCTTTGTTGGGATGGCATATTGGTAAATGCACAACAAATAAATACAATAGGCAGAATTTTCTGCCTGTCGGGTGGGCGGGTCCAACCCAATTTCTGGCAGGTGGGGAGCCGATCCCCGCCGGAGAAGTGGGCCGCCCCACCATTTTACGTGGGCGGGCCAACTTAAGGCCCGCCCAGCGTGACATCTGGCAGGAAGCGCTATGCGCTTCCTGTGCGGGTGGGGGGGATTCCCCAAAAGTGAGAGTGCGCTCTTTTGCACATGCGCACAAAAGAGCGCACATCTCCCTGAGGCAAAGTGCAGCCTCAGGGAGATCGCCTGGAGTTTGAAAACTATTAAAAATAGAAAGAAAAAAAACCCTTACATGCCCCCCTCATGTGACAATGTCACATGAGATGGGGCATGTTCATAATTTACACTATAACTTTATTAAACTTTTTAAAGCCCTGCATGAAACCTCATCCCGCTGCTGGACGAGGTTTCATGTTTTTTCTATTTGCTGCCAGGGCTCCTGGCCTGCCCGCCAACCTTAAGGTTGGATGGGCAGGTCCTTTAATTGTTTAAATGATCCTGTCAATGGCCTCAATTGGCCATTGATAGGTCGGTGGGCCCACAGCTGATTTTGCTGTGCCCCCGCCTTCCTGAAAATTTAAATGAGGCGGGATGACGACGGGGGTTCAGTCCGACTTAATTCCACGTCATTTTACACGTCGGTGAGTGGGCCCTGCCCTCTGCTCGCCAACGGCAAAATTCTGCCCAATGTGTTACCAATCCCATAGACACCAATAACTTTGAAAAAGAGATATGAATTTCCCAGCCAACAACGGAAATCATTGTATGACAAGATTTTGGCCTAAATCTCCCAAGGAGTGGCGCAATCACCATTGGGTTGCCGCTCCAATCTCCTAATTTTCTGTGCCATGCCTGAGTTCCTTAGGCCGATATTTCCAATCCCGGCTTCTCCAGAAATGCAGAATGTACCTGAAATGGAGCTGCTTCCTCGTAGCCTGGATTGCCAGGGGAAGACAAGCCATGTCCACTTTTTACAGCACTTGCTGCCGTATTCTGGTAAGTAAAGAGTTTGAATGTCCCAGAGCTTCTTTGCAGAGCTATGGAGGAAAGGTAAGTGCGTAAGGGGGCAGGGGTAGCAGGTTGGTAGGGTGGTGGGTGGGCAGAGTAATAGGCGGGTAGGTTAGAAGGTGAGCTATGTTGGTAGAGTGGCAGGTGGGTGAGGTGGATAAGGTGGCAGGTGGAAAGGTGGGTCGGGGGCTAGCCGGGTCAGGTCAGGGGGTGGGGTGGAGTTGGGTGTTTAGTCACCCGGTGGGGGCTAGTCATGTCGGATGGAGGGGGAGACAGGAGAGTCAGTCAGGAAGTACAGGGGTTCGAGGGAATAGTCAGGGGTCAGGGGGTGTATCAGACAGGTCAGTGTAAGGGATTGGGGCGGGGGGGGGTGTCAGTTGTATAGTTACCTATGTTGCAACCATATGATGAGGGGTAAAATTACTCCCCTATTCTACCACTCCAGATGTGACTGTAACAGGGTTTTGTTATGAATTTAGCAAGGATGTGCTTTGCTAATACTACGGGAGTCCCACTTTCAGATTATAAAGAATTAATCAGACAGGTTTTCTGAGTTTCAACAAAAAGCAAGATAAGTTCATTGACACTAGTTTCCGAATTAAAAGAAAACTAGGGAGCCACGATTTGTACGTCACACACATTCCCTAAGCCCACACATACACAGGCACAGATGGTAAAATAAGAGGATAGGCTTAAAGATGTCCTACTGTTCATGAAGAAGATAAACAAACAAAGGAATATATGGTTAACTATCCTTTGGCGTTTCACGCTGGCCAATTACTGGCCAGCCAACGTGAAACGCGTGCCGAAAAGCTCAGCACTGCCGGGGTGGGGGTGGGAACAGGGCGGACACTGACGTCACTGCGGATGCTGGTGAGACCTTCCACTGAGCTCCCTGAAGGCAGACAGCTGCCTCAGTGAACTGCAGACCTCTAAATGATAAAAGAAAGAACAGAAAAGCTGCATGAAGCACAATCAATCACCTGAAAGCCTACCTCATAAAAGTGCTGTCCCCAGATATTTCTTTTTATTTTATATCCTAACGGAGATTTCATCCCGCCCTTGGACGAGGTTTCATCAGAAAGGTAAAGCCCTCCTGGCAGATTGGCCCGTCCACCAACCGTAAGGGTGAACGGTCCACGAAAAATCACTTACAATTGTGCCATTAATGGGCTTAATTGCTTGTTTAATCGTCAGCGAGCAGTCTTCCAACTGCCGCGTGCGCCCGCCGAGCGAAATATCGCGCGAATGTGCGATGACGTTGGGACGCTTGCCCGATGCCATCTCGCGCGATTTTACTCCTGTTCAAGTCAGGCGCGCACCAGCTCGTGGGATGTAAAATTATGCCCTTTATTCCCAAAAGATCTCAGTTTGCAGTAGACTTCTCTTCTCAGGATGGTTACTTTGTAAATCCTGGCACAATAATTTAGAGAGAGAGAGAGAGAGACCGCTGCTTTGCAGTGTTTCGGTGCAGCATTCTGAACTCTGGGCCAGAATTTTTCGCTCGGCATGCGGGCATGCGCCCAACACGCTCGAACATAAAATGACGTGCAATGACATCGGGCAACCCTCCCTACGCCATCACTCACTCGCGCGATATTTCAGTCAGCAGGCGCACGCATGCGCGGCAGTGAGCCCGCCGACAATTAAGCGGCCTATTAAGGCCCTGAATCAACTAATTGATTGGAATTTTTCGTTGCCCATCCAACCGTTCAGCTTTTCCATTTTTGGTGAAACCTCATCCACAGGCAGGATGAGGTTTTGACCAGGGATTTTAAAACTTTTTACACTCATAATTAACATGTCCGAGCTCATGTGACAGAATCACATGAGGGGCCACGTTTTCATTATGTTAAAAATCTTTATTTTTATTGATAAAATTCTTCAGCCCCCTGAGTGAGCTCTGTGCCTCAGGAATCTTTTACTGCATGCACTCGCGTGCATGGGCGAACTTCAGTGTTCGCGCTCCTCCCGCCCACACCCCAGCAGCACTGCAGCGTGTGTTTCACGCTGGCTGGCCGTTAATTGGTCAGCCAGTGTGAAATTGCGGTCAGAGCCTGATCGCAGGCAGTGGCCGGTTTCTCGGTTTCTGCCAGGCCCACCCGACGAGGACAAAATTCTGCCCCTGATATCTCTGGCTCATCAAGTAATTCTAAAAGTCTCGCTGGCTGTATATTCCAGAGGAATTCAATTAATTCCGTGCCTGTTGTAGTCATCGTTTTGTTTAGAACAGGTAATTGCATTTTGATGTCTCATCTCAGAAATGTTTAAAGAGTTCAAGATAGTGTGAAAGCCAACAGGAGAATGGGTCTTTCACACTCCGCAGGGGGTTTGGGGTGTCTGTTCCCATTTCATCCCACTTGGGTGGAATGCAAGTTGTATATTGTGGCAGGCTGGCAGTCCTCCATTTTCTTAATAAGGTTACAGTTTATTGTTTTTTAAAATCCAGCCAGAATAAGAAAAATTAGGATTTTTTTTTAAAGCATATCCTCGTAACACCCAGGAGTTATACTAGTTTTTTTTCTGTCTAACATTTCCTGGGCAACTATCTAGGTAATCAAGTTAAAACTGTCCAAAGTCTCTTACTCTAACTCAGAGTTGGCAGCTTTTTGGAGGGCCCTGGGGAGCCAGGGAATTGTCCATTGGAAGTTCAAACTTCTGGGCAATTGCCACAGAGTCGGTGCATTGTGACTTCAGAGGTGTCCTGTACCACATCTTCCGGGGTACATCTGGTCTCCAACTATCTGGAGATCAGAAGACCTGGGCCTTCATGTTTAAGCATTTTATGTAACAAATAAATTAAAATCAATATAGGCTAAACATTACTTCATAGGCAACTATACACTAAACTACAGAAAAGGTGCTTTCCCGATTGACCAATTAACACAACTACAAACCTCACACCATATTTACACAATATCCAATATTTTCAGCAGATATGTGGCCTTGTAGTGTCAAATTCCTCCCAGCTATTTAGCAGGCTCTCTTCTCCCTGCCCCGTTGAGGTGAGTCTTCCAGTGTCCCCTTCACTCAATCTCCTGAATATCATCAAGTATCATCTCTGACTGAGAGTCTGTGTCCAGCAAGATCAGCTGCCCCACTTTTGTGTCATGGTGTGAAAACTGGCACTTGAGTTTCTATGGGTTACAACCTGGACCTCTGTCCCCATGCATCCAGATCACATGGACCCGTCTCCAGCAGAGTTTAGGATGATAAACATTCCTATTCTTCAGGTTTTACCCTAAATTAAAGGAAATACTTCAAAACATAACCATCTTATAGTCTTGCATTAGTAACAACTAATAGAATTATTTAAAGTTTGAAGTCAGCTCATAGCTCATCCATAGAAAAGCAATGATTAAAAAGCAGATCTTAATGACCTAACTAATAGTGATTTAGAAGTTGTAAGAGCCCTTTACCAAGGCTTTTAATTGGCCTCCACGTAGCTGGTGTTGGTAATTGGTTTAACGCCTGGTCTGTTGTCAGGTTAGCCAGTGTCAGCCAGAACGGGAGTCAGGGTTTAAGCATTAGCCTTCAGCTTCCCCTGAGCTCGGGAGGAAATATCTGGCCGGTTTTAAGCCCTATAAGTTCCTAGTCATCCCCTAACAGGACAAGATTAGGCTGAACTGTGATGGCCCTGGGGTAAGAAAGTCTCTCTTCAAATGCAAAGAAAACATAAGTTCCAACTTCAGATGAGAGAAATGTGGAGTGGGGACGATTAATAACATTCTTTTGGCTGAAAGTTATCTACATAAACGATTGCCATGTATAGCATCGACTGTCAGCTCCCTTTCCCAGGAATACCAATCGCTAGACTGTAACTCTTCACCATTTATTTGCAAAATGGGAACTATAACTCGAGATTAATTGTCGATGAGAATACTACATATCCATCTCTTTAAGTAGAAAAATATTTACATTGAAGCTTCCGACACATTTAAAACAATAACAATATCCTGGAAAGTGATAACATTTCATCACCTACAAATCAACCTGCAACAAGTGAGAAAGTTTCAACTCTCTTCAGGTTGAGTTCAGAATTTGTCGCGAACGCTGATGTGTTCGCTTTAAGAGCAGAAGGTCTGGGATAAATCTGGTGGCCAAAGTTCGATTCCCCAACTTGCAAAAGGAGCGTTTTCTAACTCTAGTTAAAATAGTATAGGTTAGTAACATTCCTCAAAAAGCCCGGCAAGAGTTATTTGTAAAAGATGAATGCTAGCTGCTTATCTAGTTTGTATAATCAGGAACGCTAAATATTGTCAGTTTGTTGCAGTACGTTTTATGATTACAGAACAAATAATTTGAAATGTGGAGCTCGGACGATCTCGAGTTTGACCCTGTGGGCGAAGGCGCCAGATTCTGTTTTAATGAGTCGGACCTTAAGGCCAACATTAATATTTATCGCAATTCAACAAAGTATAAAACAAGTACAAAGGCGGTTAGTGCCCAGCTTCGAAGTGCTCGGTGTAGTAAACACTCGAAGGAAGGGTGGGACTATTAATTCTGCAATTTATAAAACACTGCATTGTCAAACAGCTAACATTGGAAGAAAAATGTGCCATTATCTCAGCTGCACTGTGGTGTCTCCTTGCTCTATTAAACTCGCATTGTTTCCATGGTACCCCCCCAAAACACACACATTGGGGAATAAAATGGACAAAGAAAGAATGTCGCCTCTTTGTGCATCAAAACATCCTTGTCCTTTGGGATATCCCACCGCCACTTCCCTCCAAAAAACAATCTCGACCCTGCCTGGAATAATCTCAGCACTTGCTTTCCCCTGAATGTTTGCTCAAGAAATGGTGAGTTCGTTGGTTGAGCGGGGTTAGCTGTGTAACCGCAGGGAGGGACAGGCGCTACAATACCCAGTAGAACTTCACCACCCTCCCCACCGCCGTCCCGTCGGAGTTCAGGAAAACTCCGAATCGTTGAAGGAGCGAGAAGATGGAGAGAAACCTAAGAAGATTTCTGCAGCCGCTTCTGTTGCTTCTGGTGAACACGTTGCCTGTGGATTCCATGCGGACAGGTAAGTCCCTCCCTGTCCTGAGCTAGTTTGAGTGTTTGAGGAAGCAGTCATTTTCAGACCACCTCGCTGTTTCTGTATTTGTTCCCTGTTTTCTCCATGTTCGCCCTGTCCCATCCGTTTGCGTTAACCTTCTTGAAATGTTCCTTAACATTGTATTCTAGTCTCCTTTCCCGCAGCCACCGATACTTACCCAGGTCTGTCCCCGTATCTTTTCTAGATTTGCTTATTTCTTTCTGCCCCCGGTCTTTATTCCCCGTCCCTGATCCGAAATACATCAATCCCCCCTGTTTAGCTGAAAGCAATTCTCTTTATAAAGACCTGTTTAGTTAAAATAAGTATTTGGGGTTTTTGAGCTGATTGAGGAGTGTTTTACGCAATGTACAATATAATAAGATCAAGTAGCTTGCTGTGTTGTGAAGTGTTAGATCCATCCAGAATGAACATTTTCTAGCTATTTCTCAGTCTTGTCCTCTTCCCTCACTGAAGTGTGTATGAATAACTTTCCAATTCAGTTTTTCATTTTTGTGAAACATAGGTTGGGTCAAATCCCTATCTGCCTGTAGAGGAGGTGCCATGTCCACCAGACACAACATCTACTCCCCTCACCCTTTTCCCAGCAAACTGCGGACTACCCAACTTTTCTCCTGGTCTCCATGTTAGCTGATATCATTAATGATTGTCTCCTCGGGCACTGTCCCACTGCCATTCGTATCTGCCATCATTATCCCTCTCCTAAAAACAACCCTTGGCGCCTCTGTCCTTGCAACTACTGCTCCATCCCCAACCTCCCTTTCCTCTCCAAAGTCCTGGAACGTGCTGTCCCCTCCCATCTTTCCCGAAATTCCATGTTTGAATCTGATCAGGTTTCTGCCCCTGCCACAGTACCAAAATGGCACTTATCAGAGTCACAAATGGCACCCAGTGTGACTGTGACCACGGTAAACTATCCCTCCTCATCTTTCTCGACCCGCCTACAACCTTTGACATGGTTCGCCTCACCATCCTTCTCCAACGTCACTCTTCCACTGTCCAGTTGGGTGAGACTGCACTTGCCTGGTTCCATTCTTATCTATCCGGTTGTAGCCAAAGAATCACCTGCAATGATTTCTCTTCCCATTGTCATGCTGCTAACTGGATTCCCCAAGGGATCTATTCTTGGCCCTCTCCTATTTCTCAGCCACATGTCACCCCACTCCACCATACCACTAGCTCTCATGACCACTCCACTCTCTTAATTGTCAGACGACTTATCCAATATCCAGTACTGGACAGCAGAAATTTCCTCCAACTAAACATTGGGGAGAATGAAGCCATTGGGCAGAATTTTCTGCCTGTCGGGCGGGCGGGCCCGACCCAATCCCCGGCGGGCGGGGAGCTGACCCCTGCTGGAGAAGCGGGCCGCACCGCCATTTTACGTGGGGGGGCCAATTAAGGCCTGCCCAGCGTGACGTCCGGCGGGAAGCACTATGCGCTCCCTGTGCAGGCGAGGGGGATTCCCCAAAAGCGAGAATGTGCTCTTTTGCGCATGCGCACGTAAGAGCGCACATCTCCCTGAGGCAAAGTGCAGCCTCAGGGAGATCGCTTCCACTTTGAAAAAGATTAAAAATAGAAAAAAAAAATTCCCTAACATGTCCCCCTCATGTGACAATGTCACATGAGATGGGACATGTTCATAATTTACACTATAACTTTATTAAATTTTTAAAACCCTGCATGAAACCTCATCCCGCCGCTGGATGAGGTTTCATGTTTTTTCTATTTGCTGCCGGGGCTCCTGGCCTGCCTGCCAACCTTAAGGTTGGACGGGCCGGTCCTTTAATTGTTGAAATGATCCTGTCAATGGCCTCAATTGGCCATTGACAGGTCAGCGGGCCCACAGCTGATTTTGCTGCGCCCCCGCCTTCCTTAAAATTTAAATGGGGTGGGATGATGTCAGGAGTTCTGCCTGACATCATCCCGCGTCATTTTATGCGTCGGCGAGCGGGCCCCGCCCCCTGCTCGCCGATGGCAAAATACTGCCCATTGTCTTTTATCCTCACCACAATCTCGATACCTTAACCATCAACTCCATCCCCCTCCCTGGAAACAGTCTGAGGCTGAATTAGACTATTCACAACCTTGGTATTGTAGTTTATCCTGAGATGAGCTTCTGACCAGATATTTGCACCATTTCCGTACTAAGATCACCTATTCCCATCGCCATTCCATCATTTAATTCTCCTCACCTCGGCTCATCTATTGCTGAAATTCTTGTCCATATCTTTGTCACCTCTAGAGTTGACTATTTCAATACTCTTCTTGGCGGCCTCCCACTTTCCACACTTCAAATTAATCTCTTCCAAATCTCTCATGCCTGTATCCTAAATTGCACCGAGTCCTATCCACCTATGACCCCATGCACTCAATGAACCATATTGGCTTCTGGTTAAGCAATGCCTTAGTTTCAAAATTCTCATCCTTGCTTAGACTTCTGCGTTGCTCCAATTCCAGCCTCATGTGCATCCCTGATTTTAATCACTCCATCATTTGGGATTGTACCTTCTGTTGCCAAGGACCGAAGATCTGGAATTCCTTCCCTTAGTATCTCCACCTCCCTAATTATCTCCACCTCCCTAAGTATCTCCACCTCATTAACTCTCTTTCCTCCTTTAAGATGCTCCTTAAAACTTACCTTCCATGATCATGCTTTTGATTATCTACCCTGCTGTCTCTTTATGTGGCTCTGTGCCAAAGTTTGTTTGATAATGTACCTGTGAAGCATCTGGGGACACATTGTTTTGTATTAAAGGTGCTTCATAAATGTAAGTTGTTGTTGTTGAAAAGCAGCAGCATGCTGGCCTGGATATAGCTGAAATATTATACAAGCACAGAAGGAGGCCATTTGGCCCATCATGCCTGCATTGGCTCTTTGAAAGAGCTATCCAATTTGTCCCACTTTCCTGCTGTTTGCTATTTACCTGTATTTATCCAACTTTCCTTCAGAAGTCAGTATTGAGCCTGCTTCCACCAACCTTTCAGGCAGTACATCGCAACATGTGAAAACATATTTCCTTAAGCCGCCTCTGTTTTTTTGCCAATCACATTAAATCTGTCTCCTCTGGTTACTGGCCCTGCTGCCAATGGAAACAATTTCTTCTAAATTACTCTGTCAAAATCCTTCACGATTTTGACCACCTCCATCAAATCTCCTCTTAACCTATTTTGTTCTAAGGAGAACAACAACAGCTTACAATTAAAATGTGCCTATAATGCTGTAAAACATCTTGAGGCACTTCACAGGCACATTATGAAACAAAATTTGAAACCAAGCCACATACTAGGGGAGATGACCAAAAGCTTTTTGAAAGAGATTTATTTTTAAGGAGCACCTTGAAGGAGGAAAGAGGGGTAGCAAGGCAGAAAAGTTTAGGGAGGGAATTCCAGAGCTTAGGGCCTCAGCAGCTGAAGGTATGGCCACTAATGGTGGCACAATTAACATCAGGGATGCTTAACGGACTAGAATTAAATGAGTGTAGATATCTCAGAGAGTAGTGAGGCTGGAGATTATTACAGAGATAGGGAGGGGCGAGGCCTTGGAGGGATTTGAAAACAAGGATGAGAGTTTTAAAACCAAGGCATTGCTTGACCTGAAGCCAATATAGATCAGCAATGTAGTACATTGCAAGATCTGAGCATTTTGTTATATCGCTCAATCTGCTGCCTTTTCTGTTGGGAAGGTACAAATAATGCTAATTCAATAATAACTGCCTGTAATTGAGCACTTGTTAGTCTTACTCAGTGCAATACACAATAGAAATTTGGCAAAGAGGATAGGATGGAATTCTTTTTTATATTTCATTTGAGGAATGAAGGACTGAAGAACATTGTGATAGACTTTCTGGAAATTCTAAAGTTGATTTCGAGGAAGTTTGAGCAGTTTGAAAGATTACTTGTGTGTACACCTCATGTCCAGGTACACAATGATTCAGTACAGTATGTAACTGAGAAATGGCACTGAAAGCATATTTGGGGATAAATGAATTCAACCCTAACTAAGAGGACTGGTATAATTATGAACAAAACTTTCACATTTGACTGAAAATGGATAAAATAGGAGAGGAGGATAAAGTAAATGCTTTCTTCATCATGATGGGGTCAGATGCTTTCAGATGCAGTTTTTAACCAATGTTGTTCAAGATACCCCAGTTCTATGAAATGAATGAGCTTCTGGACTCATATTATGGCACAAGTAAGAATGAAATTGCACGGAGAGTTATGTTTCATCAAAGGAAGCAGTTGCCAAGTGAGGCTATTGCCGATTAGTTTCTCGAATTAAAGAAAATCTCTTGTCACTGTGGGTATGTCATGAACTTAGAAATCAGCCTTAGAGGCAAATTCATAGGAGCCTAAAGAACAAGAAAATCCAGGCCAACCTTTAGAGCAAAGGCAATAAGCTCATGTGGAACTCGACCAATTACCGCCCCATCAGTCTACTCTCCATCATCAGTAAAGTGATGGAAGGGGTCATCAACAGTGCTATCAAGCAGTACTTGCTTAGCAATACCCTGCTCACTGATGCCCAGTTTGGGTTCCACCAGGGCCACTCAGTTCCTGACCTCGTTACAGCCTTGGTTCAAACATGGACAAAAGAGCTGAACCGGTGAGGTGAGAGTGACTGCCCTTGACATCAAGGCAGCATTTGACCAAGTGTGGCATCAAGGAGCCCTAGCAAAACTTGAGTAAATGGGAATCAGGGGGAAAACTCTCCGCTGACTGGAGTCATACCTAGCACAAAGAAAGATGGTTGTGGTTGTTGGAGGTCAGTCATCTCAGCTCCAGGACATCACTGCAGGAGTTCCTCAGGGTAGTGTCCAAGGCCCAACCATCTTCAGCTGCTTCATCAATGACCTTCCTTTCATCATAAGGTTGGAAGTGGGGATGTTTGCTGATGATTGCACAATGTTCAGTACCATTCATGATTCCTCAGATACTGAAGCAGCCCATGTCCAAATGCAGCAAGACCTGAACAATATCCAGGCTTGGGCTGACAAGTGGCAAGTAACATTCACGCCACACAAGTATCAGGCAATGACTATCTCCAACAAGAGAGAATCCAACCATCGCCCCTTGATATTCAGTGGCATTGCCATCATTGAATCCCCCCACTATCAACATCCTGGGGGCTACCATTGACCAGAAACTGAACTGGACTAGCCATATAAATACAGTGGCTACAAAAGCAGGTCAGAGGCTAGGAATCATGCGATGAATAACTCACCGCCTGACTCCACAAAGCCTGTCCACCATCTACAGGGCACAAGTCAGGAATGTGATGGAATACTCCCCACTTGCCTGGATGAGTGCAGCTCCTACAACACTGAAGAAGCTTGACACCGTCCAGGACAAAGCAGTCCGCTTGATTGGTACCACATCCACTAACATTCACTCCCTCCACCACTGACACACAGTAGCAGCAGTGTGTGCCATCTACAAGAAGCACTGCAGGAATTCATCAAGGCTCCTTGGACAGCACCTTCCAAACCCATGACCACTACCCCTAGAAGGACAAGGACAACAGATAGATGGGAACACCACCACCTGGGAGTTCCCCTCCAAGTCACTCGCCATCCTGACTTGGAAATATATCGCCGTTCCTTCACTGTTGCTGGGTCAAAATCCTGGAACTCCCTCCCTAACAGCACTGTGGGTGTACCTACACCACATGAACTGCAGAGGTTCAAAAAGGCAGCTCACCACCACCTTCTTAAGGGCAACTAGGGATGGGCAATAAATGCTGGCCCAGCCAGCGAAGCCCACATCCCGTGAATGAATAAAAATAAAAGGCCAAGGTCATGGAAATGGCAGAGAAAGATAGTTGCAAATTGCAAGGGGGTTCTTTTCCTGAGCCAGCTGGAGAGGTCCACCAGATTTCAGTGATGTCCAGGCCATGGCTGATAAGTTCACAGCCTCAGAGTCTGAAATTTAGATGCTATCATTGCCATGGTAGCCAACAATCACTTAAATTTCCCCCATTTCCAGTCAAAGTGTACGCCTGTGGAAAAGTCAGTTATATCTGGACAACATGCAGGAGCAGAGGAAACAGTAACACTCCAGGCTGTGGTAAAGCTCCAGAATGCAGCCATGCACCAGTTTTGGAATCATGGTAGATCTAAAGCTAGTTCAGGAAATCCTTGAATACCCATATGATAAATATGGATACAGAAGTTGCTGTTATTGAGCAGGAAGATAAAGAGTTGTAATCAGTCAGAGAGCAAGAAAAAGAGCACATGGAAGAAGAGAGTAACAGGGCTGAAGATAAAATTCCTTTGTTCACAGTAGAAATGAAAGTCAGAGCTTCCCAGCTCATTTTCATCATTGATACAGCTGCAGCCAAGTCTGTTATCTCTGAAGAAGAGTGTAAGATATCCCTAAGTCATATTCCTTTATGCAAAACTGATGTAAAACTGACTAGCTATGCTAATTACAATGTTCCAGCATTAGATGGAGTTATTGTCATGGTGGAGTATGATGATGTATCCTATTACTTGCCATTAGTAGTAGTTGGAGAGAACAAAATCTCCTTGATGGGAAAGAATTGGCTTAAGAAAATATAGTTAAACTTGGCTGAGTTATTTACTGTAAGAATATGTCTGACATTGAGGAAATGCTAAGAGAGCACAAAGTAGTCTTTGAGTAAGGAGGATCAAATTATAAGATTAGCCATCAGTACAATATCAAATATCATAAGTTAGCAGATCATGTAAATGCAGATGTTCTTTCAGGATTTCCTGTGAAGGGTGATTTATTTCTAACTGCTGAGTTACCTGTGAATTACTTTACAGACACAAATGACATTCCAATGTCTGCCGGAGAAATTAGTGATGAAACTCGAAAGGATGTGGTGCTCAGGAAAGTGCTCAATTATGTCATAACTGGCTGGCCTAAAGAGCGTGATGATGAGAAATTGCAGGAGAATTTCACATGTAGAAATGAACTGAAGGTAGACTAAGGCTGTCTCCTATGGGGTTTAATAGTCATTATTCCGCCAAGGTTTAGAGAGAGATTGTTAGAGGAACTTCATCAAGAGCACACAGGGATAATCCATGTGAAAACAGCAGCAAGAAGCTATTTTTGGTATCCAAAGGTAAACAGAGATATTGAAGAGTTGGTGAAAAGTTGTGAAGTGTGTCTCAGAATGAGAAATGATCCAACCAAGGTTTCTTTCATTACATAGTCAAACACCATGGGAACAAGTTTCAGAAGTGGAAGAGAAACTTTGGTTTTAGATGCAAATGGACAAGTGTTGCATCTATGCACAAACCACAAGTGCCAAAACTATTGAGGTTTTGAGAAGTTGTTTTGCAATTTATGGATCACCAGATGTGTTGGGTGTCAGATAATGGTCCACAATTTATGTCAAAAGAATTTGAAATATTTCAGAGTAAAAATGGAATCAAACAAATGCTAATACCACCAATATCACCCAGCATAGAATAGTGCTGTAGAAAGAATTATACAGATTGTGGAGGGGTTTTTGCAGATGTATTTGCTGGGTGACAAGCTAGGCTGTAATTTTCATATTTCTCTTCACCACAGGAGTAGTCAATTTTCTGTTCTTCTAAAGAATTACCCCACAGCCTAAAACAGTTTGCTTATCTTACGAGTTAGTGTTTAAACACACTCCTAGGACAAGGTTTAGTTTGCTTAAGCCTGATGTCAATAACAAAGTAAGAGAAAAGCCAATATAGCAGAATGTGCTGGAAAAACTCAGTAGGTCTGACAGCATCTGTGGAGAGAGAAACAGAGTAAATGTTTTGAGTCCAACATGACTCTTCTTAGGAAAGAGTTTCAAAGAAGAGTCATATTTGGAATCAAAATGTGAACTCTTGCTTTTCTCTCCATAAAGACCATAAGACCATAAAACATGGGAGCAGAAATTAGGCCATTCGGCCCATCGAGTCTGCTCTGCCATTCAATCATGGCTGATAAGTTTCTCAACCCCATTCTCCCGCCTTCTCCCCGTAACCTTTGATCCCTTTACCAATCAAGAACCTATCTATCTCGGTCTTAAATACACTCAATGACCTGGCCTCCACAGCCTTCTGTGGCAATGAATTCCATAGATTCACCACTCTCTGTCCTCATCTCTGTTCTAAAAGGTCTTCCCTTTACTCTGAGGCTGTGCCCTCAGGTCCTAGTCTCTCCTACTAATGGAAACATCTTCCCCACATCCACTCTATCCAGGCCTTTCAGTATTCTGTAAGTTTCAATCAGATCCCCCCTCATCCTTCTAAACTCCATTGAGTATAGACCCAGAGTCCTCAAACGTTCCTCATATGTTAAGCCTTTCTTCCTGGGATCATTCTCGTGAACTTCCTCTGGACCCTCTCCAGGGCCAGCACATCCTTCCTGAGATACGGGACCCAAAATCGCTCACAATATTCTAAATGTGGTCTGACGAGAGCCTTATAAAGCTTCAGCAAAACATCCCTGCTTTTATATTCTAGTACTCTCAAAATAAAAGCCAACATTGAATTTGCCTTCCTAACTACCGACTCAACCTGCAAGTTAACCTTAAGAGAATCCTGGAGTAGGACTCCCAAGTCCCTTTGCAGTCCAGATTTCTGAATTCTCTCCCCATTTAGAAAATAGCCTATGCCTCTATTCTTCCTACCAAAGCGCATGACCTCACACTTCCCCACGTTGTATTCCATCTGCCACTTCTTTGCCCATTCTCCTAACCTGTCCAAATCCTTCTGCAGCCTCCCCGCCTCCTCAATACTACCTGTCCCTCAACCTATCTTTGTATCATCTGCAAACTTAGCCAGAATGCCCTCAGTTCCTTCATTTAGATCATTAATGTATAAAGTGAAAAGTTGTGGTCCCAACACTGACCCTTGCAGAACTCCACTAGTCACCAGCCGCCATCCTGAGAAGGACCCCCTTATCCCCACTCTGCCTCCTGCCAGACAGCCAGTCTTCTATCCTTGCTAGTACCTTGCCTCTAACACCATGGGCTCTTATCTTACTGAGCAGCCTCCTGTGCGGCACCTTGTCAAGGGCCTTCTGGAAGTCCAAGTAGATAACATCCATTGGCTCTCCTTTGTCTAACCTGCTCGTTACCTCCTCAAAGAATTCTAACAGATTCGTCAAGCATGTCCTCCCCTTGATGAAACCATGCTGACTTTGCCCTATTTTACCATGCACTTCCAAGTATTCTGAAATCTCATCCTTAATAATGGACTCAAAATCTTACCAACGACTGAGGTCAGGCTAATTGGCCTGTAATTTCCCGTCTTTTGCCTCACTCCTTCTTAAACAGGGGGGTTACATTAGCGATTTTCCAGTCCTCTGGGATCCTCCCTGATTCGAGTGATTCCTGAAAGATCACCACTAATGCCTCCACTATCTCTTCAGCTATCTCCTTCAGAACTCTGGGGTGTAATCCATCTGGTCCAGGTGATTTATCCACCTTCAGACCTTTCATTTTCCTAGCACCTTCTCCTTGGTAATGGCCACCATACTCACCTCTGCCCCCCAACTCTCTTGAACTTTGGGGATGTTACTCGTGTCTTCCACCGTGAAGACTGACGCAAAGTACCTATATAGTTCTTCCGCCATTTCTTTGTTCCCCACTACTACTTCTCCAGCGTCATTTTCCAGCGGCCCAATGTCCACTTTTGCCTCTCTCTTACCTTTTATATATCTAAAAAAACTCTTGCAATCTTCTTTTATATTACTGGCTAGTTTACCCTCATATTTAATCTTTTCCCTCCTTATTTCTTTTTTATTTGTCCTCTGTTGGTCTTTGTAGGCTTCTCAATCCCCTGGTTTCCCACTGCTCTTCGCCGCATTGTATGCTTTCTTTTTAGCTTTTATGCTGTCCCTGACTTCCCTTGTCAGCCATGGTTGCCTCATCCTCCCTTTAGTATGCTTCTTCTTCCTAGGGATGAATTTTTGCTGTGTCTCCCAAATTACTCCCAGAAACTCCTGCCATTGCTGTTCCACTGTCTTTCCTGCTAGGCTCATCTCCCAGTCAATTCTGGCCAGCTCCTCCCTCATGCCTCTGTAGTTGCCTTTATTCAACTGTAATACCGTTACAACTGATTCCAGCTTTTTCCTCTCAAATTTCAGGGTAAATTCTATCATATTATGGTCACTTCCTCCTAAGGGTTCCTTCACCTTAAGCTCTCTTATCAAATCTGCCTCATTACACATCATTAAATCTAGAATTGCCAGTTCCCTAGTGGGCTCCACCACAAGCTGCTCCAAAAAGCCATCTCGTAGACATTCCACAAATTCCTTTTCTTGATACCACCAACCTGATTTTCCCAGTCTACCTGCATATTGAAATCTCCCATGATCACTGTAACCTTGCCTTTCTTACACGCCTTTTCTATCTCCTGGTGTATCTTGTGCCCCACATCCTGGCTACTTGTTCGGAGGCCTGTACATAACTCCCATTATGGTTTTTTCACCTTTGTGATTTCCGATAATCCTTAATTATTCCATTACTTCATCAAAGAACTCAATCAAGTTGGTCAAACATGATTCTCCTCTGCCAAGTCGATGTTGACTTTCATTCATTAGTCTATCCTTTTCCAAGTGCCAATTAATTGTGTTTCAGATTATTGTCTCTAAAAGCTTCCCCACCACCCACATTAGTCTGACTGGCTTGTAATTATTGGGTTTATCCCTCTCCCCTTTTTGAACAGAGTTGGAACACCCGCAATTCTCCAGTCCTCTTGCGCTATTTCTATATCTAAGGAGGATTGGAAGTTTGTGGCCAGAGCCTCCACCAGTGCATCCTCACTACCCTTATCAATTTAGGATGTATCCTATCTGGTCCGTGTGACTTTTCTAATTTTTTAGTACCTCCTTTTTACGTATTCTTATCTTATCCAATATCACTGCTATCTCCTTCTTTTACAGAATCACAGAAATTCACAGCAGATTGACAGCATTTTCTTCTCCAGCAAAGATCAATGCAAAATAGTCATTTAGTGTTTCAACCTCCAAAAGGAGATCTCCATTTTTGACCCTAATTAGCCCTACCCTTCCAGTATGGTATCAAACTGGGTTCCAGAGATGCTCTCAGTATTTTATAAACAGAAACCATGTTATTCCCAGTGTACTAAGAGTATAAGGGCTCAAAACCCCATTCTCAAACCATTTAAAGATTTTCCGACAAGTGTAGCCATAGAGTTCTCTCAATGCACTGCAAATATAGATGTACAGCCATAGGGAGATTACAGTATAACTCGCATGCTTCCATGTAGAAAGCACCAGATGCAGCTAGTGGTTTCAAACTGGTATGCAGCATAACTACTGCCTTATTTATCTGAAATCAGTAGGTATTAGAGCCGAGATCTTGGAACAAAATTTGTCATATTACCGTTTGCTACCTCATGGAATTTTTACTATGGTGCACTCACCATAATTCACATGTACGTTGCTCCCAAGCACCATGTTCTTTGGAGGATGTAACCTAATCAGCGTGCCAAACAAAGGCATCCATTATCAGGGGCATTTTTAAAATAATCCTTTCAAAACAATGTTTTCAAATGCGATTGTCAAAGTGTGAGGCAAACAGGCTCAGAGAAACCGCTAACAATGGACTCGAGGAATGAACAAAGCAAATTAACTTTAAACATTCTTCTAAATGTCCTAACCAGACTTCCCTCAGCCCCTGGAAACCTCACTAATAAATGCTGAGAAGCACAATAAATCTCTGTGTTCTCCATGTCATCCTTGGGTTGTGTGGTGTGAGAGAGAGGACAATGATAGATCTAAGCTCTGGCATCTCTTTCATTAAGATGCCCATAGAACCCTAATAAAGGTCTCATTTTCTTACTTTACTACTGTATGCCCCATAGAATACAAGATGGAGCAGATTGTGTTCATTGTTAAAGAAAGTAATTTCAATTTATAGCAATCTCAATAAAAGTTATCCATATAAATTGAGGTGATTTATGAGAATTCCAAGGAGTGTTTCCAGACGTTCATTTCCTTACAATCAAGACACTCTTTGTACTTCCATGTTTCTTCTCTTTATTTTATACTTTTGCATTTTGTTAACATTGAATAATTATGTCTAAAGGCAGAATACATAATGGTCGATCATTTGAAATATTCACAAGGGGCAAATATCATGCTTAAGGGAGCACGGTGTTGGGATATAAAATATTTTCACAGTTTTGTGCCTCAAGATGCACTCTATATCAGTTCCAGGAAAATTTTACAGGGGTCAGATCAGAGCATTCCTAACCTATAACATCATACAAGCATTCTTAAATGCAACTTTTATATTCAGGATGAGAAGCCACCCTTTCTGATACATCAGCTCCATTTCTTATGACTTGCTCAATAAAAGGCAAACCATATTAAATGTCATTATCACACATTACATTCACTTTATGCTGTTAATCATAGAAAGATTGAGAGGGTCAAGTTTACATAATAAAATATTTTTCAAAAATATTTTTTCTGATTAGATTTGCTGAGACATTGTAACCAAGTATATACAACAAGTAATACAACTGTATTTTCTATTGCTCCAAGTCAGTCTGGTGGATTTCTGTGGACAGACCATCAAGGCTGATGGAATAATTATTAACTCCCATCAAGAATCTCAGAAGGACTATCTTGTCACAGTTGGGACTGACTGTGAGTTTACAATGCAGGCTACTTCCCCGAAGGACAAAGTTCAGTTCCAGTTTAGATTCTTCTTGGTATACAGTCTGCTGCGAGAGTCTGCTATCCTTCAGCCCACCACAGCACTTCAACTACTGCAGCGCAATGCAACAGGACCTCTGTCCCTACTAGAGACCACCAGACCTGGGCAAAAAGCAGGTGCACCACCACTAGGAGAAGAGATTACTAACACATGCAAAGCTGGATCATATGTACAATTTTATGATGGGAAGAATAGAAATTCACCACCTATTGGCTCCCTTTTATGTGGGAAGAGTATCCCCAAGCCAATTTTATCAACTGGGAACTACCTTACGTTGAGACTGGTCACCAGAGGTCAACAACCCAGAGTGGACTTTGTTGGAGATTTCACATCCTTTCGACCAGGTAAAAGATAGCTTTTGTTAATTGGATTAAAAAATTATATTTCGCCTTAAAGAGGGAATACTATTACCAGAACCACTTTTTAAAAAACAGTGGTAATATTAACATCTTTTGTGTGTTTGTACTGTCCATTTTTATTCACTTCCAATAAGTGCTGATGTCCGAAAGAAACTACTGAGGCCATTTATGATTGGCCATATTGAATATTGTTAGAAATACATTCACAAGGTGAGGGATGAGTTGTGATGATCTGTGATTGTTAATCCAGGTGCCTTACATTGTTACAACAACAAAAATTGCTGGAAAAACTCAGCAGGTCCGACAGCATCTGTGGAGAGGAAGACAGAGTTAACGTTTCGAGTCTGTATGCCTCTTCATCAGAATTAAAGAGAAATAGAAATGTGGTGAAATATAAGCTGTTAAAAGGGGGGTGGGACAGGTGGAGCTGGATAGAGGGCCAGTGATAGGTGGAGGCAAAGGAGAGATTGCCAAAGATGTCACAAACAAAAAGTCAAAGGGGTGTTGACGGTGGTGATATTAGCTAAAGGATGTGCAAATGGTGACATTAAGGGTAGGATTCAGGATAAACAAGTGACAGATAGCCCTAGTGGGGGTGGGGTGGGGGGAAGGGATCGAAATAGGCTAAAAGGTGGAGATAAAACAATGGATGGAAATAAATTTTAAAAATAATAATAGAAATAGGTGGGAAAAGAAAAATATATATATAAAAAATATATAATAATTATTAGAAAAAAAGGGATCAAAAAGGGGGTGAGGATGGGGGAGAGAATTCATGATCTGAAGTTGTTGAACTCAATGTTAAGTCCAGAAGGCTGTAAAGTGCCTAATTGGAAGATGAGGTGCTGTTCTTCCAGTTTGCGTTGAGCTTCACTGGAACATTGCAGCAGGCCAAGGACGGACATGTGGATATGAGAGCAGGGTGGAGTGTAAAAATGACAAGCGACAGGGAGGTCTGGGTCATGCTTGCGGACAGACCGAAGGTGTTCCGCAAAGCGGTCACCCAGTCTGCGTTTGGTCTCTCCAATGTAGAGGAAACCGCATTGGGAGCAGCGAGTGCAGTAGACCAAATTGAGGGAAGTGCAAGTGAAATGCTGCTTCACTTGAAAGGAGTGTTTGGGCCCTTGGACGGTGAGGAGGTGGGAAGTAAAGGGGCAGGTATTGCACCTTCTGCGGTTGCATGGGAAGGTGCCATGGGAGGGGGTTGAGGTGTAGGGGGTGATGGAGGAGTGGACCAGGGTGTCCCGGAGGGAATGGTCCTTACAGAATGCCAACAGTGGGGGTGAAGGGAAGATGTGTTTGGTGGTGGCATCATGCTGGAGTGGGCAAAAATGGTGAAGGATGACCCTTTGAATGCAGAGGCTAGTGGGGTGATAAGTGAGGACAATGGGGACCCTATCATGGTTCTGGGAGGGAGAGGAAGGTGTGAGGGTGGATGCACGGGAGATGGGCTGGACATGGTTGAGGGCCCTGTCAACCACCGTGGGTGGAAAACCTTGGTTAAGGAAGAAGGAGGACATGTCAGAAGAACTGTTTTGGAAAGTGGCATCATCGGAACAGATGTGACAGAGCTGAAGGAACTGAGAGAATGGGATGGAGCCCTTACAGGAAGCAGGGTGTGAGGAGCTGTAGTCAAGGTAGCTGTGGGAGTTGGTGGGCTTGTAATGAATATTGGTGGACAGTCTATCACCAGAAATTGAGACAGAGAGGTCAAGGAAGGGAAGGGAAGTGTCAGTGATGGACCATGTGAAAATGATGGAGGGGTGGAAATTGGAAGCAAAATTAATACATTTTTCCAGGTCCGGACGAGAGCATGAAGCGGCACCGAAGCGGTCATTAATGTACCGGAGAAAGAGTTGTGGGAGGGGGCCTGAGTAGGACTGAAACAAGGAATGTTCCTCAAACCCCATGAGGAGACAGGCATAACTGGGGCCCATGCAGGTACCCATAGCCACACCTTTTATTTGGAGGAAGTGAGATGAGTTTAAGGAGAAATTGTTCAGTGAGAGAACAAGTTCAGCCAGACAGAGGAGAGTGGTGTTGGATGGGGATTGTTTGAGCCTCTGTTCAAGGAAGAAGCAGAGAGCCCTCAGACCATCCCAGTAGGGGATGGAGGTGTAAAGGGATTGGACGTCCATGGTGAAGAGGAGGTGGTTGGGGCCAGGGAACTGGAAATTGTTGATATGATGTAGGGGCATCAGAGGAATCGCGGATGTAGGTGGGAAGAGACTGGATAAGGGGAGAGAGAATGGAGTCAAGATAGCAAGAAATGAGTTCCGTGGGATAGGAACAGGTTGACACAATCGGTCTGCTGGGACAGTCCAGTTTGTGGATTTTGGGTAGGAGGTAAAAGTGGGCCGTCCGAGTTTGGGAGACTATGAGGTTGGTAGCTGTGGAGGGAAGATCTTCAGAGGAGATGAGGTCAGTGACAGTCCTGGAAACAATGGCTTGATGTTCAGTGGTGGGGTCATGGTCCAGGGGGAGGTAGGAGGAAGTGTCTGCGAGTTGACGCTCAGCCTCTGTCAGGTAGAGATCAGTGCGCCAGAAAACAACAGCACCACCCTTGTCAGCAGGTTTGATGACAAATTCAGTGTTGGACCTGAGAGAACGGATTGCGGCAAGTTCAGAAAGAGACAGGTTAGAGTGGGTGAGAGGAGCAGAGAAATTGAGACGACTGATGTCACGCCGACAGTTTTCAATGAAAAGACCAAGAGCAGGTAAGAATCCAGAGGGAGGGGTCCAGGTGGAGAGAGAATATTGGATATATGAATATTCATCCGCAGCCTTACATTGTTAGTTGGATTCAATGGGAGTCATTTTGACATTGGGCAATTGTGTAATGTAGGTAATATTTGATTTTACTGCTTGTTACGCACCTCACCCAAGTTTTGTTTCCTTTGCAGGCAATGTAAATGAAATGGTGAGAGATGTATAACAGGTGGCTGATCAGATATCGCTCATTTTACATGCTCGCTCAAAGACAAAATATCTTTCTTCAAGTTACTGGAGAAATAAGTTTGCTCCTGCAGCAACGATGGTGCAAGGCTGAAACTAAGATGGCAGGGGAAGTGTTGAAATTTAACGGGAATGCGCTGTATATCTGCATTTACCAAGCACTATACCCCTGATTACAGAGCTTATTGGAGCCTGGGTGCACAGGTCTCAGTGGAGATCAACATCTTTTGTAGTCCTTATTGGGAAACACCTTAGAGCTAAAGACCCATATAACATTTAATCTCCATGTAATTAATCTCCCTTAACGTGCGGCTGTGGCATTTGAAAGAGGTATTTGCTGTAATTTCAAGAAAGTTGCATAGTGCATGTCTCCATTGTTCCCAGTTCTGGTCTTTGAAGACTATACAGTTGTTAATTTGTAAGCCTGATTCAACAAGTAGAAATTGCAGAGCTATGGAAGAAAGAACAGGGGAGTGAGATTAATCAGCAACTCTTTCAAAGAGCTGGCACAGACACAATGGTCTGAATTACCTCCTTCTCTGCTGTATGATTCTATGATCTTATAATTATTATTGATCACATTTGGTAGTTTTGCCAGCTCAGCAAACATTTCCTAAGTTCCCACTGCCAATATCTGAACAGTTTCTACATTCTTTCCGGTGATAAGACAATGGAGACAAAATTGGGTGGGGTGTAGAAAGTGTGACTCCGTCTTTCAGATGAAATGTTAAACTGAGGCCCATCTGCCAGCTTGGGTGGATGTACAAGATCCCACGGCACTATTTCAAAGAAAAAGGGAATTATCTCCGGTGTTCTAGCCAATATTTATCCCTCAATCAACATGACAAAAAAAAATTATCTGGTCATATCACATTGCTGTTTGTCGGAGTTTGCTGAGCACAAATTAGCGTTACAACAATGACTACACTTCAAAAAGTATAGAGAAATGTTCATAGGCAAATATTAAGATAAAAGAGACAAGGAAGTTTGTAATGAAGAGAGATTTAAGGCTAGAGACAAAAGAAGATCACTTACCAGAAGACAAATGGGAGAAATCCTCCCCACATGTGGGGACAGGATTTAAGTCTTGGATACACATGGGCTTGATAGAGAGTTAAAAGTTGGAAGGCCCAACACTTTACGGTACCCAAGGCCAGGGGGATAAATCATGGGCCCTGGTGCTTCTCAAGTTCCTGGGTCCCTTAATCCACCCTTTCACATTCTTTGAGTGTCCAGAATTGGGAACCATTGTCACAGTGGGGTCAAACTTTTATACTGGTTTAGCACAACTTCTTGTCTTTTTATCCTATGCCTCTAACTATAAAGCCCATTAAAAACTCAAGTTTCAGTACGATACACTTTACAACCATGTCATGCAATTACACAAAACTTAGTCACTCATATTATGCAACCAACTTCTTTGAGCCAGGCCCTATGTAAATATCCAGACAGCAACATCCAAAAGATTTGAACCTCACAAGCACTGCAAACAATAATCCCACGTCCAAATGAGAATATCTTGAACTAACAGTGACACATCCTATTGGCGCATGTCTCCTAGTTTCCCTTCTAAGTTTAAAAATGGCAAAACCTTCCTTAGTACTAACCAATTCACCTGCAATAACGTGCTATTTCTATCCACACAAGTGAGCTTTGTTAACAGAAAAATTACGCTTTGCATTGAGCGATGAATATTTTCTCATTTTAAGTTTAAAATAACCACACTGACAAATACAAGTATATATGAAGCATATAATAGGAGAGCAAAGTGCTGCAGATGCTGAATCTAAAATATAAACAAAAATTGCTGGAAATACTCAGCAGGTCAGACAGCATCTGTGGAGAGAGAAACAGAGTCAATGCTTCAGGTCCATGATCGGTACAAGTTCTGAGGAAGAGTCACTGACCTCTGTTTCTCTCTGCGCCAATGCTGCCAGATGTGCTGAGCATTTCCAACACTTCCCGTTTCTATTGGAGTCAAAATGACCCCTTTTGCCAGCCTCCAAAGAGCATTCAGACTCTTGTGAGCCTCTCACACCCCTTTATCAAGAAACTCAGCAGCAGCTGCCTGAGATCTGATTTGGCTCAACATTAAACATGACTTTCAGAAAGATAAGTTAAGGTATGAAGAAAATATAAACAACTTGCTGAGAAAAAAGAAAAGAAATCCTCCTCCTCCCCAAAAACCTATCCACACGTTGGGCTGGGAGAGGAGGAAAACCCAGGCTGAAAGGCAACTGGCTTCCTACTGCCACTTCCGTATGAATTCTGCCGAGATCAACTTGGGGTGTGCATCACCGGAGGCGAATGCAAGGTCGGTGTTAGTTAAACCCAACTCCTTAGCTTGGCCCCAGTCCCAGTCCCCTTTCTTTTTCCCCTCCTCTTTCCTTGGTGACCAAGACTTTGGGCCTAGTCTGCCTGTCTCTCTCTCTCTCTCTCTAGCTCTGCTTCTTAAGCAAAAAGTTGAAAAAGGTTTTATTAGTTAGCTCTGCTGTTTGGCACTTTTTAATGGTCATATTTATTAATTATCACTTTTTAAAAATTGCTAATTTACTGCTTTGATTTTTTTGGCAAAAAGGGTTATTTTTTCTTCATTAAAAACGAGAAGTATTGGAAATGCTGAGCACGTCTGGCAGCATCTGTGCAGAGAGAAATGCAGAGGTCAGTGAACCTTCATCAGAGCGAGTGCGGATCGTGGATCTGAAACAGTGCGTGGGATTTTCCGTTAATGAGACTAAGTGCGTTTCGGCAGCGTCCACTCCAATGGCTGTAATGGCAGGAACCCATGCCTGATTCTGCACTTGGAGGGTCATTTATTATGCAAAGGTGTGTATTGGTCCAAATAACCTGGCAGGACGGGAGCTGATTCGTCTGCCCGCCGTCAGCTAGTGAGTTCGAAGGTCCAGACGCCACATTTAAAAGCCAGTCCAACACATAATCCTACTCTCTCCTGCCCATCAGAGATGTCTGGCAGCCAGAAGAGGAAGGCCGAGAGCCTGAAGAAGGAGGTAGCACCCACTTCATGCATCAGGCCCTCCAGAGTTGATCAGGGTTGCAGGTGCACAGGCAAGTGCTCTATCCCAGGGATGGCTGCAGAAAGCACAGCAGCCTCACCTCTCCGGCCTAGGAGGCTGTCGTGGAGCAGGTCGCTGCGGCTGCCAACCACACCAGAAATGCCATCCAATGCTAGAAGAGGATAAATGATCTCATCCACTCTGCCAGGGTAAGTCAGCCTTCAAAACCCTCCAATATCAAACTCTCATCATGGCATCATGCACTCAAACAGCGACTCTCTTCAGGGGTCTCACACAACCATTAGCGGGGGACACATATCAGCACTCATTCTCTCACCGAGACTTTCACATCACCACCATCCCATCTATCATGTTGCTCACACTCCATCCTCTGGCCCTTCTGGGGAGGGCTCACCACACACAGGGGACATGCAGCTCACCCAACCTCTGCTCCATCCCTTCTCATCACCTGCCTTTCTTTCTTCTTCATACAGGCCAAGCTGGAGCACAACAGGCGCGAGAGAGCGCAGACCCGGGGAGGGATGGCCGACATCATTGCCCTCACTGAGTTTGAGGAGGCTGCAGTCAAGCTGGCTGGGGAGGACAGGGATTGCTTCTGTGGGGAAGGGGAGATTAGCCTCTCCCACCAACCCAGTACGGACCACAGCTCCATCACTTCATCAAATCCTGACATTCACAGTGAGTCACGTGCTGTCTTATCTAGCTCATGCTCATTAACTGAACTCTATTTTCTAGGCACCAGCAGATCGAGGCCCTCAAGCCAGTCCAGCACCACCAGTGTGAGCCCACAGACTACATTCAAAGAGGAATCTCTGGAAGAACCGTCACAGCGTTCACACACACCCTCCACCAGCTCAGAGACACACATCGGTGGGGCACAGCTACAGATTAGGCTCGGACTCACTTTCTGGGGAGCACCTCACTGACACGTCCCTGCAGCAGTCGGAGGCAGGGACTGGACAGGTCTCCGGCACTCGGAGGGCTGCTGGAGACCAGCCACCCACTCGGTCCAGGTCAAATGTTGAGCCTCTGGAAGCGGCTGCCAAATTGATGCTGGAGATACAACGACAGGCGCGGAAAATCAGGCAGAGACTCAACAGTCACTCAGCAGACTGTAGCAAACGATGGAGGAGTCCCCCTATGTTCTGTCTGATGTCGTGGCTCCAACATGCAAGCGCTTCGCGATCACCATGGGAAGGCTAGTGATCACCATGGAGACCTTGGTGCAGCAGGCCTTGCTGGATTTGCACTCGGCCCTGCACTCCATGGCCACACACCCTGGTGGGCACCATCAGGCGACATGGGGACAAGGCACTTCAACCTCGGTCCAGGTGCACCATCTCCTTTAGGAGTCAGGGCAGGACCCTCGGGCACCCACAGGGAAGATAAGCATCAGCCGGACACTCCGGGGGCCTCTCAGGGCACTCCAAGGGTGCGCAGTCGCTCACAGCCCCCTCTGCCTGTGACCCCATCCACTGCAGCTTCTCAAGCCTCAGAGGGTGCTTCCACCCCTGAACAGGTGACCAATATCAGGCCGGGGCCCTCCAGGCCTCAGGCCACCAGAGGACGTCCGCCAAGCTCATCACAGACATCAAGACATAGCAGTCAGCAGGCTGCCTCCACCTCTGCTGCGGATGTGGGAGCTGCACCCAGGAGTAGCGCTAGAGTTAGGAAAGCTAAGAACAATTGATGTCTCTGTTGTTTCATGAGTGTGCTAGATATATAAATAAATTGCAATTTTGTGAATACATTTGATGGTTATGTAAATGTTCCTGTCAACTGAAGGCATTGTGATTTTGTACTTTGGAATCCTCTTATTTCGAGGTTTAGCCTCCCTCCCACTCAGTGATAGTGTCTCACTGTGAGATTCACATTCCTGTGATGTCAAGCTCAGTTGAACCAGTCTCCACACCCCTTGTGTGATGTCAGGAAGATGTGTTTAAATCTTTATTGGAAGTGTGTGATGTAAGCGTTTCTAACTCTTTTTCCTCAAGGAACACCATTGAGTGAGGGCAGCTCAGCAGCATTGATATTCTAGTGGCATTCATGTCTCTTCAGTGGTAGTGGCAGAAGGAAAGACATGCGCGGGAGGAGGAGATCCCTAGATGTGTCCACATCTCAGTCGCAGGGTGTTTGCATCATTAGATGGCAGCAAAGGCTTCAAGTCTTGTGTTTCATCACTCTTGTTCCTAAGTGGATTCTCAATTTCCAGAGTGAGGTCACTCACAGGACCCCATGGACCAAGTAAAGATCATGGCCTGGCGATTCATGAGGTCAGAACACGCAAATGTGAATGCGGGACTCATTCTCGCTACAAGTGGGTGGACATCCCCTGAGTTGAAAGAAGATGGCATTGGGGGCTAGGAGAGATGTGGCCATATTCCCTCACTTAACTTTACTCTTCCTGGAACCTGTCATTGATTAATTTATCATGGGCACGTCTCCCACGTCTTCCTTCCTCCATGGCGTGATACTGACCCTCAGCAGCCTCCTGAGGTCCTGGGCCTCCGAATCGTCATCCTCCAATGAACTCTCATCCTCCTCCAGTTCATCTTCTGGCAGGGGTTCACCTCTTTGCTTTGCCAGATTGTGAAGGGCGCAACACACTGCGATGATGCGGAACACCTTCAGTCTGTCCGCAAGCATGACCCAGACCTTCCTGTCGCTTGCCATTTCAACACACCATCCTGCTCTCATGCCCACATGTCCGTCCTTGACCTGCTGCAATGTTCCAGTGAAGCTCAACGCAAACTGGAGGAACAGCACCTTATCTTCTGATTAGGCACTTTACAGCCTTCCGGACTTAACATTGAGTTCAACAAGTTCAGACCATGAACTCTGTCCTCCATCCTCACCCCTTTTTGATCCTCTTTTTTCAAATATTTATTTTTTAATTTTTATAGATATATATTTTTTCCCACCTATTTTTATTATTATTTAAAAAATTTATTGCCATTTTTATTCATTGTTTTATTCCCATCTTTTAGCCCATTTCGATCTTTTTTCCCCACACTGTCCCCTCCCCCCACCCCACCTCCACTTGGGCCATCTGTCACTTGCTGATTCTGCTCTCTACTCTTAATGTCACCATTAGCACCTCCTTTAGCCAGTATCACCACCAACAACACCCCTTCGACATTTTGTTTATGACATCTTTTGCAATCTCTCTTTTGCCTCCACCTATCACTGGCCCTCTATCCAGCTTCACCTGTCCCATCCCCCCTTAAACAATATATATTTCACCACATTTTTACTTATCTCTAGTTCTGAAGAAGTCATACAGACTCAAAACATTAATTCTGTCTTTCCCTCCACTGATGCTGTCAGAGCTGCTGAGTTTTTCCAGCACTTTTTGTTTTTGTTTCAGATTTCCAGCATCTGCAGTATTTTGCCTTTATCTTATCAGGGAAACCCTGTCGGGAGTGTATTGGAGTGAGCCACCTGAGTGGCCAAAGCATCTGAAATGCATCTTCAGAAGCCCTATGGCCTGCTCTATAAGGGAGCATGTGGAGCTGGGGCAGCGTTGTACCTCTCCTCGGAACGACTGTGAGGGTGACTCACCGGTGTCATCAGCAGCGTTTCATTGGGTCCCCCTTATCCCCAAGCAGCCATCTCTGCAGACTTAATGGCCCCTCAAAAATGTCAGGCATCTGGGAATGACTCAGGATGTAGGAGTCATGACAACTCCCAGGGTACCGTGCACAAATGTGCAGTATGTGCTTCCGGTGATCGCACACCAGTTGTACATTGATGGAATGATAGCCCTTGCGGTTTATAAACATTAGGGACTGCTGCCATGGAGCCCGTACAACCACATGGGTGCAGTCTATTGCACACTGCACTCTTGGGAAGCCTGAGATGGCGGCGAAGCCAGTGAATCTCGCAGCCTGGCTATCTTCATCCAGAGCAAACCTGACATAATGATGGGCTTTCCTGTAAAGGGCAGCTGTGACCTCCTTCATGCATCAACGTGTTGTGGACTGAGAGATGCCACACAGGTTCCCTGTTGATCCTTGGAAAGAACCAGAGGCCAAGAAATTGAGTGCAGTGGTCACCTTCAAAGCCACTGGCAGGGAACACCCTCCAACTCCATGTAGCATCAGGTCTTCACGAAAAATGTGGCACATGTGATGTACCAGAGCTCGGGACAAGCGCAGAGGTGCACAACATTGCCTCCCACTCATCAGTAAATAGGAGACTCTTCTACGATAAACCCTTGGTGATTCATCTCCATTGTCTGGGTCTCACATCCTGACCCTCCTGTTCATGCTCTGGCTCCGCTTGACCATGTCCCTCCTGCTGGAGCTGCGCGCGGAGTCACCTCTCCCTCCTTCACATCCTCCATTGCGTTAGGACCCTGACAGAGGCAGCAACGAGCCCTGGATCCATATCTGCTTTTGCCTTCTCTCTGAAAGGAAACATTGAAGACATTAATGATTCAAGGGACAAGAAAGTGAAGCTCAGAGGATGACACGTTTGGAAACTGTAAGGGTTCATAGCTTTTCCTGCCCTACTTGCCTTGTCCCTGAGAGACTAGCACACACATCAAGGTGACCAAGATGGCATCTCAGATGTGACATCTTCAGCCCCGCGTGGGATGCTAAAGTTTAATTAAGATGAGTGACTCAACCTAGCTCTGAGTTCCAAACACTGATTTGGCACATTAATGACCAATTAGTTGCTCATGGTCAGTGAGTGGATGACCTTTTTGGTCCATTAGGAGTGTCACTTCTGGTAAACACTTCATTGATGGAATGCCATATTTGATACAGCTGTGCCTCCTTCACTATTGCCTACATTCCCAAATTCTACATTCCTGTGTGTTATACATGAGATGCAGCGACTGTGATGTGAAGCCACTGAGTTCTGAGTAGCCCTTTAACAATGCTAATGAAGCCATTGGCTTTTAGTGGCTATCATCGCAAGGTGGTCCTCCTCCTTTCTTTTTAAACTGTCTCCTGTTCACTCCTGCACAACAAGAGCTTAGAAGGCGACCCCAGAAAGGTCCCCCTCGCGTTCGCCCTTCTACCTGACTGACATTCCACAGCCTTACCCATTACCCCACTTCATGTTCATCACCCCACCATCGCCTCACAGCCCATCCCGGGTTGAAGTGTTTCTGAAAGTGGATCCTACATGAGTACCACAGCGCAGTGGTGTTCGTCAGGACAACGTAGGCAAAGAGCAGGGGCGGACCAACCTTACAGCCCCAGCAGAGTGGTGTTCATCGCAACAAGACCGGTGCAGCGCTATGGCAGGTATGTTCCACTCACCTCGAAGTTACCAGTGAACTGAGGTCCGAATTGTGCACGCCACCTCTTTTCAATCGGGTTTGAGGCCGACGTAATTTCCCGTCGGCGTGACGCAAGATTGGAAGGTGCGGCAAGATTCCGGCGAGCAGCTGTTTCAATGAGCATTAATGACATGTTAATGAATACAAATGGCATTCACACCACTAGTCGGTGGGATAACTGACCCACCATGAATCCACCATCGGGAGAATTACATGTTGTTTTTACGATGGCGGATTTCTGACTTTTTTACCTGCCGCTGGATTCCCCGCTCCCACCCGCCACGAGCGAGATGGGAAAATTCTGCCCAATGACTGCTTCTCCCTCCACAGATGCTGTCCGGCCAGCTGAGTATTTCTAGCATTTTCTGTTTAGATTTCAGATTCGGCATCTGCAGTAGTTTGCTCTTCTGTTGGACACTTCATGCTGGGTATCTGCAAGCGTGGTTATAAGTGTGGTTCAATTTAAAATGAGAAGATATTTATCACTCAATGCAAAACATTATTTTTCAGTTAACAAAACTCGCTTGTGTGGAGAGAAATAACACATTATTGCAGGTGAATTGGTTTGTGCTAATTTACTGGAAGGTTTTGCCAATTTTAAACTTGAAATGGAAAGCAGGAATCATGCGCCAAAAGAATATGTCACTTTTAGCTCAAGATATTCTCACTTGTACATGGGATTATTGTTTGCAGTGTTTGTGAGCTTCATGTCTTTTGGATGTTGTTGTCCGAACATTGCATAGGGCTAGGTTCAAAATGCGGAGCTGGTTACATAATATGAACGATCAAGTGGTGCATAATTGTCTAACAGAGCTGCGGTTGTAAAGTGTGTCACACTGAAACCTGAGTTTTGGATGGGCTTTATAAATAGAGGCACATAGTACAAAAGCCAAGAAGTTTTGCAAAACCTATCGAAAACAATTTAACACCCCTGTGGTTATGGTTCTCAATTCTGGGCACCAGAAGGATGTAAGGTGGGGGGAGGGGGTTAAAGGTGTGGGGAGGGGGGGTGGAATAAGGGGTCGAGAAACAGAACAAACTCCAGGGGCCCATGATTTCTCTCCCTGACCCTGCTGATGCCTGTGGGGAGGGGTGTGGTTAGGGGCCTTGAGGTCAGAGGCCTCATAGTAGGGCGAAGATCAGAGGTCTCGGCAGAAGGTCCTTGGGAGAGTGCCGAACATGGAGGCCTTCCAGCCAGGCATCTGGATCCAGGAGACGCTTACCTCCTGAATCCACTTAGCCTTCGCTGGGGCAACCCAGCCAACAGCTGTTAAAGTTCATAAGCTGTATGACGGTGAAGCTTGCAGTCTCATTATCGTATTTGAATTCTCAGCCTTGATTACTTGATTAGGAAGGGCATTTAGGGATGGGCAATAAATGTTGGCCTAGCCAGCGCCACCCACATCCCATGAATGAATAAAAAAAAATTCTAGCCTCGGTCAAAGTGATAAATGGATGGGTAGGAGGCAGGTTTGGATTGGGAAACAGATTTTGAAGACTTTAAACTCCCCCTCACCCACCATCTCAAACCTGCCCATTTTGTTAGGTTAAAATTCAGTCCATAATGTAAACGGGCATGTTTCAATCAGTTCAGTGATCTATAATTGAATGCAGACTGTGAGGGATTTTCAAAAGCACACACTATGAAGAAGCACAGAATCACCGATAGGATCTTCTGGATTTCCAGGTTTAACTGCACATGTGCGGACTCAAGATTCAATATATAATCAATAAATGAGTATTGGAAGTTTGAACAAATAAGGAATAAATTAAATACATAAATATTTACTGTATGTAAAGAGACAGAAATGTGTTGCATTCATTCCCCAGAATGTTACAATGATATTACTTGTGTTTAATTGTGTAAGTGAAGTGTTTAATTTCTACTCATGATAGTTATATTTAAATTGTTTCTTTAAATGTGCCTTGGATGGATGTGCATGATATTGGTGTGTATGGGGTGGGTCTGTATTGGATAAGTCAGTCAGGCAGCAGCAGGTCAAATATTGGATGGTAGTGGTCCAGCGTTAACAGATAATAGTTATGTAGAGTTACAGTCCAAAATCCCTATGCCTATGGTCCAAATGCAAAGTTGTTTAACCAAAGATTCATCCTCTTATTCATGCTCCTAGATCAGTTTTATTCTCACGTACATTGTAGCCTGTATAAAGGTTTATGTTTATTATTATGCTGTCTGCATGTAAAGCCATTTCTCCATCCAGTGTCCACACAGGCTTCCCTTATTGCGACTTATCCAAGTAACATATTCCAACGGCTAGTGTATGAACATTTGCTAGCATCTAATTAAATAGCTCCCTTGATTATGAAGAGTCATTTGTGTGGTAGAAACTGCATTAACTGAACAATTAAAGAAAGGGTCCTTTTTGTTCCTGCATCAAAATGGAATATCAATAGCAACACTAAATTACTAATTACAATTTTTAAAATTCTTTGTGGGATGTGGACGTTGCTGGCTAGGTCAGCATTTTTTGCCCATCCCTTGTTGCCCTTGAGAAGGTGGTGGTGAGCTGCCTTCTTGAACTGCTGCAGTCCATGTGGTGTAGGTACACCCACAGTGCTGTTAGGGAGGGAGTTCCAGGATTTTAACCCCATAACAGTGAAGGAACGGTGATATATTTCCAAGTTACACATCATTCATTTTGACACTGCTGAATCAGGTCTGTGAGATACCTGTATGTTAGCTAATGTTTTTGTGCTGTATGCATTTCCTGCGCAACTTCCTGTTGTCATGAATTATGGTCACACTTTTATATACACTCACCAAGGCTCCTTAGACAACACCTTCAAAACTTACGACTGCTACCATCTAGAAGGACAAGGGCAGTGGACAGATGGGAATGCCACCACCTGGAAGTTCCCCTCCAAGCCACTCATCATCCTGACTTGAAAATCTGTCGCCGTTCCTTCACTGTCGCTGGGTCAAAGTCCTGGAACTCCTTCCCCAACAGCACTGTGGGTGTACAGTTCAAGAAGGCAGCTCACCACCACCTCCTCAAGGGCAATTAAGGATGGGCAATAAATGCAGGCCTAGCCAGCGATGCCTACATGCTGTGAATGAATAAAAATAAATAAATACTTAACACTGAAACTGTCTATATAAATATTAGAATAAAAATCCTGCATATAAACAGTTGCCTGTAATAATATGCCTGTGAGCTCTACCCCGTAGATGTTGCTGCCATGTATTGAGTTTCTGAGTCTCATTCTAACTACAGTCACCACCTTGTGAAAAAAAATGATATTCATCAACTGATCTTGGGCAATGTCATGGGCTGGATACTAAAGACAATATCGTCACTCTGACACTGGAATAACGGAAGTAGAAATAATAATGGAAATAGAGAACCTGAAGCTTTCAACTCTTTAATCATAGGTTTCAAATCTTCAACGTGCAGTGATGAGCCATACTTTCAATGTCAAAACGGGAAATGCATTCCCAAGAGTCTGGTCTGTGATTCAGAAAGTATTGATAACTGTGGAGATGGCAGTGATGAGACCGGACTTCTTCCAGCAAAATGCAAAGGTAAGACCAGAGTATTTACATTGAACAGAACTCACACAGTGGCATAAATTGGGATTAGAATCAAGATAGCACAGAAGGAGACCATTTTCCCCATTGGGCCTGTGGTGGATTAAACCTATAATATTTCAGGAATCAGAAACATTTCCGATTTAACTCTACTCTTGCTACCTTTTTGAAAATGCATGTGGGACTAAATGATGCACGGGGTTAACCTGGATTGATAGGATAGAGGTGTCCTCTATCCTCCCGATTGGTAAGACTTGAGCATCCCATCCACTCCCTGAGAAGGCTGAGGGCAACGATTGAGGACACAAGGCCTGGATGTTCAGTTCTTTAAAGTTCGCTGTGGACATTGGTCCCTGTATCTTGTTCCCATGTGCACTGTTCATTACTGTCCTCCAATCTGTCAGTTTCTACTCCTCCCACCCCCTCAAAAATCAGAATCAATCTACATTCGTCCTGTCTTAATTGACAACTAGGACGTTGTGGAAATATGGTAAGTGTAACTTTTTTATTGAGTAACAAATTGTGATTTTTGATGCAGTTGTAGAGGTTAATTTTTGGGCTCTGCTCCCTGAAAAAGTAGGATCAACTTTGATGTGAAGCATTCGAAAAAAATACGATTTTTTAATCATGAAATTGACTTTTACATGAGTATATACGGTAAATTAGCTTGTCGCATCTTCACCCATTCCTAATACGATTGGGCTAACAACACTAACCTCCTCATTTGGCACTAATTCACACACATTCACTCAGAGGTGCTAAACGTATACAAGTTATACTCAGTGTTAAAGTTGTTAATTTGTTGCCTCTGCTCTGTGGGCTGGATATTAAATAGGGGATATAATTGGTCATATTCTGATTGACAGTTTGTCTTGCAATAGTTGCACTGTCGTGCAATTTAAGAAGGCATAAATGTGAATTTCCGAATTGGATGGGTAAATGTTAAGATTGCTCTGGGTGAATTAAATTAGGCTGGAAGGCCTTCCTTGTCTGTTGTTATCATGTAAAGTGTTGCATCCTGCTCCAGAACTTTTTTCAGACACTGAACTTTACGCGTCGCTATAGTAGAAATGGTTGCTGCATGGGTGATATTTTTAAGGCTGATTTTCAGTACTTGCAGTTTTTAACAAATTGGCCCCAAAATTTGTCATCCCACAATCCATTCGAAGTTGGATAAACCGTATCTTTTCAAAGTTTCAAATTTTGGCTCCACTTCCCTCAATAGATTCATAGGATTTATGCCCTATAAAACTATCATAATATTTATCATTGTTTCCATAACTTGAAAAGTAAAAATGTTATCACTTGTTGAAAGTTTTGAAATGTGTTTAATTAATAATGTGGCCAGTAGGTTTTTTCAGTGGAAAGTTATTAGTTTGATTTTCAGGAAGAATATTTCTGCTTTTTGTTTGCCAAATCCATTTGTCTGAAAGAGCATTTTCATTATATCAAACCTGCCACCTTCAATTTCAAAAGTATTTTAATTTCAAACCCAATCCAGAGGTTCTCCATCACTCACATCCTTTGTTTCCTTAATGTCTTTATTAGAAAAACAACGTTTATCATATATATTCCATTTGGTCCAACAATGCTGGTCACTCCAATATATGGTCTACGGAGAGAGGAAGGGATGGGCAGGTGAAAGGTTGATTTATATATATAAAACTTTTGCTGAGGGAAAATTTAGGTACATAAATTTTATGTTTAAGAATAGCATATATTTACAATGAAATTATAGATAATTATTATTCTATACAATCCAATACAAGGTTTCAGTCCTGGGGGGGTTGGGGGGGTGTTGTCCCCAATGTGTATAGGGCATACCCCAAAGGATGTAACCCCCTTCCTTCCCACCCTTTCATCAATTTTGGTTAAAAAAAACAGCCTTTCCACTCTCATCTAGCTTCCACTGCCCAGGGTATTATGGCAATGGAGGTGGATTGAGGTCCTTAAGTGGACATGATTAGCCCTTAAGGGCCTCAATAGGCCTAAGAGCAGGCGGGCTAGTAGGCATCATACCCACGCCCCCATATCACAGGGACTGGATTGAGGGGTGGCCGGGAAGGCAGCAAGCTACCCACCCGTCATATTTCACATCCGCCCCTGCTGAACACACGCCTGTCTGGGGAATGTAAAAGCACATAATGCAGGTTGATATTTCAGAGTGGGATTGCATTTAGACCGTGCCTAAGGTGTTTGTGTGCATGGGATTTTAAATTGAGGCCCTGTCTGTCCTCTCAGGTGAATACAAAAGATTCCGTGGCTCCATTTTGAAGAGCAGAGATCCCCCCAAAGCCCTGGCCAATACTCAACCCTCACCCAACATCCATGAAACAGAGTGGGTAATTTTAACTGCCCAAAACAGGTAGCCATTATTGTGTTGCTGTTTGTGGGAGTTTGCCTTGTGCAAATTGGCTGCCATGTTTCCTGTATTTTAACAGTGACTACATTTCAAAAGCATTTCACTGGCTGCTAAGTGCTTTGGGATGACCTTGAGATCAAAGCAACCATTTCTTGTGCAATTTGATTGGTCAGTTTTGTGGTACTTACTGGTTCACGACTGGTAGCTTTGAAAAAGTTAGGAAATTTGATTGATCTGCCAGTTACTTATTCGTCACTAATTTATTAATTTATAATAAGTTGAGAAGTTATTTGATTCAATTAAGCATTTATCTAAGTTATCAATCACAATGTTTTACATGATGGATATGTGATGCTTTGGAGTTACTGTGACTATAATTCTAGGTGTTATACATTTGAAAGACTTTTAATTACATAAATGTTTATTTTAGCTTGTGTTACCCACTGTAATCTTCTTCTTCTGTAGATAATTTCTTCAACTCAGCAACTGTTGGTAAGGCCAGCTCAAGCACCATGGAGCCTAACAATTCACTGTCGCCTTCTGTCAACCTTACTGCTCTTTGTCAAACGCCAAATAGACGTCATCACCTTCTACCAGCCAGCGTCCTTTATCCGGGCTCTGCTACAGGTTAACAATTTTCCCTTTACTTTTAGTGTAGTTCACAGAGCTCATTAAAGTTTGTTGCCTCAGAATGAAAGCACCTTGACCCTAAATTCCGTGGCTTCCAATCTCGTCAAATATGCTGGCATCATGCCCGATGGTGTCCGGCACTGACCCCTGCCCAGAGTTAGTTGAATCAGTGGGACAACACACCCCATTTGTACCCACCTACCTCATGTGCCTGGCAGTGTCACCCCACACCCAATCCGAATGCTGTTCTATTTGCTCCAAGCAATGGGGCTCATCAATTAAACTTAAAACTGCAGCAGATCAGGCAGCATCTGTGGAGAAAAAAACAGAGTTATCGTTTTAGGTCAGTGAACTGGAAAAAGTTAGAGATGGAAAGGTTTTAAGCATGTACAGAAGCAGAGAAAGGGGGTGGAGAGAACAAATATTGAGTCCAGAGGGCTGCAAAATGCCCAATCGAAAGATGAGGTGCTGCTCCTTGAGCTTATTTCAGCTTCATTAGGGTGGCAAGGACAGAGAGGTTAGAGTGCAACTGGGACAGAGAATTAAAATGACAGGTGACTGGAAGCTCAGGACCACACACACTGAGCAAAAGTTGTCTGAAAAGTGGTCAATCTGCTTTGAGGAAACCATATTGTGAGCAGTGAATACACTATACTAAATTGAAATAAATGCAACTACATATACTTTTACTTTCATGAATATTCTGTGGTTGGAAAATTATTGTATATTTGGGAATAAGTCCATTTTGCAGCCATTTTTTTAATCTTAGGCTTAAACCGGATGTATTTCAGTTGCTTCATTTCAAACTTTCATAATTGGTATGTTTACACTGTTATTTGCCATCTTCCCAAGATACTTCATAAACTCGTTGTGGCTTGCAACTGATGTGCTACATCACTGCTACTTCACTGCTCCGTCACTTCTCCACGTACTTCCTCACATGTATTTCTTCACCCATCCATGTACTCCCTCCCCCCTCCATGTCCTGCTGCTCTCGAACAGTGGAGTTGATGTTGTGTCTATTACTTTCAAAAGGTGTTTGTTAGAAAAATTGAAGCCCATGGGATAAAAGGGCAGTCGCAGCATGGAACAAAATTAGTGAAAGGATAGAAGACAGGGTAGTGGTTACTGGCTGTTTTGCAGACTGGAGAGAGGTATCCAGTGAGGTTCCCCAAGTTTCCGTACTAGGACCACTGCTGCTTTCAACATACATTAATAATTGACTATGACTACCTTGAACTTGGGAGTACAGGGCACAATTTGGAAATTTGCAGATGACAAAACTTTTAAATGTAGGAAACAGTGATGAAGATAATAAACTTCAAGAGGAAGTAAACAGACCGGTGGAACAAGCAGACTCATGGTAGATGAAATTCAACACAGAAAAGTGTAAGGGGAAACATTTTGGTAGGATGAATGAGGCAAACCAATACATAAATGGTGTAATTTTAAAGGAAGCGTAAGAAAAGGAAGACCTGGGGATGTTTGTGCACAAATCTTTGCTATTGATAGGACAGGTGAACAAAGCAGTTAGCAAAACACATTGGATTAGGGGCTCTATTAATAGATGCATAGATTACAGCAGGCAGGAAAGTTATGCTAAATCTATATAAAACGCTAGTTTAGCCCCAGCTGAACAATTGTATCTGATTTTAGGCACCACTCTTTAGGAAGGACATTAAGGCTTTCGAGAGGGTACAGAAGAGATTTACCAGAACATATGAATTAGGAGCAGGAGTAGGCCATTCGCCCCCTCGAGCCTGCTGCGCCATTCAATAAGATCATGGCTGAGATGATTGTGGCCTCGTTGCCACTATCCTGCAAACCTCTTATACGTTTTGATTCCTTTGTTAGTCAAGAATCTATCTACTTCTGCCTCAAGAATATTCAATGACCCTGCCTCTAACACTCCCTGGGGAAAGAGAGTTCCACAGATTCACGATCCTCTGAGAGAAAAAAAATTCTGCCCATCTCTCCCTTATTTTTAAACTGTGTCCCCTGGTTCTGATCTCTCGCACAAGGGGGAACACCCTTTCAGCACCCACCTTGTCAGAATGGTTCCAGAGTGAGAGATTCCAGTTATGGGGATAGACTGGAGAAACTGGGGCTGTTCCCTAACTAGTAGTTAGGATTTGGAATACACTGCTTAAGAGGATGGTGGATACAGAATTAATAGTAGCCTTCAGAAAGGAATTAGATAACTGTTTGAAGGCAGAAATTGCAGGGATTTAGGGAAAGAGCAAGGGAGTGAGACTACCTGGATTGCTCTTTGAAAGAGCTGCACTATTCAAGATTCTAAGATTCTATATTCTCACCCTATCATCCATGTACTCCTGCCTTCCCCCATCCACATCCTCAAATGGCAAGTCAGGGTTGGGACCTGCAGCAGGAATTCCCTAAACTGGGGGTTCCCAATCCTGAACCGGGTCTGAGGGCCACTGTTGCAATAACCCCACCCTGAGATGGGGTACTTTGGGCTCTACAAGAGTAGATGGGGGTCTCAACAGGCAGTGTCCAGGGTTGGCAAGTGGTGTGAATTCCTCTTAAGAATGACAAGTTTTTAAAATCTGATTGCCCCATCCCTTTCTATGCTCATTGGGCTGATTGGTCTAGTGTCGAGGGAGAGGGGGAGTGTACTGGGCTATACTTCCTGGGGTGGGAGAAGTCCAGAACTTCCAGCATCATGGATCAGGCTCCTGTTAGCACATAACACACTTATTCCCTCACCACCTCAGCCCCATGCTCATGAGGAGTTCTTCTGTTAACCCTACAAACTCAGTCAGTGTCATTGCTGGAGATCTGCCCTGCAAATAAATTATTGTAACAGATGTGTTTCTGGTTGATTAAAAGGTAAATTGATCCTAAACCCGTTGAATCTCTGATGCAACTTGTACTTGTCTTTTTCTTCCTTGCAGACACCAAGTCGTACGTTTCACTGCTCACCCTCTACATCATCCTGGGAGTCATTGCTGGGGTGATCCTGCTGTTCTGGTGTTGTTGGTCACCAGGCTGGTTGGTTTGGAGGCTCAGTGTCTGTAGGTTCCTCCCGTGCTGCAACTCCTTCTGTGCGGCCTGTCAGCTCTGCACTCACAGCTGCTGTCGGACGGACAACAGTCGACTGGCCAAGGTCACACCGCAAAGCACAGTCCCTGTACCTGTGTAATATACGTTGCCTAGGATACCCCTCCTCCCTTTGACAGCATATTATTAATAGCCTGACCAGCACTATACAATACTCCAGCCTGACATTGCTACATTCCTACAGGTCAGGATTGCATTGGAACTTCCTACGGACTAATTTAACACTTACAATATGATCCACTATATTTGTTTGACTAATTCATGGATTCCCTGTTCTTCAGGAATAAAACAGTATAGGTATATTATTGTCTACTTTCATCTGGCCTAAGCAGTATGGGATTGTACTGATTTGTCCCAGTGTTTCCAGCCTTGTGTGTTGCATTTTGTACAAAGACAGATTTCCTTTGCCACTGCGGGAGGCAGTTAGCTGTTTGTAAGTGAGTTGATTCAGTCTAATTCTGAAGCAGAACTGGGCCCTTCAAGGCAGCGGAAGCACAGCACCATAACACTAATAAACCATCATCAACAACCATAGATTTTGTGGGAAAATTTCTTTCAGAGTTAGGCCTTGTCTGTTTTTTGGCCTTTGCTTCATTGATCCACGGAGCTCTCCGGAAGGCCCAATATGCAATGTATCATGGTTTCTCCAGGTTGGGCAGCCTGAGGCCAATGTGTCTATGGAGCCATTATAGGAAATCAACGTTGATTGATGTCAACAGATGTAGCAGCAAATGGCCTAATCTGTCTCTGCCTCAGTTGAGAAACCTCCCTTTTTTTTGTGACGTGTGGCTTCACTGCAAGGTAGGGAAGTACATTAAAGAAAAGAACTGTCTCAGGCTTTCCTTTTACACCAAGGTTTAATTTGTTGGAGGTAGCATGCCCTAGGGGCAGTCATCGGCAAACAAATAAGGCAACCCTGATGTGGTAAAATGCATTCCTTATTTTCCATTGTTGGTGTTGATTCATGAATAGGGTTGCTGGCACCATGAGGAAGGTAGAGAGCAGTTAAAGAACAAAAGAAAGGCAACAGTTAAAAGCATATTTCTATCCCTATTTCTGTCATCTCCAGCCCCACAACTCTCCAAGATATCTGTGCTCAACTAATTTTGGCCTCTTGAGCACCCTGATTTTAATTCTTCCACCTTCCACCTGCCTATGTCCTAAGCTTTGGAATTTCCTCCTTACCGCTCTCTACCTCTGTACCTCTCCTTGTACCTCTAAGGCACTCATTAAAAGCTACCTCTTTGATGAAGCTTTTGGCCAACTGCCCTAATATTTTTCCATCCGTTCATGGGATGTGGGTGTCGCTGGCTGGGCCATCACTTATTGCCCATCCCTAGTTGCCCTTGAGAAAGTGGTGATGAGCTGCTGCAGTCCCAGTGTTGAAGGAACACCCACAGTGCATGTTAGGGAGGGAGTTCCAGGATTTTGACCCAGCCACAGTAAAGGAGAAGTGATATATTTCCAAGTCAGGATGGTGTGTGGCTTGGAGGGGATCTTGCAGGTGGTGGTGTTCCCAGGTGTCTGCTGCCCTTATCCTTCTAGATGGTAGAGGTCATGGGTTTGGAAGGTGCTGTCAAAGGAGCCTTGGTGAGTTGCTGCAGTGCATCTTGTAGATGGTATACACTGCTGCCACTGTGCGGCACTGGTGGAGGGTGTGAATGTTTAAGATGGTGAATGGGGTGCCAATCAAGCAGGCTGCTTTCTCCTGGATGGTGTCAAGCTTCTTCAGTGTTGTTGGAGCTGCACTCATCCAGGCAAGTGGGGAGTATTCTATCATACTCCTGAATGGTGCCTTGTAGATGGCAGACAGGCTTTGGGGTGTCAGGAGGTGGTTTACTCTGCACAGAATTCCCAGCCTCTGACCTGCTTTTGCAGCTACAGTATTTATATGGCTGGTCTTGTTAACTCCTGGTCCATCATAACCTCCAGGACAATAGTGGGGCATTCAGCGATAGTAATGCCATTGAATGTCAAGGGGATGGTTAGATTCTCTCCTGTCGGAGATGGTCATTGCCTGGCCCTTGTATGGCACAAATGTTACCTGCTACTTTTCAGCCCAAGCCTGAATGTTGTCCAGGTCTTGCTGCATATGGCCATGGAGTGTTTCAGTATCTGAGGAGCCATGAATGGTATTGAACATTGTGCAATCATCAGTGAACATCCCCACTTCTGACCTTATGATGGAAGGAAGGTCATTGATGAAGCAGCTGAAGATGGTTGGGTCTAGGACACTACCTTGAGGAACTCATGCGGTGATGTCCTGGGACTGAGATGATTGACCTCCAACAACCACAACCATCTTCCTTTGTGCTAGGTATGACTCCAAGCAATGGAAAGTTTTCCCCCTGAATTCCCATTGACTCAAGTTTTGCTTGGGATCCTTGATGCCACATTCGGTCAAATGCTGCCTTGATGTTAAGGGCTGTCACTCTCACCTCTTGAGTTCATATCATTTTTCCATGTTTGGACCAAGGCTGTAATGAGGTCAGGAGCTGAGTAGCCCTGGCAGAACCCAAACTGAACATCAGTAAGCAGTTTATTGCTGACTAAATGCTGCACTGTGAATAACCTCTTCCATCACTTTGCTGATGATTGGGAGTAGAATGCTGGGACGGTAATTGGCCAGGTTGGATTTGTCCTGCTTTGCGTACATGATATACCTGGGCAATTTTCCACATTGCTGGGTAGATGCCAGTGTTGTAGATGTTACTGGAACAGCTTGGCTAAGGGCGCAGCTAGTTCTGGAGCACAAGTCTTCAGTACTATCGCCTGAATATTGTCAGGGCCCATAGCCTTTTCAGTATCCAGTAATTTCAGCAGTTTCTTGATATTACATGGAGCAAATCGAATTGGCTGAAGACTGACATCTGTGATGCTGGGGACCTCTGGAGGAGGCCGAGATGGATCATCCGCTTGGCACTTTTGGCTGAAGATTGTTGCAAATGCTTCAGCCTTATCTTTTGCACTGATGTGTTGGCTCCCACATCATTGAGGATGGGAATATTTGTGAAGCCTCCTCCTCCTCCAGTGAGTTGTTTAGTTGTCTACCACCATGCACAACTGGATGTGGCAGTACTGCAGAGGTTAGATCTGATCAGTTGGTTGTGGATTCACTTAGCCTTGTCTATCACTTGCTGCTTCTACTTTTTGGCATGCAAGTTGTCCTGTGTTGCAGCTTCACCAGATTGACACCTCATTTTTAAGTATATCTGGTGCTGCTCCTGGCATGCCCTCCTGCACCCTTCATTGAACCACGCTTGATCCCCCAGCTTGATGGTAGCGGTAGAGTGGGGGATATACCAGGCCATGAGGTTACAGATTGTGTTTGAGTACAATTCTGCTGCTGCTGATGGCCCACAGCGCCTCATGAATGCCCAGTTTTGAGTTGCTAGATGTGTTCAAAATCTATCCCACTTAGCATGGTGGTAGTGCCACACAACACAATACTCAATGTCAAGGCAGGACTTTGTCTCCACAATGACTGTGCAGTTGTCACTCCTATCAATACTGTGATGGACAGATGCATCTGTAGCAGGCAGGTTGGTGAGGATGAGGTCAAGAATGTTTTTCCCTCTAGTTGGTTTCCTCACCACCTGCCGCAGACCCAGTCTAGCAGCTATGTCCTTTAGGACTTGACCAGCTCGGTCAGTAGTGGTGCTACTGAGCCAGCCTTGGTGATGGCCTTTCATGGATTGTTATCACATTTTGCTTTACAGCAATTTTGCGTAGTGCTTTAGGATATTTTATTCCATTAAAGACGTTATATAAATATGAGTTGTTGTTATTTTACAGCCAATTTTCTTAGTTTTGTTACTTTGAGCTGACAACTAGTTTCGCATCTCTTTGAGGAACTGCCATTCCCCTCCACCGCACCTCCGGTCAGTCACAATGAGTTTTCCATTAGGAATTTCTTTCTCTCTCTGTTTCTTGGAAAAAGGGGAGGAATGGCAATGGGAGCATCCCAGACTGGTGAGGCTGCACATGGCACCTGCCCATGGTCACCTCCCACCAGGCAGGGGTGGTTCTACCTGCATTTAAGCTCCGCCTGTGGAGGCTTTGCTTTCTAAAGGACAGCATCATTGAATGGTGCCATGTGCTGTGAGTGGACCAACAGCTCATTTCCAACCCAGTCATTGTTTGTTCTCATGTGGCCACATACACACTCACTTGCTCAATACTAATTTAAACAGGAAAGGATTCCACTGTCTTAAGTGTGCTGCTCATTTATAATTGACAGTGCACCATATTTCAAGTGAATGTGGGTGTTGCTATGGTGAAGACAATTTGTTGTTGCATCATCTCCTCTTCCTGACAAGCAAGTTTCTGGAAAATCAAAGTCATAGCCTATGACAATCTGAGTTTTCTCCCAGGACACAAGCTAATTCTCCACTGTCATCATTACTTAAGTTCAATTTTTAAATTAAATATTTTTAAACAAGGTTCTTTTGCTTCTACCTTCACACCATATGTACGTGCCATTTTCTAATTGGCTCTATGTAAAAAAAATTTTAAAGTGATTTTATTGTACTTATTTTTGTTTCTTGGTTATATGAAAATTGTTTAATATGATTTGCTGCTTGGATAGCCTGATGGCAACACTCTAGGTGGGAATACCCAGTGGAGAACATGGAAAAAGTTACGGTATCTCAACAAGGTTAAGGAGCAGAAATTTGATCTGCAAGACTTGCTTCAAAGTAAGCAGCAAGTACTCTTGCTTCACGACTGGCCACAAACTCTGCGCCAATGTCTCACTGGAAAGATTGGTCAGGCAGGATGGATAGGAGCTGATTCACACAGAAGGCGCTGTAAAAATGACACAGGTAGCAGTAGGAAAGGGTGTAGGGGTACTTCAGGGACCAAAATCTAATTGGAGCATGCCGCAATACAGTACAGCTAGTCCCTCAATCATTATGGTGTTGTACAAGAGATATCCTCAAAAAGACCCCAAAGACAAAGACCTCAACGGGCAATGAGGACATCAAGAAGAGAAACAGCAGCAGCTATCTGCCTGTTGCCAATGGACCAGGAATATTCAACCCTTTGTGTCCTCCTCACAGCTTGCTTTCCCACCCATCTTTCTATCTTCAGCAAATTTGGCTACAATACACTGGGTTCCTTCATCCAAGTCATTAATATAGGTTGTAAATAGCTGAAGCCCCAGCACTGGTGCCTGTGGCACTCGACTAGTTATAGATTGTCAACCTGAAAATGACCCATTTATCCCAACTCTCTGTTTCCTGATAGTTAATCATCTATCCAGGCTAATGTATCAACCCTAACACAATGAGCTCTTATCTTGTGCAGTTACCTTTTATGTGGTACCTTATGAAATGCCTTTTGGAAATCCAAATACACACAGCTCCTGGTTCCCCTTTATCCACCCTGCTCATTATAATCTCAAAGAACTGTAATAATTTTATCAAACATGATTTCCCTTTCATAAAACTATGTCGACTCTGCCTGATTGCACAATGATTTTCTAAATGTTGTACAACTACTTCCTCAATAATGGATTCCAGCACTTTCCCATTGACAAATGTTAGGCTAGCTGGCACATAGTTTCCTGCTTCCCATCCCCCAGCCTTCTTGATTAGGGCTGTCACATTTGTGGTTTTTCAATCTGCTGGGATCTTTCCAGAATCCAGGGAATTTTGGAAGGTTACAAGGAATACATCCACTATCTGTGCAGCCACTTCTTTCAAGACCAAAGGATGCAGGCTATCTGGTCCAGGAGACTGGTCAGCCTTTAGTCCCATTCGTTTTCCTAGTACACATCCTCCAGTAACAGTGATTATTTGAAGCTCCTCCCTCCCTTTTGCCCCCTGATTTTCTAGTATCATTGGGATCATTAATTAACCCTGTCTCGGTACACAGTACCAAGTCAAAAATAGCCTTGCTTCCTGCTTGGTTTATGGCACACTGTTGTAAGGAACGGTCCTGAATATACTCTGAATTCATCCTCAAAGCTACCTATGCCAATTTGATTTGTTCAATCTAACTAGTGGCTGGTGCAATTAGATGTTATTCTGCAGCCAAATTCGGCCCAATGTAATTGTTTCCTCATCAGGAAATATTCCATTGCATTTAAAGTGCAGAATAAATTGTGAAATAGGCAATTGCTAATTTTGTTTCAATAACTAAATACAATTGATTTGAAAAGTTGGTTCAGGAATAGATTTTGTTGGGGTAGATTGAAGCAGGACCTTTCACTAATAGGAGGGGTCAAGAGCAAGGGCCAGAGATACAAAGATTAAATGGAAGAGAGTTAGAACAGAGGGCAGGAAAAACCTCTTCACAGGGAGTTGTGAGACAATGGAACTCACTTGCAGAGTTAGTGTTTGAGGCAGAAACTGAATTAACATTGAAGCTTAAATTGGATAGGGGGATGATGGAGAACAGAGGCAATGGCTGCTCCTGCAGTAACAGAGCTGCCAGTGCTCCATGACCACACCCATCTTCCCCCCCATCACCAAACCTTACACCCAGCTCTTCGATGGTACCCCCATCATTGAGGCACCCTCTCCCTGCATCTGCAGCCTCGGCACCAGACGTCACTGGCAATGGTGCTGCTGATATGAGAAGCGATATAGGAACATTGTGGTTAGAAATGCTTTCTTGTGTGGTAGTAAACACTGATATGGACTAGTTGGGTCAAATGGCCTGTTTCCCTGTCATAACTTCCATGTATTTCTGTGCATATCAGTAAATGTGCATAAGAAATATCTCCATGCCATTGCAATGTTTCTTAAAAACTCAATCAACCTCTCTTCAAATCATCTGCTGAAAAATGAGTTCCTATTATATAAATTATATAATTTAGGATTCTAGTTTGAACAGTATATTTCATGTAATGTTGATTTGAGTGCTTTCTCTAAAATTACTAAAAAAAAATCATAAAAGGAACTAAATGTGCAAAAGAAAACAGCCAGATTAAATTAGAAAAGCTAAACACAAGCTACAGGCTAAGGAATGGAAACATTGGTGTGTGCTTTAATGTTCATTATTGTAGTGACTGTAATGTAACATCTATAATTGTAAAAGTAGATTGTGCAACATGTGAACGATTAAAAGATGTAAAACCAACACTGGAACCAGAAGGTGGACTGGTCTTTATTTCATGAGGGAGGTCTCTCACAATGCCCTCAGCTCTGTTAAGGGCAAGTCCCTAGTTTATCAAACACTTTCTCATTTCATGTAGATGACCGATACACCCCCAGCCCGCACAGTTTGCTGGGGCTCTGTTAACTTTACATATTCTATTACCTTTCTTTTCCACAACACAACAAATATTAACAAGATAATAAAACCAAAATACTGCAGTGCTGGAAATCTGAAACAAAAACAGAAAATGCTGCAAAAACTCAGCAGGTCTGACAGCATCTGTGGAGAGAGAAACAGAGTTAACGTTTCGAGTCTGTATGACCCTTCTACTGTAACAAGTTTCAGCTGTTGTTGTTTGGATTTTGAATTGAACAATTGAGTTGGTGAGTAAAATGGGAAGTATTGGAAATCTCAGAACTGCAACAGAAAGGTTCAATGGACATCATAGTCAGCATCAGTGGATGGAATACTCAGTGAATCTTTTCAACAAGACAACTGAAAATCTTTGTTTCTGCTGTATTTTGCTGTCTGCAGGTTCCCATCTGTGTAAGTCAATGCTGATAGTCAGTGGAACCTTTTACCCCATTTTAATTTGAATGGCCTGTCATAGATGCACTGAACATTGATACAACTGAACGTATTCATGCTTGTTACTTGGACAACTGGGGATGAATTAAGGAAAGCCAGCACGGATTAGCGAAAGGCAAGTAATGTTTAACTAACCTGATTGAGCTTTTTGGTGAGTTAACAGAGAGGTTGATGAGGGGAATGGTTGCGAGTGGTGTACGTGGATTTCCGAAAGGTGTTTGATAAAGTGTCAGTCAACAGGCTTATCAGCAAAATCAAAGCTGAATAAAAGGGACAGTTGCAGCATGGATATGAAGTTGGCTGAGTGACAGGAAACAGAGAATAATGGTCAACAGACTGGAGGAAGGTTAACAGTGAAGCTCCCCAGGGGTCAGTACTAGGACCATTGCTTGGTATCTTTCAAGAAAACACAAGACGGAATTTTCCCACCCCGCCCTCAGTGGGTTTCATGGCGGGCGGGAGCGGAGAATCCAGCGGCAGGCCAAAAGTTGCTAATCGGCTGTTGTGCAATTCTCCTGATGATGTGTCTGTGGCAGGTCGGGTGTTCCACCAACTAGTGGCGAGAACACCACTTGCCTTCATTACCATGTCATGAATACTTATTAAAACAGCTACTCACCAGGATCTTGTCAGGCCTTCCAATCTTGCATCATGCCAGCGGGAAATTACGTCAGCCTCAAATCCGTTTGCAAAGGGGTGGCGTGCACAAGTCAGACCTCAATTCGCTGGTAACTTCGAGGTGAGTGCAACATACATAGCCTACCTGCCATAGCGCTGCGTGGGTCTTGTTGCGATGAACACCACACTGCTGGGGCTGTAGGGTTGGTCTGCTCCTGCTCTTTGCCTACATTGTCTTGAGGAACACCACTGTGCTGTGGTACTCATACAGGCCTCCACTTTCAGAAATGAGCATTTCAACCGGGGGTGGGCTGAGGGGCGAGGATGGGGTTGATGAACACGAAGGGGGCAACGGGGAGGAAAGGCTGAGGAGTGGCAGTCAGGGTGAAGGGCGAACACGAGAGGGGTCTTTCTGGGGTCGTTCTCTAACCTCTTGTTGCCACAGGAATAAGCAGGAGTCTTCTTAGAAGGGAAGAAGGAAGACATTTAAAGTCTCCATCGTTCGCTCTAGTCTGCCGAGTGACTGCCGAATCTCTGCCTGATGCTCCACCACCTGTCGTTGCATCTCCAGCATTGCAGCTGCTTCCAGGGGCTCATCATCTGACTCAGATCGAGTGGGTGGCTGGTCTCCAGCGGCCCTCCGAGTGCCGGAGACCTGGGCTGTCCCTGCCTCCAACTGCTGCAGGGACGTGTCAGTGAGGTTCTCCCCAGAAAGTGAGGCTGAGCCTAATCTACAGCTGTGCCCCACTGACGTGTGTGTCTCTCAGCTGGTGGAGGGTGTGTGTGAGCGCTGTGATGGTTCATCCAGAGCTTCCTCCTCGGATGTACATCTGGGGGCTCACACTGGTGGTGCTGGACTGGCTTGGGGGCTTCGATCTGCTGGTGCCTAGAAAATAGAGTTTCAGTTAATGAGCATGAGCTAGATAAGACTGCACATGACTCACTGTGAATGTCAGGATTTGATGAAATGATGGAGCTGTGATCTGTACTGGGTTGGTGGGAGAGGCCAATCTCCCCTTCCCCACAGGAGCGATCCCTGTCCTTCCCAGCCAGCTTGACTGCAGCCTCCTCAAACTCAGTGAGGGCAATGATGTCGGCCATCCCTCCCCGGGTCTGCGCTCTCTCGCGCCTGTTGTGCTCCAGCTTGGCCTGTGTGAAGAAGAAAGAAAGGCAGGTGATGAGAAGGGATGGAGCAGAGGTTGGGTGAGCTGCATGTCCCCTGTGTGTGGTGAGTCCTCCCCAAGAGGGCCAGGGGATGGAGTGTGAGCAACATGATAGATGGGATGGTGGTGATGTGAAAGTCTCGGTGAGAGAATGAGTGTTGGTATGTGTCCCCCGCTAATGGTTGTGTGAGACCCCCGAAGAGAGTCGTCATTTGAGTGCATGATGCCATGATGCGAGTTTGATATTGGAGAGTTTTGAAGGCTGACTTATCCTGGTGGAGCGGATGAGGCCCTTCATCCTTTTCCTGCACTGGATGGCATTTTGGGCGTGGGTGCCAGCCACGCTGACCTGCCCTGCGATGGTGTCCCAGGCCGGAGTGGTGAGGCTGCTGTTCTTCGTGCAGCCATCCCTGGGATAGAGCACATGCCTGTGCACCTGCACCCCTCTGGTCAAGGCCTGGAGGGCCTGGTGCGTGAAGCAGGTGCTGCCTCCTTCTTCAGTCTCTCGGCCTTCCTCTTCTGGCTGCCAGACATCTCTGGTGGGCTGGAGAGAGAGAATGTTCCTTTCCTTTCAATTCCTTTCAATATGGCGCCCAGACCTTCGAACTTTCCAGCTAACGGCAGCTGCGTGAATCAACTCCCGACCCACCAGGTGATTCAGACCAATACATGCTTTACATAATTAATGAGACTCCAAGCGCAGAATTGGGCGCATGTTCCCGCCATTCCGGAAAGCGGGGTGGGTATTGCTGAAAACTCCCACCACTGCACTTAGGCTCACTTACGGAAAACTCCACCCATTGAATACAAAAGCAAGGAAGTTATGGTGAACCTGTATAAAACACTGGGTTGGCCTCAACTGGAGTATTGCATCATATTCTGGGCACCAGGCTTTAGGAAGGATATGAAGGCATCCGAGAGGGTGCAGAAAAGATTGAAGAGGATTGTTCTACGGATGAGGGACTTCAGTTACATGGATAGATTGGAGAAGCTGGGACTGTTCCCCATAGAGAAGAGAAGGTCTAGAGTAGATTTGATAGAAAATCATGAGGGATCTGGATAGGGATGATAGAAACTGTTCCCATTTTGGAAGAGTTGAGAACCAAAGGACACTGATTTAAGATGAATGGCAAAAGAACCCAAGGTGACATGAAGAAAAACATTTTTACATGTGGCTAGGATCTGGAATGTACTGCCCACAAATTGGGGGAGGCAGATTCAATTGCGGCATTCAAAAAGGGAATTGGATCATTATATGAAGAGAAAAGGTTTGCAGGGCTACGAGGAAAAGGGCTGGGGAGTGGGACTAGCTGAGTTACTCTTGCAGAGGGCTATGGACACAAAGGACTGAATAGCCTCCTTCAGTGCTGTAACCATTCAATGATTGTAATTCAGAGTAGGTGTCTCCTAATTATGGCCTGAGCGCCATATTGAGGTCCATGAAGCCTCAGTTACTTATGCCTCATTTTTCATCTGCGCACTTAAACTGCATTCTCTTCAGTTGCTGGATTTGACATTTTGGAGGTCACATGCCTGATGGTGGAAAAGGGCTGCACTCTGATTTCAGTTCCATCATTCATGGGAATGGTCAAAAAAAAGATCAGGGTCCATCTTATTTACCTTCTATTATCCTGGTATTTACATGATACAAGGATAATGGAGTTGTTGCCTAATCATAGGAATCAATCTGTTTCAATTAATCTGCAACAGACCCAGACATGAGGTGAGGTAAACCCTTAGTGATGGAGAACTTTGGGAACCATAGGTCCATCGTTATCTTTTTCCTCCTAAAAACACTCACAAGGACATGATAAATAGAAGCAAGAGTAGACCATACAGCCTGTCATGCCTGCTCTGCCATTCAATATGATCATGGCTAATCTTGGGCTTCAACTCCACTTTCCCGCCCACTCACCATATCCCTTAATTCCCTGAGGGACCAAAATTCTGTCTATCCCAGCCTAAAATGTATTCAATAATGGAGCATCCACAAGCATCAGGGGCAGAGAATTCCAAAGGTTCACAAACCTTTGAGTGAAATAATTTCTCCTCATCTCAATCCCTTATCTTGAGACTGTGTCCCTTTGCTTTGGATTGCCGACAACCATAAACAATCTCTCAGTGTCTTCCCTATCAAGCCACTTCAGAATCTTGTATGTTTCAATGAAATCGCATCGTATCACCATCACCAAGACTGGCTTGGTAGCACCACCACAGACCACACTGGCCAAGTCCTAAATGGCATAGCTGTTAGACTGGGTCAGTGGCAGGTGGTGAGGGAACCAACAAGAGGGAAAAACACTTGACGAAATTCTCACCAACCTGCTTGCTGCAGATGCACCTGTCCATGACAGTATCAGTAGGAGTGACTACCTCACAGTCCTTGTGGAGATGAAGTCCCGTCTTCATATTGAGGATACCCTCCACTGTGCTGTGTGGCACTACCACTGTGCTAAACGGGATCTAGCAACTCAAGACTGGGCATCCATGAGGTGCTGTGGGCCATCAGCAGCTTCAGAATTGTACTCAACCACAATCTGTAACCTCATGGCCCGGCATATCCCCAACTTTACCATTATCACCAAGCCAGGGGATCAACCCTGGTACAATGAAGAGTGCAAGAGTGCTTGTCAGGAGCAACACCAGGCATACCTAAAAATGAGGTGTCAACCTGGTGAAGCTATAACATAGGACTACTTGCATGCCAAACAGCATAAGCAGCAAGTGATAGAAAGAGCTAAGCAATTCCACAACCAACAGATAAGATCTAACCTCTGCAGTACTGCCACAACCAGTCACGAATGGTAGTGGACAATTAAACAACTCACTGGAGGAGGAGGCTTCACAAATATCCCCATTCTCAGTGATGGGGGAGCCCAGCACAACAGGGCAAAAGATAAGGCGGAAGCATTTGCAACCATCTTCGTCCAAAAGTGCTGAATGGAAGACACATCTCGGCCTCCTCCGGAGGTCTCCAGCCTCATAGATGCCAGTCTTTAGCCAATTCCATTTACTCCACATGATATCAAGAAATGGCTAAAGGCATGGGTGGTGGTGTCATAGTGGTAATGTCACTGGACTAGTATTCCAGAAGACCCCGGGTAATTCTCTGGGGACCTGGGTTCGATAGTAAGATTTGAATTCAATAAAAATCTTGAATTAAAAGTCTGATGACCACAAAACCATTGCTGATTGTTCTAAAAACCCATCTGGTTCACTAATGCCCTTTAGGGAAGGAAATCTGCTGTTCTTACATGGTGACCTACATGTGACTCCAAACCCACAGCAATGTGGTTGACTCTTAAATGTCCTCTGAACAAGGACAATAAATGCTGACCTAGCCAGTGATGCCCACATCCCATGAATGAATTAAAAAACAATATAGGCCACACTATCCCCTCTAGCTTCAGATGGAACTCTGACATCTACATTGTTAAAACTGCTTTCAAGATGTTCACTTTCCTTTTTTATATCATTAGAAACTTCCAACAACATCCTGGGGGTTACCGTTGGCCAGAAACCGAACTGGGCCAACCACATAAATACAGTGGCTACAAGCACAGGTCAGAAGCTGAGAATTCTGCAGCGAGTAACTCGCCACCTGACTCCCCAAAAGCTTGTCCATCATCTACAAGGTACAAATCATGAGTGGGATGGAATATGCTCCATTTGCCTGGATGACTGAGGCTCCAATAGTCAAGAAGCTCGACACAATCCCAAGATAAAGCAGCCTGCTTGATTGACATCCCATCCACCACCTTAAACATTCACTCCCTCGACCACCGACACACAGTGGCAGCTGTGTACCATCTACAAGATACAGTCCAGCAATTTGCCAAACCGCTTTCAGTCATATCTTACAAACCCATAACATATACCACTTAGAAGGACAAGAGCAGCAGATGTATGGGAACACCACCATATGCTAATTTCCCTCCAAGCCACAGACCATCCTGACGTGGAACTATATTGCCATTCCTTCACTGTCAGTGGGTCAAAAACCTGGGAACTCCCTCCTCAACAGTACTGTGGGTGTACCTGCACCAGTTGGACTGAAGCGGTTCAAAAAGGTGGCTAACCATCATTTTTTCAAGTGCAATTAGGGATGGGCAATAAATGCTGACCTTGCTAGTGATGGCCACGTACCATGAAAAGAATGAAAGACAAAATCAACTCTCTCTGCAAATCTTTTTGAGGCTTGAATACCATTTCCATATCTGGGTAGCATTGTGATTTATGCCTTGGAGATATGCAGAGATGACACACCAGTTTGTACTTGTGTAACAGGAGTTCTATTCAATGCTTTAAAATGTCTACTCCCACATTTAGAGCTTCTTGCCTCAATTTAGTTTCTCTTCCTCAGTAACCACACTCAGGCTTGACTAACAGCACACAGAACAGTTAACAGACACACATAAACAAACATCGAAGAATCAAGCAACTACATCAACAGGCTGGTTCTCCTGTCACATCTCTCGCATTCACTCAAATGATAAAGGAATAAACTGGCCAAACTCTATGTTACCTCTAGGCTCTAACCCATCCCTCCACTACAATCTTGTCTTTATGTTGCTGATTGAGCTATGATAAATGCTCTTATGAGCATTTTACTGCACATCTTCCATCCCCACTGTTTTAATTCCTCATGGTGCAAATTAGGATAATGAATAATCATGCATGGGAGTGTAGAAATAGGATGGAGCAGATAAACGCATGGCTGGAGTGATGATGCAGGAAGGAAGACTTTGGATTCCTGGGATATTGGGACCAGTTCTGGGGGGAGGTGGGGCCTGTACAGGCTCTAGAGGTTGTACCTCAACAGTGATGGGACCAGTGTCTTCATGGGGCAGTTTGGTAGCAATGTTGGAAAGAATTTAACCTAATTTTCCTGGTGGATGAGCCAGGGGATCAAGCAGGTGATAGCAAAGATGCACAGGAGTTTAAGACACACCCACTCTTTGCGTCAGATGCTGATGACATTTCATGAAGGCGAACACCCATACCCATGCCAGCAGTTCACTTTTATACTTGGCGTAAAGTTGACCCCTGTGTTTTAGAGCGATTTTTCAAGGTTTCAAAGGTCAACTTATACGTTGACATCTATGGTATCAACATGGGAATACGATGTTGTGGCAATAATGGATTCCCAGCTCAAAAACGGGCACATCTGGGTGCAAAATATTCTTGGATCCAAAGTGTTCAGAAGAGATAGGGAAGGAAGGAGAGTAGGAGAGGTAGCAGTGTTGATTATGGGGAATCCTTGATCGTCTTTGCCTTGAAAGAGGAATACGTTCACCATCTGGAGTGTTTGGTAGGGTTCCAGTTGGTACATAGGTGACTGCTAAGGCTGATCTGCACCTGGAAGGTTCTTCTACAAATAGAGCAGGATACCACAGGCGATTGAGTTTTGGTTGAGCTGCAGGCTCAGGGATTCATCTCCCTGCATTTTCTCTCTCCCTCTGATGTGCACCTGCTTTCCAAGGAGGTCGCACCATTTTTTATTTGGTTGTGCCAGGTGCAGCGATCCTGGATGAGCTTCTCCCTGGAATCCTGGGATTATGGAGAATATTAGAGTGCTGGAGGGAGCAGGTGACCAAAGGGATCAACGATAATGCTAACCAAATAGATTCTAAGAAACAATACTGGGAGTATTCTATAGGTCACAATCTAGTGGGATAGATATAGTGTAAAGGGCAGAGAGGGGAAGAGTTTCTTAAGTGTATTCTGGAGAATTTTCTTGATTATGCATTTCCAGCCCAATGAAGCCATAACAGAATTCATGGTGTTATTTAAGAAGAGCAGGGGAGTTCTTCGGCTGCCTTCGTCAACATTTATTTCTTAACTAACATCACTCAAACAGATGACCTGGTCATTATAACACTGTTTTTTTCATGGATCTTGCTGTGCACAAATTAACTGCTGCAGTTCCTGCATTACAGCAGTGACTACACTTCATTGGCTGTAAAGCATTCAGCATCCTGAGTTTGTCAGAAATGTGCTTCTTTCTTTTCCACAGCAGAGGTGAAAAAGTCAGACAGACGCAGCAAGAATGTTCTTCAGTTAGAGTTGCCAACCCTCCAGGAATTGCCAAGAATTGGAAAATCAATCTCCAGGAAACTGCTGTGTGCAAACCTGGAGAAAAATCATCAAGACATTAAAAAAAAAATGTTTTCTTTGTCATTTTCTTTGAGCTTTTCTCTTAACCAGATATAAAAATATTGAAAACAGGAGAAAAAAGGCTGTTTGGCTGACAGTCAAGCATCATCCAATTGGGTGATAAGTCTTATTGCTTTCCCATTGGCATAGAAAGGCAGTGAGTCGCAAGGATGGATGTGTTGGCTGTAGTTTAGGCGAAAGTCATGTGATGAAATCTCCAGGGCTACATTTAATCGATTAATGGCAACTTTATCTTCAATGGGGCTGAGGCACATTGTTATGGGAGAGAAGTGGAAGTTTCGCTTCATGCCACACTGTGTTATAATGATCTGGGAGTGTTTGATGTTAACACTGCAAACCCAACATGAAAAATATCTCATTTTTCAGCACTAACATTCCTGATCTTGATAAGCACTGAATTCAAATTAAAAAAAGATACAAGACACAAACATCTCTCTAAGGGCTGAACATTCAAAAAAGTTAACTTCAAAGCCCTAATGAATTCTTATAAATCTAAGGCCTATTCCTCGTGACTATAATCTGGTTTTGCAGACCTCCCACAGAACATGGCCATATCCCTGCTCCTCAAGGGATACAGATACATCAAGACCACAGAATGATCAGAGAGAATCTCCTCTTCCCCTCCCCTAACTATCTAGACTAACAGAAACAGCACTAAGATCCATATATGCTTGAGCAGACTTGAACAGAATCAAGTCCTGAACACAGAGGTCACAACGCAAGTATCTTGTCCAAGGCCATCAAAAATAACATCAAATCGCTATAGTGACATTCTTGGCTGGCTGCCCATCACCAACCACATGGTAACAGGTACCTACTGGCAGGGTGTTTAAAGTGGCACACCGTACATGTTACAGTTCTTTCCGTACTGTTGTTTCGATGGAATGGCTAATTGGAGACAAGTCTGGTCATCCACTGAATATACCAATTCAGATTTTTAGGTTCTCAATTCACTTCAGTTCTCAACTCTACTTATTTTGGTTTTAAGGTTCATTTTTCAGCTTCAAGCCATGTTAAAGGGTTATTTTTGCACAGTAATGTCTCACAGACAGCAATAAAAGAACAAACCATTTAATCTGTTTTTTGTGAGGGATAAATGTTGGCCAGAATACCAGGAGAGCTTCCCTACTGTTCCTCAAATATTGTCATGGAATCGTTGATGTTCACCTGAACAGGTAGAAGGGTCTTGGTTTAAAGGGTCATCCAATGGAATGCATCTCCAACAATACATCACTGTCTCAGCACTGCCCCAATGTATCAATGCAGGTTGAACATGTCCTGGTATGGGACCGTGAACCCTTGACCATTTGGTCAACAGTGGTGCCACTGAACCGAGGCTAATAATACTGTTGATATACTCTAGGCAATGGTATATCACTGGCTTCATGACTAATGGCTCTGTGCTCTGAGAAGGCACATTGGGGTGTTGCAGATTTTTAATAATTCATTCTCAGGTGAAAAGTGATCATTGAAAACGCATTTGGTCATCTCAAGAGAGACTGGAAGCCAAATGACACTAGTCTTGAATCACTACAAGTAGTAAGCCTGGGTGGATGAATTTTACACAACTTGAGAGACGGCTTAAACCCGCAAGTGAACAGAAATGTAACCGCACATCATGCGATTAGATTCAAATTAGATTTGTGGCAGTCTTGGGGAGAGCATGGTTTCTGTATGTTACAGTCACACAAGACAACCAGAGATAGAAGCAGGAGTAGACCACCCAGCCCATCGAGCCTGCTCTGCCATTCAATACGATCATGGCTGATCTTGGCTTCACCTCCATCTTCGCACCTGCTCCCCACATCCCTTAATTCCCCGAGAAACCAAAAATTCTGTCTATTCCAGCATTAAATATAGTCAATGATGGAGCATCCACAACCTTCTGGGGCAGAGAATTCCAAAGATTTCTCCTCATCTCCATAAGACCATAAGACATAGGAGCAGAAATTAGGCCAATCGGCCCATCGAGTCTGCTCCGCCATTCAATCATGGCTGAGAAGTTTCTCAATCCCATTCTCCCGCCTTCTCCCCATAACCTTTGATCCCCTTACCAATCAAGAACCTATCTATCTCGGTCTTAAATACACTCAATGACCTGGCCTCCACAGCCTTCTGTGGCAATGAATTCCATAGATTCACCACTCTCTGGCTTAAGAAGTTTCTCCTCATCTCTGTTCCAAAAGGTCTTCCCTTTACTCTGAGGCTGTGCCCTCGGGTCCTAGTCTCTCCTACTAATGGAAACATCTTCCTCACGTACACTCTATCCAGGCCTTTCAATATTCTGTAAGTCTCAGTCCTAAATGATCAGCCCCTAATCCTGAGACTGTGCCCCCATGTTTTAGTTTCCCCGACGAGCAGAAACAATCTCTCAGCATCCTCCCTATCAAACCCCTTCAGAATCTTGTAGGTTTCAATGAGATCGCCTCTCATTCTTCTAAACTCCAGAGGATATAAACCCAATTTACTCAGCCTCTCATCTTGTAAATGCAATGTGCTGTGATATTGGAAATGTTTATATTGAGAGGGCTGGGTTGTGTAGGCAATGGGGAGGGGTTTTGGGCGCCCCTGTATGCTGTGGAGTTTTAACTGCAAAGCAGACTTCTTTGCTAGCAATAGCTTTCCCACCCAGAAGCCAGACTGATTAACCGGCTTAGCTTTATGTCAGGCAGGGAACAATCTGAAGGAGGCCACAGCTGCAGGAGCGGATGGGGAGCTTGCTGCTGCATTACTGGGATTGTGTTAGGAGCAGTGGGGGTGGGGGGGGATGCTCACCTCTTCTGAGGGCAGTCAGAATGTGGGGTTTGGATGGGGCAGGGTGGTGGGCAGGGTGGGAGAGGGTAGAGGGGGAATCTGATGGTGGGGGGTGGGGTGGGGAAGGGTTCCAATGGGAGGAAACTTGTTAGCTGGCTGGGTTGATAGGAAGCACTCCTGCTCCTCCCGGTTGACAAGCAGTGCTGTCCTCATCTCCCTTGAGCTGTTAGGTTTCATGAGGCCTTGGAAATCTGGTCAGCTAGGGTTAAATCTGCAAGACAGATTAAATATATCTGTTATATTTGGTTATCATACAATAAATCCATATGGTGCACCTACATCACAGGGACTGCAGCGGTTCAAGAAAGCAACTCATCGCCATCTTCTCAAGGGCAATTAGGGATGGGCAATAAATGCTGGCCCAGCCAGCGACGCCCACATCCCATGAATGAATAAAAAAGATATGAAGCCCTCAACATCATTCTACTATTTAAATTTCCAACCCACTGCCTGGCTTGCTTTTTCTCCCTGACCACCTCCATTAACCCAGAAAGTGGGCAGGCTGGAGTTGGTTTGCAATTTTGAACATTTTTACATCTCACCTGACACAACCCACCTGTGTTTGGAGGTTAAAATTACCCCCAATTAGTGTGTGGTTCTGGTATACATAGCAATCAGAATCTGTTAATTCTGGTCGCAGCCTTCATCAGTTACGATATTCCCTCTTATCAGTATGATCAGTCAACAGAAACTGTGGCCAGGATTTTATGGCCCCTCCCTCCCGACGGGATATTATGGTCCCACCGAACTGAATGGAGGTTTAAATGGCTCACTGCATCCAACGGGGGGAGACAAGCCGCAGCAGGGCCATAAAGCCCTGGCCCCTGAATCTGATGACCCTGAAATCCCTTGAATGGATGAGTGATATATTTATAGAAGTGAGGGTGAAGAGGAAACGAGAGGGGCCAAATCCACTAGGATTCAGCTCCTTCCTGATCTCAGGGGAAATCTTAGCTCTTTAGAGATTTGGTTCATTATTTTCCCCACACATTTTATATTGCAATATGTCTTTAAGTGATATCGGCAAGATATCAATAGGATGGAAATGTGTCATGTGATCCGGTCTCAGTTTCACTTTTGCTTTGTGTAGAGCGCACAAAACTCTGTTCTCTTCAAGCTTTATAGCTATGTATAACTGTTCTCATGTGCCTAGTCTTAATAAATGAACCCATAACATCTTTGCCAAATCGCTTAAGAGCAATTGGTGCCTTGTGTCTCATACAGTAAATAAGCTCAAGGACTTATATTATTACAATAACACATTATGAACACAATTTAAATAAGGGAAATAAATTATCTGCTCTTCAACTAGAGGTTGATTGTATTTCCCATTACCTTATGGAAGGTTTGCTATTTGCTCGATTGGTTTTAGTGTCCTCCATAAAATCTGAATGTGGAATGTTGCTGTAAGACTCAGGCCTATTATATTCACTGGGTTAACCTCATAAACCAATTGAGTTCCTTACTTGAAATTCCAATGTTAAATGTTAAAGGCATGGGTCTGAGTATTTCCCTCACTAATAGTCCTGTGCTGCACTACATTTACTATGTGGTGCTGGACCAGATTGGTTTAAGCTCTGATCTAAAGACAGGGTTTGACACACCCATTTTCCAGTGATTTTCCAGTGCTATTGGATGTCCTGAGGCTGTGAAAGGCACAGTACAAATGTAAGTTATTTCTGTTTACAATGGGACGCTGGTTATCATACAATATCCAATTTTGTTCATTCCACATGAAGCATGTGCACTACTACCCAAGTCATTCTGAGCATTTACTCAATGATAGCACTATAGAGATGTTAAACCAAGACCCCAACTAAACGCCCAGGTGGATATAAAAGATCCCATGGTGGGTCAAAGTCAAAGTTTGTGCCTCTGGAAAATTGTGAAGAGAAACATGAAGATTTTAATGTCACTCTGAAGAAACTGAAGAACCAGTTGGCAGAGAGGATGCCACAATGTTCAAGGTTCCAGGAGGAAGCCAAGAGGTATAAGAAGGAGACAGAAGAGCTGAAGAATTAGCTGAATGAAGCTAAAGTAGCTTTAAAAGCAAAAGTTGTAGAACTTTCCAAGGTGCGAGTAGATGAAGTCATGGGTAGTTCAACTACTGAACTAAGACAGTATGAGATTTCACCTGAGAGAAGTTCTGCCAACAGTGAAGTCAAAAAGAAGGCCAAGACTAAATTCTGTGGTAAGAAGAAGACGACACGTAGGATGAGGATGCAGAATTACTGATGAGGCGCCATCTTCGAATAAGACTAAGCCTGATACTTCCCAATTTGGAGGGGAAGGTGGAGAAAAGTCAAGGGAACCAAAAAGCAACTCATGATTGGCATAGTCATGAGCGACAATTTACTGTTGGAGAGGCAGTATATGTCAGGAATTTCAGTGGAGGACTGAAGTGGTTACCTGGTAAAGTAAGCTCTGTGACCGGACCATTATCATACCACATGGAAGTGGAGGACCAGTTCACCCATTGACAAGTGGATCATTTAAGAAGAAGGGAGATACCCCAACAAAATGATGTTCCACCTGTAACCTGTGGTTCCTGTTGAAGTTGCTCAACCCAAGGATGGACATGCCCAATGTCTGTCGGAGTAGAAGACACTGAACTGCCTGTGCCTAATGAGGTACCTGATGTTAATGCAGTTCCAGAGAATGTGGTTCCTGCAAAAGAATCGGAAATTGTGGAGCTACGACGTTCTACATGGATCAGGAAACCACCCGGAAGACTGAACTTGTTATTTCATGACCTGTGTAAATGCTGTAATGTCATGAGATTCCTTGTAAATACAAAATGTACAGAGAAATTAACGGGGGAGGAATATAGTAATTATAGTTTTGATAAAAGTAGGACTGTAGATTTAGGAATAATCATGTATTGTAAGATCACATGATCTGTATAAACCAGTGAGTTAGCAGTGCGGGAAACCTCAGGGGGTGAGTTCTTCTTTAGTTACAGAGTTTGATGCACGCATGTAGTTGCTGCTGCAGTCTTGTAAATAAAGTTCAATGTTTCCACCAAGAAAAGTTGCCTGGAAAATCAACTCTGTAACAACAAGTGACTAGTTTTCTGTGTTTACATGACTCAACAGGCTAATCTACTGTTTAGGCTGGGGAGTGCACACCTGTGTCACAGAGGGGTAGGATTTAGGCTTATGGCTGCTATTCCTCATGGAGCAAAGCCTTGATCTCAGATGAGGTGTGATTGGCAGAGGGTCCTGAAGAGCCTGTGGTTGGCCACAAGAAAAGGGGAGGCCGGGAGAACCAACCAATTTCATGACAGGTTGAGCTAGGGGCAGGTTTCACATGATCTGCCTCTGAAGTGGGGATGATGTGTGTGATCCAGAAGGGAATCAAAGGGGTCAAAGAATTTTTTTTTGGAAAGAGAACACTAAGAAGTGGTGCTAAATGTCATGAATATGATAAATAACTGTTTCACTGTGACGTTCTGAGTTCCTTCTTTCAAACAGGAATAAAACTTTCACTTAATGTGTTAACTTCAGTCAAAGTTTGATCCACTTTCAGAATTGTACAAAGGGCTGAGTTAAGAGAAAGTAGTCTTTTAATATTTAGTAACTCATTCAAACAAAGCATTTATCAACAAACGTGTCTATTTGCCCTGCCCTAGCTGATTAAGCAGGAGTCCCTGGCAGTTGGAACAACAAACTACATGACTTAGTGCTTTGAAAGTCAGCCAGCATTCAAATGTATATCTGCACCATTGACGAGTGGACACTCCCTGACAATCAGGTAGTGAAGAGAAAGAATGCGGACATGCACCCATCAAACAAAGCCCCACGGATAAAGGCATAGATCGTGAAATTGAAATCCTGGAGCTGACTTCAATAGAAGTAGTGAAGCATTTACATTCCAGTCACCCCATAGACAAAATACCTTGAAACCTTTTGAGAGCGTTTTGTAGCTCTCTGAGGGCAGTATCATTTTAAAAGTCTTGAGTTTGGTACGATGGGATAGATTATTCATTGGATTAATAACGAACGTCTGTTCCTACCATGGAAGCTTGAGAATTTGAACTGAATTCAACTAAAAAGTTGGTCTCAGTAAAAATGTTCATGAAGCTGTAAGGCCGTATCAAATCCCCAACTGGTTCACTAATGTCCTTCAGGGGAATAAACCTGCCGTCCTTACCAGGTCTGTCCTGCTTGTGACTCCAGACCCATAACTCCTTACTGTCTTTTGAAATGGCCTAGCAAACCACACAGTTGTCTCAAACCGCTACCAATAGTTCAAGAACTAACCACCAACACCCTCTCAGAGCGACTATGGATGGACAATAAACATTGGATTTGACAGCGATGCTCACAACATGAGTTAATAAAGGAAAAAAATAATCTCCATGAGTTATTTTCTGCAAAATTTTTAGAAGTATTTCTATTCCTCTTGTTTTGAGCTCTCAAAGCTGAACGGGATTTCCCAGGCACTTGGGGAACTATTCCATGAATTCTGCAAATACTGCTTTGTTACTGGCTACCAGGGGTTGGATTATAATGAATCGATTTAACTTACTGGCAAATTCAGCAGGGCCTGTTCTTCCAGGTTTCCTGGCTACAAAACTGCATCCCCAACCCACCACACCCAACTCCCATCCTGACTACCATCCCCAACCCCACACCCAACACACACACCTACACTGAAACTGATGTCTGGGAAATTGGATGAACCAACCTGTCTACCTTTGTGTTTTACACTATAACTCCTGCTGTCGACTGGAAAGGCATCAGGAAGAATTCCACATGCACACACAGCCCACACAGTGGCCACTGGCGCATGCGCAGCTCTTCCGACACCTTCCCAGTCAGTGGCAGGAGTTCAGAATATGGGGGCACCAGCAATTTTGTTATTCATTCATGGGAAGCGAGTGTTATTGTTGCCCATTCCTAATTGCCCTTGAAAAGGTGGTGGTGAGCTGCCTTCTTGAACCACTGCAGTCCATGTGGTGTCGGTGCACCCACAGTGCTGTTAGGGAGGGAGTTCAGGATTTTGACCCAGTGACAGTGAAGGAACAGTGGTTCCAAGTCAGGATGGTGTGTGGCTTGGAGGGGAACTTCCAGTTGGTGGTGTTCCCATGCGTCTGCTGCGCTATTCCTTCTAAGTAGTCGAGGTCGCGGGTTTGGAAGATGCTGATGAAGGAGCCTTGGCGAATTGCTGAAGTGCATCTAATGCATGGTACACACAACAACCACTCTGCACCAATGGTGGGGGGAGTGAATGTTGGTGGACGGGGTGCCAATCACATGGGTTGCTTTATCCTGGATGGTGTCAAGCTTCTTGAGTGTTGTTGGAGTTGCACACGCCCAGGCAATTGGAGAGTATTCTATTGCACCCCTGACTTGTGCCTTGTCGATGGTGGACAGGCTTTGAGGAGAAACTCACGTGAAGTATAACAGAACCAGTTCAATCAGTGCTTCTATCATATGAGACAGCATAGCAAAATTAAACATTGAGCTTCTGATCTTTCCAAGCTCAAAGTGTGATTATTAACAACACCTGGGAACCAAAGGACAACAAGAACACATTGCACAGGGTTTACTGAATGCTTTTAAACTAATTTAGCTCCAACTCCCAAAACAAAAACATCTTCCTGTCCTGCAATGATCTCTCCCAAAACGTCCCCAGATACGTTGTGCATTGTTTCTCCACCTGCTGTTTTATGATCTTACCTTTCTTGCTGTTAACTTCTTAAGTCAATATGGCTGCAGCCTTTTAAGTGTAATAGGCTCCAAGCTTGTTCTAATTGCATTTACCTTATTTTCTACAGTTAAAACTTTAATTCCCAAAACCAAAAGTTATATACTAAAACACATGAACCATGAACTAGATATTTGAAACACAATCCACAGCTGGATTAGCCTGGCTGCATGCAGCAATCATTGAAACAAAGGAAACTGAATTCTGAAGAAGAGTCATACGGACTCGAAACATTAACTCTGTTTCATCCTCCACAGATGCTGTCAGACCTGCTGAGGTTTTCCAGCAATTTTTGTTTTTGTTTCAGATTTCCAGCATCCGCAGTATTTTGCTTTTATTGAAATGAAAGAGGTTGGCATGCTGCCTGCATTCAATCAATAAATAAGGGTTATTTACACATCAAAATCCCCATGCGCCCTTTCAGGAGCTGTCAAATATCACCCCCAAAATCACCAGATCGTGACTGTGGAACTACCTGGGACAAAAACTATGGGGTATTAGTAAAGTAAATGTACTTTGCCTCATTTTCTTCAAACATTTATGTTTATCAATTGTAAAAGTATTCTAATTGGCAGATGAGGGGAGGGAATAGCTTAAGAGTCATGTTCCATCTAATCAGGTATCAAAGATTCTGATTGCTTTCCAATTGGGGCGGGAAGGTGGGAAATTGTGAGGATGGATATGCAACAACCAATGCCAGGAGAGTGGATGTGGAGTGGTTGGGGAAGGAGGGTCATGTAATGAAAACTCCAGGAATCCAGCCAACCAGAGATGGGAATACTATTATCGAGTGGCATCATTGGTGGAAGTGCCAGGGTGGGGCCAGGATCACCTGGAAGACATAGCCCCCAAAGTCTCATTGTTTCATATAATTGAAGGGGGTGAGAGTGGTGAACATGAGGGTTGGTTGGTGGAGGTTCCCCCTACCCTGATCATAATTTAGGCTGAAGGTAGCATGGACCCATTTTCTGCCCCAAATTTTCACTCCCTGCTCCATGGTCACTGTGCCCACCTTCTGCCATCTCACTCAATTTCAGCCCCATAGTCAAGTCATCATGGCACAGAAGGAGGCTATTTGACCGATCAAGTCCATGCTAGTAGATAGCTGGAAAATATTCAGTGGGGTTGTAAGCTTCTCTCTGCTGCAAACCCACCTGGTGATCAATTATGAATTTTGTAAAACGATCCCATTTCATGTGCTAATTCAGAGAGCCAAGAAGCGTAATCTGGTCAGGTACTGGGAGGGCAGCATGAGCAGACTGATGCTGAAGATGCACTGTCCCTCGATTTCACACCCACAGCCACCAGCTCAAATACTGACTCTGTGCGGAACTTGGAGGATAGCATAAAGGCACATATTGCTGCTGTGTATCTTGTAGGTGGTACACACTGCTGTCATGGTGCGCTGATGGTGGAGGCAGTGAATGTTTAAAGTGGTGGATAGATTGCCTATGTAGCGGACTGGTTTGTCCTGGATGGTGTCGAGCTCCTTGTGTGTTGGTGCAAGGAGACTATTTCCCAGAACCCACCATCAATGGTTAACTAAAGAAGTTAAGGAAAGCATCAAGCTTAAGAAAAAAGCATATAGCTATGCAAAGATGAGTGACAAGTCAGATGATTGGTCAAAATATAAAGAACAGCAGAGAGTGGCTAAAAGGTTAATCAGGAGAAAGAAATCAGAGTATGACAGGAAGCTAGCTAGAAATGTGAAAATGAATATCAAGAGCTTCTTCAGGTATTTAAAAAGGAAAAGAGTAACTAAAGTGAGTGTTGGTCCTCCAGAGAGTGAAAATGGGGAGTTAATAGTCGATAATAAGGAAATGACGGATGAAATGAACAAATATTTTGCTTCTGCTTCACTACAGAGGATACAAAAAACATTCTAGTAATAGCGGTAAATTAGGAGGTGGAAGGGAGAGGGGAACTTGGTGAAATTACAATCGCTAGGGAAGTGATACTGAGCAAACTGATGGAGCTGTGGGCTGATGAGTCCTGATGGACTTCACTCTAGGGTCTTAAAAGAGGTGGCTAATGAGGTAGTAGATATGTTAGTGTTAATTTTCCAAAATCCCCTAGATTCTGGAAAGGTTCAATCAGATTGGAAAGTAGCAAATTTTACCCCTCTATTCAAAAAGGGAGGGAAGCAGAAAACAGGAAACTATAGGCCAGTTAGCTTGATGTCTGTCATGGGGAACGTGCTAGAATCGATCATTAAGGAGGTTATAGCTGGGCACATAGAAAAACTCAAGGTAATCGAGAAGAGTCAGCATGGTTTTGTGAAAGGGAAATCATGTTTAAGCAGTTTATTGGAATTCTTCAAGGTTGTGCCGTGGATAAAGGTGAGCCTGTAGATGTGTTGTACTTGGATTTCCAGAAGGCGTTTGAGAAGGTGCCACATCAAAGGTTATTGTGGAAAATAAATGTTCATCGAGTGGGGGATAAAATATTAGCATGGACAGAAAATTGGCAGGCTGGCAGTAAACAGAGAGTATGCAAAAATAGGTCATTTTCTGATTGGCAGGATATGATGAGTGGAGTCCCGCAGGGGTCTGTGCTGGGGCCTCAACTTTTTACAATTTATATCAATGACTTAGGCGAGGAGAGAGGAGGCATGGTAGCTAAATTTGCAGATGACACAAAGATAGGTAGGAAAATATATTATTAAGAGGATAGATATAGAGGTTGGGTGAGTGGGAAAAAATCTGGTAGATGGAGTATAATGTGGGCAAATATGAAGTTGTTCACTTTGGCAGGAGGAATAAAAAAGCAAAGTATTACTTAAATGGAGAACGACGGCAGAATTCTGAGGTGCAGAGGGATCTAGCTGTTCTAGTGCATGAGTCACAAAAAGTTAGTATTCAGGTACAAGTAATTAAGAAGGCTAATGGAATGCTATCCTTTATTACAAGAGGCATTGAACATAACAGTAAGGATGTTACGCTTCAGTTATACAGGGCATTGGTGAGGCCACATCTCGAATACTGTGCGCAGTTTTGGTCTCCTTATTTAATGAAGGATGAAAATGCATTGGAGGCAGTTCAGAGGAAATTTACTAGATTGATACCTGGAATAAGCGGGTTGTCTTATGAGGAAAGGTTAGACAGGCTGGGCTTGTTTCCACTGGAGTTTAGAGGAGCAAGGGGTGATTTGATTGAAGTGTAAAAGATCCTGAATGGTCTTGACAAGGTGGACACAGAAAGGATGTTTCCTTTTGTAGGTGAGTCCAGAACTAGGGGGCGCCCTTTTAGCACAGTGAGGAGGAGAAATTTTTTCCCTCAGAGGGTTGTGTGACTTTGGAATTCTCTTCTTCAGAAGGTGGTGGAGGCGGGGTCATTGAATATCTTTAAGGCAGAGGTAGATAGTTAGATTCTTGTTCGGCAAGAAAATCAAAGGTTATTGGGGTAGATGGGAATGTGGAATTAGAAATACGAACAGATCAGCCATGATCTTATTGAATGGTGGAGCAGGCTCAAGGGGTCGAATGACTTACTCCTGCTCCTATTTTGTATGTTCGTACGTAGAGCAAAGTGCTTGGTGCATTGGCAGGTCTGCCAGAAAGCCTGTGGTCAAGGGGCATGGAGGTGGAGCCCAGCACCAACTTGGAACAGGGCTTTACACAGAGCTTGAAGCCCATCCTTTCCAGTGTGGAAGTGGTGACCACCTCCATTCACCTGCAGCGTCTGATCGCCAAAGTCTCAGTTTCCATTGTAGAGCAGCAGCAGCCACTCAACATCTTAGTGCTGGAAAGGCAGATTGCTTCCAGAATTGCTGTGGATTACAGGAAGGTAAAGGGGCTTGTTCAGTATCACAATCTGTCCTATAACAATTACTAGTGCTGCTGAAGCACTGGCCTGGGAGAATAACAATAGTTTCATGAAGCACAAAACTTCTGCCCACTCTTTGGAAGATAGAATTTGTGCTCCGACCCCTGCCACTGCCCTTGCCATTGCTTGAGCTGTAAAAAACCCTGGAGTACCATGAGCAATTCTGGGTAGCTCACCTTGGCCTTGGATGGAGTGCGCTGTAGATTCACTAGAATGATGCCTGGACTCTACGGATTGAATTACATGGAGAGATCACACAAATCAGGGTTGCTTTCCCTAAAATGTAAAAGGTTAAGAGGTAATTTGATTGAATTTTTCAAGATACTGAGGGGAACAGATAGGGTAGATGGAGAGAAACTATTTCTGCTTTGACTGGAGGAATTTAGGAAACACTTTTACACTTGGAAGAAGTTTGGAACTCTTCTTCAAATGGCAATTGATGCTACAGCAATTATTAATTTTAAATCTGAGATTGATAGATTTCTTTTAACCAAATGTATCCAGGGATATAGTAAGCTGTGAATCAAGCGCTAGGTTTCAGATGAGCCATGATTTCATAGCATGGCGGAAAATGTTTGAGAGGTTAAATGGCCTGCTCCTGTTCCTGTGTTACCCCTCGGCTAGCTAGCTCGAACTGCTGCCCCCATGTTGAGATGGTGATATCTGCAGCTCAGCTAGGCACAGAGCCACTCAAGTTCATTGTTTCCCAGCAATCTCCCACAGTGAAAGTCAGCAGTCTTCCACCAGCCATACTGTAGCTACTGGAGTCGGACTGTGCAGGTAGAGGAGCAGGAGGACAGGCAAAGGCACGGAGAGAATGGACAAGGTCGATTAAATGTCTTTAATGTGGAATATTGGGTGATTTGTTTGATAAAGTCAGCTTGGAATGTGTGTTTCTTGGTGGCATTTATTGCAGCATTAAGGCCAAGCACTGTGGTGATCAGCGACTGAGGGATGATAAGGTGTGGGGCTGTTGGTGAAGGGGGAATTGGGGTTGCAGTTACTGGTATCGGACTCAGATGTGATCTTCATGGAAAGCCTGGCCAGAAAGAATTGTTTAGGTTGGCTCTTCTTTTCCTCTTCCTCCTCCTCATGTTGCCAGCTGCTGGCATGGGCTGTCCCCTCATGATGGAGAGGCTGTGTAGCATGCAGCTCTTGGCATCTGTCTGAATCGGAGGCGATGGACTGTGTATGTTCTATATTTATTCTATATGTACTTCTAGATTGTCTGTTGTGGCTATACAAGCCGATGCGTGAGTGGCAATCCTTTCCGCAGCTGGCACAGATGAATACCGAGGTTGACCTGATGTTTTTTTCCTTCCAGCTGGCTCTCTTTTCCACCATCTGGTCAGTTCTTTTGTCCTCTGCTTTTTTCCAAACCGTTCCTAACAGCTCGTCTCCAGGCTCTCAGCCCTCTCAGCGAGGGCTTCCCAGGCATAGACTTCAATCCCAGCCAACTTGAGGTCTCACTTTCAGACATCCTTGTATTGTAGACGTGGGTGACCTGTTGGTCTCATGCCAACAGCCAGTTCACCATAGAACATGTGTTTGGGGATGCGGCCCTCATCCATTTGGCTCACATGACCCAGCCAATTGAGTCACCACTGACTCAAGAGGGCAAACATGTTGAAGATCCCTGCATGCTGATGTACTTCCATATTTGACAGGTAGAATGGTGAGGACGAGGTCAAGTAGGTTTTTCCCTTTTGTCAGTTCCCTCACCCCGTCGAAGACCCAGTCTAACAGCCATACGAAATAGGAGAAGTAGGCCATTCAGCCCTCGAGCCTGCTCCGCCATTCAATAAGATCATGGCTGATCTCCTTGTGTTTCGAGTTCTACATTCCCATCTACCCATGATAACCTTTGATTGTCTTGCCTAACAAAAATCTATCGACCTCTGCCTTTAAATATTCAGTGACTCTGCTTCCACTGCCTTCTGAGGCAGTGTTCCAAAGTCGCAAAACTCTCAGAGAAAAGATTTATCCGCATCTCTGTCGTAAAATAGCGATCCCTAATTTTAAAACAGTGCCCCCCCAATTCTGGACTCACCCACAAGAGGAAACATCCTTTCCATGTCCACCTTGTCAAGACCATTCAGAATCTTAAATACTTCAATCAAGTCACCCCCCCCTCCACTCTTCTAAATTCCAGTGGAAACAAGTCCAGCCTGTCCAAATTATCCTCATAAGACAATCCGCCTCCAATGCATTTACATCCTTCCTTAAAAGCAAATAAGTTTGAAAAGGAGGAGGCAAAATTACAAGCCAATATACTTAAGTTTAAGTAAGGCTGACCCAGAAGGGATGGGGCAGAAAGTGACCACAGTAGGCTGGGCTGAACTGCTAACTGGTATCAGAGGAAGGTGTTCAAAATAGTAATAGTAATAAATACCTCCCCCAAAAGAGGTTCTACATATGTAATTAAGCAACCCTGATCAACCAAAGAAGTGAAATATATTATAGAACTAGAGTGCTTGTACAAAGTCAAAGGACAGTGAAGATCCCACAAACTGAGAGTTGAAGTTTTTTTGGTCACAATGACCCTGGGTCAGCATATTGCCGGTGACAGCGAATTAAGAGACTGCCATCAAACTGCCATCCAGTTGAGGACAGCAGCCACATCCAAGAATTGACAGTGTAATCAGAGAGCTGCCAGCACAACAGCACCACCATGGACAGTGGCCAGTGCTGAAGCTGCATCTCCATGGAAGGATGGGGTTCCCTCAAAGGCGGGTAAGAAGGATTGGGGGAAATCAAAGCCAAACAGGCAGGCAAAAACTGCTGACCCTTGATCACTTGAAAATGTCAAAACAGAGATGAACTGGTTTTCATTAACCAAGAGTAACATAGGCTACCAAGCCAAGGTGGGTAAATGGAGTCACAATCTAACCAAATGATGGAACAGGCTCAAGGGCCTAAATGACCTACTCCTGTTTCTATGATGAACAAAGGTCTTATAACAGATTTGTGGGCTGTAAGGCAGCTGAAACATATATCAAAATGAAGATTTTTCTCTCCTTCTTGGCTTTTAAGATGTTACCTCTGGGTTTAAACATTATTTAGACTAGTAATGATGTTGCATTGAGCATTTGTGACATCAGAAGAATAGAATTGTTGAAACTTCCAACACAGAAGGAGGCCATTCAAAACATCAGCTCTGTGCAGACTTTATCAGCAGTGCAAATAAGTCCACTCACCCATTATTCCCCACATATCACTGCCAATTTGTGAATTCATTTCTAGATATCAACAGTCTCCTACTTGCAAATTCATTTCGGAGATAGTTATAGTTGCACTTGTGAATAGGTTACTTACAATTATTTTCTTTTGCTACTGTATTATTGCATATTATTGTTTCAGAACAGGCAATTGCATTTTGATGTCTCATTTCAAACATTTGAAAAGTCTCAGGATGGTGTGAAGCCAACAGGGGATGGGGTCTTCCAAGCTCCCCAGCGGGTTGAGTGTTTTTTTTTCATTGTGGAATGCAAAATCCTGTGTATTGAAGCAGCCTGGGCAGTTTCCTTGTAGTCTCTTAGACGGTTTTAATTTTTTAAAATCCAACCTGTAAAAGAAAATTAGAAATTGTGTCTTTAAAAAGCACATCCTCGTAACAGGAGTCAGGAGATTAGTTACTCGGTGCAGGATTTCCAGCCTCTGACTTGCTTTTGCTGCCACAGTATTTATATGGCTGGTCTAGTTAAGTTTCTAATCAATGGTAACCCCAGGATATTGAAGGTGGGGGATTCAGCAATGATAATGCTGTGAATGTCAAATAGACATGGTTATATTTTCTCTTGTTAGTGATGGTCATCGCTTGGCACTTGTGTGATGCAAATGTCACTTGCCAGTTCTCAGCACAAGTCCGAATGTTGCCCAGGTCTTGCTACATGTCGGCATAGACTGCTTCAGTATCTGAGGAATCACAAATTGTAATGAATAATGTACAATAAGCAGTGAACATCCCCACTTCTGAGAAAAGGTCATTGATGAAGCAGCTGAAGATGGTTGGGCCACCGACACTACCCTGAGGAACTCCTGCAGTGATGATGTGCAGGGGTTGAAATGGTTGTCCAACAACCCCAAACAAATGCCTTTGTGCGAGGGTATGACTCAAAGCAGTGGCACGTTTTCCCCATGATTTCCATTGACTTTAATTTTGCGAGGACTCCTTGGCTGCACTCGATTGTATGGCATCGAGTGCAATCGTGTCCTTCAGGATTCGGCCAGCTTGGCCTGTAGTGGTGCTATCGAGCCACATTGAAGTCACCCATCCAGAATACATCCTGCGCTCTTGCCACCCTCAGTGCTTCTACCAAGTGATGTTCAACATGGAGGAGCACTGATTCACCAGCTGAGTGGGGACGGTAGGTGGTAAGCGGCAGGCGGTTTTCTTGCCCATGTTTAACCTGATGCCAGAAGACTTCATGGGCTCCGGAGTCAATGTTGAGGATTCCCAGGGCAACTCGCTCCCGACTGTATACCACTGTGCCGCCACCTCTGCTGGACCTGTCCTGCCGGTGATGGTGGTGTCTGGGACATTGTCTGTAAGGTATGATTCGGTGAGGATGACGACGTCAGGCTTTTGCTTGACTAATCTGTGGGACAGCTCTCCCAATTTTGGCACTAGCCCCAGATATTAGTTAGGAGGACTTTGCAGGGTCGACAGGGCTGGATGTGATGTTGTTGTTTCTGCTGCCTGGATTGATGCTGGGTGGTCTGTTAGTCTGTTTTCATTCCTTTTACACTTTGTAGCGGTTTGATACTGAGTGGCTTGCTAGGCCATTTCAGAGACCAGTTAAGAGTCAACCACATTTCTGTGGGTCTGGAGTCACAGGTAGGCCAGATTAGGTAAGGATGGCAGATTTCCTTCCCTAAAGGGCATTAGTGAACCAGATGAGTTTTTACAACAATGGTTTCATGGTCACCATTAGACTGGCTTTTAATTCCAGATTTACTAATTGAATTCATTTCACCAGCTGTTGCAGTGGGATTTGAACCTGTCCCACCCCGAGCATTAGCCTGGGACTCTGGATTACAATGTCCAATGACATTGCCACTACTCCACTGCCTCCCAACTACAGGACCACATCCCTCTTTCTACCTATGTGGTACATACCATTGTGGACCATGACTGCTGGCCGTTCATCCTACCCCATCAGGGTGCTCTGCAGCCATTCAGTGTCATCCTTGACCCTGGCACCAGGGAGGCAACACACCATCCTAGAGTCATGTCTGCGGCTACAGAAACGCCTTTCTATTTGTCTATTCCCCTAACTATCGAATCACCTATCACTATTGCTCTTTCAGTCTTCCTTGTACCCCCTGTACAGCTCAGCCACCCGTGGTGCAATGGACTTGGCTCTGGCTGCATCATCACTCTCATTGGTATTCAGAACCGAATATGAGTGGGAGAGTGGGATGCACTCAGGGGACTCCTGCACCACCTTTCTATTTCTTCTTGACTGTCTCGTGGTCACCCATTCGCTCTCTCCCTGAATGTTCTTAAGCTGTGGAGTGACTCCATCTATAAACACGCTACCTGCAAAGCTGCAGATGTGCAGCAGTGATGCCAGTTGCTGCTCAAGTTCTGAAACCCAGAGCTCAAGCTGGTGCAGCTTAAGACCATCAGGTCATAAGATGAAGGAGCAGAAGTAGACCATTCGACCTATCGGGTCTGCTCTGCAATTCAATGAGGTCATGGCTGATCTGAAAATCCTCAGCTCCACTTGCCTGCCTTTTCCGCATGACCCTTGATTCCCTTACTGATTAAAAATCTGTCTATCTCAGCCTTGAGTATACTTAACGATTCAGCCTCTACAACCCTCAGTGGTAAAGCATCCACAGATTGACTACCCTCAGAGAAGAAATTCCTCCTCATCTCTGTCTTAAATGGATGGCTCCTTACTCTGAGATTATGCCCTCTGGTCCTAGGCTCTCCCACAAGGGGAAACAATCTCTCAGCATCTACCCTGTCAAGCCCCCTAATAATCTTATATTATTCAATAAGGTCACCTCTCATTCTTTTAAACTCCAATGAGTACAGGTCCAATCTACTCAATCTCTCCTCATAAGAAAGTCCCTCCATACCCGGGATCAACCTAGGAATGCCTCCGATGCCAGTATAACTTTCTTTAGATAAGGGAACCAAAACTGCTCACAGTATTCTAGGTGTGGTCTAACTAGTGCCTTGCATAGTTTTAACAAGAGTTCCCTATTTTTATACTCCATTCCCTTTGAAATAAAGGCCAACATTCCATTTGCCTTCCCTACTACCTGCTGAACTTGTATGCTGGCTTTTTGTGATTCATGCATGAGGACCCCCAAATCCCCCCTGTGCTACAGCTTTCTGCAGTCTTTCTCCAATTAAATAATATTCAGCTCCTCTATTCTTCCTTCCAAAGTGCATAACCTCACATTTTCCCACATTATATTCTATCTGATAAGTTTTTGCCCACTCACTTAACCTGTCTATATCCCTCTGCAGACTCTGTGTCATCCTCAACACTTGCCTTCCCACCTATTTTTGTGTCATACGCAAACTTGGCGATAGTACATTCACTTCCCTCATCCAAGTAATTAATATATATTGTAAATAATTGTGGCCCCAGCACTGATCCCTGTGGCACTCCACTAGTTACAGGCTGCCATCCTGAAAATGCCCCCCTTATCCCAACTCTGTCTTTTATTAGTTAGTCAATCCTTTATCCATGCTAATATACTACCCCCAACACCATGGGCTCTTATCTTATTACGTAGCCTTATGTGCTGTACCTTAAGGAACACCTTTTCGAAATCCAAAGATATTATATCTACTGGTTCCCCTTTATCTATCCTGCTTATTACCTCCTCAAAGAACTCTAATATATTTGTCAGATGTGATTTCTCCTTCATGAAGCCATGTTGACCTTGCTTAATTATATTATGCATTTCTTAATGCTCTGCTATTACATCCTTTGCAATAGACTCTGACATTTTACCAATGACGGATGTTAAGCTAACTGGCCTATAGTTACCTGTTTTTTGTCTCCCTCCCTTTTTGAATAAGGGTGTTACATTGGCAGTTTTCCAATCCTCTGGGGCTTTTCCAGAACCTAACCAATCTTGGAAGATTCCTACAAGTGCATCCACTACCTCTGTAGCTATTTCCTTTAATATCCAAGGTGCAACCCATCAAGAACAGGTGACTTATTGGCCTTTAGTCCCATTAGTTTCCCTAGTACTTTTTCTCTAGTGATAGTTATTGTGTTTATTTCCTCCCCCCCACCACCCACTTTGCCCCTTGATTGTTTAGTATTTTTGGAATGCTATTAGTGTCTTCTACTGTGAAGACTGATGCAAAGTATTTATTCAACTCCCCTGTCATTTCCTGGTTCCCCATTATATCCCCAGCCTCATTATCTAAGGGGCCTCTGCTCATTTTGGCCTCTCTCTTCCTTTTTATATATTTAAAGAAGCTCTTACTGTCCATTTTTATATTACTTGCTAGTTTACCCTCAAAGTTTATTTTCTCCCTCTGTTATTTTTTAGTCATCTTTTGTTGGTTTTTAAAACTTTCTCAATTCTCTGGCTTACCACTAATCTTTGCCACATTGTATGTTTTTTTCTTTCAATTTGGTATTATCCTTAACTTCCTTGGTTAACCATGGTTGGTTTATCCCCTTGAATCCTTCTTCCTCACTGGGGTATATCTTTGTTGAGAGTCATGAACTGTTTTCTTAAATGTCTGCCATTGTTCATCAACCCTCTTTTCTGCTAAACTGCTTTCCCAGTCCACTCCAGCCAACTCTGCACTCATCCCATTGTAATTACTCTTATTTAAGTTTAGTACAGTTGTTTCCGACCCAAGTTTCTCACTCTCAAACTGAATGCTAAATTCTACCATGCTATGGACACTGTTTCCTATGGGATCTTTTACTCAGAGATCATTTATTAACCCTGCGTCATTACACATTACCACATCCAAAATAGCCTGATTCCTGGATGGGTCCACAACATATTTTTCTAGGAAACTGTCCCAAATACACTCTATGAATTCTTGCTTGTGGCTACTTCTGCCAATTTGATTTTCCAAATCTACATGAAGATTAAAGTTACCCATGATTAATGTACTGCCTTTTTTTACATGCCTTCATTATCTCCTGATTTATTCTTGTCCTACTGTATAACTATAGTTAGGGGGCCTGTAGACTACTCCTAACAGTACCTTCTTCCCTTTGTTGTTTCTTACCCTCCACCCATATGGATTCTACATCTTCTGACCCAAGATTATTTCTTGCTATCATACTTATTCTATCTCGTACCAACAAAGCTACCCCCAATTCTTTCCTTCCTGTCTGCCCTTTCAAAAAGTCACATTCCCCTGAATAAAGATCTGCTTCCTGCGCATATGGTTTTCCAGTAAATGTCCTGGAATTCCCACATGAAACAGGAGATGTACTCTGGGGGCCGAAGCTGCCCTGCTCTTCCTCTATTAGATAATAAAATGTATAACTTAAAATCAAGACTCACCAGCTACTCACTTCTCTTCCATTGTCACTGAATTAAAGCATTTCAATTAACCCAACGCGTATTATAAAAAAAAATGTTTAATTTCCCAGCTCCTTAGACTAACTTCCCAATGAGAAAGGGAAACAAAACTGCAATACTGACCAGCCAATCAACTCACGGTCTTCCTGTGATGTCACGGTTTGATTTTTTTTCTCTCCCTCTCGCATTTCAGTGATTCCGATCTGCTTCACAGTGACCCTAGCCTGCTTTACACTCCTCCCGGCCTGCTTCACAGTGACCCTAGCCTGCTATACACTCCTCCCGGTCTGCTTCACAGTGATGCTGACCTGCTTCACATTCCTCCTGGTCTGGTTCACAGTGATCCCCAGTTGCTTCACACTGTTCCTGATTTGTTCACACTCTTCCCAGTCTATTTCACAGTGATGCTGACCTGCTTCACATTACTCCTGGTCTGCTTCACATTACTCCTGGTCTGCTTCACACTCCTCCCAGCCTGCTTCACAGTGATTCTGACCTGCTTCACTCTCCTCCCGGTTAGTTCCAGTCTAGGGTTAAGGCGATATGTAGTGCCTGCAGAGTGATGTGTTTTCAGTCAGTGGTGTCCTGGGCCATTGGGAAAGCTGCAGCCTTAGTGAAACTATGTGCTCGCTCTGCCTGCTTCACTCTGACAGGAGAGAATGAAGTGTAATTAGCTCTCATTGAATAAGGATTCAGTGATCTCTCTTACATATCAGTGGATGGTCAACCGCAGGGTGAGGCCTAGAGGGAGCCAGATACATAAATGCTCATTGTATCAGTGACCTTCACAGCCATTGGCAATGGGATCCAGCCCTGATCTGAGACTGCTCTTGTGGATGCAGCTGGTGGCAGATTTCAGTGAGGACATCCTTTCTGAAACATAGATATCTGACTCATTGTTAGGGCCAATATGGCCTCATGTTGAGAGCTCTTCTCCTGCTCCTCCTTCTTCCAGCAGCTTGTCCTGCTCGAAGAGGCCTCTGTTCATTGTCCAAGTCATGCTGTTTTCCAAGGGAAATGGCCATAAATGCACTCCTGTCTGGGAGCAACTGGCTTGTGCAGAAGCTTTGAAGTCATCAAAAAATCCTTGAGCACCTGCCACACCACTCCTTCTTGACTTTTGCAGTTTGAAACAATAGAAAACACCAAATACTTGGAGAATCAAAGAAACAGCCAGATGAAATCAACCAGTAACTAACCAATAGGTAGCGGATAATCTATTTAAATAACACTGGTGGAGGGGGGTCCTGCCTGCTGCTGACCACATGATCAGTTGTACTAAGTTAAGAATGTGTGTTAGCTGGAGCATTGGGCTTCAGAAGCAGCACCACTGGTTTCAAATCAGTGAAACATGCTGGTTGATTTTATAATCTACCTGTTCTGCAAATGCACTAAACTCCTCAACAATATGGCATCCAGCATGATATACTCCAAATTGCCTGTGCCACAGACATCATTTTTAGAACTCCAAGGGCACTGTACCGCCCCACAAATGCATCAAATGGTCCCAATTTCTCACCCTTTATTTCTAAATCCTGGAGACTGCAGAACATTCCTAATGGGCTTGTAAATATATCTAGTGGGCATAGCAGAAACTATGCCTGCTGAAAGGCTCCTAACAGACTGAGATAATAGCAATCTATTCTAAATGCCAATGGATATCTTCCAACTAATGGCTCTTTCCTCCTGCCGGAGTATTGGAAAAACTTGACCTGTGTTTTACCTTTGGTCGTTCTCAGGGCTTGCTATCCCCCTGTCGGAGAAACAGTTTCAGACTGAGTCAGGTTATGCTTTTAAAAAATCGTTCTTGGTCAGTGGGCAATTCTGGAATTGTCAGTGTGGATGGTTGGACGGAGATACTGCTGGGGCTCTCTCCTTGAACATCAGCAATCCCTGGGCTAATGGCGCTTCCACTTTGACATTAGGGAATTCCAGGTGACAATGACGGAATAAGTTATACATGCCCAAATGATGATAATGTGCAATTTGGAGGGGAAATTAAGAAGTGGTGCTGTTTCCACAACATCTTTTTTCTCATCCGTTTGGTGGAAACATTGGAGGGGAGGGAGAAGCTGCCAAAGCAAACTTGGAGAGCTGCTGCAGCGTTCTGCGATTCATGTAAACCATACACACTGCAGGCATAGTGTGCCAATGATGACATAGAAAGATATGAATCCTAGTGGCATGGGTGCTAATCGAGCAAAGTGTTCTATCCTGGATGGTGTTGAGATTTCTTGGGCAGAATCTTCTGCCCTCTCCAGTGGCATGTTTGAAGGCGGGAGGGCATTTAATTGGCTGGGGGAGGGTGGCGAGTGAGCACCTTGCCACCTCTCTCCCGATTGAGTGCAGGGTGGGAAGGCCTTCCACCCATTGCCAATTGAGGCCCTTAAATGGAAAATTAATGACTACTTAAGAGCTTCACCCACCACCATTAGTATTAATCCAGCTGTGGGTGGGCCTGCTGTCACACGGTGAGCACGGTGAGTAAAACTGTGCGAGCTGCTTGTTGTCTTTGGCGTGGGGGCGGGGTAGGGGTGTTCCTCCTTCAAAGGCACTCAGTGCCTGATTGAGGGATCTGGCATCGGGAAAGGGGTGGCCCACTGAAAGCCACCCTTCTGCCCTTGCTGCAAACCAACGCCTACAGCACAACCCGCACCCTGTAAAACCCCTCACACCGTTACTCACCTGCTGCTGTATGATCCCGGGCCTCCAGTGGCTGTCATTCTGGCAGCAGCCACCGACTCCCAATGGCGCTGCTCTTCAAAAGGGCTGCTGGCCTCTGATTGGCTGGCAGCTCTCAGTAGGCAAGACTTCTGCCTCCCCCTCCCCTGGGTTGCTGATCTCAAGAAAAGACCACTGCTAGCCTCGCAATTCCTTGTGATTTGGCAGGCCATCCCCGAAGGTGGCATTGTGGATCTCGTGCTGATTTTCTAGCCAGCAGGCAAGACCCTGGTTGCTTCCACAATGTTCCACCCCTTGAGTGGTGTGGCATTATGCTCCTGATTGATCCTTGTAGATAGTAGAAAGGTTTTGAAGGGTCAGGAGGTGGCAACATTTGCCGCTGAATGTGGCTGGTTCATTTAAGCTTCTGATGACTCCCAAGATTTTGGTGATGGTGGAATTCAGCGATGGTGCTGTTGTTAAAAGTAGGAGGGGGTTGGGCTCTCTCTTTTTCAAGATGATCATGACATCACACCAGTTCCAGTGAATTAAAAAGCTTTAATTGTTTAAATAATATGCATTGAACACAGACAGCAACAGTAGGTTCACTTGCAAATCCCAAGGAACCTGCTTAAGCACCAAACAAGTGGCATTTTTGATATATAGTTGCCAGGACAAAAAATCTTAAACAGTTCTGATTTGGTAAACAACACAATATCCACTGGAATTGTAGTTTCAGTTACATTTCTCACCAGGCCGTGCCACCCAGACTGTTATAAACCCCCCGCTCCCCACCCCCACCGGTGACAGCTGTGTTATGTTAAATGGCCGTTACATTTTCCTGCAAGCAGTAGAAAAATGTCATTCTGTATAAAAGTGAAATTGCTTATGAACGTGCTTTTGACCATTTTCTGCGGCTGCCAATGTTCTTTTCAATCATATCTCCAACTCCACTCACGATATGCACCTTTCCAGGGTCTTTGGTTTATATACAGCCCCTGCACTCAATGACTTTGGAACCTTTTGAAACTGACAACTAATTGAGACATGCTAAATTGGGACACCTAGGACTGAATGCCTGAAAGCTGCCAGGTGACACCAGTCGTGTCCGCCAGCACCTTGTACAGATTCTTATGTTCTGTTGTCACAGTGACTGAGGTAGGAGTTTTGAAAATGATGGTCCAAAATTAATGGAGGTGACTCGGGAAATTACCGGATAAAAGGCTGATAAGTTCGGAATGAGCCTTGTATAGGTTAGCACGGCAGGTACATAATTCAAACCAAATTCTTGTCCATGAAAGGATATATATCTGAATAAAAAAAAAGGAACTGCCTCTCGGGATGTTGCTGAACGTAGAGAAACCTGGGCAGAAACAAATCTCACAGGCAAATCGAGAGGCACTGGTGCTAAAAAAAAACTACAATTTTCATAGTGCCTGATTTCAAAGATTACCTGCACAATTTGACAAGCTGCTGGCAGTGTCATCATCTTGAACAGAACCACGGGAGGCATCGGTTTACCTGATCTAATGTGAAGACGATTAACTGTTTTTAAAAGGATGTAATTTCATTGTATCCCTGTCCAAATTTATCAGGGAAACTCTGCCCTGCTTAGACCTGAATCAAAGCTTAAGTGATTTCTCCAGTGAGCTTTCATTTCTGAAATGCTCCTCTTTAGCACCATATATAGTGTTGTCCTGGATCGCTCCTATTAGAAGTGGCATGTGTAAATAATAACTGGGACAATAATGAAGAAAATGTTGGCAAGTAAGTTTGGATGATTGTCACGTATTTTGATTCTGTAACCTCACCATGCTTGCACAGAGTTTGAGGCTGTGGTGGTGGAACATCAGCAGCTGCTGTGATTTCACAGCCATGACACTGAGGGCCTGTTGTACTTGTTGGTGAGCTGTACAGCTGGCAGATGATCATAAGGGTCAAGGTGGGCAATGAGGAACGACTAAGTAAATGGACAGGGTAGGTTTGGCTTGGAGCAAGATCATGAGAAAATGACAGAGAAAAATAGTTCTGATAACATTTTTGGAATTGGGGAGAATAACCAAATAGGGCTCCAGGGTGAGTTACTATGGGATAGATACTGGTACAGTTTTTTTGCTGTGATATACAACTACTGTATATTTAAACATGTCAAAGTTTAAGAAACCCATTAAAAAAAAATCCCTTTGAATAGTTTCTATGATATATACTCCTAGATTATTTCCCCATCGTGTGGCCTACAGTGTTTAGTGCTTAAAGCTTAAAGAATTTAAGACAGTGTCAGCGCTCACTTTATTATGTGGCCAAGTAGCTTAGAATTCTGTGACATGAGATGGCCCTATCCTGGGCTCTCAAACTCAACTACTGTTATCAGAATGCTTCATCCAGCAGAGGCAGAACATTGGACAGCAAATCAGCCCACATGTTTTCTGACAACACAAATTTGCAGAGGGATAGTCTTTAGAGTCTCTCTCAATTAGAGAGCTCGTGTGGCCAGGGAGAGGGAGCTAAAAAAAATATAGATTTGAATCCAGGTCCCTGAATCAGTGCTACCCAATAACTATTGCAATAGCCCCTACTTAAGGTGAGCCATGAAGGTTTAAATATTTTGGCAATTGGACTATTGTACGATGGTGGGTTTCCCATTATGATATATCATACAGGCAGGTAGGAGTCTAAAAAAAATTGAAATATGGGGTTTACTTCAGGCAAACTTAAAAACATTTTAAAAATTCAGCATCCCAGATGCTTCTTTTAATAATTCAGTTGTATCCTTACTTCCCATTGCCCAAGTCATTGAATCACCTCCAAATGGACTGCAGTTTCGTATAACAATCTACATTGCAAGGCCGTCATTCTTGGTGTCAAAAAGTTAATATCAGTAAGAGTTTATTTTTCACATAAAAATACTGTATATCCTTCAGGAATCTTTAGTAGGTTAATACAACACACAGAATATGGATACCCTGGCTAGTAGGATTGTTAGAAGATCTCAATAGATTTGGGGGTGAATGTTTTTGGTGCATGGACTGGGGGGAGGGGTGACCATTGGTGCCAAATGCTCCCATTTCCATATTAAAACAAAGTGACAAGATAACAATCTGTTTTGGGGTCTCAGACTTGTAAATGCTTAATCCATATATGGAAATAAGCTGCAAAATACAAAGAGATTGTATCGAATACAACAGGGATCAAGTGTAGAAATGGCACAGGAAGTAAATGACAAATTTTAATGTATCTCAGCATATGTATAGTACACTCTATTGTAGCCCAGACAGGATCAAATCATCAGGTAGCTCATCAGATCCTGTCTGGCTGCTTTGCTCTGTTTATTTGACCACATTGGCACCAGGAAATCAAATTAGTCAAATATGGCTAACACAAAATGCATAAAAATGTTTAGAGGACACATTCTAAATACCCATGTAACAATATGTGGGGAATACTGGAGGCACTGGCTCCTTCCTTCCCAGGGATGCAACATTAGGAAAGCACAGTAACCAACAGCTGTGTATTAAATTGCTGTCTTCACTCTGGAACCAGCCAGTACAATGTGCAGATCTGTAACTGCCAAGGGAAATAAAAGGTTTCTCTTCATCCTTGAAGCAGGACTTTAACCCAGGTATGTATTCTTTAATTTCTTCTGGCCCCCTCCTTCTCCAGTCCCGTTCCACCCCCACTGCCTTAACTAGAGGAAAGAACTTGTATCCTAGACAGTTTGCAGAATGAAAAGTGAATTCAATCACCACCAGGATGCATTTTGAAGAAACTGTGAAAGGGAACCTAGGTTCCTAATTATTCTAGTAGTCCACAGCACTAGTGCCTAATTGAAAATGATGTATATACCAGTGGTATTCTTCTTACAGCTTCCTAAACCAGAATGAAAATTAATTACTACAACTTTCTAACGTGGAGCCAGTAGTGTCTACCTAACAAAGAATGATGTGAAGAAAAATGAAGCCATTATAAATTATTCCATTGAACAAAGTAAGATTAAGATTGTTATTTTTTATGGCTTTGTAGATACACACAATAAATCTAAGGCATGTCTCAAACCTGCTCTACTTAATAGTAGCATACTGAGGGATAGGTAGCTGAAATGCTGACTCACTATTGAGGAATCAGGTTTCATTAATACTGCAGCTGTTGGAAGAAAATGTCTTTGGTTAAAAAAAAACAGAAAATGATCAAACATTACAATCATGTTCAAGGATGTCGTACATACCAGTAAAATGCATAGTTAAATGTTAAGAGCACTAACATATGCTTTGTGTGTGATTGCCTTGGCTATGCTTGGAGAGGGATGTCAGTAGTTCTAATAAGGTATTAACTATGCAAGGATGCTCTGGTTTGATTTTCTTTTTAAAAAGTGTGTGTGTTGGATATATGTCCAGAAAATATTTTTCACAAAAAGGTTCACAAGGTGGCTTTCTTAATGAATAAGTCAATTCTGAACAATACCTGGAAGGTTTGGAACTGCAAATAGTGTTTTAAGTTTCAAAATAAAATCTCAATCCGCCATTAAACGTTAAAATGCATACTTGCACCTGAATTTAAAGCCCAGGACTGGAGCGAAGATATTATTGGTGCCAGAGGTGCTAGTGTCTCATTGACTGTTTTATTCTCTTCTAGCTTGTTTGTGAACTGTACACCTGCTCCCTTAGTATTTCAGTTAAGCACCATGCCACGTGCATGACAATGTGTTACCAACAGTTCGAGGGTAGCTCTGTCGTCAGGAGGTTGGATGCAAAAGCTGATCACACATTTAATAGAACTTCCTTGACCTTTACCCTGTCTAATAAGCAGCACCACTCAAATCCTTAAAGCAAATGATGAGGACAGCATGTTGGGAGTTGGAGGCAATCTCTTCTTCAGGTGGATTTACACCAACAGGCCAACTCAGCAAGGAAGAGAAAAAACATTCACAGATTCTTTCTCGTGCAGGTCAATACTTTCATCCTCGGGAAGTCCCATTTACTCCATAAAAGGAACCAACTAACATAAAAACAATCCAGACATTGACAGAAGTCTTGCTCGTAAGTTCAAGAGGCATTGTCTTCATGGAAACATGAGGAACCATTTTGTACTTGGGAAGTCCGTTGTCAGTGTAACTTCACGTCAAATCTTTCGCACTGTCTAAATCATATGCTAATGAATTTTGATGTAGCAAATTGTGTGCTTGCAAACACTGAAAAGGTAGCTAAATGCTTCTCCTGAAGACAGTGTCCTTTCACTGATTTCAATTTTGGCATTTGCTGAATTCCTTGATTTCAAGAGACAATTACCTTGAACAGAAGCTTTTTGTAAAGGCACACAAGAGTATGCGCTGGGTGGAATTGAGCTTTGCGCTATTAAAAGAAAATCATGCTCAGGATTTGAGCGCTGGAGGCAAGGCTGGTATTTATTATCTACTCCTAGTTACCCTAAGGGCATTAAGAGTGAGCCATATAGCTTGGGACTGGAGCCATGTGTTGGATTGTTTTAGTATTTGTCGGCCCAAATTTAACAAATTCGTTTCCTAATTTTCTCTGTTGTGACGGGAACTCACAACGCCTGGCTTGCTAGTCCAGCATCATTACCACTACGCCACTAAAAAATTGAACTTTCAGAACAATCTTGAGTGAGTTTTTTTCTTTTTCCTTAATGTGTTATGATATTACTGTCTTCTGTCCAGCTAACCCTAGGATCTCAAACCTTAACTCATGTTGTATCTTATTCAATGGCTATCTTTGTGAGTATGAAGTCCAGGAAGACCTCTGCACCTTTGCAGTATTTTAAGAAGTGGCATTTTACACCAATACATACATGGGCATACATTCCAGAGCAGGTTTAAGCATAATTCTCGACTTCAATGTGTGCTGAACAATTGGTAAACCAGCAGTGTACATGCACAGAAAATGGCTGCCAGTCTGATAGAAGCAAAATTGTTATAAACCCTTGTCATTTTTCTGTATGGTACCAATTCAGATATCTGTATATTTTGTACAATTAAAGAACTCCTACAATGGCCAGCCCTCCGATACTTAAGTAATAAACCTTCAGGCGTACAGCTTGTGAACCTTTCTTTTGTAAAACAAGTGATGATTGAACTGGGCCTAGTTCATTTCAAGTAGGCACCAACCAGGCCAGAGTGCCTTCAAACACAGTACTAGAATCCAGAGGCAAAGGTAGAAGACTGATTCCTAGCTGTTGTTGTTCACTAATATTCCAAAAATTCAGTGCTAGAGAAATCTAAATCCATAGGAGCTTCGGCCTCAAAGGATAATGCTAGTGTTCTTGTATGGCTGTTGTAGGTACAAAATAAACCAATCCAAGTTGCCGAAAACCTTCATTCAACGGAATACAATTGGATGACATTGTGATGATTTTTTTTTGGTTAAAGAGGACTGCATTAAAGAACACAAAACAATCCAATTTAATAGCAGCAAAGCACCTTTCCCAGAAGTCTCTACTTTGCCTTTAGTGAGTCAGAATGTCTATGATGAACACTCTCGAGCGTTTACCCCTCCCTCAGCGTGAACCTGTAGGTCGACAGGCTGAACCTGATGTTGGTCAGGTCTTTTATTTACAAGGACCACTTTCCTGATACAGCCGGTAATTCCTGAGGTGAATTTTCCCCCTGTAAAGAGTTCAATGTCTGGAGCACCACCTGAGGATAGAAAGGAAACATTACACCAGGGCGGAGATATGGAGTAGAAGTTATGCCGCACAGGTTCTTGGCGTGGGATCAGGGCACACAATTTGGTGGCATGCATGCCGCATGTGCACAAGTGGTGCTTCTGGTCCATTAATTAAATCAATAACATTGTTCAATAATTCAAGGTAGTCAACAACATTTTGGCTCCTCTTATTAACGATTAATAGCAATAACAACTGCCACTTATACTGCATCTTTAACATAATAAGACACCCTAAAGCACTTCACAGATGTGACTCTGAGACAAACTTTGACACCGAGCTACCTAATGCAATCCTTGGACAAGATGACCAAAAGCTTGGTCGACAAGTTAAGTTCTGAGGAATGCCTTAAAGGAGGAGAGAGGGGTAGAGAGGCAGAGAGGGTTAGGAAGGGAATTCCAGACCCTAGTGGCTAGGCAGCTGAAGGTATGGCCAACAATGGTGGACTGATTAAAATTGGGGATACGCAAATGCTAGAACTGGAGGCAGAATCCTAATGAGACTTGAGGTGTCAGCAGTAGCTCCGTGGTGCCACTAGCACCTGTGACTCAGAAGATTGTGGGTTCAAGCCCCATACTGTGAACTTAATCACATATTCTATGCATATCTCCAATGCAATACTGAGCAGGCACTGCACCAATGCAGGTGCAGTCTTTCAGAGGAGACCTTACACCAAAGTCCTGTCTGCCCTCTCACGTGGACCAATGAAGAACAACAGGGGAGTTCTCCTTGGTGTCCTGGTCAACTAACAACACTATCAATAGATCTTATGGTCATTCATAGCATTGCTGTTTTTAGGATCTTGCTGTGCACAACCTGACTGCAGCCTTTCCCTTTACTGCAACAGCAATGATACTTCCAAGGTAATTAATTGGCTGTTAAGAGCTTTGGGGGCATTCTGAGTTTGTGAAAGGCAAGCTTTTCTTTTTCTCTTTCTGTCTACAAGACACCTTCTGATGGGACAGGGGAAACAGAGGCTATCCAGTCACCACTCCACGTTCTGACATTAAATCAGCTGAGCTGATGAAAATTACCTCATGAAAATTCACACTCACCCAAATAGACACTTCCCCTTGTGTTCACCATGACCTTGTCTCCTTTGGACTCTCCCCTCACAATCTCGTCACCATCCACTTGGATATATCCCAATTTTCCTTCTCTGTGGAGAGAAATGTTGCTTAGATTCTGAACAGACTCCAACTTCACATACACATTGCTTGAGCTTTAGACATCATGAAAAACATTTGACCTCAGTCTGATATCGTTTCAATTTGCTGCAAAGTTCAAAGACGAGCTGACTGGGAGTAGCTCAACTGGGACCAGTTCCAATTCCCATTTAGCTGGTCAACTGGGAGCTAGTCAACTGGCCAGCTTGGAGCTAGTCAACTGGGAATAGCTCAACTGGGACCAGTTTCAATTCCCATTTAAATTTGAACCAGTTACAAATGATTTTTCCACGCGGGATACTCAGATTCAAAGGAAAACAATAATTAGAGGGTTCTGAATGAAGATCATACTTTAAACATTAACCTTTGCCTTTCAGATGATGATTAACTTTTTGGGAACTTAGAACTTGTTCTTGGTTTCATTTGAGATTTACAGCCTTCATTTTTTTTTCATACTGGGCCCTATTTTCCAGTGCTAGCAGAAATGGGCTTGTTCTGGCCCAAATCTTAGGTACGCCCACAGTCAGGAGCGCCAGCTGTGTCCAACTTTCCAAGCTGAGCTCCGTTCTCTTGTTCAGTTGGGTGTAAAGAATCCCATAGCACTGTTTGAAGAAGTGCAGGGGAATTCTCCACATGTCCCATTCTCACTGAGCATCCTGACTGTTTGAAACCTTGTTTTGTGTAAATTGGCTGTTACATAACAACAGTGACTACACTTCAGGAACAACTTCAAAGCTTTCTGAGGACATGAAAGGCACTACATAAATAGAAGAAAAAACTCTGTATTTATATAGCAACTTCCACATCCTCAGGATGCTCCAAAAGGTACTTGAGCACCACTTAATACACTGCATAAGATATTGTTGATAGGGCATTTTTATTTTTTATTTTCATGCGATGCAAGTGTAGCTGGGAGACCACCATTTATTGCACATCCCTAATTGTCCTTGAAAAGTTAGTGGTGAGTTGCATTTATGAACCACTGCAGTCCAAGCAGGTATTTAGATATTCTATAACTTTTAGGGAAGCAGTGGCATAGTGGTAATGTCTCTGGGCTAGTAATCCAGAAGCCCAGGCTAATGCCCTGGGGACATGGGTTCAAATCCTACCACAGCAGCTGACGGAATTTAAATACAATTAACAAATCTGGAATATAAAGATAGCCTCAGTGACCATGAGAACCATCATCGATTGTCGTAAAAACCTATCGGGTTCACCAATGTCTTTTAGGGAAGGAAATCTGTCATCCTTACCTGGTCTGGCCTATATGTGACTCCAGATCTACTGCAATGTGGTTGACTCTTAACTGCCCTCTGAAATGGCCTGGGAAGTCACTCAGCTCAAGGGCAATTAGGAATGGGCAACAAATGCTGGCCTTGTCAATGACGCTAGTATCCCATGAAAGCTAAAAATGGACAACTGTGTGGCTTGCTAGACCATTTCAGAGGGCGGTTAAGTGTCAAACACATTGCTGTGGGTCTGGAGTCACAAGTTGGCAGATTTCTTTCCCAAAAGGACATTAGTGAACCAGATGGGTTTTTACGACAATCTGGTAGTTCCATGATCATTACTAACATTAGTTGTTTTATCCCAGATTTATTAATTAATTGAATTTAGATGATTCCAGCTGTCGTGGTGGAATTTGAGCTGAAACATTAGTACGTACCTCTGATCATGATTCCAGTAGCATTACCATTATACTATTGTACATATTAACATTACCAGAAGTGTATTTCCTCACCGGACAGCAATTATTCTATGCCATTCCCCGTCATTAATCGGATCTTCTGACAGGATATTGGCTTCACCGCTTCCCAGCTGGTAACTGAATGGAGAAAAATAAAATGTGCAAAAAATTGTATCACAAAAAACATTAGAGAAGAATCTGTTGTTACTGTGCCACAATTCTGAGGTACATCATGAATGGCTGAATATGGATGGGAAGAGGAGTAGGCAGTTCAGCTCCTGGAGCCACTCAATTTGATCATGGCTGATTTGTACCCTCAACCCTGCTATGCTCCATAGCTCCCAATACCCTTACTCCATGACCTCCACCACCGGTAGGACAAGGAGGCAGGTCCCAAATCCACCCCAGCCGTAACGGGGAATTAAACACCATGCTGTTGGCACCAATCAGATCCACACCTGCCATCCAGCCAACTGCGCCCCCAACTGCTGTGGCAACATACGCTTTTACCTGCATGTTGTAATCTGGAGCTATGGATTGTGATGGTAAAGGCTCCAATTTCTTTCCATCTCATGGCTGACCAGGAATCTCTCCTGCTCTTACCACCTGCCATTGGCATGTATTGGAAGGGTTTACTCAACCCGTTATCCTCGTTGAACACACCTTCCTTGACCAACAAGTCCTGGAGTGGGACTTGAACCTGGAGCTTCTGGCCCAGAGACAAGGATGCTACCCACTGTGTCACAAGACCTCATGGATTACCACTACCCACAGTGATTTCAATCTGAAATGTACTAGCTATAACGTTAATATTATTGCTCCTTGTTTGGGATTCCTCCATCAGAGAAAACAGTCTTTCTGTATCCACCCTGCTGAATCCCTTTAAGACTTTGGTTAGATCACTCTCAACCTTCTAAATGCAAGGCAACATGATTCCATGAAAGGGATATTGCCATAGACTGGGTGTTTGGTATGTTATTTTACAATAGTGAATGACAGGTGAGTGTACAGTGATCAAGTGATGACATCCATTATCATTAATTATATCTATCTCCATAAATTATTTGGATCACAGCTAATTGAAAATAAGAACAGAAAAACAAGCCATTATACAATAGCAAAAACTGTTGGTGTCATCATACAGATGCTAAAGCATTTGCCCCATGTTCATTTTTTTAATGGAGAGTATCAACCCATTATTTTAAAAGTGATCATAAAATCAAAGGATAACTACAGATAAGGAAGGCTATTCATCCCTCCCACCCTATCCTAGCTCATCCATCCAGAAATACTCTACAGTTCCCCCATTGCAGGCTCGAAAATGATGCTGGATTTGTCACCTGCAATGCTCTACCCCGGAGTCTATTATATATGTTGGTTGTTCTATGTGAAGAAGATTGCCTGATTTCTGAGGTGAAGGCTCTGTATCAGAAGCAACCACAAGAATATAATCCAAGCTTACATTCTACTGCAGTACTGAGGGTGTGTTGCACGATTGAAGATGCCATCTTCTGTGTGAGGCATTAAACTGTGGCCCCACATGCCCTCTCAGGTGGACATAAAAGATTCCACGTACTATCTGAAGAAAAGCAGGGGCATTCCCCCTGTGTCATGGGCAATAATTATCCCTCAAGTAACTTCAGTAAACACATTACCTAGTCATGATCACATTGCTGTGGCTGTTTGCTGTGTACAAACTGGCTGCTGTGTTTCATATATTACAACAGCAACCACACTTGACTGTACGGCACAAGTACAGTACTGTACTTCGGGATGTACTGAAGTGATGTCAGGCACTATATGAATGCAAGTTCTTTCCTTCTTTCTAAATTGACCTGAATTATCTCTGGTATCACGAGCACGTTGACCTTTTTCTTTGAAGTGAAAAGATTCAAGACTCAATCGTGTGAATGGGACAGAATGGTCCCTTTGAAGCCTCAGTGAGCCACTGAGCCAGACAGACTGGACCAGTCTCTAGTCTGACATGAGTTTAGTGGTCTCAGGTAGATAGATGACTGTGTTCCTACCATTGACCTCAGTACCTCAGGTGAGAACGGATGTCATCCTATCTGTTGGTTCCTGCTGGAAATCTCTGGGATTGGCCTTAAATCTTTGGGTGGCTGTTCTGGTAGTGAAGATGCTGCAGCCATTTTGATGTCAAGGCCTCATTTAAATAAATAGATGAGCTGCCCACCTAAAAACGGGCATTCTGATGCAACTGACCATGTTCCATATTATCCTGGCCAGCAAGGCGCATCTGGGACAGGGTGGGGGGAGCAAGTGGGGGGGGGGGAAGGAAAGAGAAAGCAGGTGTTGCAGAACTTGGGGTGGCATCAGCCCAGAATATTTGTGGTGCCTGGAGAACCACAAGAGACTTACTCTTCCTGGCCCACAAGAATAATTGAAAATTCTCCTTCTCAGGGTCTCTGTCAGTGAAACTGGACAGGAAGTTCACAGTGTCACCACTAGTTCTATCCTATAATGGTGGTTGGAATCTGATGTATGTCATATGAACTTGATTTGTATATTAAAGTGACACCCATCTGAAACTGGTAGGCTGCTTGGTGCCCATGTTAAGGTGGCGAAAGGAAGACTGTTGGCAGTAAAGAGGGGAATAAGTCTACTGACCACATTTCGAGGCCAATAATACTCTATTAACATTGAATTTGGCAAGTTAAAATCACACAATGTCACAAAATATGAGGCAAAGGACAGAAGAATAAGAGTATCTGTACAAGCCTTCAACTATAATGGGTAGGCATGGAGAAAGAAGAGCATACTAATGCTCACATGTACAATGCAATAGGGACAGAGGAAGCAGAAAGGAAATTATACGTTACACAACACACAACTATGTTATGGTCTTAGTGTTACATGACTGGAAGAGCTTTCTGGGCCCTGGGTGAATAAATAAGTTTTTTTCATTGAATCACATCACACCTTGCTTGCCTTACCTGAAGAGCACGTGACCATTTTGTAGACCGAGAGCGACAAAGTCCTTTCCTCTTCCATTTTCCCCGTGTTTCTACAAACACAAGAAAATCTATTATTGACAAAAATAAAACTAAAGCCAGCAAGCTGGAAAATACACATTGGGCTAGACAGCCAATGAACGAAAGAGAAAGCTTAACATTTCATCAGAACTTAGAAATCTGTTATCCTCTTCACTTATAACAACAGACGACTTCTCTTTGTGAGATATGGAACTGTAGGCCCCAGTTGAATACAGGCATGTATGTAGAGAATAAAAATGCTAAACATTGTGATCTATGACAAGGATTCAGATGATATCAAACAACAGAAGTTAAAGCAGTTTGAAAATATTTAAAACCCCAAGGTTAGATTATAATTTGTACGCTATCTGATTTTGTAAAAATCTATATTAACACTCATGTCTGCATGCTTCTCCTGTTGTAATATTTCTGTCACACTTTTCTCTCGCCTTTTCCTATTATAATTTCCTACATTGACATTTATAATGCAAACATCGTATGTAAACCTGCCATTCTGTAATTACACCCTCCCACCAATAGTGGCACCAAAGCGCCTTAGTTCTGTGCCTCTCAGCAACTCAGCCTATACTGCAGAAAAATTCCTTTGCGCCAAACAACTCTACTTCCCAAAGCTTTGTTAATTGCCTACAAATAATAACATAATACCAAAGTATTATATACAAATAAGGACAGGATGCATGAATGTAGAATGTGCTGAATCACAGAGAAATGTTTCAACTATCCCACTTCACCTGATCTTGACTCCCATGTGCAATGGCATGGGAGATTAACTCATGTTGTTTCTTTCTCTGTCTGTTGTGATGTGGGATGTGTCTGTGTGTAGGGTGGGGGTTGGGGAGCTGTAGCAGAACACAACTTGTTTTGGTCACATTACACTCCAATATTTGCTCCTGGTTGCTGTTATTCACTGAATTGTATATTCACCGTGACTGTTTGTTCCCCATACCTTGTATCTAACTATTGTTCAAACCCTATATGCAACATATACACAAGGCAGGTGATGTCCTGGTGTTAACCTTTCCTGTGAAGTAACCACTGTGAATCATTTGATAACCTTGTCTTGCATATTTATCAACATGAAGGAATTCCCATCTTAATCCAATCTTCCCCAGAGGTTCTTCATTATCCCAATGTCAGCTTCAAGATACTTTTAAAACTGATTCCAGGATTCTCATCTCCACTCCTCTCTCTGGAAGCCCATTCCAAGAGTTGACCATGTTTTTATGTGGAGAAATGTTTCCTGATTTCAGTCCAGCTTTGGCTCACTGGGCTCAAGAGAGTGATAGACTAATGAAATGAGAGAGTAATACTGGAGTGAGAGAGTAATAGACAAATTGAATAAGTTACCACAGGTCAGGAAAGCAGAGTACAAACCTCCTGTGTGATCTGTACTGCAGTATGGCCAGGACAAAATAATTGCCTAGGTTTTATATGATGAATGTTATGTTGATGATTGTTTAATTGTTTCTAATGTGTGAAAAGCACCCAACAAGCACCCATATACGTCAAGACGTACATTTCTGAAAGGTGCTGCACCAGTATGTTGCACAGCTGTTTCCGAAAAGCCTTGGGAGGAAGAGCTGTAAGAACAGTTATGCCCCAATTTTATCCTTAGCTCAATGAGAGTTCATTCTGGAACTAATTCCATAGATTGTGACAGCCCTTCTGATACCATGGTCATTCACCTTGCTCTTGTGTGAGTCTAGATTGTGAGTGTTAGCAATCTATGTAACTAAGGCAGATAATGAAGCCAAGTCCAATCCTGTTTGGACCAAGAGTACAAACTGAGATTACGTGACCACAAGATATGGCTGGTTTGATCTTCTCCTTTGAGAATATCAATCCTATTTTCTGCTCATCATCCAGAGTAGTTTTGAATTTACTTTTCAAAAAAAAAAATGAAATCGCTGATTATCTTGCCTGTCATGATTCAGCCCAAAATGAATTATTCTGATAATTTCATGTCCATGTGTGTCTTTAAATGTATGTGCGTGGGTGTGTTGGTATGTTTGTGTCGACAAGAGTGTGTCAGCATCTGATAGCGTCCCTGTGTCTGGGCAATCTTCACATACCTTAACAAATCCATCTGTGACAATTCTCTGCATAATTTAGAAACATTTAATGCTGAATTTCCACTCTGTTGCCAAGACATACAATGTTTCCTTTGCAGACTGGGATCATAAATTCAGATCAGATAGTGAGCTTCCAAAGAACAGCAGAGAGAAATACAGGTCTGTTTTTGAGCTACTGGTCTATTAAAAGAAACAGCATCATTCTGCTTTATTTCAGGAAATTAGCTATTGTCAATTCAATAATGGGACAAAAGCATTCCTGGCTCCTGGCTTTAACTCAAATCACAAACAACTGAATTAAATACACACCACAATGGGAGTGACTACTTGATAATTTCTTTGTCAATGATTTAGTTCCCTTGTTGGGAGGATCTGGAGCAGCTCAGTCCTTTAAATGGCCTTAAAATTCTGGTAGCAGCAGGCCATTCTGAAAACTGGATAGGTCCTCAGGCTGACCTTACTGGGGGAAATGGCAGGGTCTAACTGGAGGGAGTACAGGGTCACTCTCCACTCCCATTATTATCCCACTGGATGTCAACCCAGCATTCAAAGGGCAGAGCTCTCATCTTCCCCCACCAGGAGTGAGGCTCGGACCCATTACCTCCAGGCTCAGGGGAATGTGAACACTGTGCCAAGGTTCATTTCAAAAATGTCAAAGGAACTATAATACCAGAAACTGTAAGAGCACAGAGTATAATCAGCAAAATGTCAGCAGGCAAGGAAGGCCTATCTGAGGAAGAGGATTCACAGGTAAAACAGGCTAAACATGAAGTCTGCGGCCACAAACACAATCAAAATGGCCATTAGGTCAGTGCACTTGGAGCTTCTGCCCCTCTGGTGCAAGACAAGCATCCAGTCATAATGAGGAGCTAAACGATGTTTGCTCAGTCATTACAAGGTGGCATTGCTACTCTGGGTGCAGATTGGGTGAAATTCCAATATTTCTTCATGGTTAAGTTGTACCTGCTGTAGTATACAAGTCTGGCACATATAGGGTTAACATGGAACTGAGTACAGTACCGCCCACACAATGATGTAAGAGAACAGCTGACCCACATCTACGGGTCAGTCTAGTGTTGGACAGAGCCGTGTGCACAAGCAAGCATGGAGACAGCGCCTAGCTTGAACCCTTTACTGTGTATATGTACATAGTTCTTGTAGTTAATAAATACATACAGTTAACCTACTTAAGACTATGAAGGCTTCATGATGACCTACTGAATGGTATCCAAACCCTACAGGCCTGCCTCTCAATCTAATCAACAGACAGGAATTTCACCCCAAGATATCCAGGTATAAATTCAACTGAGACTAAAGGGATAGCATGTGCAACCTAGTGGCAGAACTGGCAATTACAGATCAAAACACCAAAGATTAACATTAAAGCTCATAGTGAAGTGTTGAAAGCGAGACCCCTTAAAGGATTATTGCCATCCTGGTAAAAGGGACAGGCACATTGGTGTCTGAAGATTTGTAAACAGAGACAAATGCAGTAATGGGACTTGCAATGCAGTAATGTTATTACATTAATGTCTGCTGCTAAATATTTTATATTTGTCCATTAAAATGCATATAAACCAAACTAAAACTGATAAACACACACCTGAATAGGGCATTTGTATCTTAGAGTTTAGTGTGATCTCAGAATTCAGGAATAGTGAAGTGTCCTGGGGACAATTTTGCACGAACACCACAAGAACGCAAGAAACAGGAGTAGGAGTAAACCAAACAGCCCAACGAGCCTGCTCCACCATTCAATACCATCATAGCTTCAACTCCATTTTCCCATCAGCTCCCATATCCCTTAATTCCCTGAGGGACCAAGAATTTGTCTATCCCAGCCTTAAATGTATTCAGTGATGAAGCAACCACAACCCTCTCGGGTAGAGAATTCCAAAGATTCACAAACCTTTGAGTGAAGAAATTTCTCCTCCTCTCAGTCCTAAATGATTGGCCCCTTATCCTGAGACTGTGCCCCTGTGTTTTAGACTCCCTGGCCAGCAGAAACAATCTCTCTGTGTCTACCCTGTCAAGCCTCATCAGAATTTTGTAGGTTTCAATGAGATCATGTCTCATTCTTCTAGACTCTAGACAGTATGAGCCCAATTTGCTCAGCCTCTTCATCAAAAGGTTCTGATACTCGTGGGCTGATGAACATTTTGTCTTCAGTATTATCAATATGGTGACTTTTAACAAGGCTATACTGAATTGGTATGAAGTGGGGCGGGTGGAGGGTGCAGTGGGGGCTGTGGTGAAATTAAACTGTATGATGTATGGTGCTGAAGTGATGCCATGCTCCTGAGAGTTTACCCACAGCCTGTATGGATCATCAAGCAAAGTTCAGTCAAGCAATCCTTTCACATTGTGTTGGATCTAAAAAAGCAACCAGGAAATGGCTGCTGCTGCCTAGGAATACAGGAATTGTTGCTTTATCATTTTTTCTTCTGTTCCCTGCCTAGCAAACAGCCAAATTTTCAGGTTAGCTGGGTGCTGTGGCGGGGGTGGGGATTGGTGGCGGAGCCAGCAGCAGGAGGCCATGGGGTCCGTTTCTATGGAACTCCGGCAATCAGTATCCCAGGGCAGGCTGCAGACAGGGGGTTGGGGCTACAGGCAACAATCAGCATTATGAATGTTGAAGCCAGGAATGAGGGGCTGGATGAACACTCCTGCCCCTCCTGGCCTAGCAAGGAGTGCTGGGAAAAGGAATTGATATTGTGGAGTCATTATCTCCTCCTCCATATCACTGCCTTGTTTCATAATCAGGAACCTGTAGTGTGGAAAAACTATAGGTCAATAAATTGTTTGTTGATTTTACAATTGTTAATTGGGTTAGCTGGAATAATATGGTCACACTAGGAGGAAATATAAATACGGCTATGGTAACCATCGATTCTTTGAGGAGAGCTAAGTCCACTAGGTATTTCTCCCCTGCAAATGCTTGAATAAAACTTTGATATTCCGCACTTTTCTGCCTCCAGACTGGTGCTTGAAATTCCCACAAGACGTGGCACAGTTGGCAGGATCTCCAGGATGGGACCAAGGAGGGCACTCGTGACTAACAGCGGACAGGTGAGTACATTTATATACCACCCTTTAGATGGAACTGTTGGAGCGACGGGTCACCCCTCCGACTTGACTGGGATCCGAATCAAAGTAAAGAGGCCAGACCTGGAGTCTCGAAGTTGGCACAGTGCACGGCACACGGGTGTTCCTAGGGTAAATGGAGGCGGTTGCCATTCCTTGGACAAATGCTTAAGGATTGTTGGGCATACAGCAGGAAAAAGAAGGATGTCCAAACAGGAAGGGTCATCATGCAAGGTATAAAAAGGTAGCAGGAGGCTCATCAGCAATCTCTGGAGGTGCAGAACATGGAGGGGCCTAGTAAATGATACACTGCAATATTTAATACAGGCACATCTGTGGCCAACACTACTGACCTGGCCACATTGGACAACATGGGATTTGGGGAATAGGATTAAGAATATTTTACGGAAAAATAATCAGAACCAAGATGCTCACATTCTGAGCGTTCACCTGCAGGACATTACTATCATTTTCGAAGCCCACACCTCGTAAGATCAGAATGCCTCTTATGAGACAGCAAGAAATGATCTGTGTGGTACCGATGGGAATTGTATTGCTGAACAGACTAGGGAAAATATGCGGTAAATTCATAACGGAGAGTTCCCCCTCTGCATGAGTAAAGAACAGTTCCTCTCTTCATTGTGTAATATTTCAAAGTTTTCAATAAAACACAAGTTCCAAAATTTTATATTAACTTGTCAGGACATGTTTGAGGCACTTACCACTCCCTGCCAGAGCAGGGCGCCATTAAGCGATGTTGTGTGAATCTCCATTTCAATGGTTTCAGGAGCAGTTGGAGAACTGTGAAAATTCAACCACAGAATTTTTAAATGGAAGGAATATAAATTTCTCTCGACTGTCACAGTGCCTTCCCAATGTACCCAAAGGTTGCGGTTCATAAGGTGCATGATGTCTGTGGCCTTTCATGGAAGAGGAAGGGGCACAACTGCTGTAAGGCTGGACTGGAGAGTGCCTTGAGGCCTGGGTGTTAGGCCCGAACCTGGAGCTTTCAGTCCTGGCTTTCTCTGCTATTTCTGTCAGGCCGTGCGGAACTTCAGTCCCAAGGTTGGCCATATCAGAGGGATGTATCTGGGTGGAGGGAGTTTACACACCCCCCAGTCTGGTGGAAAGCGGTAATCCCACTGAATTTTCTGTGAGCTGACAGTTTGGTTACTGCAAGGATAGAAATGGCCGCCCATCAAGAGGGACCAATCCTGGGTCGTGGGCATGGAAGAAAAGGCAGAATTCTGAATAAAGGAGGTGATTGGAATATCTGAAGATACTTTCCTGTGGGCAAAAGTTTGCCACCATCTGCCCCTGACTTTGGGGAGGAGAGGGTGGGTGGCAAAGATTTATTAAAGAGACAGAACCTTTCCCCTGGTGGGATCAATGCTCAATGGGCTAATCCTGGCCGGGGATCAAAGCCTGGTGGATTTTAAATCCATAAGAGAGAGAAAGTCAACTGATATCCTTTTAAATCCACATGCTATTGAACCCCCACCCTTCACAATCCAATAAAGATTCACACATTGTTACAGCTATAATCACTGGTCCTTCCAGGAGTGGTCTCAGGATGTGTGACTCACAACTAGACCTGGCAGGTGCCTTAACTGTCACTCTGACACTCACTCATTGCTCTTACCTCCTTGGGAACATCTGTTTTGGTAACACGATGTATCCTCCATTGTGGAAGAAAGCTCCATACTGCACAGGAGAGTCTGTATAAAAAGATAATATTGAAAGCTTACACCAGTAATAAGCCACAGGAATCGAGAACCTCCCTTTCTACAGCGCAAATTTCCATTGAGTGATTTTTTTTCTCAATCATTCGCAGGGAGAACTTAGAATCAAACAACCACTATATGAGGAGCTATTACATTCTTTGCCATCCACCTGATCTAGGCCTCGCTAAGATACATACTGGCTTATCAAAATATTGTTACTGAACCACCTTAAGTATTTTGATTAAAGGTTTCATTACAGCTTACTAATCCTTAAAATGCTTCCTCCTCATCATCAGGCTTTATCTTTATGTTTTTGTGTAACATGTTAATTCAAATAAAGTGGGATTAAACACTCATTATATGTCCTTCTAATTACTTAGAAGGGAGTCAACAGAACTCCAATCTTCATTGTATTATCTCACCAGTGCTTTGCCTACCCTATTTGGGCTTCATCTAATGAGATCCCACTCAACAGTGAACTTTTCAAATCAATTGCGAGATTACAGTTTTAGCCCTGACTGTTACTCTGTCACTTTTATTACAATATTTCTCTGGGGGAAACGGAGCTTTTCTCTTCAGATTTTAAAATAAGATCTCACTTCCAGGAAATGGATTCCTTTTCCCGCAAAACTATTTTATTCGATCAGCTGAAATATGAATTGTATAAAAGTTCACACCAGCTCCTGTAATAATGCAGCTGTGCTGCGGTTCACAACAGTCCATGTGCAGATCGAACAACAATGGGAAGCTTTCATTTCACTCATTTCCACACTCCAGTGACAGGCTGATAAGAAAATCACACAAATGAAATACATTTTTATGTTCCACCCCTGAATATTCCTCAGCTGTGGCCCAATATCAAAACTTACACTTGTTTTTAATCAATGTTTGAGGAAACTCTGCAAATCAGAGATTCCCTCTACTATTTCCATTTGACACGAAAACCCAATGAAACAATGAAGTACCCCACCCCACGCTGTCTAGGCCCAAGGCCTCCCCATCTGTGACCTTACCTCTCACTTCGCAACCCCAGACTTGCTCTCTCCTCTCCTCCCTCCGAACCCTGTCCTTGCCTCTCCTCTCCTCACCTTGAACCCTGGCCTTGCCTCTCCTCTCCTCCCTCTGAACCCTGGTCTTGCCTCTCCTCTCCTCACCTTGAACCCTGGCCTTGCCTCTCCTCTCCTCCCTCTGAACCCTGGCCTTGCCTCTCCTCTCCTCCCTCCGAACCCTGGTCTTGCCGCTCCTCTCCTCCCTCCAAAACCTGGCTTTGCCTCTCCTCTCCTCACCATAAACCCTGGCCTCTCCTCTCCTCACCCCTGGTCCTGGCGTTGTCTTTCTTCCCCCTCACCCCAAACCCTATACCCTTCCTCTCCTCTCCTCACTCCAAACCCTATCGCCATGCCTCTCCTCTCCTCACTCCGAACCCTGGCCTTGCCTCTCCTCTCCTTACCCAAATCCTGGCCTTGCCTTTCCTCTCCTCACCCCAAACCCTGGCCTCCTTTCTCCTCACCCCGAACCCTAGCCTTGCCTCTCCCCCCTCAGTGCAGTATCCTGGGTGAAGCCCCACTTCCCAGCAATAATAGCTCCCTGGAATATGACTGGGTTCCTGATCCAAGTCCTGTTCCCACCTGCTGGCCCTGGCGTCACTCCTAGCAGGAGAAACTTGAAGGGGGCCAGGGCATTAAATTGACCTCAGGCACCCCACTGAACTCTCTGTGAATGACAGATTCCCTCCCAACCCACACCTGAGTTAAAACCAACCCTAATCATTTGTTGCAGTCTTCTCATTGCAGCCCAAGGAAGCAAATAGAATAGAGAGAATTAGAGAATTAAAACTGGAGGTCACCCCTAACCCAAATCTCCAAATATCGTTACACATTCCTGGACACTGCTGGTGACCATGTTATAGAGCCCTCTGTACCTTCCTGATCAGGGAACCTGCAGAGACACCCAGAAGCAGACATCTCACTTCCCTCTCTCACCATCGTGCCTCTTAGAAGGAGAATTAAACTACGTAGCAGGAGACACCCAGGGTGTAATATCACCCAGGGGAAAGATCAGGGAAAGAACAAATGGGTCACACCAGAGACTGGACATGGTTGGCAGAGTTTCCTCATATGGACCCTTCACTTTATGCTGTGCAAATGGCTTGCTATGTAGTGATGGTGAATAAGTGGCAAAAGAAAAGAATTGTAATTGTGTAGCACCTTTCACAATTCAGGACATCCCAAAGTGCTTTACAACCAATGACGTATTCACTGTAGCAATGTAGGGAATCGTGGCAGCAAATTTGTACACAGCAAGGGCCCACAAACAGCAATATGATAAATGACCAGATAATCTGTTCCAAGTGCTTGTTGAGGGGTAAACATTGGATGGGAGACATGGGACAACTCCCCTGCTCTTCTTCAAATTGTGTTGTGGGATCTTCTATGTCTACAAGAGGGGGCAGATAGCACTTGGTTTAATGTCGCATCTGAAAGACAGCACCTCTGACAGCACAGCATTCCCTCAGTAACTGCACTGGAATGTCAACCTGGATTATGTGCTCACAACTCTGGAATTTTAAGACTGTATGCTTCGCCTCCCTGGAGCTTCGATGGGAAATCACACAATCTTCCTGACACAGAGTGATCAACATGTGAAATAATCAACAAAAGGAAAAATGCCCAAGAAGTGGGCCAGGTTTCCATGGGCTGCTAATAGTATGTTCATTATATTGTTAAGATATACAGGTGAAGGGCATTGTTTAATTAAGTACTTTGAGTACCTGGAGAGGGAACATGCGGTGTCTGCAGGTACACTTGAGGCCTTCTGTGACCGGTGGACGTTGCAGAGGCTAGAGTGCATCAGCAGCCCCGAGAACATTATTTTAATTTAATAAGTTTCCTTTAAAGCTTTGTCTTTTTGTTACAGTGCTCCTTTTGGGACTTTCAATTAGTTTGTTAGTTAATTTGTTTATTTTATTTGTTTTAAAAAGGCATATAAAAACGGGACAGCTGGGACACTGGGTGTGAGAGGAGAGCCATGAGACTGAACAAAAGTCAATTAACTCTCTCAGGAATGAAAGCTGTGTCTTGCTTTTGATACCAACCGGTTTAGATTTGATCAACATTGGCAAGGGAAGTGGTCAGTGTTTTAGGGTAGTACAGTCAATGTGAAAGGAATGGCAGCTCAACCCCACACTAAACAGAGGGCACAGGAACTCCACCAGTCAAAGCTAGAAAAGCAAAAAAAAACTTGCCTAATATGGAACAAGCAATAAGCTCATCAAAGTTGGACACAAAGGCAATGAGTTGACCTGTAACAGCTCTCAGGGGTTGCCACACTGTTGGGCCCAGATGATACTTATTGCTACACCAGGATGATAATGCACCAAGGGCATAAAGCAGCATCATTTCTGGAGGTGATTGGTGATGCCTCCAAAATACCCTTCATATGTATTGAAATGCATATTACAGGTTGAATTATAATTTCTTGTTTTATAATCATAAGATGCCATCCATGGCTCAGTGGTAAAATTCTTACTGCTGAGTCAGGAGGTCGTGCATTCAAACCCCACTTGAAGGGCTTGAGTACTTAATGTACGGAGGGATTGTTGTAGAAGTCCTGGCATTCAGATGAACGTCTGCGCCCTCAGGTGGATGCTTAAAAAAAATCTTTCCAAAAAGAGCAGGGGAGTTCCCGCAGTGCCCTGACCAACATTTGTTCATCACCAAAATAGATTACCTGGTTATTCTCACAATGCTGTTTCTGGGTGCTTACAGTGTGCAAAATAGCTGCCATGTTTTCTCCATTATAACAGTGAACACGCTTCAAAAAGTACATCAATGGCTTTGAAACAGGTTAAGTTTTTAGGCAACAAAGTGGCAGATGGAGTATAACGTGGGGAAGTGTGATGTTATTCACTTTGTTAATAAGAATAGAAAAATAGAATATTTTTTAAAAGGCATGAAACTCCTAGGTGTTCAGAGACACTTGGGCGTACTTGTACAAAGAACACAAAGTTAGCATGCAGGTACAGCAAGCAATTAGAAAAGCAAATTGCATGTTAGTCTTTATTGCAAAGGGATTGGGGTACAAGAATAAAGAAGTCTTGCTACAATTGTACAGGGATTCGGTGAGACCACATCTGGAATACGGTGTGTGGTTTGGTCTCCATATTTAAAGAGCAGCATAATTGCCTTGGAGACAGTACAGTGAATGTTCACTTGGTTCCTGGGATGAGAGGCTTGTCCTATGATGAAAGGCTGAGAAAACTGGGCCAAGACTCTTGAGTTTGTAAGAATAAAAGGTGATCTTAATGAAGATTCTGAAGGGGTAGACACAGAGAGGTTGTTTCCCCTGGCTGGGGAAACTAGAACATGGGGGCACAGTCTCAGGATAAGGGGTCAATCATTTAGGACTGAGATGAGGAGAAATTGCTTCACTCAAAGGATTATGTATCTTTGCAATGCTTTACCCGAGGGTTGAGGGTGCTCCATCCTTAAGTATATTTAAGTCTGAAATGGACAGAACTTTGGTCTCTTGGAGGTTCGGGGGATATGGGAAGCTGGCAGGAAAGTGGAGTTTAGGCAGTAGAGCAGCCATGACTGTATTGAATGGTAGAGCAGGCTCGAGTGGCCCCATGGTCTACTCCTGCTCCTTCCTCTTGTGTTACAGAGGGTGTGAAAAATGCTATAGAAATGCAAGCGTTTTTCTTGTTTCCTAATTTAACAAGCTGAAAAACAATCCTCCCTATAAAGCGTAGATAATAGTATATATAGTGAATAGAGAATAATTTAATTATACATGAGTTCCTGATCAACTAGCAATAAAGTCAGCAAAAGGGGTCCATCCCCCTGTGAGACTGTATGTATTGGGAACATGGGCTATATTCGCCTGACTAGACCCAGCACCAAAGTAAATACAAGTCAGATTAAAACACTCACATCAAATGGAAATTGTATGTATTATCAAAATAACAGACACCAAAAAACTAATGTCACATGTTACAGCTGGAGTTTTGACTTGCTATGTATATCATCTGAACCCTTCAAACTAGCTGATTGTTTGTGATTACTCCCTGGTGTCTATTATTCTCGATGCAATCATCATTTTATTAATAAGGTTTTCAATAGTTAGCCTTTAAGCTCCATTCTGGGGAGGGGAGATAATCAAATGCAAGCATGGATTGTAACCTGTTCTCCCATAAGACAGAAAATGGTTTATTTGCAATGTTAAATAGTTTTCACACTGGCTGCTAAACATATTTTTAAAATTTAACAGAATCACCCATCATTTAAACATGGAATCAACTGTGCTTCCAATTGGAAAAAAAGCTGTACAAAATTATCACTAGATGTGTTGCTGAATGCTAAATTCTGATAACCATTTAACATAATTTGCAATCCAGCAATATCACCAACTACTAGGGTTAATTTTGTTAAAGCAACTGGTGAATCCTTTCATATAGTGTGCCTTGAACTACTATGAGCATGGCCAGCATAGATTTCTCGTGTCCTTATGTAGATTCAATAATGAGACAAGGGGAAAGGTGCTGAACCTGAGCTCCAGATGAACTTGTCCATCAATAGTCCTCATTCGCACCACATTTCCCTGTTGAAGACAGTGCTGCTCAGCACGTGCTCCAGGATGAACAAGTAGTCAGACACCCAATCCTCAGCTGAAAAGGTTTGTGTGGTGGGTGATTAAGTCACCAAAGCACTTCATTCTCAACAGGAGGAGATGCATTATGTTTTTTGTTTAAACATTTTCTTCCTTCTCCCCCAAAAGTTTATATAACATGGGGTGTCACATTAGACTGGGTTATCTCATTCCAACAGGTGCTTTAAGGCACTATATGAAAGTGTTAGTATATGGTCAAATTTAGATTAAAGCTAAATGATGCACTACAGGATTGATTTGGGCCAAGAGCTTTCCTTTAAGCCCAAATCAATAGCAAATTATTATCCTCCACTCTATTACTTCCTTGCTATTTCTTTACGCACTCCATTTTCAAGTTACAACACGAACATCTATTGGAGCCGCTATTGGAGTGTTGATTCAACCTATAAGCTGACTGTGTTTAAGTGTTTTTGTAATCATTTTTGGCATTAAAGCATTGATAGTACTTCCCTTCAGGGTGACCTGGTGTCTCAGCTGGTCACACATGCTGTTCTCAATGCTGAGATCGAGTCTTGGGTTTAGATCTGATGATCAGTCTCAAGATGGTCCATGTTGAGAGTGGGTGAAGCAGCTCATCCAGTCCATCACATTCTGTTTACTGCTATTTATTCAGCCAATGGTAGCACTGATGGGAAAGGTCTTGACCTGGTCTGGCCCATCCTCCCATCTGAAGGAAGGTGTATGTATCAACCCAACAGGGCAAAGAAAAACTGGGACAAACCTAGGGTTATCCTGGAGTCCCTGGGGATTAATCTCCTGGACATTGCAATGAGCATTCTGGGAGAGAGATTTGGCGGGGGTGGGGGGGGGGGGGGCGTTAGTTTTAAAAACAGTGCTTTTTAAAATTTGCATTTAACAATTATAAAAATATCAAAGTTGGGGCTAAAAGGCTGTTTGGCCAATTAGAAGTGGCAGGTTATTTGACGAAACCTCCAAGATTATGTTCATTGAGAATTGGCAATCCCAGACGAAACTAAAGCCCTCAAAAATGAAAAATAAAAGCAAAAACCCTCAAGCTGAAGTCATCAAAAATGAAAGTGTCCTTTAAATTGCTGCTCCATACTAAGAGGTGGATTAGAAGCTGAATTCAGACTAAATATCAGACAATACTCTCTATATTGGGCCTGTGATTGGGCAACATTTCTGTCTGTCAATCAATCAACAACTGTTCAGGACTGAGGCTTGCTGTAGCATAACAGCCAGAAGCCCATCTTGTTTCCTCTCTTCCCTCAGGTTTCAGTGCATCATTTAACAACCAAATGTTACAAATGGGATTATAGGCGACTAGGACTAGGAGTCATGCCAAATTAGACACCATTACCACTTCTTTGTTAGATTAAAAATCAACACAGACTAAATGACATTACCCGCACTACCCTCCATGTGCCATTCTGGTGCTGGAGTAACAGCAGACATACCTGTGTAGGTGTAAATAAAGTCATTAACAAGCCATTGTATCTTGTTGTGCATCATTAAATTTCCTAGTCTGGGGGAGAAGAAATGTTAGTGCCCACACCCAGCCTTATCCACCTTACAAAGTCCTCCTCACCAACATCTGGGGACTTGTGCCAAACTGGGAGAGCTGTCCCACCGATTAGTCCAGCAACAGCCTGACATTGTCACACCTAGCGAATCATACCTTTCAGCCAGCATCATAGGTTCTTCCATCATCATTCCCGGGTATGGCCTGTTCCATCAGGACGACAGATTGATCAGAGGTGGAGGCACAGTGGTATACGTTAGGAGGGAGTGTCCCTGGACATCCTCAATATTGACTCCATGATGTATCCTGGCATCAGGTCAAACATGGGCAAAGAAACCTCCTGCTGATTACCACCTACTGCCTCCACTCAGCTGATGGATTGACACTCCTCCATGTTGAACAAAACTTTGAAGAAAGCATGGAGATTGGCAAGGGTGCAGAATGGGGACTTCAAAAAGTCCAACACCAAGAGTGGCTTGGTAGCACCACTACTGACTGAGCTGGCCAAGTCCTACAGACTGGGCCTGCAGCAGGTAGTGGGAGAACTTAAAGGGGAAAACCTACTTGGCCTTATCCTCACCAATCTACCTATCAATGATGCATCTGTTATTGAGAGTATAGATAGGAATGACCACACCGCAGTCCTTAAGACAAAGTCCTGTCTTCACAAAGGACACCATCCATCATGTTGTGTGGTACCACTATCATGGTAAATGAAGTAGATTTAGAACAGATTTAGCAGCTTAAAACATACCTAAAAATGAGGTGCCAACCTAGTGAAGCTACAACACAAGGACAATATGCATGTTAAACAGCATTCTTTAGCAGAACTATGCAATCCCATGATCAACAGATCAGATCTAAGTTCTGCTGGTCTGTTACTTCCAGTCATGAACAGTAGTGGGCAGTTAAACAAATAACAGGAGGAGGTTCTACATGTATCCCCTTCCTCAATGATGCAGGAGCCCAGCACATCACTGTATAAGATAAGACTAAAGCATTTGCAACTGTCTTCAGTCAGAGTTTCATCTCCACCTCCTCCTGAGGTCCCCAGCATCACAGATGCCAATCTTCAGCCAATTCAATTCACTCCACGTGATATCAAGAAATGGCTGAATGCACTGAATACTGCAAAGGCTATGGGCCCTGACAACACTCAGGAAATAGAACTGAAGACTTGTGCTCCAGAACTTGCTGTGCCCCTAGCCAAGCTGTTTCAGTACAGCTTCAGCACTAGCATCTACACAGCAATGTGGAAAATTGCCCAGGTATGTCCTGTACACAAAAATCAGGACAAATCCAACCTGGCAAATTACTGCCCCATCAGCCCATCTTGATCATCAGTAAAGTGATGGAAGATGTTGTCGACAATCAAGCAGCACTTACACAGCAATAACATCGCCAATACTTATTTGGGTTCTGCCAGGGCCACTTCTCTCCAGACCTCATTGCAGCTTTCATCCAAACATGAACAAAAGAGCTGAACTCCAGAGGTGAGGTGAGAGTGACTGCCCTTGACATCAAGGCAGCATTTGACCGAGTGTGGCATCAAGGAGCAAAACTGAAGCCAATTGGAATCGGGGGTTGGAGTCATACCTAGCACAAAGGAAGATGGTTGTGGTTGTTGGAGGTCAGTCATCTCAGTTCCAGGACATCACTGCAAGAGTTCCTCAAGTAAATGTCCTGACCCCAACAATCTTCAGCTGCTTCATCTATGACCTTTCTTCCAAAAATGTTCAGAATGTTTGCAGCGTTTTGGTTCCATTCATAACTCCTCAGATACTGAAGCAGTCCGTGTCTATATGCAGCAAGACCGGGACAACATTCAGGCTCGGGCACTTGAAGTGGCAAATAACATTCACGCCACACAAGTGCCAGATAATGACCATCTCCAACAAGAGAGAATCTAACCATCTCCCCTTGACATTCAACAGCATTACATCACTGAATCCCCCACTTTCAACATCCTGGGGGTTACCATTGACAAGAAACTGAACTGGACCAGCCATATAAATACTGTGGCTACAAGTGCAGGTCAGAGGCTGGGAATTCCGCGGTGAGATATTTTAATTCATGTTTTAAATGCTGTTTGTTGACAATTTGGAGCAATAGACAACTAGTACTTGACTGTCGCATCTAAATTCATCATTTATAAATGATCCAAAATTACTTTGAAACCTGTTACATGTCCCAATACCTAACAGAACTAAGTTGCTAATTTAAATAACTTTTGTTTTTATTCATTCACAACACTGGGGGGGATGAGGGTCGCTAGCAAGGACAGCACTTATAGCCCATCTGTAATTACTCTTCAGAAGCTGGTGGTGAGCCACTTTCTTAAACTGTTGCAGTCCATGTGGTGAAGATACCCCCTCAGTGCTGTTAGATAGGGAGTTCCAGGACTTAAACTCATGGCAGTGAAAGAACGGTGATATAGTTCCAAGTCGGGATGGTGTGTGACTTGGAGGGGAACATGCAGGTGGTGTTCCCATGCATCTGCTGCCCTTGTTCTTTATGTGGTACAGGTCATGGATTTGGAAGCTGCTGTCGAAGGAGCCTTGGTCCTTGCTGCAGTGCATCTTGTAGATGGTACACACTGCTGCCACTGTGCGTCGGGGGTGGAGGGAGTGAATGTTTGGTGCCAATCAAGCAGGCCGTTTTGTCCTGGATGGTGTCAAGCTTCTTGAGTGCTGTAGGAGCTGCACTCATCTAGGCAAGTGGGAAGTATTCCATCACACTCCTGACTTGTTCCCTGTAGATGGTGGACAGGTAAAGGCAAAATACTGTGGATGCTGGAAATCCAAAATAAAAACAGAAAGTGTTGGAAAAACTCAGCAGGTCTGACAGCATCTGTGGAGAGAGAAACAGAGTTTGGACAGGCTTTGGGGAATCAGGAAGTATCAAAACAAAGAATTTCAGATTATGGAAAAATGATTAACTTAGACACGTGAGTGAAGCACTATTTGGACAAATAAAAGTGCTAATATTCCAAAAATCTGGATAACATCAGAAGCTCCTCCTGCCAAAGGAGTTTGAAAAGTTGCAGATGGAATCAGCTGCTAGTGAACCAAGTGAGAGGCATCGGTGGGAGAAAGGGTTTCAAATAGAGTAAAACAACAACCCAGCTAGTTACACAGAACCAAAAGACAGGTGGTTATAGATACTTGGGCCCTACTCCAGCAGTGTTCTTGTTACAGAGCTCCCACTGTCCTCACCTTAAGGCTGCAGACTCTGTACCGATTCCCGGTGATGGGATCATTTGCATAGCTGGGAAGGGTTACTGGAGCCTGTAAGGGAACATCAGCAACAACTACCCTGACCTTTTGTGGAGCAGTAGCATCCTCACAAGGCGAAAATGTGCAAAGGATAAATGTAAAAAAATCTAGACAAAGCCATTAATCCTGGAGGATCAATGACCTTCTTCTGCCAAAGGTTAGGGACTTTCATGCACAAAGGTGTAACTGGGACATAAAGGGAGCAACTACCCCCCTGACATACCCTCTGGATGTAGCCCCCCCCTAGTCCTAGACAGAAATGGGACCTATGACACTCCTGGAATTTCAGGGCCCAATTCTTTTTCCAGTCGGCATTATTAGAATCGAGACTGAAGGCTTTCCAGCATGTTACAGATCAGTAAAATCTTTGCTAGCAAGTTATTCCTCTCCATCAAATGGAAGCAGTGAGTTCAGAACCGTTGTCTCTGACCTCTAATATCCACCGGCACTGTGTGGGGGATGGGGGGGCGGGGGTTGGTGGTGGTGGTGGTGCATGTGTGAGGCAGAGCTGTGTCCAGAATTCAAATCCAGTCATCACTATGTTTTGCTTGGTCACAATGGAATCATCAGGATCACTGTTGTCATCTCTGATCAGATTTTCAGAACTGAGAAGTAAATAAGGAGGAATAGGTACTATAATCTTAACAGGAAATGATCGGCCATTTTACCTCAGCTCAGGAGATATTCTTCAAACCTGTGCAGCTTGGAGGACACTAATGTTCAAGCTGCATAGCCTTTCTGCACAGATTCATCTCAGTGCTATCAACTGTCAAAGGTCCATTCTTGAAGAACAAGGTTAAACCACACTGCCCACACATGCAGTCTATTGATGTGGTAACTGGGCTGTGGTTGGGTCCATATGCTTTGAGTCTAGATTCTCAGACAGTGGAAATGCAAATTACTGAGTACAGTGTAATTAAAGCTTTAAAAAAAACTCACCACTTGCTTGGCGTCCTGTTTTAAGGTGATTGCTGCTCTTCTGATCCAGTTTTGAGGCCAGCAAAAACTTAATTCTAACGCTTCCCGAACGTTTACCAGTGTTGCCACAAAAATGACTGTCAGCTTCAGACCTTACTCATGCCTGAAGTCTGCATTCTTCGGGGATCATTCACGCTACACAGTTAGTAAATGACCCTCTCAGAGCAGGTGTAAGTGACTGATACTGTAACTGTTGTAAGTTTATATATAATTGCTGCTGTGAGAGACAGGCCCTCAGCACTTGGCAAACAACAAGGTGATAAGTGTTCACCCTTTGATGGTGGAAGTGGAAATAAATGCAAGCAATACATCGCTCTTAAAACTCAGAAGCCTAAGTTTGTAAAAATCGGGTAGTAATTTTAGCTCAGGACAGGTGTTGGTCAAGCCCTTTGCGGTTGATGAGGAAACCCATCCATTGGCCCAGAAACGAGGCTGGGGAAATTTGTAATGCCTGGGCCCCCTTTAAACCCCATCGCCAATCTCCCTCCCATGGCCAATCTCCCTCCCATGCTGTGCAGGATGCCATTGGGAAGTGGCAAAAAAAAATCGCAGATAAAACGAATGATCAGGTTGTTTATGTCATTGTGGTTTGTGGGAGCTTGCTGTGCATGCAAATTGGCTGCCTACATCGCAACAGTGACGCCAAGTCAACAGTACTTCAATGGCGGTGAGGAGCTGTGGGGTGTCCTGAGGGTATGAAAGAGTCTATATAAATGCAAGTTCTTCTTTAGCCATGGAATACAGGAACAACAAAATACTTGAGTGTGGGAGAGCACACATGACCTGAAAAGAGGCAAATTTTCCCCTTGGAATGTTTTGCTTTGGTCCTTTCCTTTGTTTCATATCGCCTTGAACCAATGCCCTATTATCTGATCATTAATCACAACTGAGCAATGTTGTGCAAATTGACAAAATTCAGCAAGAGCTTTAGCAAAATTAAGCTTCAGTAATTAAAGGATAGAAGCCAGTTGTGGCATTTTGGGTAAATCATGTGGTGAAAGGTGAGTGGATCTAAAATCTCGTTAGCAACTCTTTCATCCTAATGTTTTATTTACATTCCTGTACTGTACCATTTCCCAGGCAGAGAGAATAAGTGGTTGTTAACTGTTGGATGTTTGCAGTTACAGCAGTCCTGAGCTTTGAGACCCTTTGCTAGGGGTTTTTATAAGACCAGCCCAGAGTGACTCATCATCTAATGTTCCTTGTGATGAAAATGCTCTGCTCGCAGGAGAATTAATGGTGGTGGGACAATGAAACAATGCATCACCTCACCACCAAGACCTTCCATTGATCTGTTGCTTGCACTGGAATTCTCCCAGTGACTGCAGGAATAGCAGGGTGTAGTAATCTGATGTGTAATATACCTTTAGGCAAAGTATTGTAATGTAAGGTCACATGATCTTAATACCCAATAGCAGAGTAGCATGGGCTACCTCTATGAGGGAGAGTCTTGAGTTAGTCACTGATGAGTGAAGACAGAGTTTTATGTTGTGAGCACACAAGCATAGCAGCTGAGTTTAGCTTGTAAATAAACAGCATGTGTTGATTCTAACAACGATCTCCTGATGCTCTCTGTCTCTGTGCCAACTTGGTTATCCTGAAATAAGCGTGCAACCCAGATCCTTTAGCCCCAACAAACCAAGGGCACTGGATCCAACAAACTGGCAATGAGAGTAAAAACATGAAAAATCACATGAAAAATGAGGTAAAGAAATGCAGAAAAACAAAGGAACCCAGAAGAACCGAAATTGGGCCGGACCTTGCATGGTAGTTGTAAATAAAAGAAAATTTCCTTCTGAGCGTCGAAGTAATCCCCTCAGATCATACCGCAATTTGGAAGAGTGGAGCCTTTCAATCCAACCTCGGACAACTGGTCTCACTATGCTGAGTGTCTCGCGTTCTTCTACCAGGTGAGCGACAGTGCGGGGGAGGAGAAGAGGCAAGCAATCCTTCAGTTCACGTGTGGAAGTAAGACGTACAGACTAATTTGGAATCTGTTGATGCCCAATGGTTCAGACTCAAAATGTTTTGATGACTTAGTGAGCCTCGTAAAGAGTCATTACCAGCCCAAGCCGTCGGTGACGATGCAATGGTTTAAATTTAACTCAAGAAATAGAGCTGCGGGGCGGAGACAGTCGCAAGTCTGGAGCAATTAACTGAATATTGCGAGCTTGGTACTTCTATTAATTATATGCTTAGAGAGTGTTTGGTGTGCTGTTTAAATGAAAGTGCGATTCAGAAAAGATTACTTGCTGAAACAAATCTAGCTTTTCAGAAGGCATTGGAAATCGCTCTGGCAATGGAAGGTGCAGTGAGAGACTCGGAAACCATTTGAGGAGCGCAAAATGGTGCCGTCCTTCATATTGGGCAGGGAGCCTCAACCAAAAAGAGCGTGAAAGTGAAGAGCTTTGTTCTGAAGCAGGAAACAGCCACCACTAACAGAGAAATTAAAAGGGATAACTTAGCAGCAAAAACATGGCATAATAAGACCATAAGACCTAGGAGCAGAAATTAGGCTATTCGGCCCATCGAGTCTGCTCCGCCATTCAATCATGGCTGATAAGTTTCTCAACCCCATTCTCCCGCCTTCTCCACGTAACCTTTGATCCCCTTACCAATCAAGAACCTATCTATCTCAGTCTTAAATACACTCAATGACCTGGCCTCCACAGCCTTCTGTGGCAATGAATTCTATAGATTCACCACTCTCTGGCTAAAGAAGTTTCTCCTCATCTCTGTTCTAAAAGGTCTTCCCTTTACTCTGAGGCTGTGCCCTCGGGTCCTAGTCTCTCCTACCAATGGAAACATCTTCCCCACGTCCACTCTATCCAGGCCTTTTAGTATTCTGTAAGTTTCAATCAGATCCCCCCTCATCCTTCTAAACTCCATCAAGTATAGACCCAGAGTCCTCAAATGTTCCTCATATGTTAAGCCTTTCATTCCTGGGATCATTCTCGTGAACCTCCTCTGGACCCTCTCCAGGGCCAGCACATCCTTCCTGAGATACGGGGCCCAAAATTGCTCACAATATTCGAAATGTGGTCTGACTAGAGCCTTATAAAGCCTCAGCAGCACATCCCTGCTTTTATATTCTAGTACTCTCGAAATAAATGCCAACATTACATTTGCCTTCCTAACTACTGACTCAACCTGCAAGTTAACCTTAAGAGAATCCTGGACTAGGGCTCCCAGGTCCCTTTGCACTCCAGATTTCTGAATTCTCTCCCCATTTAGAAAATAGTCTATGCCTCTATTCTTCCTACCAAAGTGCATGACCTCACACTTCCCCATGTTGTATTCCATCTGCCACTTCTTTGCCTATTCTCCTAACCTGTCTAAATCCTTCTGCAGCCTCCCCAATACTACCTGTCCCTCCACCTATCTTTGTATCATCTGCAAACTTAGCCAAAATGCCCTCAGTTCCTTCATCTAGATCATTAATGTATAAAGTGAAAAGTTGTGGTCCCAACACTGACCCTTGCGGAACTCCACTAGTCACCGGCCACCATCCTGAGAAGGACCCCCTTATCCCCACTCTCTGCCTCCTGCCAGATAGCCAATCTTCTGTCCATGCTAGTACCTTGCCTCTAACACCAGGGGCTCTTATCTTCCTGAGCAGCCTCCTGTGCGGCACCTTGTCAAAGGCCTTCTGGAAGTCCAAGTAAATAACATCCATTGGCTTTCCTTTGTCTAACCTGCTCGTTACCTCCTCAAAGAATTCTAACAGATTTGTCAGGCATGACCTCCCCTTGATGAAACCATGCTGACTTTGCCCTATTTTACCATGCACTTCCAAGTATTCTGAAATCTCATCCTTAATAATGGACTCTAAAATCTTACCAACGACCGAGGTCAGGCTAATCGGCCTGTAATTTCCCGTCTTTTGCCTCACTCCCTTCTTAGCAGGGGGGTTACACGAGCGATTTTCCAGTCCTCTGGGACCCTCCCTGACTCGAGTGATTCCTGAAAGATCACCACTAGTGCCTCCACTATCTCTTCAGCTATCTCCTTCAGAACTCTGGGGTGTAATCCATCTGGTCCAGGTGATTTATCCACCTTCAGACCTTTCAGTTTTCCTACCACCTTCTCCTTGGTAATGGCCACCATACTCACCTCTGCCCCCCGACTCTCTTGAATTTTGGGGATGTTACTCGTGTCTTCCTCCGTGAAGACTGACGCAAAGTACCTATTCAGTTCCTCTGCCATTTCTTTGTTCCCCATTATTACTTCTCCAGCGTCATTTTCCAGCGGCCCAATGTCCACTTTTGCCTCTCTCTTACCCTTTATATATCTAAAAAAACTCTTGCAATCTTCTTTTATATTACTGGCTAGTTTACCCTCATATTTAATCTTCTCCCTCCTTATTTCTTTTTTTGTAGTAACAGAGGTGGAAGCAGACAATCTTGCAATCAATCACAGTTTAAAAAGATCAAATGTTTCTTCTCCCATCGATAATGACACCTCATGAGACATTGTAAATATAGAATTAGGCAGACTTTCAGACAAAAGCAAAAACCGAATGAGATTAACAGCATTGAAAAGCCTGAAGTAATAGATTCTGATATCTATTGGCTGTATAATTTAAAGGTGGGAAGAACAGGGCCTATCTATGTAACCATGAGAGTGAATGAGAAGCCTATCAGAATGGAGGTGGATACTGGTACAGCCACTACGGTGATTGGTGAGCATACTTTAAAATACCTGAATCATGGAGAACATTAGTCTTTTCTAAATTCAGCTTGTGAAAAATTAAAAACTTACACAGGAGAAAACTTACAATTCAAGGGTGTATGTAAAGTCACAGTACACTATAGAGGTCAAACAGTGAGATTACCCTTGATGGTAGTAGCAGGTGAGGGACCTAGTCTCCTTGGGTGAAACCGGCTGAAAGAAATTAAATTGGAATGGACTGAAATCTTCCAACTGAGAACTAATGGGTTACCACAGCTACTACAAAATTATGCCTCAGTTTTCAAGGAAGAACTTGGAAAAACTGAGGGGCTACAAGCAAAGTTCATATAGATCCAAAGGCAACACCAAGATTCATGAAGGCAAGACCAATACCTTGTGCAATGTGGGATAAGGTAGACGCTGAACTGGACAGATTAGAAAAGCTGGGAGTGATACAGCCAGTGCACTTTTCAGAGTGGGCAGCACCAATTGTGTCTGTTCTGAAACCTGACCGAAGCATCCACATATGTGGGGACTACAAATTAACAGTTAATAAAGTGGCAAAATTGGATAGACGCCCCATACCTAAAATTGACGATTTATTTGCGAAACTGGCAGGTGGAACGGCCTACATGAAGTTAGATATGAGCCATGCCTACCAACAACTGGAATTAGAGAAGGCATCTCAGAAGTTTTGTCACCATAAATACACATAAGAGATTGCACCAATACACCCAGTACAGAAGAAGCATTTCTTCTGCTTGCGCCATATTCCAAAGAACCATGGAAAGTTTATTACAGGGATTTCCCCATGTTGTAGTTTATTTGGATGACATTCTCGTGACTGGACTCACTGATAAGTAATACTTGATGAACTTAGAAGAAGTTCTGAAAGGTTTTTCGCAGGTTGGAGTGAGATTGAAAAAGGAAAAGTGCACATTCCAGGCAAAAGAGATAACTTACCTCGGTCACAAGGTAGATTCACAAGGCCTACATCCAGTTGAAGAAAAAATGAAAGCCATTAGAGAAACCCCAGTGCCAAAGAATACATCCAAACTGAAATCATTCTTGGGGATGATCAATTACTATGGATGCTTCTCGCCTAATGTGTTGACAGAACTGGCACCACTGTATTACTTGCTCAAGAAAAACCAGAGATGGTCATGGCCATCACCACAAGAAGCAGCTTTCACAAAAGTGAAGCAGTTGCTACAATCCTCTGCACTTCTAGTACATTTTGATCCAAAATGGAGTTGATATTAACGTGTGATGCATCACGTTATGGAGTGGGAGCAATGCTTTCCCATTGAATGATGGATCAGAACAACCTATAGGATGTATGGCAAGATCACTTAGTGCTGCAGAGGAAAAGTCCTCACAAATAGAAAAAGGCAGCCTGGCAATCATTTTCGGTGTTAAGAAGTTTCATCAATATGTACATAGTCATCATTTTACTATCATAACGGACCACAAGCCATTATTAGGGCTATTCGGTGAAGACAAGGCTATACCCTCTATAGCTTCAGCAAGAGTACAAAGATGGGCATTGATCTTAGCAACCTATGAGTATACTTTTATTCATAGACCCGGAAGTCAAATTGTAAATGCAGATGCACTCAGTCATTTACCCTTGCAAATAAAGGGTGAGAATGTTCCAATTCCTCAGCAATTCAACTTATTGAACTTCCTGGACTCATCACCGATATGTGCTAAACAAATTAAAGATTGGATGAAACGAGACCCAGTCTTATCCAAAGTGAGGAATCAAGTTCTTTATGGTTGGTCACAAACACAAGAGTCTGATGAAATGAAATCGTATTTCCAGGGAAGATACGAGATAACCGGCCAAGAAGGTATTTTATTGTGGGGAGCTCGGGTGATCGTTCCTCCAAAAGGACGAAAGCCATTGTTATCTGAACTTCACAGTGCACATCCCGGAATTTCCAAAATGAAGGCAATAGCATATAGCAATATGTGGTGGCCGGGAATGGATGGAGAAATAGAAAACTTGTTGACACTGCATACAACTTCTCATTAAGTACAAAAATTACCTGCAACAGCTCCGTAACACCCCTGGGAGTGGCCAGGAAGGCCACGAGTAAGTGTACCCATGGGACCTTTTATGGGAACAATGTTTCTATTTATCGTAGACGCTCATTCAAAATGGATGGACATATACGAAGTGAGGTCACCCATATCTTCAGTGACAATAGGCAAGCTATCACAAAGCTTCGCTATAAATGGATTACCTGAGTGCTAGTATCAGATAATGGAACAGAATTCACAAGTGCTGAATTTAACTGATTTACAAGCCTCATGTTCATGTGAAAACATCTCCATACCATCCTTCTTCAAATAGACTTGCCGAGAGAGCAGTTCAGTGGTTCAAATCTGGCATGAATAAATTATCTGGAGATTCGATAGCAACTAAATTGGCATGTTTTCTTTTCCATTATAGCACCACCCCTCATTCGACAACAGGCATCACACCTGCGGAATTGTTGATGAAGCGCTGTCTCCAGTCGAAATTGAGTCTAACCATGCCAAACTTGGAGGGATGGGGGAAGGTAGAAAGAAGGCAGGAAAATCAGAAATTGGGACATGATTGTCACAGTCGGGACAGAATATTTAATATAGGTATTTGTGAAAAGTTTTAGAGAAGGACCAGCATGGTTGTTCGGTGAGATAAGTGCAGTAATGGGACCTCTTTCCTACCACGTGAAAGTTGGAGATCGAATAGTAAGGAGACGTGTGGATCACATACGAAGAGGAGGAACCAAATATCCAGAAGTGATTCCACCAGTGTTTGAGACTGAATTTACATTTCCTGTTGAAAGAACTCAGCCAAGTATTTGAAGGGCCGACTGTACCTGAAAGAGTTGAAGAAACAAGTTTACAGGTACCTGAAGAACCAGATGCTCAGGTGACTTCAGTAAGGGAGGTTCCAAAGAAAACTTCAGAAGCTGTAGAGCTGAGATGCACTTCGCGCATAAGGAAACCCCCAGAGAGACTGACTTTGTAAATAATTGATCTGTGTAAATATCTTGATATATTGAAAAATTGTAAAATATATCTTTCAGTAAAAGGGGAGGGGGTGTAGTAACCTGAAATGTGATATACCTTTAAGGCAAGTATTGTAATGTAAGGTCATATGATCTTAATACCCAATAGCAGAGTAGCGCAGGCTACCACTGTGGGAGAGTCTCAAGTTAGACACTGAAGAGTGAAGACAGAGTTTTGAGTTGTGATCACACAAGTGTAGCTGCTGAGTTTAGTTTGCAAACAAACAGCATGTGTTCATTCTAACAACGATCTGATGTTCTCTGTCTCTGTGCCAACTCGGTCACCCCGAAACAAGCATGCAGCCTGGATCCTTTAGCCCCAACAAACCAAGGGCACTGGATCCAACACAGGGTTGGTATAATGATTTTCTCTTGCTAAACCACCCCTTAAAAGTCATCAGGGACAAAAGTAAGTGATCACTCGCCAGTTCCAGGTCTAAGCAATCAGTTCTCACTTGGTGAGGCTGCAGGGCAAGTGACTGATCGTAGGTTATTTTTGACTTGCTGAGAACAGACTCATTCAGTTTGAAAGATAATAACATTACTGTAAGTTTCTGTATAATTGCCAAAATGAGAGATAAGCCTTCGGCATTTGAGAAACAAGATGATACACAAGACGTTCATTTGAGGGCAGCAGTAATCAGCTGAACCTTTGCTTATTTTTCACATCTGCGAGTGGAAAGTGTGCAGTAGGACACACTCATAACGAATCACCTTCAATTTTGCACTGCTGCAGTTGGTCTTTCAGATCAGAAACCCTGTCAGCCTGGCACAGGGATTTCTAACCGTATTATGAGTGGTTGGGGAATTGTGTGTGCAGCATTGGTCTGAGATTCTGGTATGCAGTCAAGGTGCCCGGCATGTAATTAAGAATAACTGAGAGAGATTTTAACCATCGTTTCAATGTAGAATTACAACTTCACAACAGAAGATCAAAGTAAGTGTCAGACACTATTTACGGCAGTGAAACTAGGTGGGAGAATTATATCCACTAGCTTTTGAACTTGGAGAATCCTAAATGAAAAGTTATCCACCGCCTTTTCACTGCCCACACTCTCACTTAGTTTTAACTTTGGATGACATTAACCGACCATGCCTTTGTGAATACCACAGATAAAAACCATAATAGGAAATCAAACAGATTGAGAAAGCTCTGCATATTAATGGGAGAATTTGATGAACATCAGCTTGTGAGGACACTTGCCCGCCAAGAGGGCATTGCCAGAAATTCTGTCACATTGCCCAGGAATGAGCAGAGGGTCATGAACATTACACACCCAAGTTTCTGATACCGAGTCATGGTGACTACAGGTCTCTGGTCAAATTGGGCATCAGGACAATTCTGCCTCACGTCTTTAACTGCTCACCGTATCCCGACACCTCAAAATTAAAATTCCCTTCCTCGTGCTTTATTCCTTCATGATCTTTTCCTCCCCATCTCTGCCATACAATCCTCAAAGGGCTCAGCATTCCTGCAACTCTGTCCTCCTGTTCAATCTCCACTCCCTTTGCCCTGCCCTTACCACTCAGATCTTCAACTAACTAGGCCCCACACATTCCAATTCGCTCCTTAAATCGCTCTGCCTCCCTCTCGCCCTTTAAGACCCTCCTCAAAACTCCTCTCTTTCACAAAGTTTTTAAGTCATCTCTCCTCATTCTCTCTTTCCTTGGCTTGGTGTTCGTTTTTTTTTCATTACTCTTCTGTGAAGTATCTTGAGGTATTTTTATATTCTAAAGGGACTGCACAAATATATTTTGTCATCCTTGATCGTAAAATTCATGAGTGGCTAAATAAATATCAAACGACAGTAATTCTCTCCATTACTAAACAGATGGATCATTCAGGGATAACTTCTTAACAACTCAGCGAGAGCATCTGTACAAAGATAAGTACAATAGATCATATCAAATATGCTCTCACATTTGCGAAAACATTAAAGAGATCCTTTGAGGGATCATTAATTAGATCTGAGACCCACATTTCCTTCAGGATATATGGAACATTCTTAAATGGCTCTCGGATTTCAAAGAGTTGGAGATAGGATTGTGATGAAATATTTGTCTCTCAGTCTGTACCTAGCTGACAGTATGATCCAGTATATCCCATTGGACACGAGCATTGATTCTTCTCACAGGTCCCGCCGTTCATGCAGGGGTTCCCCTGCAAACACACGTCCTGGAAGGTTTCACAGTTCTCACCTAGAATCAGAGCAGAGTTAAAATTAAACACCAGCTCTCCTTTCATGTTAATCAGGGCAAAACAAACACAGAATTCCAATGAAAGGGGCGAGGGATAATATTTTCTCCTAAGTGTTAGGTTTTATGAGATAAGGGCAAGAATGAGCAGGTGAATAAGACTCATAGAAAGCAGCAGGAAAAGACCTTTCGACCCTGATGATAACTGCCAGGTGGGAAGGCAGTTCGGGTATATGCATCTGAACATAGGAATTAAGAGCAGGAGTAGACCACTTGGGCTCTCAAGCCTGCTCCGCCATTCAGTAAGATCATGGCTGATCTGATTTTAAGCTCACATTCCTGCCTACTCCCAATAACCTTTCACCCCCTTGCTTATCAAGAATCTATCTACCTCTGCCTTAAAGATATTCAAGATACTTAATTTAAGGATGCAGCCTCAACCATCTTTTGAGGAAGAGAATTCCAAACTCTTGGGTAGCAGGAGGGAGGAGAATTTGAAGCTAGGATGAACACAGGTTTCCTGCAAGTCCTGCCAAATTTGATGGCAGGCCCCATTTTGAATTTTTTTTCAACAGGTTTCCAAGCTGCCGCTTGGCAATTTGTCTGCCCGTTAGGGTGGTGGCAGGAGGGGGCAGGGAAGACAGGCAGCTGGGGAGAGGACCAGAACTAAGCCCAGCATGAGGGAGGGAGAGGGTGCTGTTGACTGATCACTGATGTCCAATCCCTTGGAGGTAAGCTCGTTGGGCCAGCAGCGGAGACACTCCTGCTCTTCTTGGCCCACAAGCAGCGCTCGACAGGCACTTGATGGATGCTGCCTGTCACACCTCCCTTCAGCTGCCAGGTTTCTCCCAGAGTCCAGAAAATGTGGTCCACAGGCAATAAAACTAAAAGTTTAGTTAAATAGGAGGCACGCAACCTTCTTAAAGGTTACCAACCTGCCACCTAAGAATGGGTCCATTGCCTGCCCTGTCCCCTGCTTCCAATAAAACTGAAAGAGGGTGGATTGGGGTAAGGCTGTTCATTTATTTAAGTTTTTACCCCTTGTCTGCCTTGGGAGTTAAAATGATCCCCTTTGTTAGGCCCCTAGCTCAAATTCAGAATCACCATCTGATTAGAACTAATCAAGATTTCCAACTACTGCTGGGACTTGGAGCTTATAAACATACGTTGTTCAGTAATTAATATGGCAATATGATCAATAATTCAGATGGGTTTTACAAAAAATCCATGTCCAACTGAACAAGTGTGACATTTTATTAAACATGCAATGTGGGTTTAATGTAAATTATTCACTGTAACAGTTCTGTTAGTTGGTTTGAGCGATTGTCTTTCACTCTAATACAAACGCCAAATCTTAAACATTTTGTTTTATACTGGCACATTCTTATTTCCTCAGACAGATTAATATTTTTTTAATTCTTTCATGGAATGAGCGTGTCACTGGCAAGGCCAAGATTTGTTGCCCATCCCTAAATGCCCTTGACTGTAATTAAGAGTCAGCCACATTGCTGTGGTTCTGGAATCACATGTAGGCCAGACCAGGCAAGGACAGCAGATTTCCTTCCCTAAAGGGCCAGATAGGTTTTCACGACAATCGACGACAGTTTCATGGACACCACTACTGAGACTAGCTTTCAATTCCAGATTTGTAAATTCTAATTCCTTAAATAAATACAAATTTGCATTAGTAGCTTTATTTACATGTCTTAGCTCATAAATTTATAGAAATAATGGACAGATCCAAATGATAAATTCATGTTAGCTTCATACGAAAAGTTACAGTCGCAACCATTTTTCTTATACAATAAAAGCAAAATACTGCAGCTTCTGGATATCTGAAATAAAACAGAAAATGCTGGAAAAACTCAGGTCTGGCAACATCTGTGGAGAGAGAAACAGAGTTAATGTTTCGAGTCCAATATGACTCTTTGGAACTGAAGAGTGGTCGGAATGTGATGGGATTTATTTGTTGAAAAAGGGGGGAGGGGGAGGTGGAGCAAAATAGAAGGTCAGGGATAGGTTGGAAGGCAGGAGAGGTTAAATGACAAAGATGTTATAGAATACAAGTCAAAGGAACTGCTAATGATAGTTTATAGGCAAAAGCTTTGGTCCAGAGTAGGTGTTAATAGCAGAATAAAGGTAAGCACTATCTGAAAGGAAAACAGCAGAACTTGGTAATAGCAGAGAAAGAGGTTGGCAGTCTCTGAAAGCAAAAACATAAGAACAAGAAACAGACTGGCACTTGGTGGGAAAAAATCAAAATGGAGGACAGAGTCCATGGTCTGAAGCTATTGAACTCAATATTAAGTTCAGGAGGCTGTAAAGTGCCTAACTGGAAGGTGAGGTGCTGTTTCTCCAGCTTGCGTTAAGCTTCACTCAAACATTGTAGCAGGCTGAGGACAGAAATGTGAACATGAAAATGCAAACATATTGCATTTACAACATTACCCTTGTCTAACCTTTTTTCCTATAGCTCTATAAATAACAAAGACAAGATTTTAGTCTGAATCAGTTGGGTATGGATCTGAAACAGGGTGCTGAGGTCAAGGGCAATGTCAGGTTTAATCAGTCATCAAGTCCCCAGCAATTCTGGAAAAAATATGCATTGTGACTTTAACTGATAGATAATTGTCAGTCACAATTTTAGTCCTGGTGTTACCAATACCACAAGAGGTGGAAGATTTACCATGCAGACTATTGGCAACTAAACTGTACATCTTTCTGTAAATGTGCCAACGTTTCAATATTCAAAATGCGATAGGAAATCTGGTCTTCACCTCTCAATATTACTTTACTGATGTCAACCAGAGTAAGTTTAAACCCGTTTCATTAACTGAGAGGCCCCTGTCCATCGGCATTTGAGCAGAATGAGACACATGGCAGCTCCTTCTTCCTGCAGACTCACCCTGATATTCATTTGTACAGATGCACTGATATTCATACTCTCCAGTTACGATACACCTTCCACCATGCAGGCAAGGCACACGGTCACATGGTGAGCTGTCATAACACTGGTCGACATTCAGGCTGTCCGTAAAGGTATAGGAGAGATCAACCTTCTTCCCATTGATAGACACCTGATTAATGGAGAGAGATAGAATTACACAGAATGTGGGGACAGAAACAGCCCATTCAGCCCAGCCAGTTTATTCTCCATTTGATCCTCCTCCCGTCTTCCCTCATCTAACTCTATTAACATAACCCTCTGTTCCCTTCTCCCACAAATGCTTAACTAGCCTCACCTTAAATGCCTCTATACTATTTGCCTCATCCTGTGTTACAGGGCTCCACATTCTCACCATTCTCTGGGTAAAGAGGTTTCTTCTGAATTCCTTACTTGATATTTTTTATTCTTTCATGGGATGGGGCATCGCTGGCTAGGCCAGCGTTTGTTGCCCATCCCTCATTTGCTTTGAGAAGGTGGTGGTGGTGAGCCACCTTCTTGAACTGCTGCAGTCCATGCGGTGTAGGTACACCCACGCAGATTTCTTGGTGACTATCTTAGATTGATGGCCTCTGATTATGCTCTTCACCATAAGAGGATACAAACTCTGGCTACACTATTAAAACCTTCTGAATTTTAAAAACCACTGTTAGGTCACCTCGTAACTTTTACTTTTCAAGATAAAAGAACCCCAGCCTATTCAACCGAGCCCTTACCCGATAGGTATAACCTTGCATGCTTGTAACTCATTTTTCACCCTGTCCACTGCCTCTATATCCTGTTTATAATATGACAACCTGAAGTGTACGGAGCATTCCAAGTGTGGTTTAATCAAGTTTGATACAAGTTTAACATAACGTCTCTACTTTTTAATTCCATCCCTCTAGAAATAAATCCTAGTGCTTGGTTTGCCTTCTTTATGGCCTTATTAATTAGCACCGATAGTTTTAGTCATTTGGTAGTGCAGAACTTAAGTATTGCTGAAAAAAGTTTTTTGTCGAAGTTTTTCATCTAGCACTCATCAGGACAATTCGCAAATGTTGACATTGTTCCAGATCTCTCTGCTCCTCTACTCCATTTAGTTTCTTACTTTTGAAAGTAATATGTCACCTCCTCACTCTTCTTTCCAAAATGGACGACTTCACATTTATCTGTGTTAAAGTTCATTTGCCAGTTATATGCCCCCTCTCCAAGTTTTTAACATATTGTAATTTGTTGCAGTTCTCCTCCGTGTCGATTATCCTTCCCAATTTGGTTGTCTCAAATTTAGAAATTGTATATTTGATTCCGAGGTCTAAATTATTAACACCAACTGTGAAAAACAATGTATCCAGCACTGAATCTTGTGGTAATCCATTTTCTACCTTTGACCATTCTGAACTATTCCCACTCTCTGCTTTCTGTCTTGCAGCTGGTTAGCAATCCATTCTAGTTATCCCTCGATTCCGCACGCTCTGACCTTGTTCATTAGTCTATTATGTGGCACCTTATCAAAGGCCTCTTGGAAATCTAGATAAATTACATACACTGCATTACCCTTGTCTACTCTCGGTTACCTCTTCAAAGAGTTCAATAAGGTTGGTTGACATTTTGAAACCCATTTGAAATTCGTGCTGACTATGCCTTGCAATATTTTTGGTGAAAGATGAACTGTGTAAGCTCAACACACTGTACGTATCAAAATAAAGCAAAGGCAATGGGTTCATGTCAACAAAAGGGAGCATAGTTATCACTCAAACTCAGAGTAGAAAGGGGTTAGATGCATTGGGGGTAAGAGAGTCCAGATCAGTTTACAATCATATTGGAGGTGGTCCAGCCTTAAAAATTGGATCATTCAATTTTTTTTCCCCAAATGGACCAAACAAATAAAGCAGCCTTTATCCAACAACAAAGACTATTTTTTAGTTTGGAGAACCATATGGGAGCAGTAAGCTCTATAACAGTCATGCTCAGAGCTAGTTAGACATGAATTAGGAGTTTAGAAGAATGAGAGGTGATTTCATTCAAACATACAAGATTCTTAAAGGGCTCAACAGGGTAGATGCAGGAAGAATGTTTCCTCTGGGTTGGGGTTGGGGGGGAGGGGGGGGGGTGGGGATCTTAACCAGGGGACACAGTCTCAGGATAAGGGACAGGCCATTTAGGACTGAGATGAGGAGGAATTTCTTCACTCAGAGCGTGGTGAATTTTTGGAATTCTCTGTCCCAGAGGACTGTGGAGGCTCGATCATTGAGGATGTTCAAGACAGAGATCAATAGATTTCTAAAATATCAAGGGGTATGGGAATAGTGCAGGAAAATAGTGTTGAAGTGGAAGATCAGCCATGATGTCATAGAATGGTGAAGAGGACTTGAAGGGCTAAGTGGCCTACTCCAGCTCATATTTCTTCTGTACTTATGAACTTGAGCCTACAATTCCCTGACACAGTTTCATTTGTATGCCACAGGGTTAGCCCAAGTTCTATTGTGCGCTATTTTAACACAGTGCTTCACTTGTTTAAAATAAATCAGCTCATTTAGGCAGTGCACAAAAGAATTTGACACGAATGGGTTACTTTGTGCAGCACCAGAGGAAATCAAACCCCAAAGGTGAGTTCCTCATCTGGGCCAGGATGTTGGAGGTTGGGGTTTGGAGTGGTGGAGAGGGGCGAGGTTGAGGGATAGATCAAGGCAGGCTGCTCTCACTGGTTCCTTATAGAATGATAACAGAGTGCAATAGAGAGGAGTTTGGGAACAGTGGGCAAGTCCCTCTCACCTTCAGCTCATGGAATGTGTTTAACACACAGGCGAAAGTACATAATGTGGCTGTGTGATAATAAGAGGGCTTTCCTCAATCATTGGTGGACAATGATGTTGAGTTGTATTTACTCCAGAGACTCACCTCAGCAATACAGCCATCAATCCCCTCTGTGACATTTACTGCTTTGGGGAGAACTTCTGATCCGGGCACACCACCAAGATACATAGGGCTTCGCAGGTTAAGACCTTGGCTTTTGCCCGGAGAGACGCTTCTGATCTCTTTCTCATTATCAATGGTCAGCAAGCCGTCCCTGTTGTGTCGATGGGCTTTCAATCTGTGCCATTTGTTGAGAGCCACTGGTTTGATGCTCTGCAGAACAGCAAGTCCTGTGAAAATCCAAAGTGGGGCGGGATTGAGTAAATGAACGCAATGATGCATGCACTCATCTCAATGATATGGACCTTTCCTCAGAAATCTGTCCCTTAATGAAGAGCTGCAAACATAGAAACTCAAAAATATATGGGTTGCCTGAACAGTCACGTAACTGAGCTCCTTTCTCCCAATCAAGAGGCAAAGAGACTGAGGCCCTTTACACAAATCCTGAGGGGAGCACGTCCCAAGGTTGAATGTTGAGGCTGTGTCACGGATGTAGTTTACAAACAAACAGCTTTATTTTTCCCTTAAGCACTTGTGGTGATTGAGGTGAGGGAGTTAGTGCTGGGAATGGAACTCACCAGAAACAGTCTCAGGGCTGGGGCAGCACACACAGAGGCCCCTTCACTGCACTAAGAGCCACATGGGCACACGGACCAACAACAACATCCCCTCCACCCACACCCTCCAATCAAAATTCCTTCAAAGGTGTGGTGCAGCTGGACTCATACATGGCAGCAGCCAAAGATTGGTGACGCGATAATTCCCACAGTGTGATCGGATGGCAAACATCTGTTTGGGCATTTCAGATGCCCCGTTATGCTGGTGGCAGTCAAAGCAGCATCCAGCACTCCCACCAGAGAATCTGGAGCAATGGGAAGGGCCAAAGGACACGGGCATTTAGTTTTGGAATTCTCCAAAAGGAGCGAAGTGCCAATATTTTAAAAAGTAAGTGACTTCTATTTGAAAAATGTAGTAGCTTCAGTGACTTCTTCTTGAAAAATGACAACTGCTTGGAGACTATAAATGGATCCAACAGGCAAGGTTCACAAACATGCAACACCCTAGAACAAGCGTACAATGTCAAAGCAAGCTAAATAGCAGATTGTAGGAGGAGCTCTGCACATGGAGGCTGAGCTCCTTTAATGGAAGAAGTTATCAATCCAGGTTAATTGTCACCTACCTGACCCCAGTTCATAGCGGAACTCCAGGTGTCCATCGAGCATGGCGACAGAGATGAAGTCATTCATCTTCATTCTCTGGCTGCTGCTGTAGAACATCAGGCCGGAGGGTGAGCGAGGTTTGAACTCCAGCTCAATTGTCAGCTCATTGTGAACGTTGGTCAGTGGTGGATAAGCCACAAAAGAATTACCTGCCCTGAAGGAAGGAGCTGTGATTAAGACACCTGTGAGGCAAAAAAAAAAAAGGCAGGTAATGAGAGTCAGGTTTACAATTTTGTAGCCTACATGGTGTTAGTTAAAGCGAGGATACCGGAGAAGTAGTTCTACAGAAATATTTGATCTGCCTGATCCCCAAGCGCTAAATGCCCAGCGAGGCCGCCACACCTCAAATACCAATCTCCACTGTGATATTAAGGATGGACAACAAATGCTGGCCTTGCCAGCGATGCCCAAGTCCCATGAAAGAATAAAAGAAAAGCAGGTGGTGGTCTTCTGAGTTGGAGAGTAATGCACATTATTAGGGTAATAGAAATCAAACTTGGCTTTGCACAGGACTACCTGATCTCGGAGTAGTAGGAGTTGACATTGATTGACAAAAATGGGCAAAATAAAGATGATTTTTTAAAATTAAAAATGTAAGGTATTTGGAATCATTTTGTTTTCACTGCAAGCTCTGAGCTATTATTTTAATAAGTTAGCAGTATTAAAAAAACACAGCTGAAACGTTAGTTAGTTATTGTTAAGTTAGTCAGTGTGGAATAACCCTCTTGTCTTGTAATTAAAACTAAAAGGAGAGACTCACCATCCATACATTTTGGCCCTTGTTTGCCCAGGTGGCATCGGCAGTTATATCCAAGGCCATCTGGTTTGTTCACACAAGTTGCATCTGATCCACAGGCCTCTGCAGACCCAAACCACAAACAGGCGTCATCAACTTCATCATAGAACACTGACATTGCTAGACTTTTCTAAACAGAGAAGTTTATCCCGTTTGCCCTTCCTTAGTTTCCACAAATTAGATCACTGTAGAACTCTTCAGGCCAGAGGCCCGACAGCGGCCTTGCTTGTAAGACCTCTGCCAACACTTGGATAAATAGCCAGTGGAATCTCTTCATCATCTTCTCATAATGACACTGCTTAGAACAGGAGCTCATTCCATGAAGAATAAAGAAGACCGGTCTATACCACTCTAGCAGTAGGGTCCTAGTCTCTACGATTCTTATTGGATAGCATTCTTCAGTTGTGAAACAAAGGGATCACTAACCATCTTGAATAATTTTCTTTGTAGTTACTAAATCTTTGCCCAGCACAGCTACCTCCCTGACCCAACAATCTTGGAAGAGAAAGAATACTTATTTTCTCAGAAGTTCTTTGATCTTTTCAAGTTTACTGTTTTTACTACAACTCTGTCTTCGAAGACAACTGGTTGACCACTTGGAGACACTGTGATGGTACAGGCACGTTTAAAAGAACTTGCATTGATGTGGCATTTTCACATCCTCATAGCTGCGCAAAGCACTTCACAATTAATTATTTTCAAAATGCAGTTACTGCTGTTCTGTAGTACATGCACCAGCCAATGTGTATACAACAAGGCTCCACAAACAGCAAGGTGATAAATAATTAGTTAATCTAGGAACACAGGAACAGGAGAAGGCCATTTAACCCTTTGAGCCTGCTCCACCCATTCAATAAGATCATGGCTGATCTGGTTGCGGTCTCAGCTCCACTTTCCTGTCTGCCCTCCATAACCCTTGACTCCCTTGCATAACAAAATCTGTCCAACTTTACCTTGAATAAATTCAGTGAGCCAGCTTCTGCTACTTTCTGGGGAAGAGAATTTCACACACCAATGACTCTTTTGGAAAAAAAAAAATTCTCTTCATTTGTCTTCAAAGGGAGACCTCTTATTTTTAAACGATGTCCCTGGATTTTAGTCTCCCCTACAAGAGGAAATATCCTCCAGGTACCCACCCTATCAAGTCCCATCAGGATCTTATATGTTTCAAGAAGGACACCTTTAATCTACTTCAATTGTGTTGGTTGAGGGATAAATGTTGACCAGGGCATCAGAAGAAAAGCCCTGCTGCTTTATAACCTAATCAGACACACAGGACTTAGTTTAATCTCCCATGCAAAAAAAACAGCTCTTCGGGCAATTCAGCACTCCCTTCGTATTGCACTAGAGTTTCAACCCAGAGTGGGGCTTGAACCCACACCTCTGACTTAGGGGTAAGTGCTACCAGTTTGCTGAGCAGACACTCTGAGACCAAAACCTCTCGTCCACCTAATGGAGAAGACATTGTGTACAGTCTTTCCCCAGCTGTTCAATAACAATTATTTTGAAAGCGAGGTGAAATCAGGGTCAGTATTATGTTTGCCCTCCTGACAGTCAAAACCAGGTGAAACTACCTGAGTATTATCTTTTACGTTCATTGGCGCCAGCTGCAGTTCTAAATACACATTTACCTGGGTGACAGTGCAAAGCCAGTGAATGTTCACAGTTGCTCCCAGTATATCCCCTCCTACACTGACACGCATAGCTGCTAGTCTCAGAGTCGACACATTGACCTCCATTCTGAAAAACATCAAAGTTGCTGCATTAATAAATCATAAATCCTCAATAATGACATCAGCCTATAACAATGATTAACCGATTGTAGTGACATTATCCATTAATGTTCCTTATCATTGTAAAATGTTAACTAGAAAATTGACAGGACTGTCACAGTGCTGTATTCTAAGCACAGCTGCACATATCTCTGGAATTTAACAATTGCAGCAAGTCAGGCTTAACATCAAAATGATTGCAAGTGTGCAAAATTATGTGTGCATTTAACTTTCTTTGCTATGCACCCTGATGAATGATTTGAGACCAATAAACAAGGATGTTTAACTGAAGTGATTTAAAAGAGCCTCATATCTTGCACCACTAAATGACAGCTGATCAGATTGAAATCAAGCAACGAACTTGGGGGTCAGGACTGTACATTCTGCAATACACAAGGTGTCACAGTTGTGTGGGATAGGCAGGATGGATCGAAGGATCTCTATGTGTCCATCATTGCTCGTATATTCACTTCCCTTTGCAAAGTCAGAAACACCACAATCTGGAGCGGTAGGAACTAGTTTACTGGGAGAGAGGTAATTCCCTAAAAACATCCTTTCACTCCACGAAGATTTATCTTAGTTGACGAAGGCCTTGAAACATACAGAATCGATTGTATTTGTGTTTTTTTCTGAACTGGAGAAACTTTGTGTTTTTGAGCCTTGAAATGAAGCCCCCACAGTGATCTTGCAGAGGTGTGTAAGTTGAATGGGACAGGTTAATCCAAAACATTACTTTCAATTGAAAGAGTAGGACAAGGGAATAAGGGTTGAAACTAGCGGAATTAATCACTTGAAATGGACCTTCAGATTCACTGATGGAGGCAAAAACTCTAGAATCGTTTAAGAGATAATTTGATTTAGTGCTGGGGGAAAGGAGGGGTGCAGACTGTGAAATCTCTCTGAATGGATGAATTAAGATGGCTGGTTTCCCTGAATTGATCGGCTGAATGGCCTTCTCATCGACAAGTCCCTTGCGATTTTTCTGAGACATTTTGTTAGCTGGTGCAGACCCTGGCTGGAGTAAAACTGATTTTTTTCAGGGATTATGTAGTAATAAAAATAAACCTGCTTTACTTTCTAACCAATTGGAATCTCTTCTACATCACCTGTGTCTATTTCATGTTCCACAACGTCTTATGAGTATTAACCCTCAATGATTCCCTTCAATTTTAGAGATCATTAACTCAAAATAAAGATGCTGTCCACAATGTGCACATTTCCTGATTCAATGACTTGTTACATCAATTGACTAAGTTGTAATACATATGATCTCCCTTCCCTGTGGAAACATCCATCAACCAAAAGTCCAACCTTTTAATGATACTTGGGTTAACTACAAAGGCCAATAATCAACCTGGCATCTGGAACTAACAGAAAGATCTACTCTGTAACCAGGAAGGCCATGTTCTCTTCTGGATTCCACATGAAGTTATTGTATGTGCTCATGAATTCATGCCATGTACACATGGCTCATCCCTTCCCCTCATGACATTAAAGCAATTACCCTGATATCATCATTAACTCCAGAAGAATGGGTTTATTCAACTCCTATTTAGAGTAGAAATTTAGAGTAGAAATACCAATTGGTGCAAATATACAACTAATGTAAGTTCATTTTGCAACCAAATTATAAGGCATAATGGGCCTTGTAATATTTCAAGATCTTAGCAAAGTGCTCCTTTGCTGATGCAGCACTCTTTAACCCCATGGGTGTGTGTCTGGTAATAACATTATGCTCCCATTATTTTCCAGAAGATTTCCTATCTTAACTAAGCTGATGGAGGTGGTGCTGAAAGAGGCCTAGTTGTTTCTCATCACTTGGGAAGCCAATAATGAGAGGATAGTTGACTCCACGTCAGGCTTGCAGACTTCCTATTAGAGGACTGCACTGGGGGATCTTAAAGGAAGTTACTTATCCCCTACTTCAGCCAGGAAATGAAATGTTGGATGGAAAGCTTGTTCAAAAAAGGGATATGAAAATGCAGCAACAAACTCCCTGATGCTGTGAAAATAATTTTTCACTTGACAATCAATCACTGTACCCTCATCTAAACAGCCCTGTTGATGTCTTGTACCTTGCAAGGGTTGTCTTTGCAGGTTGGGCAGTTGGATATTCCTCTCGCTTTTAGTCCTGGAGCTGAGAAGATCACCTCATCACCTTGAATTATGAGCTGACGGATACAGCCTAGTCAGAGAGAAGAGTGAGTCAGCTGAAATATTGACATTGTATTATTTGTTCTGCAAACATAAGCATTAATGTTTACTAAGAGGTTTCTTTTCCACAATTGATAATAGAATTCAAAGACATATTTTCCTCTACTAAAAGCAACATGACGGTCAATGGGAGCTCTGTGAATGGTTCTAGCACAATAGCTATCTGACATCACACACACAACCCTTTGGCATTATAAAACACTGTGGCTCCTGCTGATGCAAAATGGCCACTGAGACCAGTTATAAAAACGGAAAGGGCCGGAAATACTTAACAGGTCAGACAGCAGCTGAGGAGACAGAAGCAGAGTCAATGTTTCAGGTTGATGGCCTTTCACCAGATGTTGGAGAATGGACAGTTTCTAAGAAAGTGCACAGTCAGGGGAGATGGGAGAGGGCGGTAAGTTTGGAGAAATGGAATGAGGAAAGAATGAATGATAGGGGCAGGTTCATGATAGGGTGGACGGCAGGAAGGGTTCACTGACACAAGGGAAAATAATGCTACCTGTCCAGAGGAATGCCCTCCACCAGCAGCTTCTGCCTTCATTTCAGACTTGAGGATTTGGTTTTGCTGTAATTGGTTGTGGCATTCTCAAAGCTCGGGGAGGTGAGGGCAGTGCTGCAGTGAGCCAGAGACCGCCAATCGGGGAACAGCTGGACTGGCACAAACCACCAGTCATGGAGCAACATTGATGCATACTGGCAGGCAGGTCACCTGACCCTCCCTCACTCAACACCCCAACCCCCCGCCCTGCCCCGCCAACGATGAGGAACAGAAACAAAAAGGGAAATGCAGTATTACTGTGAAAGACGGTTTGGGGGAGGGGGGTGGATGGTGGGGTGGGGAAGGAGCACGATAGTTTGTCCACTACCAATTTCGAAAAATAAAAATTAAAATTTTGTAGCATTCAATCGTGCCCCAGTGGATGTTGTGCTAAAATTAAAATAAAACCAAGGTGACTGTGAGTCTAACCGACAAATGGGTTCAGACAAAAATATAAAGCTTGCAGCCAATTGCGCCAATTATATTTTAGCGGAAGCAAAATACCGCGGATGCTGGAAATCTTAGATAATAAGAGAAAATGCTAGAAAAACTCAGCAGGTCTGGCAGCATCTGTGGAGAGAGAAACAGAGTTAACGTTTCCAGTTCATATGACTTCTTCGAGAGAGACAGAGTGCGAAAGGGGGGGAGTGAGAAACAGAGTGGGGGAAGGGGGCAAAATGAGAGAGACAGAGTGGAGAAATGGGGAAAGTGAGAGAGAAGATTGGGGAAAGGGGGGAGAGTGGGAGAAACAGAGTGAGAAAGGGGGGAGAGTGAGAGAGACAGAGTAGAAAGGGGGAGAGTGAGAGAGTGAGAAAGGGGAGAGTGAGAGAGACAGAGTGAGAAAGGGGAGAATGAGAGAGACAGAGTGAGAAAAGGGGGAGAGTGAGAGAGAGTAGAAAGGGGGAGAGTGAGAGACACAGAGCGAGAAAGGGGGAGAGTGAGAGAGACAGTGAGAAAGGGGGAGAGTGAGAGAGACAGAGCGAGAAATGGGGGAAGGGGGGAGAGAGAGAGATAGGGTGGCCACCTGCTGCTTGTGGACATTGAATGAATCAGTTGGGTTTTTTACGACAATTCTGTAGTTTCATGGTCACCATTACTAAGAGTAGCTTTTTATTGCAGATTTAATTCATTCATTGAATTTAAATCCCCCAGCTACAATGGTGGGATTTAAACTCATAACTCTGGATTACGAATTTACAAATATGTAAACCAAAGGAATGAAAATTGTGAAAACTATTTAAGACCAAAGGGACAGTGATTTGCCCTTATCTCCCCAAGGTGTAGTGATTAATTATAGCTTCAACATCACAACACCTACTGTTTTAGGTCTTTGAAGCAATAATTAATTATAGGTAGACTTTGGGAGGTGGAAACTGGTAGTGGAGGGAAGCCAGTCTTTATATTGTTGCCATGGTTACCTCTCGGCCTTTGCTAGTGTCGACTAATGGGGTGCAGGACAGCTGTTTCCTGATGATTGGAAGGAGCTCACATACAAAACCTGATCTGGAGGAGCGAGCTTGGCAACTTCAACTCACTAAACTCTGAATGGGAGTCATGCCACCTCGGAACATACTGTGCTGCGCTAGATGTAAAACTTGAATGCGAAAGCAGCTGCCAACAATGGTCCTTGGGGATCTTTTAACAGTCGACTTAAAACTCTGTATAGTCATTTTCTGAACAGCTTTCTCACCCATAAACCCACTGTTGCTTCCAGTGACTTTTGAAATGTTATCAAAATCGGGGTATCCACCGACATACAGCTCTTCATTCAAATCCAGGCCGCGGAAATTTCCCTAAAATGAGAGTAAAATATTTTAATTGGACGAAATAGAAACATGAGGAACGTGAAAAAATGGTTCTTTCTTCTAAAGGAACACCACAGATTACCAGACAATGTGATGGACATCGTTGCAGGGTGGCCGAGTTGTACTATTAATGATAGAGTTGAACTGCAGACACTTCTTGGGTGGAAAGATTAAGGTTGTTTACAAAATACTCAACAGCAACTATACGCGCGCTCTCAACTCCAACTCTACACTGACGCTGAGGCAACCCACGCTACTCTCCTATTGGTTACTACAGATCATGTGATCTCTCCTAACAAGTATTATTCTTAAAGGTACATTAGACACTAAATAAAACCATAATTACTATAGGCATGTTTAAAATAATGAAAGAATGGAATAAGGTAAATCGAGACAGGCTGCTTCCAGTAGTTGCGGGGTCAAAATATGAGTGGCCATAGATATAAGATTGAATGGGAGATTTAGAACAGAGAGAAGGAGAGTCTTCTCCACACCGAGAGTTGTGAGGCGGTGGAATTTATGTCCGGAGTTAGTGACTGAGGCAGAAACTGTGACAACACTGAAAATTAGGTGGATGCAGGAAAACAAGTAGACAGGTTACGGGAACAGGGGAGCAGGGTATTTTCCAGGACCGTCCTGTAATTTGGCCTTTTGCCCCACCTCCTGGGCTGTGAATTTTTCTTCCCCAGGCTAGCTTGGCATTGGACAGCTTTTCGCTGCTGATTGGTTTGCCTTTCAGTGCCCCAATTGGCCATTTGGTCAGAATGCTCTGATTGGTTAATCAGGGATTCCAGGGAAGCGCACCATTTGACCCCACACTTTCATGTGCATGGCAAAATGGAGGTTCCTGTTTAGATTAATTCATTTGGTTTAAAAAAAATTAGCTTTTCCAAAAATGTATAAAAGTCGCTCTGAAAATAATCAGTGACTTTGGTTTGAAGATGAAATGTTTGCAAAAGGATTGGGGGTAATCGTGGTAATCTGGGGTAATTTCTCGCTCCCTCTCTCTCCCTTTCCCAGTCCCTCTCTCTCGCCCTCGTCTCCCTTTCCCAGTCCCTCTCTCTCGCCCTCGTCTCCCTTTCCCACTCCCTCTCTCTCCCTCGTCTCCCTTTCCCACTCCCTCTCTCTCTCTCCAAAACAAAAACAAAAATACCTGGAAAAACTCAGCAGGTCTGGCAGCATCTGCGGAGAGGAACACAGTTAACGTTTCGAGTCCGTACGACTCTTCAACAGAACTAATTTTTAAAAAAAAATTCTCTCTCCCTCCTCTGTCTCCCTTTCACTCTCCGTCTCTCTCTCCCACTGTCTCTCTCTCTTTCTCCTCCCTTTCCAACTGTCTCTCTTTCTCCTCCCTCTCCCAGTCTCTCTCTTTCTCCTCCCTCTCCCAGTCTCTCTCTCTCTTTCTCCTCCCTCTCCCAATCTCTCTCTCTTTCTCCTCCCTCTCCCAATCTCTCTCTTTCTCCTCCCTCTCCCAATCCCTGTCTCTCTTTCTCCTCCCTCTCCCAATCTCTCTCTCTTTCTCCTCCCTCTCCCAATCTCTCTCTCGCTTTCTCCTCCCTCTCCCAATCTCTCTCTCTCTTTCTCCTCCCTCTCCCAATCTCTCTCTCTCTTTCTCCTCCCTCTCCCAATCTCTCTCTCGCTTTCTCCTCCCTCTCCCAATCTCTCTCTCTCTCCTCCCTCTCCCAATCTCTCTTTCTCCTCCCTCTCCCAATCTCTCTTTCTCCTCCCTCTCCCAATCTCTCTCTTTCTCCTCCCTCTCCCAATCTCTCTCTTTCTCCTCCCTCTCCCAATCTCTCTCTCTCTTTCTCCTCCCTCTCCCAATCTCTCTTTCTCCTCCCTCTCCCAATCTCTCTCTCTTTCTCCTCCCTCTCCCAGTCTCTCTCTTTCTCCTCCCTCTCCCAGTCTCTCTCTCTCTTTCTCCTCCCTCTCCCAATCTCTCTCTCTTTCTCCTCCCTCTCCCAATCTCTCTCTTTCTCCTCCCTCTCCCAATCCCTGTCTCTCTTTCTCCTCCCTCTCCCAATCTCTCTCTCTTTCTCCTCCCTCTCCCAATCTCTCTCTCGCTTTCTCCTCCCTCTCCCAATCTCTCTCTCTCTTTCTCCTCCCTCTCCCAATCTCTCTCTCTCTTTCTCCTCCCTCTCCCAATCTCTCTCTCTCTTTCTCCTCCCTCTCCCAATCTCTCTCTCGCTTTCTCCTCCCTCTCCCAATCTCTCTCTCTCTCCTCCCTCTCCCAATCTCTCTTTCTCCTCCCTCTCCCAATCTCTCTTTCTCCTCCCTCTCCCAATCTCTCTCTTTCTCCTCCCTCTCCCAATCTCTCTCTTTCTCCTCCCTCTCCCAATCTCTCTCTCTCTTTCTCCTCCCTCTCCCAATCTCTCTTTCTCCTCCCTCTCCCAATCTCTCTTTCTCCTCCCTCTCCCAATCTCTCTCTCTTTCTCCTCCCTCTCCCAATCTCTCTCTTTCTCCTCCCTCTCCCAATCTCTCTCTCTTTCTCCTCCCTCTCCCAATCTCTCTCTTTCTCCTCCCTCTCCCAATCTCTCTCTCTCCTCCCTCTCCCAATCTCTCTCTCTCTTTCTCTTCCCTTTCCCAATCTCTCTCTCTCTCTTTTCCCTCTCTCTCCTCTCTTTCTGTCCCTCTCTCCTCTCTTTCTGTCCCTCTCTCCTCTCTTTCTGTCCCTCTCTCCTCTCTTCCCCACTTTCTCTCTCTCTCATCTCTAACTCCTATAAAAATAACCTATATAACCTCCAAAAATTTCACTACCCGTGTCACTGCCCGATTTTTTCATAAACATTTTGCCTTCAAATCGAAGACATCGATGTTTCTTTCAGAGTGATTTCCCTACAGTTATGTAAAAGGTGATTTCTTTTTAGCCGAGTGAATTCACCTAAACAGGAACCTCCATTGCACCATGTGCACAAAGTGCGATCAGACTGAGTGCACCCCTGGAATCCCTGATTAACCAGAGCATTCTGACCGAATGACCAATCGGAGTATTCTGACCGAATGGCCAATCAGAGCGTTCTGAACGAATGGCCAATCAGAGCGTTCTGAACGAATGGCCAATCAGAGCGTTCTGAACGAATGGCCAATCAGAGCGTTCTGAAAGGCGAACCAATCGGGACAGTGAAAAGCTGTCCAATGCCAAACTAGTTTGGGAAAGAAAAATTCACTCTCGGGCCGTGCCTTCTCAGGATGTGTTTTGTCCTGGAATTCCTCTGTCATGCCTTTCTGTGTGTTTGTGCATGTGTCTGCTCCAGAAATACTGTGATCTTTGCTTGGGGCTTTTCAGCATGTGTCCAGTGGATGTTGTACTGAGCGGCTTAGGTACCTGCTGTCATGATTCCCCCCACCTACCTCCCAACCCCTCCCCTGCTCACAGAGGTCTGCCAGCCCACCACACTGCCCTCCCAGTGCCCCTTAACTTATTCCCCAAGAATTGGTCACCCTGCAGGGAAGGTAAATGTGATCTGAACTATTTACTCATGTGAATGGTAATTGATAACATCGATTACTTGGGCCGAATGGCCTATTGTTATTTTAATTTATTTCTCTGTGCTTATGTCCTCATTTAAATCAAATTGAATTGCATTTGTTCTGTGGATTTTTGATTGTGCAGAGGTTCAATTCTGCTTCATATTTTAGAGGCATTCAGTGCCAAGGTCAGGAATTTTAGGTCACGCACAAGGCTAATTAAAGTTCCCTCCACTCTGTCCCGACCTCCAAAGAGCACATTGTACTGTACCAGTGGGGCATTTTCCCATTTCCTGTACAGCAGCAATTCTCTGAGGCTGCTGCAATTTAGCACCTAGTTAGAGGCAGCCACACACTGTGAGCACACGCTCACCAGGAACTGGATGGAGACTGCCCAAACACATTTCACACCAGGCCATCAGTCTGAAGTGGATGTGAATGCCTGTCCCAAAGGCGAGATGTCAGTGTCTGAGCCTCCACAGCACACGTGCAGCCCTAGAACAATTTTGTTTCTGAGCTGCGAAATAGTTCCTGAATTCCAACTTCACTGCCAGTCCAGCGACAGCATAATGGCATCCCAATAGACTTTCCGAATCTTAAAACAATGCACTTTCAGCTCATTTTAAATTGTCATTAGTATAATTCCCACTCCTAATTTGAGTAATGAAGTAATACGGGGAGAGAGTAAACACGATGTAGCCTTGATAGAACCACAATGATCAGAAGTGTAGGCTTTTAACAGCAAAAGTTCCAATAATTTAGAAAGATTGAATCACTTCATTTGCTCCGGGGCAAAGCTATTACGGGATGTTATGTGAAGAAATGGAAGACAATTTCGGGGAAAGGAAAATTCCAAACCGAAGGCTGCACTTCAAACATTTGTAACCAGATACTTGTCACATTGCATGTGCTAATGTTCACCCGAGTGCGAGGGATTGGCCATGGCTCAGTGGTAGCACTCTCACCTCTGACTCAGATAGTTGTCGGTCAGAGTCTCACTCCAGACCCAAGCGCATCAGACCAGTGCAGTACTGAGGAAGAGCTGCACTGTCAGGCATGCTGTCTTCCGAATGAGCTGTTTGATCTTTCACATGAATCTGAAAGGGCCTAAGAGCAGGGGAGTTCTCCTGGTGTCCCGGTCAACATTTACACCTCAACTAACACTTAAATTCTGATTATCTAGTCATTATCACATTGCTGTTTGTGGGAGCTTGCTGCGAGAAAATTGATTGCCACGTTTCCTGCATTAAAACAGTGACTACACTTCAAAAGTACTTCACTGGCCACAAAGCACTCTAGAATTTCCTTAGGTTGTGGAAGGTACTATTTAAATCTTTCTTTCCTGAGGAGGAAAGGAAGAATGTGCATTTATATAGCACCTCAACACACCCTCAGAACATGGAGAAGTGACTTCACTTTTAATTAATTACTTTTGAAGTGCAGTCGCTCTTGTCATATACGTAAAATAGAGAAAATAACCAGTTAATCTGTTTTTAGTGGTGCTGGTTAAAGGAGACATGTTGGTCAAGGCACCAGGAGAGTTCATAGTTATTCTTTGAACATTACCTGAATAAGCAGATGGTACAATATCTCTTCTGAAACACTGGAATAACTCAGCGCTCCCGCACTGCTCCGAAGTGTCACTTTAGATTATGTAATCCTGGAGTGGGACTTGGACCCACAACCTTCTGACTCAAGAGGCGGGTTACCTGAGCCAGGTTGGCTCTTTTGAAGAACTCCAAGTGCCCAACAGGCAGTGCAAACATCCACAATACAAACATTGACACAAAGCAGTCAGGCACTCAAAACTCACCCTCAACATCTGAAATACTGATCACACTATTACTGTTTCTCTTACCTGAGAACTCCCGTTGACAGGCAGGTCGTTGTCTACAAACAGTGAGCCCTGAGTCAAGTTCCGATATAGAACCACAGTGTGGTACTCCCCCAGAGAAATGGGGTTAGGGTGGCGAATGGTGGCCATGCCAGAACCCACATTGAACCTTTGGAAGGAAGCAAGTGCATTAATGTTACATATCAGGAAACTGTGCGGGAATGTAATTATCAGTGAGTGTGAATGGGTGCAAAGAGTGTATGAAATTATTAACAAGGTATGCTGTAAGACTCCTTTAAGGTAATCCTGCAATGGACATGCATAGCTGCTCTTTCATGATTTAGTCCCACCTCTTTGCTGCAGTTTCTTTATGTAATATATTAGAATTGGAAGGCACCATTGTACAAAAATGCTCATGTAACAGTATTTTGGAGGGTTTGTTATACACTGGAGTCTGTGAAAGGTGTTGGCAAGACTCCTGCCGGATAATATATTGATAATGAGACCATCTGCTGGATTCAAATCAAACTTCAACATTTGGGGTCAAGCAACACCAGAAGGCAGTGCCGATAGGTCCATGTGGCAGAAAATGACCCTTTAGCCAATGCAATGCTTGTATCTTAGTGCAGATGACTTGTTGATCAGCACGAGCTTGGTGTACCAATCTGCATGGTCACCCAATGAGGGAAGCCTGCATAAACTCTGAAAAACTTCGTTATAAACTATAGAAACAAAGATGGAACGAAAGTTTGGTTCATCACAGCCCTCCTTGGTGGAAGGAAAGAAATAAGGATGTAACCCTGAAACTCTAGTCTCCCCTGATAGAGGGGAGAGATGGACAGGTAGAGATGGGAAGGTAGTTTATTCGTATTAGTGAAGATAACTTTATTTCTGGATGATCAGATAGTGTCATTGTTTTTTTTCTTTATTCTTTCATGGGATGTGGGCATCACTGGCAAAGCCAGCATTTCTTCCCTTCAACTGAGTTGTCTTGCTAGGCCATTACAGAGGCTGTTAAAGAGCCACATGTAGGCCAGACCAGATAAGGATGGCAGATTTCCTTCCCTAAAGGACATTAGCGAACTAGATGGGTCTTTATGACAATCGATGATAGTTTCATTGTCACCATTACTGAGATTTATGATTTATGAACTGAATTTAAATTCCACCAGCCGCCATGGTGGGATTTGAACCCATGTTCCCCAGAGCATTAGCCTGGACCTCAGGATTACTAGTTCAATGACATTACCACGACATCACCATCTCCCCCTATAGGTTTGGTTTGCTCCAGGATTGATGGGTGTGTGTGTTTACTATTCTTGTAAACCTGTTCATTATCTTACCCAAGATTTTAAACATCCAATGTTCTATACACGTAACTGAACCAAAGCACTATCATTACCTGAATTCAGGGCGACCTCCCACTAACGCAAATGAGATGAAATCTGCTCCAGTTGTTTGTTTCTGGCCATTGTATATAATCATACCTGAAACACAGAGAATGAGAGCGGGGTCAACGTAAGGAGTATCACTGCCGATGGAATTGTACAGATGCATTGCTTCAATGCAATGTACAGACGAGGTTTATGAGGGCTTTCCAGGACTGGGAAATTACAGCTATGATGGAAGATTGGATAGGCTGGAGCTGTTCTTGGAACAGAGGTGACTGAAGGGAGATTTGATTGAAGTGTACACAAGGTTATGAGATGCCTGGATAGAGTGAATGTCTATTTTCCTTAGCAGGGAGGCCAGTGACTAGGGGGTCATAGATTTAAAGTGATTGGTAGAAAGATTAGAGAGGAGATGAGGAAAAACTTTTTCACCCAGAGGGTGGTAGGAGTTTAAACTCACTGCCTGAAAGGATGGTAGAGGCAGAAACCGTCAACTCATTTCAAAGGTGTCTGGATATGCACCTGAAGTTCCGGAACGTCCAGGGCTATGGACAAAATGCTGGAAAATGGGATTAGGCTGGGTGGCTTGTTTTATTGCCGGCACAGACATGATGGGCGGAGCCGCCTCCTGTGTGCTGCAAATATTTCTACATTCTCTAAACTTTCTAAATATTTGAAAAGGAGGAATGTGAAAGGATGTGGGGAGAGGGCACGGCAGAGGCAGTATGTAAATTGCTCCTTAGGAGATGGGCCTAACCTCATTACAGCCTTAGTTCAAACAAAACAGCTGAACTCCTGAGGTGAGGTGAGAGTGACTGCCCTTGATATCAAGGCAGAATTTGACCGAGTGTAGCATCAAGGAGCCCTAGCAAAACTGGAGTCAGTGGGAATCAGGGGGAAAACACTTGGCTAGTCATACCTAGCACAAAGGTAGATGGTTGTGATTGTTGGATGTCAATCATCTCAGCTCCAGGACATCACTGCATGAGTTCCTCAGGGTTGTGTCCTAGGCCCAACCATCTTCAGCTGCTTCATCAGTGACGTTCCCTCCATCATAAGGTCAGGAGTGGGGATGTTCACTGATGATTGCGCAATGTTCAGCACCATTCATGACTCCTCAGATACTGAAGCAGTCCATGTCCAAATGCAGCAAGACATGGACAATACCCAGGCTTGGGCTGACAAGTGGCAAGTAAAATTTGTGCCACCCAAGTGTCAGGCAATGACCATCTTCAACAAGAGAGAATCCAACCATCGCCCCTTGATATTCAATGGCATTACCATCACTGAATCCCCCACTATCAACATCCTGGGGTTACCATTGACCAGAAACTGAACTGGATGAGCCATATAAATACTGTGGCGACAAGAGAAGGTCAGAGGCTAGGAATCCTACGGTGAGTAACTCACCTCCTGACTCCCCAAAGCCTGTCCACCTTCTGCAAGACACAAGTCAGGAGTGTGATGGAATACTCTCCACTTGCTTGGATGAGTGCAGCTCCAACAATACTCAAGAAGCTTGACACCATCCAGGACAAAGCAGCCTGCTTGATTGGCACCCCATCCACAAACATTCACTCCCTCCACCACCAATGCACAGTAACAGCAGTGTGTACCATCTACAAGGTGCACTGCAGGAATTCACCGAGGCTCATCAGACAGCACCTTCCAAACCCACGATCATTACCATCTAGAAGGGCAGGGGCAGCAGATGCATGGGAATACCATCACCTGGAATTTCCCCTCCAATCCACTCATCATCCTGACTTGAAAATATATCGCCATTCCTTCACCGTCGCTGGGTCAAAATTTTGGAACTCTCTCCCTAACAGCACTGTGGATGTGCCTACATCACATGGACTGCAGCGGTTCAAGAAGGCAGCTCACCATCACCTTCTCAAGGGCAATTAGGGATGGGCAATAAATGCTGGCATAGCCAGCGATGCCCACATCCTGTGAATGAATAAAAAAAATTGCTTTCTTCTGTGCTGTAACGATTCTGTGCTTCGGGTTCATTGTTAAGGATTGTAATTTTTGCATTCTGAGATCAATTATAGAGGTGCGATTGGGCAGGGAACCAGAACAGGTTACACTACCAAGTTCTGCGGCATGTGTCCGCTCCCCTACATTTCACTTATGTCTCGATCTCAGCCATGTTGCTATGGAGTGGAGGCTGACCACGTGTCCATCAAGAAAAGCAGATGGAGTTGGAGCTGGAATGCCGTGTACAGTTTTGGCCTCCATACCTAAGGAAGGATATACTTGCATTGGAGGCGGTACAGCGAAGGATCACTAGATTGGTTCCTGGGATGAGGGGGTTGGCCGATGAGGAGGGGCTGAGTAAATTGCACCTATACTCTCTGGAGTTTAGAAGAATGAGGCGTGATCTCATTGAAACAAACAGGATTCTGAAGGGGCTTGACAAGGGGTTATTCCCCCTGATTTGGCAATCAAAAACATGGGGGTCACAGCCTCAGGATAAGGGATCAATCAATTAAGACTGGGATGAGGAGAAATTACTTCAAAGGGTGATTAAATCTTTGGAATTCTCTACCCCAGAAGTTTGTGGATGCCCCATCATTAAATATATTTAAAACTGAGGTCGGCAGATATTTGGTCTCTCAGGAAATCAAAGGATTTGGGGATTGTGCAACGAGGGGGAGTTGAAGCCCAGGATCAGTCATAATCTTATTGAATGGGAGAGCAGGCTCGACAGTCCCTATGGTCTACTCCTGCTCCTATTTCTTACAACCTTATGAGCTGAAGCAAGAGATCAGCCACCTTTTAGCCTGAATGCAGGAGCTCAGCTGACTGGCTCTGTAAGCTAGGGAGACACAATAGTGCTAAGCGGAGGAGAGAAAGAAACCCCAAACCAAATGCTGAAGAGGTTGCCTGGCAACACATTGAAGCCTATCAGAGACCAAAGTGGTTTAATTCAGCCCAAGCCAGTCAGGCTGAAGTAATTAATGCTCTTCAATAATTAATTGTTTTGCTTTCAACAAATAGGGCTGGATGAGATGAACCTTGTATTATTGCCTCAGCTGCTCAGTGGGAAGTGCTACACTGGACAGTAGTTTGGTAACAAAATCCTCTTTTCGCAGAGCAATACAATTATGGAATTTAGTCATCTGATAAAGTAAAAAACAAAGGCATAAACATATTCAGAAGATCAGCTGAGGCTAAATACAAAATAGCTTTGTGCCCAAGACATTATAGGCAACACAGAGGCAGGCAATGGGTTTAGAAGCATTAACATGGGCTTTTGAGTAGAGCAGCAGAATGTGTAATAAATTCAAACCAATCCTCGGTATCCACATGAAAGTCACCCCATCTTGTAACTGGTTTAAATCGGAACTTTAAAAGCACAAACATTATTTTCCCCAAAAAACTCCTTACTTGGATTAATATATTCACTAAACCTGATCCGCCTCCTTTTCAATCTTTGTATGAACGCCTACTCGAGCAATTAGCAATTTAATTTCAGATTACGTAATTAGAATACTAAAATGCACTTTTCTCCAGTATTTGGAGTATTCCAGTATTCATTCATGGGATGTGTCGCTGGCCAGGCCAGCATTTATTACCCATCTCTAATTCAGAGGGCATTTAAAAGTCAATTTATAGGCCAGACCCCAGGTAAGGATCGCAGACTTCCTTCCCTAAAGGACATTAGTGAACAATCAACAATGGTTTCATGGTCATCAATGGGCTTTTAATTCCAGATTTTTATTGAATTCAAATTCCACCATCTGCCATGGCAGGATTTGAACCCAGGTCCTCAGATCATTACCCTGGGTGTCTGGATTACTAGTAATCTCTGGATTATCTCAGTGACAATACCATTATGCCATCACCTCCCCTGGCATTAGGCGACTTATTACATTTAATGTACTGCAGAAATGAAAAATTATCCAACTTCTTGTTCCCTCATTTAACTTTCATACATAAACATGTACATGACAATATCATTTCTCTATAATTTAATAGCCAGCCAGCTTTGAAAAGAGCAATGCCTGAAACGTTAATACAGTGTTTTGTAAAGGCATGCAGATTACTTCAAGTAGCTTTCTTGCAGATAGCAGCAACGGAAAACTTTTTCATTATCAAACCAACAAATGGTTTTAGCATTAGTAGGGTAAATGACAACTGTACCCAATGACTTCCTGTCAGTCAGGCACTGACAATACATAACCCAATCATTCCAGATTCCAGTTTGCTACTAAGGGTTGGATTTGACTAGGGTTTTGTTTCCAAATTAAACACCTGCCACTGCTGTTAAGTAGCCTTGGCTCTAGTTACACAAACAATGAATCAAACGTATTGGTGCAGGAAGAGACTTCTGGCTTGATATTGGATGTTGAATGACACAAAGGTCCAAACGAAGCAAAATTTGGTTATTCTAGGCTTCAGAAGAATTGTGACTGGTTGACATTGTATGGCAGTATTAAGACCTTTTTCCTTCTCCACTTGTCACACATGATTTCATGTGGTCAAGAGTGACCATCTGCTCCATTCAGCTGATGGGGTCAAATGATCAGGGGGTGTCTGCTCGTCATTTAGAGTAATATTGGTTAGTTGGGGAAATTGATGGGATTGAAGGCCGATAAATCCCTGGGGCCTGATAATCTGCATCCCAGAGTACTTAAGGAAGTGGCCCTAGAGACAGTGAATGCAATGGTGGTCATCTTCCGAGATTCTATAGACTCTGGAACAGTTCCTACAGATTGGAGGGTAGCTAATGTAACCCCACTATTTAAAAAGGGAGGCAGAGACAAAACAGAGAATTATAGACCAGTCAGCCTGACGTCGGTAGTGGGGAAAATTCTAGAGTCCATTATAAAAGATTTAATAGCTGTGCACGTGGAAAACAGTGGCAGAATCGGACAGAGTCAGCATGGATTTATGAAAGGGAAATCATGCTTGATAAATCTACTGAAATTTTTCGAGGTTGTAACTAGTAGAGTTGATGAGGGGGAGCCAGTGGATGTGGTTTATTTGGACTTTCAGAAGGCTTTCGACAAAGTCCCACATTAGAGATTGGCGTCTAAAATTAAAGCGTATGGGATTGAGGGTAGTGTATTGAGATGGATAGAAAACTGGTTGGAAGACAGGAAACAAAGAGTAGGAATAAATGGGTCTTTTTTTGAATGGTAGGCAGTGACTAGTGGGGTACCGCAGGGATCGGTGCTGGGACCCCAGCTATTCACAATATATATTAATGATTTAGATGACGGAATTAAATGTAATATCTCCAAATTTGCAGATAACACAAAGTTGGGTGGGAGGGTGAGCTGTGAGGAGGATGCAGAGATGCTTCAGTGTGATTTGGACAAGCTGAGTGAATGGGCAAATGCATGGCAGATGCAGTATAATGTGGATAAATGTGAGGTTATCCACTTTGGTAGAAAAAATAGGAAGGCAGATTATCTGAATGGCTATAAATTGAGAGGGGGGAATGTGCAACGAGACCTGGGTGTCCTTGTACACCAGTCGCTGAAGGTAAGCAGGCAGGTGCAGCAGGTGGTAAAGAAGGCAAATGGTATGTTGGCCTTCATAGCCAGAGGATTCGAGTACAGGAACAGGGATGTCCTGCTGCAATTGTGCAGGGCCTTGGTGAGACCTGCAGTTTTGGTCTCCTTATCTGAAGAAGGATGTACTTGCTATAGAGGGAGTGCTGCGAAGGTTTACCCTACTGATTCCTGGGATGGCGGAGCTGACATATGAGGAGAGATTGAGTCGATTAGGATTATATTCACTGGAGTTCAGAAGAATGAAGGGGGGATCTCATAGAAACCTATAAAATTCTAACAGGACTAGAGAGGGTAGATGCAGGAAGGATGTTCCCGATGATGGGGGACTCCAGAACCAGGGGTCACAGTCTGAGGATATGGGGTAGACCATTTAGGACTGAGATGAGGAGAAATTTCTTCACCCAGAGAGTGGTGAGCCTGTGAAATTCGTTACCACAGAAAGTAGTTGAGACCAAAACATTGCATGTTTTCAAGGAGTTAGATATAGCTCTTGGGGTGAAAGGGATCAAATGGTATGGGGAGAAATCGGGAGCAGGCTATTGAGTTGGATGATCAGCCATGATCATAATGAATGGCGGAGCAGGCTCGAAGGGCCAAATGGCCTACTCCTGCTCCTAGTTTCTATGTTAATCTTCTAGGATCCTAATGCCTAATTTGTTTCAGTTGAATGGCCAGCCAATGGTCAGAAAGATTTAAATGCTGGACCTATATTCACAAGGTGCAAGATAACTGCAAGGGAGGGAGACCAGTCAGCCCATCTCAGCTGAGCCATCCAAAAACACATGGCCATCCTCATCACATTATCAAACTCTATTCTCAATGAGTCTCAAGTTATGCCCAGGAGACCACACCCGTTGCATGTGTCAGTCACTCTTGACGTGAAGAATCTTTCTACTTTAAATTGGCATTTAAAGTAGGCCTCCTTGTCCTAGTATCTCTGCTTATCTCTAGTGTGAAGTGTCCTAAATGTTTTAATGGGATCTACAGTACAAGCAGATTACCGAAGGGAAATTTGGATTGATAGAGATCGTCACACATTTTCACTTCTAAGAATGTGGCCATTTTTTTCTGGCGCTACTTGTTCATTGTATTCAGGATAGCATGACTGCTGAGACAGTCAGGGAGGTGAAGTCCAATGGTTAATGAACGAGAAGGGCATTACAAATAAATTCATATCAGTCAAAATCAACCCAAAACTGTTTAGTTCTAAAAACTTACTGCCTTTCCATTCACAACACAAGCCATAGCTACATTGATGGGTGAAATAATCAATTTAAATATTTTAATTAGAATCCAAGAACATTAATAGATCAAAAATTCATATAAGCATCTCGTAAGGCATTTATGGTCTCTGTTAAACCAACGAAAGCCTTTCTTTATACCGTCATCATAGAATCATACAACACTGGAGGCCATTCAGCCCATTGACCCGCGCTGGCTCTTTGAAAGAATCAATCAATTAGTCCCACTTACCTGAAATATATGGCAGCTTTGGTAACAAATGTTAGCGCTCTGTTATGCCCCATATCATATTAGGAACAGGGGAAGGCCATTCAGCCTTGAGCCTGTTCCATCATTCAATTAGATCATTGTATTGCATTCTTATTCACGTTGCATTTGATAACAAATTAAACTGATATAAAGGTAGCAAATCTGCATAATAAGGCAAAGGTCCAAGGCTTAAAGCAGTTGATGGTCTGTTTTTTTTTAGTAGTTTTATAATGAAGCTCAGCACAATCCAAACATAAAGCACAGTTTTTGCCAATAACAGCTAGTGGAATTTGTGGAGATGCACAACAAACTCACCAGAGTACAGTAAGAGAGCTTGGATATAGAGATGGGGAAAAGAACACAAAGAAACACAAACAAAAAGTGAGAAAAACTGAACATAGGAACAAACAACAGACTATAGACTTACAGAGTGACATATCAATATGAAAAGTTTTTGTACAGGTTAAGGTTGAGAGGCAAGACTTTACAAATGTATTTACAATTTGAACAGTACTGTTCACTTTACAAAGTACCAAAAATGAAGATAACCCTGTCTGTCCTGTTGGAAGGAAGGATTGAATACATATACATATATATATACATATATATATCATGTGACATCTCAACTTGGCTGTAAGAGCCTGTGAGTTAACACATGTGCAACATGAGTTAGACCATCAGAGCCCATTGTGAAATCAGGATCGTCCCCGACTGCCCCTCCATTTTGGTTGATATCTAAAGAGTAAGTGCCGATGACACCATTGAGCGAGCTGGTTGGGAAGAATCTTAGTTCTGAGACTGTAGGAATTTAATCAGCACTCATCATCTAAAACAAAATCAGCAACTGATGGAGCAAATCAAAACAACCACGTATATCAAACATGTTTAACTATTTATTTTCTCACAGGATCTCCTGTTGATCAGGTCCCCACAGTAATATTCTTACTGGAGGATATGGACTGTAACTGAGCTACACTCACATAGAAGGTGCAAAGATTGGCCGTTGGGCTATTTTGGTGTCAAGTGAGGAGAGGGTTAGATTCTATGTCATTTCTCCAGCTTCCACCCGCTAACACGCACTTCACACATGAAGGTTGCTTGGGTGAGTCACTGAATGGCTTTTTTACTTGAGCATAATTCAGAGCTTTTATGAGAATCACAGAGGGTAGGAATTCTTACCATCAGCTGCATCTGGGCGGAATGTTATCCTGATTTCAAACTCATGGTAGGCATCCTTTATGGTGGGCAGAGCAATGTAGGAGATGGGGTCCTGTGTGAAATATGGGATCTTACGTTCTGTAAAGACAAGAAAATGTACAAAGGTTTATTGAAGTAATAAAAAAGCCCCTCTTGAGCTTTTAACATTTAAAGTGGTTCAGCAGTAGCCTCATGGCCCCCAAGTCAAAAGGGCTTTGGTTCAAATCTCACTTTATATAATTTAGGCTGACACTTCAGTGAATTACTGAGGGAGTGCGGCACTGTCAGATGTGCAGGCTTTCAAATGAGACATTAAACCGAGGCCCTGCAAGCTCTCACAGGTGGACATCAAAGATCCCATGGCACTACTTCAAAGAAGAGCAAGGGAGTTATATCTGGTTGCCCTGGCCAATAATGTTTAGAGGAACTTGGATGTACTCTTAGGAAGGCAAATGGCATGTTGGCATTTAGTGCAAGGGGTCTTGAGTCCAAGAATAAGGAAGTCTTGCTACAATTGCATAGGACTTTGGTGAAATCGCACCTGGAGCCCTCTAACCTGTTTTGGTCTCCATATATAAGGAAGGAAGAGCTTGCCTTTGAGGCAGTATAATGAAGATTTACGAGATTGGTTCCTGGGTTGAGAGGATTGTCCTATAATGAGAGGCTGAGTAAAATAGGCCTATACTCTCTGGAGTTTAGAAGAATGAGGGGTGATCTTATTGAAATAAAAAAGGTTCTGAAAAGGCTTTTTCAGGGTAGATACTGAGGCCACAATTTTCTGGCCCCGTCATGGCGGGACCCCACTGCAGGAGATTCGGTGGCCCAGCCAAAAGTCCATTGCCTTTCTGTGGGACCGGACAATCTGGGCGGTGGGTGGGGCCAGAAAATCCCGCCCCGAGAGTTGGGGAACCCAGAACACAAGGGCACAGTATCAGGACAGGATCGATCATTTAAGGACTGAGATGAAGAGACATTTCTTCACTCAGTGGTTATGAATCCTTTGAATTCTCTACCCCAGAGGGTTGTGGATGTACCATCATTGATTATACTCAAGGCTGAGATAGACAGATGTTTGGTTCCTCAGGGAATCAAGGAATATGGGGATGGGGTAGGGAAATGGAGTTGAGGCAGAAAATCAGCCATGATCGTAATGAACGGTGGAGCAAGTTCTAGGGGATGTATGGTCTACTCCTCCTCCTATTTCTTATGTTCTTATATTGCAGCAACACACAGGGCAAATATGTTATACCTCTGACTTTCAGCATGGCGTATGCTGTTTCCATTCCCTGTTCATTCATAGCTGTGCAAACGTACGTCCCAGTATGTTCGGTGGTGGCTGATGGTATGGTCAACACGTTGTTCTCAACATACGCTCCGGGTGGGAGGTCTCCCTCAAGCTAAAAGCAAGTGCAAAAATGTGTGAACATGGAAACAGGATGCAAGCCTCCTGACAAGACTAACTCAACACCAAATATCTTATCAGCATGTTTGGTCAAAGATAGAAATTCAATGTGGGCTTGCTTATATCAATTAATAAATGATGTACCCAAAAACTAAATCAATTTCCAATTTATAATCCAAAACTACATTCCATTTCATCCCATCTCATTTTTGCCAAGAATCTTTTGCATGGGCCTTTATTGCCTTCTGGAAATCAACATAGACAACATTTGTCTACCTTAATAATGACCTCCTCAAAAAAATTCAACCAGAATAATTAGTCATGACTTCCACTTAACAAACCTATGCTGGCTCTCTCTGACCTACACATATTTGTTCAAGTGTTTAGTCGCTTGATTGCTAATGACGGACTTGGGTAGCTTCCCCACAGGCCTGTAGTTATCTCAATGATCTCTCCCACCATTCTTAAAAAAGGAGTATCAGCAATTTTGCTGTCTAATGGCACGCTTTATGAATCAAGAGATGAATCTACCCCCTCATCGACTCTGCCCAGGCTATTTAATCTTCTTAAGGGAAATTCCACATAAATGCTTTGTTAACCAATGGGTAATCAAAATTGCAGAGTATCTACCCATTCTCTAACTCACTTATATGACGTAACAACTGGCTGCTGACAGTTAAAGGAGCCATGAAATATTTCATCACCTCATTCTATGCTCTTTGTTACAACCTCCAATCCTATTCACAACCGAATATTAATCCAGTTCGTGAAGGAGTTAATCAGCTCAGTATCAGCTGCTTATGAGTTAGTGGCAAAATATTTTTTTTCATTCATTCAAAGGATGTGAGCATCGCTGGCTAGGCCAACACTTATTGCCCATCCCTAATTACCCTTGAGAAGGTGGTGGTGAGCTGCCTTCTTGATCGCTGCAGTCCATGTGGTGTAGGTACACCCACAGTGCTGTTAGGAAGGAGTTCCAGGATTTTGAAGCAGTGTCAGTGAAGGAATGGCAATATATTTCCAAGTCAGGATGGCATGTGGCTTGAAGGGGAACTTCCAGGTGGCGGTCCCATGTGTCTGCTATCCTTGTCCTTCTAGAAGGTAGCGGTTGTGGGTGTGGAAGGTGCTGCCTAAGGAGCCTTGGTGAGTTCCTGCAGTGCACCTTGTAGATGGTACACACTGCTGCCACCGTGTCGGTGGTGGAGGGAGTGAATGTTTGCGGATGTGGTGTCAATCAAGCGGGCTGCTTTGTACGGATGGTGTCGAGCTTCTTGAGTGTTGTTAGAGCTTTACTCATTCAGGCAAGTGGGGAGTATTCCATCGCACTCCTGACTTGTGCCTTGTAGTTGGTGGACAGGCTTCGGGGAGTCAGAAGGCGAGTTACTCGCTGCAGGATTCTTAGCCTCTGACCTGCTCTTGTAGCCACAGTATTTATATGGTTAGTGCAGTTCAATTCCTGGTCAATGGTAACCTCCAGGATATGCAGGATCTTCCTTTTGGACAGGGGAATGAGTGCATTTTTGACCCTACAAAGGACACATTTCTCAAAACAATATTGAAGGAAACAGATACCCAAGCAAGAAGCTACCTTATTCCAGGTGACCTCTGGTACTGGGTACCCTGAGGCTAGACATGGAAAGACTGCCGTGGATCCAACTGCTACTTCTTTGAGCTCTGGCTGAGGGGCAATCATGGGGACAGCTATAAAAACAAGAAGTATTTTGTTAACAGCGCAACATAGAAAAAGAAGTTTTAAAAACCAATTTTTGAACACACAGAACAAATGATGGGATTCAGTAAACTCCCTGACTCGGGTGTTAGTTAGAGCCTTGTACAACAGGACCACCTTTGTCTCCATTCATGTACTTCAAAGTTATGGAAAGGCCTTGTAGTTTTAAAAAATATATACTTTAATGAAATATTAATTTATGGAGGTCAGTGGTAGAAGTATGAAGAAGATTATATTTTCTGGAACAAATGCAAATTGTAGTTGTTTTTAGGGATGTGGCCAACATTGGCAAGGACACATTTATTGTCCATTCCCTAACTGTTCTGAGGCCATTAAGGATCAAGCAATTGGAGTCAACTGTTGCATACATAAATTATTGTAGAACAATGTTTGCACTTGGTTTTGCAGGGCGCAATAGCCTGGTGGTTGGTTATGGGACTGAACGAATAACTCAAAGGCATAAGTCAAATCCCATTGGAGCAAGTTGTAAAACTGAATTCAATAAATCTGGTCCTTTAAGGGCTGGCACCTAAAATGTAACCATGAAGTACCGGATTCTCGATAAAGCCCAAACTGGTTAAACTAATGCCCTTCTGTGTTATTCCTACCATGTCTGGCCTGACGTGACTCAAGTCCCACATAAAGACACATGGCTATAAGTCTTTATATCTTTATAATAGTTGGGAGATGCAATGACAAAGGTCACATACTAAGACCAAACAAGAAGAAAGTATGACATGAGTCATGTGCAAACTAACAATTCCAATAAAGTATCTGTCAATGCATGCAGAGCCTTACAGCATTCCATTAAAGCATCCCATCATCCACACACCCATATGTCATCATGGTAAACCTTAGGGAGGTTGATAATATAAAGAAGATAAAGCTTATTCTTGTTTCAACTACTTTGGGTAAAGATTCATTCTAGAGTAGGACACTCAAATGTGTGAAGAAGCATTTTAATACCAGGAATTTCACTGCAATGCATTATAGTAAAATACAATTGTGAATGAACCTTGTAGAAGTCTTGAGGTTAAGGTTAGAGTCTCTTCTCCACGTTATAAAAAGGATGTGGAAGCAGTGGGCAAAAGTGCTAAAAAGTTTAGCAAGGATGTTAGCAGAGCTCAGAGGTTAGAACCATCAGGAAAGACTCAACAGGCTGGGGTTCTTTTCTCTGGAAAGAACAGGTGGAGGGATGAAGTAATAGAGATCTTTAAATTATGAAGGGGTCTGATGGGTTTGGTGTTCAGATCATGTTACCCACTTGTTGGGGAGTCCCAAACTAGGATTAATGAATATAACATTTAGTACATTCTCACTGAAAGTTGTGGTGATGTTACTGAAAATCACGACTTTAAATGAATCATGAGTTCCCATAAGAATTAACGTTAAAGCCAGGGTTAGGTTCCTTCGGACACTTCTTACCCAGAAAACCCAATATTCAAGTTGAAATACTGTACCGTATATGTGCAGCACTGTGCATTCCTAGTTGAAATAACTTGCAAAATAAAATGCATCACTAATATAAAAGTACAATATATATCACAATTAAAATTTAAAACTTACAATACTGACCTCAGTACATTATTTTTAGATTGACCAGGCTCTAGCTAGTGGCAGTAGTTGGTCAGTGCAGTCAAGAGTTGAAGTCCTGATTATCTGCACTGATTGACTTCTGCCAGTAGATGGAGCCCAGGTCTTCAGTGTGAGTTCAGAAGCGAAGCCAGCAGGAGAGCCAAGAGGTGGCAGTCGTTAAAGAGCAGACTTCAAGGACTAAGGCAAGAACAGAGGCTGCAAGGTGAGGGTGAGAGTCGGCAAGGCAGGAGCCAACAAGGGCAGGAGCAGGAGGAAGAGCGACTGAGGTTGAGGGCAGAAGCACTGCGGGAAAAGTCACGTGAGCAGACAGGCCACAGAAGAGGAAGTCTGCGGCAAATGATGTTAAAGTGAAACTGGCTATGTTAAACGGATATATTGACAACTACGCTATTAACAGCATTAAAGTGAAATAACATTAAGTAAGTTGATGTTAAGCGAGGACCTTACTGCAGCCAACAATGAATCCAATAAGGAATTCAGGAGAAACGTCTTTATCCAGAGTGTGGTTAGAATGTGGAACTTGCAATTATATGACATGATTACGGCAATTTGTATAGATGCATTTAAGGAGAAGCTAAATAAGTATGAGGGAGAAAGAAGAGGGAGGGGGGATATGGTGACACAGTTAGATGAAGTAGGGCGGGAGGAAGCTTATGTTGAGCATAAACACCAGTCCACACTAGTTAGGCAGAATAGTCTATTCCTGTGCTGTAAATACTATGGAGGCAACTAGATGAATTCTAGATCCTGACCCCGTGCCTGAACTGCATCGCTATAGCAAGACGATCTTTAAATGCAAGTGGCCTAATTAACCAGGAGGTGAGCTGGGCTCCAATTAGAGAAGCCAAGTGTCTCCAGGAAGTGGGAGCTGCCTGCCTGGCACCAGCAGCAAAGGCAGGCAGCAGCCATGTTGGGGGTTGTTGCTGCCCTGCTGATTAGACCAGGCAGCTCTTCAGAAGTGGAAGGGGGCAGACCGTGACCTTGCACGAACAGCAGTCCTGCCGGCATTGGCTGGTCCCATGTGCTGGTTGAGAAAAGCACTGCAAATAAAGTGATTTGGGCACCATGGTGAACTCAAACAGCTGAGCACTGGTGCACAAAACCGTTTGAGGTTGCCGAGAAAAATTTCCACAATCTCATTCCATTTCAGACAGACCCTTTAACCAGCTCCGCAAGGAGTTTAAGGAATTGTCAATTGGAGCTGAGTGACTTCCCTGCTCTCTCCCCTCTCAATGGCCAATTGAAAATTCAAGACTGCTCCGGAGGTGCGGAATCCTGACACGGTCTCCAGGATCGTGATTTTCATGGGCCGCACACACCAGGTCCCAACCCTGTAGCCCTTTGGATATCTGGTCCTATGCCACTCAAAATATGATAGAGAACAATTCAAGTTTCACTCACTCTGTACGTATAGGACCACTTCAGACTTGACGGATCCAGCATCGTTGGTAGCTGTACATCGGTAACGTCCAGCATCAGACCCCTTCACATGTTCAATTTTCAGCATTCCGTTCCGAATGATGACATCAGGAGACAGCCTTCCATCTGCTTTACTCCAGTGAATAGAAGGCTGGGGATCCCCGATAGCCTGGCATTCGAATTCCACCGAGCCACCCACCATTACCATCTGCATAGATGCCCTCACATTTATCATGACAATGGGTAAGGCTGAAAATAACCAGGGAGAAAGTCATTTTAATTTTTCATCCACAACCCCCCAATACAACCCCCCACTCCTGGCACCCCTGAGCATACGTGAAGCTGGATTAGTTTGTCTATCTCAGCATCACAGGTGGCTGATAACTTTCTGTCATGCTCATTGTTTATTGTCTCCCATCTTCTCCTGATTCATTGTGGTATAAACTATGAAGTGCATTGGTGTTGCTTTGTGACTTACCTACATGGCCATTTTTCTCAAGTGGGTGCTGCTGGGTTAGTCAATTGTGAAGGTCCATCTAAACCAGGCCAGATCCTGAAAATCTTTCACAGCCTTTCTTGCTGTTTGCCCAAATTTTTACATTTGTGTCACCCACAAATTTCCCTATGCCTAAGTCCAAATCCTCCTTGACATTGGAAGATGAGCTGCGCAGTTTTGGAAGGATCAATCCCTGGATATCAGCTACTAGCTCCAACATGGTTGCTGCACTACGATTTAAAATTGAATATCTTGCAACATCAATGACATCTACAGTGCAGTCCTCAGTTAAACAGGTCACGGGTACAGAAGACACAACTGTCATGAAGGCTCATATTGGTGTCACTGAGCTTTAAACTCCAAGTTGCACTCATGATGCTGTTCTCTGCACTGTTCCTATACTCAGACTGAAGGGTGGACCATGCAAACAGATGTTCACCAGCAGAGTGGACACATGGAGCTCCACAGGTGGCCCAGGTAAGTTCACATCATAGGAATGTCATGCTGTCAAGTAGCTCTCCTCGTGTGATGGAGCAAGTAATCTCTAACAGCAATTATCTCTCATCTACTGCACCAGAAGAGACCCCTGGGCACTGAATGCCCTGCATTGGAATGGCTGCAGATATCGCCAGTGGACCTTTCATCTCATCTGCGGCTGACCAGCTGGCTAAAATTCTCCAATCAGGTTTCTGCCCTGGAGAACAATGAAATTGAGTTCAATAAAGTCACAAATGACATCCTCTGTGACTGTGGTGTATTCACCTCCACAACCTCTTTCTCCGCAGCCTTTGTCATGATGAACAATGACACCTTTCCTTAATGGTGCCATCATCTGAAACATAAGATTAGCTTCCACACATTGCTTCATGACACCTGATTCTACCTCTCAACCACCTCTCTCGACCTCTCCGGTTAAACATCGTGAAGACAAAATCTAGGCCACAAATTTTGTACCCCTGACACCAACTCCATTCCTTTCCCCAGCCACAGTCTCAGGCTGAAACAGAGTATTGGCAATCATATGACTTAGTGGACCCATAGCTGAGCACTGACCTCATATTCTTCCCACAAAAAGATACCTACTGTTCTCTCTGTAACATTTCCCATTTCCACCCATCTCAGCTCACCTGTTACTAAAACCCATCCCTATGCTGAGATTACCTCCGGACTTGACTATTTCGATGCTTTCCTGGTTGGCCTCCCATCCTCCAAACTCTGTAAACTTCAAGCTAAAAGCTAAAAACTCTGTAAACTTCAGCTGATCCAAAACTTTGCTTTTCATATCCTATACCACACCAAGTCTATTACCTCATCATCCCTCTCCTTGGTCACCTACAATGACTCCTGGTTCTCTAATACGTCCATTTAAAAATTCTCATCGTGTGTTGAAATCTCTTTCAGACCTGACCCTCTCCCTGTCTCTGAAACCTCCTTCAACCCTACAGTTCCACAGAACTTCCTGATTCTCTGACTCTGAACTCTTGTGCGTTGTCCCGCTCCACTCTATTTGCTTCTCCAATGACAGCCATACCTTCAACTCTGGAAGTTGTCCAAAAACCACTCAACCTGTCTCAGTCCTGCTACATCCAGTCATGAATGGCGGTGGACAATTAAACAACTCACTGGAGGAGGAAGTTCCACAAATATCCCCATCCTCCATGATGGGGGAGCCCAGCACATCAGTGCAAAAGATAAAGCTGAAACATTCGCAACAATCTTCAGCCAGAAGTGCTGATTGGATGATCCATCTCGGCCTCCTCTGGAGGTCTCCAGCATCACAGATATCAATCTTCAGCCAATTCGATTCACTCCATGTGAAATCAAGAAACGGCTAAAGGCACTGGATACTGCAAAGGCTATAGGCCCTGACAATATTTCAGCAATAGTACTGAAGACTTGTGTTCCAGAACTTGCCACACTCCTGGACAAGTTGTTTCAGTACAGCTACAACACTAGCATCTACTCGGCAATATGGAAAATTGCTCAGGTATGTCCTGTACACAAAAAGCAGGTCAAATCCAACCTGGCAATTACTGACCCATTAGTCTACTCTCAATCATCAGTAAACTGATGGAAGGGTTCATCAACAGTGCTATCATGCGGCACTTGCTTAGAAATAACCTGCTCACTGATGCTCAGTTTGGGCTCCACCAGGACCACTCAGCTACTGACCTCATTACAGCCTTGGTTCAAACATGGACAAAAGAGCTGAATTCCCAAGATGAGGCAAGAGTGACCGCCCATGACATCAAGGCAGCATTTGAGCGAGTGTGGCATCAAGGAGCCCTGGCAAAACTGGAGTCAATGGGAATCTGGGGGAAAACGCTCCACTAGTTGGAGTCATACCTAGCACAAAGGAAGATGGTTGTGGTTGCTGGAGGTCAATTATCTCAGTCCCAGGGCAACAATGCAGGAGTTCCTCAGGGTAGTGTCCTCAGCCCAACCATCTTCAGCTGCTTCATCAATGACTTTCCTTCTATCATAAGGTCAGGAGTAGGGATGTTCGCTGATGATTGCACAATGTGCCTCCTGAGATAGTGAAGCAGTCCATGTCCAAATGCAGCAAGATATGGACAATATCCAGGCTTGGGCTGACAACTGGCAAGTAACTGCGTCACACAAGTGCCAGGCAATGACCACCTCCAACAAGAGAGAATCTAACTATCGCCCCCTGACATTCAATGGCACTACCATCACTGAACCCCCCACTATCAACACCCTGGGGGTTACCATTGACTGGAAAGTGAACTGGACTAGCCATGTAAATACTGTAGCTACAACAGCAGGTCAGAGGTTGGGAATCCTGCAGTAAATAACTCACCACCTGACTCCCAAAGCCTGTCCATCATCTACAAGGCACAAGTCAGGAGTGTGAAGGAATATTCTCCATTTGCCTGGATGAGTGCAGCTCCAACAATACTCAAGAAGCTTGACACCATCCAGGACAAAGCAGCCCGCTTGATCGGCACCCCATCCACAAACATTTACTCCCCCCACCACTGACGTACAGTGGCAGTAGTGTGTACCATCCAGAAAATGCACTGCAGGAAGTCACCAAGCCTTCTTAGACAGCACCTTCCAAACCCAGTGACCACTACCATCTAGAAGGACAAGGGCAGCAGGTACGTGGGAACACCACCACCTAGAAGTTTCCCTCCAAGTGATTCACCATCCTGATTTGGAAATATATCGCCGTTGCTTCACTGTTGCTGGGTCAAAATCCTGGAAATCCCAGCACTGTGGCTGTACCTATAACACATGGACTGCAGAGGTTCAAGGCAGCATCTCACCACCACCTTCTCAAGGGCAATTAGGGATGGGCAATAAATGCTGGCCCAGCCAGCGATACCCACATCCCATGAATAAATAGAAAAGTATCTCACCAGTGTCCTACAGACCCACCTCTTTGACCAAGGTTTGATCACCCCTTTGAATATTCCCCCTTTGACTCAGCATCCATTTTTTTAATCCGGTTATGCCTCTGTGAAGCACCTTGGAAAGTTTTTCTACATTACGGGCGCCATATAAATGCAAGTTGTTACTCAACTACTTATCGAGTGCTCATTCTTGAACCTTGAAAATGCATCATCAGCACTGGGCAGTTCACAACGCACAGGAAACAAACATGCCAGCAAAACGACAAATATGGCATAAGAGCTATTCATCTGATTGTGTCTTTCTCTGTTGAAGGGAGAGATGACCTTCATTAGCAGCATTATCAGATCGCAGCTGGCCAATCCTCTCTGTAAATGTTTATGGCTGTTCGGCACATCATAGTCGCAGTGTACAAGTTGAGCAGCAGGCTCCTCATGTACTTATCATCTGACATGCCCAGGTGGATGGCTCCCTTGCAGCCAACTCACTGCCTTAACTTGTTAACCATTAAAGTCATGTCTCCGGTATCCTGTGTCCCTGGGCCGTCCACCCTTCTTCATTCTCCAGCTCCATTGTGATATATCCGCCAATGTCTGCCTTTCTGTAACATCTTTCACATCTTCCTCTTTGCATATCCTGGAATAAAACAGCCGGTGCGATCTGACTGCGCAGCTGTGCAATGCTGCATGAGTTCATTGATAAGAACCCTATTTTAGGGCTAGGAGTTGACATTTTCTCTCAATTTTTCCAAAAGTCCACCACTGCACTCAAGAGAGGTAAAAGATAATCCATTTCTTTCTCTTGGCATTTTACTCTTTTTAATCACATTTTTTTAAAAAAAAAAACAGGGGCAACATAGCTCCCTCTTTCAACTGCGATGACAAATCTAATCTAAAGCCTACCTTGGATGGTGAGTTTGGCACTGTCCTGCACCTGCCCAAATGGATTTGATGCTCTGCAGATGTACACTCCTTCATTTCCATCTTGTATATTTTCTATTCTGTAAAGATAACAAACAATGTAATTTGATATCAGATAAACACCATCCCTAAAGGAACTGAACACACTAATAACACAAAGCACAGCCTTTACTCTCTTTCACTTTGTTACATGTGCCAATGGTGCCTCAAGTCAGTAAAGCTCTCGCCTCTGGGTCAGAAAGTTTCGGGTTCAAGTCAAATTTCAGGACCTGTGCACAAAGATCAAGGCTGGTATTCTCGAACTGAGGGTATGCTACACTGTTGGAGGTGCCGTCTTTCGGATGAGACGAGAAACCAAGGCCCCATCTGCTCTCCCATGTGGACATAAAGGATCTCATGGCAATATTTGGAAGAGCCAGGAGGTTCTGCATGATCGCCTGGCTGTTATTTATCTCTCAATCAACATCATTAAAACACATTATCTTATTATCAGGACATTGCTGTTTATGGGAGCTTGCTGTGAACAAATTGGCTGCCGCATTGCTTACAACAGCGACTACACTTCCACAGTACTTAATCTGAAATATAAAAACAGATAGCAAGAGTTTCTACAGATATTTAAAATGGAAAAAAAGCTACTAAATGGAGCATTAGTCCTCTAGAGAGTTAATGTGGGGAATGAAAAATGGAACTAAAATGGTGGAAGCATTGAACAGATATTTTGTGCCTGTCTTCACTGTAGAAGACACAAATAACATTCCAGAAATACCTGTAAATCAAGGGGTGAAAGGGAGGGAGGAACTTAAAACAATTACAGTCAACAGGGAAAGGGTACTGAGAAAACTATTAGAAATAAAATCTGACAAGTCCCCAGGACCTGATGGCTTACATCTTAAGGTTTTAAAAGAAGTGGCTGCTGAGATAGTAGATGAATTGGTTGTAATTTTCAAAAATTCCTTCGGTCCTGGAAAGGTCCTATCCAATTGGAAAATAGCAAATGTAACTCCTTTATTCAAGAAAGGAGGGAGACCGAAAACAGGAACTACAGGTCAGTTAGCCTAACGCATGACACAGGGAAAATGCTAGAATCTAATATTGAGGTTACAGTAGGGCACTTAGAAAAATCTTAATGCAATTGGGCAGTCATAATGGATTTGTGAAAGGGATCATGTTTGACCAATTTACTAGAGTTCTTTGAGGAAATAACACACAGCATGGATGAAGGGGAACCTGTAGATGTGGTGTACTTGGATTTCCTAAAGGCATATGATAAGGTGCCACATCTAAGATTACTATACAAAATAAGAGCTTGTGGCATACGGGGTCACATTTTAGCATGGATAGAGGATTGGTTAGCTAACAGGAAGCAGAGAGTAGGGATAAATGGGTCATTTTCAGGTTTGCAAGCTGTAACTAGAGTGCCCCAGGGATGAGTGCTAGGGCCTCAACTATTTACAATTTATATCAATGACTTAGATAAAGGGATGGAACGTATGGTTGTTAAATTTGCTGAAGACACAAAGATAGGTAGGAAAGTAAGCTATGAAGAGAACATAAGGAGACTGCAAAGGGTTAGAGATAGGTTAAGTGAGTGGAAAAAATGTGACTGATGGAATATAACATGGGTAAATGTGAACTTGTTCACGTTGATAGGAAGAATAGAAAAACAGCATATTATTTAAATGGTGAAAGATTGAAAAACTCTGCGGCGCAGAGAGATCTGGGTGTTCTAGCACATGACTCACAAGAAGTTAATGTGCAGGTACAGCAAGTGATTAGGAAGGCAAATGGAATGTTGGCGTTTATTGCAAGGGGAATGGAATATAAAATAGGTGAGTTTCATTACAGTCGTAGAGGGCAGTGGTGAGACCACATCTTGAGCACTGTATACAGTTTTGATACACTTAAGAAAGGTCATAATTGCATTAGAAGCAGTTCAGAAAAGGTTCACCTGACTGATCATGACTGGCATGAAGGGGTTATCTTATGAGAGGACAGGTCAGGCCTGGCGTTTAGAAGAATGAGGCGTGATCTTATTGAACCATATAAGATTCTGAGGGTACATGACAGGGTGGATGCTGAAAGGATGTTTCCCCTTGTGGAAGAGACTAGAACTAGGGGACTAGGTCTCCTGCTTAAGATGGAGATGAAGAGAAATTTTTCTGTCAGGGGTCCGTTAGTCTGGGGAACTCTTCCCCAGAGAACAGTGTCATTGAATATTTTTAAGGCTGAATTAGATAGATTCTTGATTAACAAGGGATTCAAAGGTTATAGGAGGTAGACAGGAAAGTAGAGTTGAGGCCACAATCAGATCAACCATGACCTTATCAAATGGTGGAGCAGGCTCGAGCGGCTGCATGGCCTAATCCTGCTCCTAATTAGAGTGTGTTCATTGGTTACCAAATGCTTAAGGATGTCCTAAGGCTGTGAAAGATCGTGTATAAATGCAAATTTTTCTTTCCTTTTCATTTATGCAAGGCAATGTATCAGTGCCATGTGGTAAAATAAAGGTAACATTCCAACAAGTTAGGTGTGGCCCCTATTGCTTTACTGCAGTTGGATTGTCACATTCAAATGCCGGTGTCAGTGATTTAGATGGAAAGAAATAATTTGCTAATAAATAACACCATTCACAACGATACCCTAAAGTGCTTTCCAGCCAATGGAGGACTTTTGCAGTGTAATCACCCTTAAATTATAAGAAAGCACAGCACACATTTTGCACACAGCAAAGTCTTATGTTACAAAAGTATAATAATTTTCACAATATTTTTCTGGTTTATTGTGAGGTAGGTTTATGAGCGCAAATATAGGTGGTTCTGTCTGTGTGCTTTAATTACTTTTGGAGTCAAGTAGACTGCAAGCTTGAAACCATCAAAAGGAGCTAGGTGTAAAAATGTTGACATGCTAATGAGTAAACATGGATGCTAGCTTAGCATGTAAGATGTGAAGGGAATTTGCATTTTTTGATAAGGGAAGGGATTGTTTGGATTTCAAATGGATGTTAGTCTGTTTACAACTAGCCAGGTAAGCAAGGCTAAGGAGTGTGTTTATTTTTTCTACATATTACTGACAATATTGGAAACATGACATTTTTATATATTATGAAGATGATACAGTTTCAAAGACACATGGAACAATAGAATTTACATATTAAAGAGACAGAAACATATATAAAGGAGGATGAAAGGCTAAGTGAAGAGAGGGCCATGTAAGATCTAACAGGAGTATGTGAAACAGCCTTCAAGAAGCCTCCAGCCATTTGTGCATAAGTCTGCTGTATAAAGTAACTGAAGTAGGGGAAGCCATTTGGAATTCGACTGTCAAATGGGTACTTGCTGGTTTTGTTTAAAATCTAAAAGCTATTTTGGACTGTTGCCTTAAAGGGGGTGTGTAACTGGGAGTCAGGTTAATTAGGAATTTTAGGATTTGTTATAATATTAAATAATTGTAGTCTTATGTATGTACTTGAGATCTTTTTTTAAATAAATATTCTAATTTAATTTTTAAAATCTCTAAAGGTCTTGGTGGACTCATTACTTCTGAATTCTGTGCACACATCTCGTAATAAATACAAATTGCAAAACCATTGTGATAGCGTGGCCAAGTTTTCCTTGTGGATTTGGTCTGCCTGGCACACATCATCTGCCACGTCATAACACCTAGGAATGGCAATGAGCTAATTCATTAGACCATCTGCCTTTGTGCTTATATTTGAGGGTTAAATGCTGTTTAGGGTTAACTCCCCTGCCCTAGAATCTCTTCATTGGGATGTTGGTAAAAACTAAGGAAGTTATGTTAAACCTTTATAAGTCACTGGTTAGACATCAGTGGGAGTAGCGTGCTCAGTTTTGGTCATCATGCTTTGGAAAGGGTGTGAAGATATGGATGCAGGGGAGATTTACCAAAATGATGCCAGGAAATTCAGTTATGTCAAGAGACTGGAGGCTTCAGAGTTGTTCATTTTATAATAAAGAAAGTTAAAGAGATATTTAATCGAGGTGTTCAAAATTATGAGGGGTTCAGATAGAGTAAATTGGGAGAACCCATTTCTACTGGAAGGAGGGTCAGCAGCTAGAGGACAATAATTTAAGATAATTGGTAAAAAAGCAAGTGGGAGGATGCTTGACTCATGAAAGGATCGAGGAGGCAATCGGCAAAAGCAGTAAAACTGATAGAAGAAAAAACTTTTTCACGCAGTGAGTGGTTAAGGTCTGGAACGCATGGGCTGAGAGTGTGGTGGAGGCAGGTTCAATTGAGGCATTCAAGAAGGGATTGCTCCTTTGGAGAGTTGGTGCAGACACAATGGGCCAAATGGCCACCTTCAGCACCGTAAAAATTCTGTGATTCTGTTTGGTGAGTTGTTGCGATCTGGAATGCGCATCCTCAAAGACTGTTGGGAGCAGATTCAACCAGGAACTTTTCAAAGGGAATTGGATAAAACTTGAAAGAGATTTACAGCAATATGGGGAAAGAGCAGCGGAGTGGAATGAATTGGATAGCTCGTTCAAAAAGCTGGTACAGCAATGATGGGCTAAGTGGTCCTCTGTCTGTGCTAAAGAACCCCAAACGATGCTCTATCTTGATGCACAGAAACATGAACGTTCCTGTGCACAAGCAGTCCCCCTAAATTAATATGTGTGTACGCAGCCATACAAAATATTTTAAAGGGCCCTTGCACTTAAAGGAATATGCTACACACTCCAAAAAAGAAAAATTAAAGGGTGTGTTGACCCCGAAGTGGAAAGCTCAGCTCTGGGACATAGGTTTGCGCCAGGGGGGCAATTCCATCAGGCTGGATAAGTGTCCCAATTCTGCAAGGCACAAGATCCAACACTATGTGATTCCAAATCCACCTGATATCCATGGATCTCCTTTCGCTCTGCCCCTGGAAAGTGAGAGTGAAGAGAATTTTTCTCTGAGTGTACTAATGATGCTGTCGGTAGGAATCTGTGACCGAGGAGAGGGCCATCTGTTAGCAGAAATGTGCAACTGTAGGACTGACTGCATCTCCAAATGACAATGTCCAAATAAGGACCATGCAACATGGTAAATTATATATATTGTAGACATTAGACGGTCACTATCTTAGTAACACTTTGCAAAAGGAATATCTTTGTAAGATTCGATCTGTGGGATAATAACTGAAGACTCCACACACGAGCCAAGTAACCCCTCATTAATGGGGCAAAGTTATCATTTAAACAAAAACTGGCATTCTTTGTTCATGTAAATACAACGGAATTAAATAAATCACAACAAAATAGTTAATTTGTAACAATTACATGAGTAAAATGCACACATTGTTCAGGCACCTTGCTGTTTCTAAATAAGAACGTTCTCAACCAGTTTTTTTTTGATACATTATCCCTTTAACGGAGATTGAACCGTTTTTAAGCTCCATAGAACATGCGACTGGATCACATGATAATTACGAATGTGGAAAATCACTCCATCTTGATTCATCCCCCTAGAGATATCCCAATGCCTGCCCCCGGGCATCCCCCACTGTAGTCTCTAATTCTTTCCACAACTCCATTCTATATGCAAGCATATTCCACATAATGATCACCCTGCCTGTGCAGAAACATTTCTCAACATTAGTCCTAAAGTTATCATTTACTAATTTGAACCCATCTCCCTTAGGTCTACCTCTCTGGTTTAATTTAAATTAATATTCTGGCTTAACTTCTCTATGTTTATCCATCTGTAAGATGATCTTTCAGGCACCTTATTTCAAAGTTGAATGACAGGGAATTTGGACCTTTACTTAGATTTCAGTTGAGAAAAGGCTACTGTTAGAGCTGTCGGAAATAACAATTCATCATCTTACCTCAAGATTCCTTTACTGATTCTGTGATTTGGTGGCAACTGCCCTCCCTCCTTCAGCCACTCGATCCTGGGTTCTGGGTGGCCGGTTACTGAACAGGTGAATTCTGCAGTGCCGCCAACATTTCGCACCTCAATTTGTGGTGACATTTTCACTGCTGGGGGAGCTGATGTGATAAAACAGTACAAAACGCAGCAAAGAGTTACATGTTGTGATGTTTTTTTCCCCACAAAGTTCCCACACATGACCACTTCCTTTTCCTTTTCTACTCCAATTTATTCCATTCCAAGCATGTAACAATAGAACCCCAGCTGTGGATTCTTCAGGACTACATTAGATACAGCACATGCAGTGATATTGTCTTTTCTGAGAGTTGCCATTCCATAACTTGTACCAAGCAATTTATTGGAACTTCACAAAATTTACCTTTTACACCTGAAGATCAGGCAAAACAAGATCCAAATTTTGAGCCAGAAAATAACATAGTTATAGGTCTTCCATTATAAAAGTGGAAACATAGGATTTAAAAAAAAATATGTATCTGATGCAAGCAAGAGAATCAAGTTTGCTAATTTGTCAGATAATGTTATATTTGAATTAGGATTATACCCAGATAAGATTTCCATAAGTTTACAATAACCATTCAGCAATCTGTCAGCAGGTCATTTCAACACTGAACAAATACATTTTATCCAGGGCGATTGGATTGTGTATTTAAACTACGCGTGTTCAGAATGTCAAGGCAATGGTACATCAAGTTATCAGTGCGACTGTGTATGTGTCAAACTGGGGAAAAAATACCAGCATTTCAGAATGATAGTCGGAACTGTCATGCCAGGGCTATTTCAAGAATCACAAGTGTGTGTATTTTTGTTCGCTGGTTTTGTTGATTTTGTTGAATATTTGTGGGTTTTTTTTAAACCCATAAGGTAATAGTGCCAGTTACCATTCCAAGCACTGAATCATCAAAACCAACTAAATCCGCCCCCATTCACTTCCTCAATGAGAAGTTGACCAAATACCTATTGCAAATGCTTAACGAGTAAAAAAATCATCAGAATGCAATAAAGTTTCTCCCTGTGGGTCTCACAATTTAGAGATTCAACATTTTTCACTATTTTCTGCTCCTGTTTGGACTTGAGATGCTAATCAGCTGTGGTACAAAAACTTATCTGATTATAATTCTAATTCAACAAAAACACTCTGCAGCAAACTACCAAGGCAATTATCAGGGAATGCAGTCGATATTTGTTTTTTAAAAAACTTATGTTAAAAGTTCCAGGGTTATTTTGGGCAGTCGACAATGATCGGCAGCTGATATTTTTGCTCACCTGCAAACTGACATCAGTTAGAGGCACAACAGTGAAAACCGATTCTCACTGGCATCCCATTCAATCCATGTTTAGAATATGACATGTAAATGTGGTTTGTGCTGGAAGGCTGCAGCCATACGCTGCTATCAGAATGTTAGAAAGATGCCAGGAGGATAATCACGAATGATTGTACATTGATCTCAGTAGCTGCTGAGACAACTGTTTCTTATAAAAACAATTTATTCCTTTATATGTTTAGTCTAAAGTGAATAAAAATACAAGCAGGCTGGTGAGCGAAGGCTGAAGCCAGCTTCACTTTCTGAACTAACTGTGAAATGACCCTTGGTAGGTGCAACAATACAAGCCTTTAATCACCCGGGCATGTCCTTCCTTCATGCAGGGCACAATATGAATACGTTACTTCTGAGGAATCAGTCAGGCATCCACATCTCACTGGGATGTCACAAGGATCTGCTGGGGCAATCTTCTTTGGGGAGGCAAGCCTCAAGCAAAGTACCTTGAGTAAAGATGTCTTGCAGCAATTTTAAGAGCCTTGGTGAGACTGCACCTGGAGTACAGTTTTGATCTCCTTATTTAATACTTGCCATAGAGGGAGGTTCACCAGACTAATCCCTGGGATATCACGACTGTCTTATGAGGAGAGATTGAGGGAATTTGGGCCTGTATTCTCTAGTGTTTTGAAGAATGAGGTGTGATCTCGACAAAACTTACAAAATTCTTACAGGGCAGATGTGGATAGGATGTTTCTCCTGGCTGGTGAATCTAGAACCAGGGGACACAGTTTCAGAATAAGGGGGAGGCCATTTAAGACTAAGGTGAGGAGGAATTTCTTCACTCAGGGTGGTGAATCTTTGGAATTCTCTACCTCAGAGGGCTGTGGATGCTCAATGATCATTGAGGCATGTTCAGGACAGAAATTGGTTACTTGAACCCCTTTCACACAGTGACAAAACTCCCACCTCCTCAAGACGGGAACTCCATACACTTGCCCCAGGTCCAACCAGAACCATCAGTTCCTATAACCAAAACGAGTATGTCAGAGCCCCTATTCTCACCAGAATTCCTAATTTTTGCCCCATCAGTGCCCCAATTGGATGTTAAAATATGAGAAATTCAGCCCCAATAAATCCAGAAGTCAGGCTGATAGACAAATACCATCACCATCATTTTCTGCACTTTCCATTTTATCCTACTGGCAGTTGAATTGCTGAGGTACTTGGAGGATTATCTTGGTCTTGTTAAAGAACTACTTGTATGTAATTGGTTCAAATTCAACTAACTACCTCTGTTGGTCTTTATCAGCTGACCATTGCCATTCTAGACCCAAGGTAATAAATCCTCACTTTTAATTAGGGAATAAAGTGCCTAGGAATGTAAAAGTTGGTCTTTGGAACCATACAAAGGCGAGGCTATTCGGTCCATTGTGCCAGTGCCTGTTCTTTGAAAGAGTTATCCAATTAGTCCTCCACCCCCAACTCTTTAGCCATAGCCCTACAAATTTTCCTCCAAGTATTTATCAATTTGCTTCTGAAGTTTAGTATAATGGAAGAGGAGAAAAGAATGAGAAGAAAATGAACCAAAGTAAGACATTATACTCACATTTCACATTTACTGTTGCAATTGCATCACTTTGGCCAACTTTGTTCTTCACTAGGCATCGGTACATGCCAGAGTCAGATACAACGGCTAGGTTGATCTGCAGGAACCCATTGCGTATGACTGCCCGGCTCGGCAAGCTTCCATTTACCTTAGACCATTCATACTTTATTGGAGGAGTTCCTTGGGATAGACAGTGCAATCGGATTATCTCGCCCACCCTTACGGTGACAACCTCAACGTTAAAGGTGGCATATGGTGCGGCTGAGGAACAAGATAAGGCAGTGTTGAAATGTGACATTTGATGTTAACTTTTTAATTAGAAATTAGCTATGGCTAATGAAGGATTGTGATTGGTTCCATGTTCACTTGTGGCAGATAGTCGCATAGTCAAGTTGCCCACAGGTCTTTAGTTCTACACCTCTTTGACCATTACCAACCTTCCATTGAGGTTCTCCTGTAACAAGTCCCACCATCTCAGCGATTCACATGGTCTTAATGCACAAATTGTGTGTGTGCGCTTCAATCCAAGAGACCAAAACCGTATGATTGAACAATTAATGAATGCCAGATCGATGCATTTCGTAGCACTCTCAACACTGAGTAAGAAGATTCAGATGGATGTTGAAATTATCAGTCCTGCCTGAAGAAAAGCAGGGAATTCCGGTACCTTGGCTAATTTTCTTCTCATAAGAAGCTGATTGTCTCATTGCTGTTTATGGGAGTTGTTGAGTGTATAACTTCTGCTTACTTGTCTACAACAATTCATGTCTCTCAAAGGGAATTGCTTGCCTATGAATTGCTTCGAGAACTTTCTGAGAAATTTGATACAAGTGTTATAATAAATGGAATTATTTATTTCAACACTTATTACCAGAAGTTTAAGATGGGGTTGTTGTTATTCAATGCTATCCAATACTTTCCCATATTTGATTGGTCAAGTATGGTACTTTTGATGGTATCTGTGGAGGGAAAGACGGAGTTAACGTTTCGAGTCTGTATGACTCTTCTTCAGAGCTGAAGAAGTCATATGGACTCGAAATGTTAACTTTATCTTTCTCTCCACAGATGCTGTCAGGACTGCTGAGATTTTCCAGCACTTTTTGTTTTTGTTTCAGATTTCCAGCATCTCCAGTATTTTGTCTTTATATTATGGTACTTTTGATGTTTGTTATGTTTTTATTGGGAACAAACTTGTTCAAAGTGGTAAAAGGTTTGTAATGTCCAGAACTCCCAATAAACTAATCGTGTGGGCAGTAAATCAGTGGTTAAGTGAATACGACATCCTGGCCAATAGCTATCCCTCAACCAACATCTCAAAAAGCATATTGTCTGGTCATCATCGTTTGTGGGAGCTTGCTGTGCACAAATTGGCCGCTGCATTTCCTGCATTACAACAGTAACTATATTTCAGAAGTACTTCATTGGCTGTAATGGGCTTGGGGAAGTCTTGAAAGGCAATCTAAAAATGCAAATCTTTTCCAATCCCTGATCACACAGGCACTGCTGGCAGAAACATCTCCAGTGAGTAGAGTCAAGTGCAAAGTCTCCAAATACCTCAAAGGAGATACTCAGAAAATATCACCCGCCCACTAAAAAGTAACAGTTCAGGCTAGAACATTTGACATTCAAAGGATATTGAAAAAAATACCAGCGAGCCAGCTCTTACTTTCTACATCTAGCTGTATGTACAACTCAGCGAATCCAGCAGAATTGGAGGCATTGCAGATGTACTGGCCCGAATCCTGCAGTCCTACGTTAGGAATAAATAAAGATCCATTGACAATCCTGTGCTGCCATGGCAGTGGGGCTCGCAGTTTAGACCACTGAATAATCGGAGTGGGGTAACCTAGAGAGAACAAAGAGAAGAATCAAGGTGTAATCCAAAAAAAGAAACTTGTTACATTTTAGATTCAATTCTCTTTTGTTCCTGCAAGGGTGCTTAATGCCTGGAGGAGATGGTGGGTTAGTGGTAATGTCACTAGACTAGTAGTTCAGAGGCCCAAGCTAAGGCTTTGCTGACATTGGTTCAAATCCCACCATGGCAACTGGTGGAATTTAAATTCAATTAATAAAGTAAAATCTTTTTTAATTTCATTTAAAAAAATCTGGAATTTAAACCTCGTCACAGTAATGGTGGCTGTGAAACTGTCATCGATTGTCGTAAAAGCCCATCTGGTTCACTAATGTCCTTTAGCGAAGGAAACCTGCCATCCTAACCTGTTTTGGCCTACATGTGACTCCAGGCCCACAGCAATGTGGTTGGCTCTTAATGGTTCTCATAGGATGGGCAACAAATGATAGCCTTGCCAGACATGCCCAGATCTCATGAATGATTGAAAGATAGATACTTACACCTCCTTACCAATTAAAAAAAAATATCATGGGCCCAATTCCCTACTATGCTTAAAAACTAGTACAAATCCAACAGAAGTGTTAAGTGCCAGTGTAAGCTTGTTTGTATCATTCTTCCAAACATCAGGTTGAGATTCAGGTAGATCTGGGGAGGACATTAACCGTGGGCATTAAAAATGGCAAACTTCTGAATAGCGTGACAAGAATTCTGGAGAGTCTCTAAAGTCATTTCAACCCATTAACAATCCTGACCAAGGGTTAAGAAGCAGCAAGATAAAATGCAAACATAGGAAACCCTAGGTGCATGTTCAAGTCTGCGAAGTTCAGCACCTGATTTCCTGCTGAACGGCCATTGCAATCGAGCATGAGATGCTTGTGAGGAGGGCTGCCCCCTCTGTGACACTCTGCAATAACACTCACATGCCTCTTCACATCATTCTTGCAAGTGGTTGCAGACAGGCTTGTGGGTACAGTCGGTGGTTACTCTCCCTGTGTGCGCCCCTTGAGAGCAATAAGATTTGGTCAACTGCACATTCCACTTTAGATAAAGACCACATGCAACGTAGTTGACTCTTAACTGCCTTCTGAAATGGCCTAACAAGCCACTCAGTTCAAGGGCAATTAGAGGTGGGCAACAATTAGTAGGGAATTGGGCCCATGATATTTTTTTTTAATTGGTAAGGAGGTGTAAGTATCTATCTTTCAATCATTCATGAGATCTTGCCAGCCAGAATAATGAAAAGAAAAGCATAGTGAAGCTCTGCATATATAGGTAAAAATGTCTACCTGAAAGTGGCAGTCCTTAATATTGACTTCCTTACACCTTCTACCTTGCTATACCATCTTATTGTTGCAAAGAATTTTGAACTCTTTCATTAAGCTATCTAAGCTACTGCCTTAGGAAAGAACTTCCTTATCAAAGTTAAACATTCATCTCTTGAAGAGTGAACTTAGTGACGTCCTAATGCATTTGTAGGGCACATTGTCAACAGTGGTCTGGCGGGCTTAGATAAGCCAGAGAGGGAAGAAAGGATAAAACCTTATTGATTATATTTGAAAAGCCAAATGTCGTACTGCAGTATCATGACATCACTGACATACCTGCAGCTGAGCAGCGCAGTGTAGCAACCTGCCCTGCTGTAATGGTTAATGATGGTTCTTCTGAGGTAACCTGAGGAACCTGTGGTGTGGAGGCTGAACGCTCGACTATCACCTCCACCTGAGCCTCATTAGTGCCAAACGAATTAGAGGATGTACAGGAGTAGGTCCCAGAATCCTGTAGACGAGCAGAAGTAATCTGAAATAGAAAATTTAATAAATTTTATCCTTTAATAAATTTTCTAGGTCATATTGACATACGTTAAAGAAGCACAATCTTTGTGTTAAGTGTTTGCCAAACTCTTTATTTCCGCTTGGAGCAATGTCACAAATCATTAAAAATAGAATAACAGAAAATGAATCTTTGCTTGTGGACCTCCCATGGTGTGGCTCCCAGTGAGTAAAGGCCAAGATGTCTGAATTCAGTTGAAGCAGAGGTTAGAGAATGGGGCTTAATTAAACCAGACTGTGCTAACTTCATTCACTACCCATTTTACGCATATTATTATGTCATACTTTGATTTTATAGACATTTACTGTAATGTCGGTTGAGGAGCTGGGAGACATAAAATCAAGGCACAGCAGCGCCATCAATGATGGGATGGTGTAATTACAGCACATTAAATTTGCCTGGGCAGTTTCCATTCTGAATGTAGATAGGGAACGTTATAACAGGAAAACGTCAACACAAAAACATGATAAGAACATGGCAAAGAGGAAATAAGATTTTGTAGTCAGGAAATGCATGTAAATTTAAGATTTTAAAAATATATCAATATTCGGTTCGATACGGATTTTAAAGTGACATCAGTTCCTGCATTTTGCACTTGATAATCGTTTCCTTTGGATAAAGTTAAACACATGCATCTGTCTGGAAACGGCATTTATGTATGTCATGCAGCTGAGTAATGCTAGACTCGAGGGTCATTATGTTGACAGAAGTGTAGGGAAACAGCTTAGATCTGTTCTGAATCTTCAGGTGCTGTTGATGCCTTTAAGGGGAAGCTAGATAAGAACATGGAGTAGAATTTTATGGCCCCTCTTGGCAGCGGAAATTTCCAGCCTCGCCGAAGTCAATCGACTTTTGAAAGGCTCGCTGCATTTTACGGCCACATCTCTGCAGTGACAGGCCCATAAAATTCTGCCCATTGACACAGAAAGGAGTAGAATGATAAACAAATAGATATGGATGCAGTTAGAGTGGGTGGAAATTTGTGGGGAGCATAAACACTGGCATTAGTTGGGCTGAATGGCCTATTTCTGTGCTGTAATTCTATATCAATATTGTTAACATTCATCTGATTTCTTATTTCAAAGAAATCTTCATAATTCAAAGAAATGAACTGGAAAAAAAAGCTGGAATCTTCTACTGCACTTGTCTTAACTGAAGGGTCAGAAAAGAGGGCTATATACGCAAACAGTTTATAAATTCCTTGTGTAACACCCTCCCTGAGGGTACTGAGATGTTAATCTATTATGGAAAGCAGCACAAAAGCACTAATCTGTTTACCTATATTGTGCCAGTTCTTGGGGCTCTGCATAATCTAGAGAAGGACATGCAACAGCATTTGTTGTGTGTGTGAGATGAAGGTGCGTGAACATCTGCATATTAGCCCAAGCTTGTTGATTTCATAACTCTCCTTAATTTATAAATTATAAATAAATGTTACCGGGGCAGAATATTGCCATTGGCGTGCGGGGGTGGGCCCAACATGTAAAATGACGTGCAATGACATTGGGCGTGCATCCTGATGCCTTCGCACATCATTTCGATATTTTGGCCCCTTAAGAAAGCAATTTACCCTATTAACAACGCTGTTTGTCCAATCTTAAGGTTGGTGGGCAGGCGAAGAGCCCAAGCGGCCTTCGCATTTTTCAGGAAACCTCATCCACGGGCAGGATGAGGTTTCCTGAAGCTTGCATAAAATAAATAAATAAATTTTCTTGACTTCACAAGCATGTCCCAGCTCATGTGACATTGTCACATGAGGGGACATGTTTAAATAATTTTTTACTTAATTATTTAAAAACTTATTATGTACTTAATCTCCCTGAGGCATGGAGTTGCCCCAGGGAGAGTGCTGCACTCTTTTGCGCGCATGCGTGAAAGAGCGCAGGCCCCACCTCTCCCTCCTCCCCCCACCCACACAGGTAGTGCTGTGCAGGCCCACGTAAAATGGCGGTGTATAGCTGATTGCGGGCGGCGATCGGCTCCGCGCCCTCTCCCACCTGCTCCCGCCCAGCATAGGTAAGATTCTACCCCAGATGTTCTGGCCTGGAAACAATTAACCTCTGGATCATATATTTTATGCGCATGCTAACTAAAGTTTGGAATGTAGCACAAGGCTGAGTTTAGTTCACTCACAGCTCCCTAAGTAAGTTCATTGCTCACCCAGGGCATTGCCCTTCACTGAAAGGGTAGCAGTGCAACAATTGCAGATTCTACTTCTCAAAACTATTACTGAATGAGAAAATGGAGCAAAGCCACAGCAAACGCGGTGATAACATTATCGCTGGGTTAAAATGCTGGAACTTCATACCACCAGCACCATGGAGTGCTCTGGTTCAAGAAGACAACATCTCCACCTTCTCAGGGCCCCTAGGAATGGGCAACAATGACCTGCCAGTAAAGCCCATATGGCCAGAATGAAGAAACTAAATAATTGACACCATTTGGGCTATAACCTAAGGGAGCCATCACCACATTGGGCACTTTGACTTTATCACAACTAAGATGTCCTACGACCAATCTGCTCTCTGATTTAAATTCCTCACAATGTTGGGAGAAGGGACAATGAGTGCCAATATTTACTCACCGTCAGGATGGGATCGCCTTCCCTAGGCAGCTGCCTCCCCATGTTATTCCTTTGCCTGCCACGAACCCGACTCCAGCTGATTGCAGGCCGGGGCTCCCCCATGCCTATACATTCCAGACTGATAGAATTGCCCACACCCAGTCTGACTGGACCTCTCGGGGAGACGGATACAGTGGGAGGTCCTGGTGGCAAAGAAGGAAAAACAAACTTCCATTGATCAGACACACACGTAGATTGAAGGATGAGCACTAGTGTGATGGATTACTTTGCACAATCCAGGAAGGCTACGCCAGATTCCCGGGCAATGAACCAGGGAATGACTGTTCCCTAAGCTTTTGTTTAAATGAAAAAGACGCAAAGCGCGGACATGTTTCTTCTGTCTGTAAATCTTCCCTCAATTCACTGAGCACTTATTGAAATAGCAAGTTAGATAAGCAACTGGCTACGATTTTAAGGCACAATTAGATGAACACCCATTGCCATTCCTGTGGCCAAAATAAATGTCTCATTGCTCTGAATAGACAGTCACTAATATCGAGCTCCGGGTGAGAAGTCAGACCCTGAACTGACAACCAAGGAGAGAAATTTTTATATAGTGTCTCTCATGCCCTCAGGATATCCCAAAGGGCTTCACAGCCAATAAGTTACTTTTTGAAATGTAGTCACTGCCGTCATGTAGGAAAATGTGGCAATCAATTGGCGCACAGCAAGATCCCACAAACAGCCACGCGATAAATGACCAACTTAACTGTTTTAGTGGTAATGGGTGATGGATAATGGTGGCAAAAACCCTGGGAATACTCCACTGTTCTTCTTTGTAGGGTGCAGTGGGATCTTTTACACCCACCTGAGAGGGCAGGCAGGGTTCCGAATTTACCATCTCATCCAAAAGAGGAACCTCTGACAGTGCAGTGCTGCATTGGTGTGGCAAATAGGATGACGTGCTCATGTCCTGGTGCAAAGTTTGAACCCACAACTTTCTGACTCAGAGGTGAGTCTGCCACCCACTGAGGCAAAGCTGACACTTAAGGCCACAATGTGGGCAGTTCCACATATTAAGTTAAGACATATGAGTTAAGACATATTAGGCTGGTTTGGGCTTTGCTGAAACGTAACTTTAGTTTTGAATTAAAGAACTTAAGGCAACCACTAGGATCATATTGAACTGAAACAGGAATGATTTACTTTAGGTGGGAGAGTTAAGTGTGGAAAGATAATTCAGAGAGAGATGAGGATAAATACCATGGTCATGTGGAGAGAGGAAATGTCAATAAAATGCCAAACATTCTTTGATAAGGCACAAAAGGAAGGAAGAAGTGGTCATAACATGAATAGTGCACTCAGCCCAGTAACCTTTGGAAAAAATCCACAAAAACACGGATCATCTCACCAGGAGAGAGAAACATTGAGAACTGACCAATGGTCATATCTGGACAGGTGACATAATGCAGTGATAGCTGGGAAATGATACTTATAGAGATGAGCTTAAAAGCATTGCTGCTTTATAACTTTGTACCTTGTACGATCAGAGTCATTATGCTGGATGCTGATCCAAACCGATTATGAGCCACACACTTGTACTGGCCTTGATCACGTTGACGAGCTCGAGTGATTGTAATCACAGAGCCAGCACTGCTGATCTTCACATTGTCTGAAACAGGAGATGAGCAGATAAAGCTGCTGAAAGTCCTATTGCAATAGTTAGAAATGTTCTGTGCTTGCTACACAAATGCCTTCACTGCAGAGACTGACATATAAGTCTTGAGCAGTGAAGGTAAGTAACAATTGTCATTTTGTTAACAGTTTATTGATGCTTTCATTGTTCCATATATACTACTATAAATTTGCTATCAGTATTTTTAAATGGGTGTTGTTTGAAGCTAGGATATATCCAGGAATGACAAGGTTTTATTGGGAACAATATAAAACTTAATAAACATAGCAGCACCCAGCCTTTAGATATTTCATTCAAAAAATAAATATGTCTAGACATTAATTGAAATGGTGAACTCTAGAGTCCTTCTCTAGGCTTTTACAAACAGAGACTCAACACTTCACCCTATGCTGCCTTTAGTACCTTGGGGCGCAGAGTGCTAAAACTCTCAAAATCCAATACCTTGTTAAAGTTCAGTGGAACATCCCAAATACAAACCACAGGCATCTTATTGACGAAGCAATGATTAAAATTCATGCCGCATCCTGTTCCCTCATTTACCATGTTGCAAACTTGAAGAAATACTTGGCAATTAAGTTTGCCCAGGCGGCGACCAAAGTGAGTATTAACTTTCAAATAATAAGACAGTGTTTTTCTCAACTAAAACATAATTAAATAAGTGATTCCTCCTAAATAAATAAAATTCTGGCATTAAATTTGATAGACAGAATAGGCAGAGAACATGGACTCTGGGTGAAATTAAAACAGAATGCTGGAAAAACTCAGCAGGTTTGGCAGCACCTGTGGAGAGAGAAACAGAGTTCACGTTTTGAGTCTGTATGACTCTCCTTCAGACTCTGGGTCATTTGGTGATGTTGCAATGTGACCCACATTTATGCCAGTTTACAGTCATGAGTTCACACAGAGGCAGATAAAACTTCAGACTGGCAGAGTTCAAGCATGGACACAATACATTTCTGTAAACATGCACATTAAGAAGTTCATCACTCAGTTGGAATACCTTCATGGGGCAGTGAACAAGAGAGGAAATTCTATGGACCAGTAGTTGATCTTGTGCACCTATTAGAAGCCGCTTAGAGGCAGGGCTTGAGACAGTTTACAAACCAACTCTCCTTGCGTAGTACATTATGTGGCTAAAGATACCATAAAGAGAACAAGGAAAGTATAATCCCCACCACTTAATGTGGACATGTTGGGTCTAATGTTAAACAGTTTACATTTCAAAGTGTTCTGTTTGAAGTCCATTAATTGTTCCTGTTGATGGATTTCTGTGATCTATCCTGTACTAATCATGGGAGACGCTGCTTGGACTCAGCACTCTGGAACTTCAACCCACTCATACTGTTCCCTGGCTCACTGTACACCGTGGTGACTGTGCTAAGGTTCTGCATGAATGTCACACTGACAGGACTCAGCAAAATATCACAAACCCCTCACTTGCCCTTCCACACTGAAGCTGTTTGCAGAGATCACTCAGCTTTGCCTCAACCTCTGCAGCTGAACTCCATGGACAGAGTTTTCCCCCTGTTGGGGGGGGGGGAAGAGAGTTGATGGGCGGGCATGCTTCCGATCGGTGTCCCCGATTGGAGGCACGGCTGCCATTTTACGTGGGCGGACCAATTAAGGCCCGCCCAGCATGACGTCCGCAGGGAAGCGCTATGCGCTCCCTGTGTGGGCAGGGGGGGATCCCTAAAATCAAGAGTGTGCTCTTTCACACATGCGCACGAAAGAGCGCACATCTCCCTGAGGCTAAGTGTTGCCTCAGGGAGGTCGGCTCTACTGTCAACAATATTAAAGATATTTTTTAAAAATGCCCTTACATGTCCCCTCATGTGACAATGTCACATGAGTTGGGACATGTTCATAATTTCCATAACAATTTTATTAAAATTTTTAAAATCCTACATGAAACCTCATCCCGCCGGTGGATGAGGTTTCATGTTTTTTCTACTTCCTGCCAGGGCTCCTGGCCGACCCATCAACCTTAAGGTTGGACGGGCAGGTCCACTGATTACTTTAATTGATCTGTCAATGGCCTCAATTGGCCATTGACAGGTCGGTGGGCGCGCAGCTGATTTTGTTGCGTCCCAGCTTTCCTGAAAATTTAAATGGGGCGGGGTGACATCAGGAGTTTCGCCCGACATCATCCTGCGTCATTTTATGCGTCGACGAGCGAGCCCTGCCCCCTGCTCGCCGACGGGAAAATCCTGCCCCATGTGTGGCTCCATGGCTGATACGTGCAGTAGTAATTTGAAGTGAGAGTTACTCACTGGACCCCTGTGGTTGCCTCAAATAACCAGTGTGCTTACCATACATGAAACAGCAACTCTGTTATTGACAGCAAATGGGTCATGCTTTTTACGACATTATATAAAAATCATATAACATTATATAAAAAAGACCCTCATGAAATGGCCATTCATGAAGCCCCCATAAAAACACATTCCAGGCAATGTCATTTATCTTAGTGTTTAATTGACTGCCACTTCTCTTCAAGGAATGCCTACCTTGAAGAAGTATTGCACTTCTCTCCGTCAGGATTTTCGTATCTCTCTTTTGCCTTGTTCACCTTCACTGCGTTCCATTTCTCTCCTGGTGTTTGACAAGGTGTTTACTAAAACCCGCTTTCACAGCCATATTTCCTTCCTCAGTGACAGTCTCCGTCTCCGACTTACCCCACGTGGATTTCAACTGAAGTTCCATCCCTCATGTTTTGAATCCACCCAGGATTACAGGTATCTCCAGGACATACAACGCTCCTCGGACTGCTGTTCTCGTCGCATTCTGAGATCTACACTCAGTGCCATGCGCCGCCATATGAACACACTCGACCTCTCCCTCCAGCAGCACCGCCGCACCCTTTTTCAAAGCTGCGTGTGCCCCCAGTTTCATTTTATTCTTCGTCTCATCCGACGCCTCAACAAGAAACTTTGTCTCTTTTTTTCAGGTGCAAAGGAACGCAAGCTCTAACAACTCATCGACACCAACACCCATCCAGGACCCTCCAACCCTGCCTGTCCCTCTGTCCCCATCTCATCTTCCAATCTCAGCCACGGCCGTGTATTGACCATACCCCCTGACCTTCCCCTCAGATGCTGAACGTTCAGTGCTCAGCAAAGGACTGTTTCATATCCTTACGCCCTCATCTCAATGAATTTCGGGCTCGGCACGATGCTGAACTCTTCTTCCGCCGCCTTCGTCTCCATGCTCACTTCTTTGGGCAGGAGTCCTCTCCCCGATCAATGGATGCTTTTACCCACCTCCAATATTCTTCCTCCATCTGGACCCCTCCCTCTGGATTGTTACCTTCTCTTGATCTTTTCATTGAGAACTGTTGGCGTGACATTAGTCATCTCAATTTCTCTGCTCCTCTCACCCACTCTAACCTGTCTCTCTCTGAACTTGCTGCACTCCGTTCTCTCAGGTCCAACCCTGACATTGTCATCAAACCCGCTGACAAGGGTGGTGCTGTTGCTGTCTGGCGCAGTGACCTCTACCTCGCAGAGGCTGAGCGTCATCTTGCAGACACTTCCTCCTACCTCCCCCTGGACCATGACCCCATCACTGAACATCAAGCCATTGTTTCCAGGACTGTTACTGACCTCATCTCCTCTGGAGATCTTCCTTCCACAGCTTCCAACCTGATAGTCTCCCAACCTCGGACAGCCCGCTTCTACCTTCTACCCAAAATCCACAAACAGGACTGTCCTGGCAGACCGATCATGTCAGCCTGTTCCTGCCCTATGGAACTAATTTCTTGATATCTTGACTCCATTCTCTCTCCCCTTGTCCAGTCCCTTCCCACCTACATCCGTGATTCCTCTGACACCCTACATCATATCAACAATTTCCAGTTCCCTGGCCCCAACCGCCTCCTGTTCACCATGGATGTCCAACCCCTCTACACCTCCATCCCCCACGGGGATGGTTTGATGGCTCTCCACTTCTTCCTCGAACGGAGGCCCGAACAATCCCCATCCACCAGTACTCTCCTCCGTCTGGTTGAACTTGTTCTCATACTGAACAATTTCTCCTTAAACTCCTCTCACTTCCTCCAAATAAAAGGTGTGGCTACGGGGACCCGCATGGGCCCCAGCTATGCCTGTCTCTTTATGGGGTATGTGGAACATTCCTTGTTCCAGTCCTACTCCGGCCCCCTCCCACAACTCTTTCTCCGGTACATCGATGATTACTTCGGTGCTGCTTCATGCTCTCGTCTGGATCTGGAAAAATTTATTAATTTTGCTTCCAATTTCCACCCCTCCATCATTTTCACATGGTCCATCTCTGACACTTCCCTTCCCTTCCTTGACCTCTCTGTCTCAATTTCTGGTGATACACTGTCCACCAATATCCATTACAAGCCTACCGACTCCCACAGCTACCTCGACTACAGCTCCTCACACCCCGCTTCCTGTAAGGACTCCATCACATTCTCTCAGTTCCTTTGCGTCCATCGCATCTGTTCTGATGATGCCACTTTCAAAAACAGTTCTTCTGACATGTCTTCCTTCTTCCTTAACCGAGGTTTTCCACCCACGGTGGTTGACAGGGCCCTCAACCGTGTCCGGTCTATCTCCTACGCATCTGCCCTCACACCTTCCTTTCCCTCCCAGAAACATGATAGGGTCCTCCTTGTCCTCACTTATCACCCCACCAAGCCTCCGCATTCAAAGGATCATCCTCCGTCATTTCCGCCAACTCCAGCATGATGCCACCACCAAACACATCTTCCCTTCACTCCCCCTGGTGGCATTCTGTAGGGATCATTCCCTCCGGGACACCCTGGTCCACTCCTCCATCACCCCCTACACCTCAACCCCCTCCCACGGAACCTTCCCATGCAACTGCAGAAGGTGCAACACCTGCCCCTTTACTTCCCCTCTCCTCACCGTCCAAGGGCCCAAACACTCCTTTCAAGTGAAGCAGCATTTCACTTGCACTTCCCTAAATTTAGTCTACTGCATTCGTTGCTCCCAATGCGGTTTCCTCTACATTGGAGACACCAAACGCAGATTGGGTGACCGCTTTGCAGAACACCTTCGGTCTATCCACAAGCATTACCCAGACCTCCCTGTCGCTTGCCATTTCAACACTCCACCCTGCTCTCATGCCTACATGTCCGTCCTTGGCTTGCTGCATTGTTCCAGTGAAGCTCAACGCAAACTGGAGGAACAGCACTTCATCTTCCGACTAGGCACTTTACAGCCTTCCGGGCTGAATATTGAGTTCAACAATTTTAGATCATGAACTCTCTCCTCCATCCCCACCCCCTTTCTGATCTCCCCCTTTTTTTTTCAATAATTTATGTAGATTTTTCTTTTCCCACCTATTTCCATTATTTTTAAATGTATTTCCATCCATTGTTTTATCTCTACCTTTTAGCCTTTTTTGATTCCTTCACCCCACCCCCACTAGGGCTATCTGTACCTTGCTTGTCCTGCTTTCTACCCTTAATTAGCACATTCCTTAGATAATATCACCACCTCCAACACCTCTTTGACCTTTTGTCTGTGACATCTTTTGGTTATCTCCACCTATCACTGGCCCTCTATCCAGCTCTACTTGTCCCACCCCCCCTTAAACCAGTTTATATTTCACTTCTCTTTTATTTTTACTTAGTTCTGTTGAAGGGTCATTCGGACTCGAAACGTTAACTGTGTTCCTCTCCGCAGATGCTGCCAGACCTGCTGAGTTTTTCCAGGTATTTTTGTTTTTGTCATAAAAAGTACAAACTGTTGACAAGCTCAACGCTGCCTTTAGGTATCAGCATATTACAAAAAGGGGCTGTAAATCCCATTGCAGTGTACCTTGTTGTGGTTCATTAGGTGTTTTCCACTCTACGCTGAATGGCTGAGCTCCCTCAACAACTTGACAACTGAAGGATGCATCATTGCCCTGGATTACAGTAACATCCTGTGGCCCAGTATTAATAATTGGTATCAGATCCCCTACAGCACAATACAAAAGGTTAAAATTAATTATAAGGTAACAAACAAGGGAACAAACAGATTTTTTAAAACAATAAACTCATTAAATATCATGCCAACGTGCATGTACAAGTAAGAGCTTGCATTTGTAAAGTACCTTTCACAACCTAAAACACTTTACAACTAATTACATTGTGTTGTAATGTAGGGAAAAGCAGCCATTATTAAAATCCCACAAACAGCAACGTGATAATTGAGCAGATTATTTGTTTTGCTTCAGCGATGTTGGTTAGGGATCAATATCTTAAGATCATAGAATGATGCAAGACAAATGGAGGTCATCTGGCCCCATTGGACTGGTGCAGGTTCTTTGGTAGAGTTTTCCAATTAATCCTATTCCCTGCTCTTTCCTTTTGGTGTTGTAAAGTTTATGTTTCAAGTATTTATCAATTTCCTTTTGAATCAGCATTCAGCATCCTTTCAGGCAGTGCACTCCAGATCACACCAACTCACTGAGTAAAAAAAACATTTCCTCATGTCACCTCTAGCTCCTTCGGAAATCACCTTAAATAAGCGTCCTGTTTTCAGATGCTCTGTCGGCATAAACAGTTTGTCCTTATTTGCTCGATCAAAACTGTTCATAGTTTCGAACATCACAACATTGGCTCAGACACTGGGGAAATCTCTCTCACTCTTTTTAGGGTAGTGGCATGGAACCTTTACATCCATGTGAGGGGGCAGATGGGGCCTCGGTTTAATGCCTCATCTTAAAGACAGCACCTCTGACAGTGCAGCACTTTCTCAAAGTGACAGCCTAGATTGTGTACTCAAGCTGCTGGAGTGCAACTTGAACTCATAACCTTCTGACTCAGAGGCAAGAGTGCTAACCACTAAGCCACTGGTAACTATGGCCTGTGTTCTCTCCAGCTGAGCACTAATTATATTCAATAAAATGTTTTGAAGCCTTTTCCCCATTAGAGATGGTAGACCAACTAGATATAATTTTCTGACTTTAGCTTCAGTCTTTTTTCGAACATTTTATCAAAGATTCCAGTCTTCAAGGATCTTCAAATATTAACCAAAACCTCACTTACTTACTCCAAGGTTAAAATCAATCTTAGTTTTAACCCAGTCCTCCGGTAAATCTGTCATGTTATAAAACTCTCCATATAATGAGTATTTGTACTTTGTTCCAAAAAGCTTTCATGTAAGTTATGAACCAATCCCTACACTATAACAGTGACTACACTGCAAAATTACTTAGGTGCTTTGAATGGCTTTGAGAAGTCCTGAGGTTATGAAGGGCACTATAGAAATGAAAATTCTGTTTGCTTCCATCCATAATTGAACATTTCTTAAATAACAAGAACGACTGGGTTTACGCACTGGATACTGTGGAGGTGACTGAGACCGAGAATTTAAGTTGTTGCATTCCGAAGATGTTTTCAGCTCGGCAGATATAATCACCATCGTCAGCCCGAGACACCTGCAGGATTCTCAGCACAGGGCCCTCCACCTAGGACATCAACAGAAAAATTTCAAGTTTTTGTCACTTAAACTATTGCTTTTAGCATTGCTACGCCTAACACAGCTGCCATGAAGCGGAGGTGAGATTCTCTGGATATTGTGTTGACATCCAATGGGAGTGTAGTGATTACATACAAAAATATGAATTAGGAGCAGGAGTAGGCCACTCGGCCCCTCGAGCCTGCTCTGCCATTTAGTACGATCGTGGCTAATCTGATTCTAACCTCAACTGCACATTCCCACCTACTCCTGATAACCTTTCACCCCCTTCCGTATCAAGAAGTTATCTAGCTCTGCCTTAAAAATATTCAAAGACTCTGCTTCCTTCACCTTTTGAAGAAGAGTGTTCCAGGCTCATTACCCTCAGAGAGAAAATTTGTCCTCTTCTCTGTCTTATATGGGTGACCCCTTATTTTTAAACATGACCCCGAGTTCTAGATTTCCCACAAGAGGAAACATCCCTTCCACATCCACCCTGTCAAGACCCCTCAGGACCTTATACATTTCAATCAAGTCACTCCTTACTCTTCTAAACTCCTGTGGATACAAGCCTAACCTGTCCACCCTTTCCTCACAAGGCAGCCTGCCCATTCCCGGTATTAGTCTAGTAAACCTCTGAACTGCTTCCAACGCATTTACATCCTTCCTTAAATAAGGAGACCAGTACTGTACACAGTATTTCAGATGTGGTCTCACCAATGCCCCGTATAACTGAAGCATAACCTCCCTACTTTTGTATTCAATTCCCCTTGCAATAAACAATAAGCTTTCCTAATTATTTGCTGTACCTGCATACTAGCCTTTTGCGATTCATGCACTAGGACTGCAGCGGTTCAAGAAGGCAGCTCACCACCACCTTCTCAAGAGCAATTGGGGATGGGCAATAAATGCTGGCCTAGCCAGCGATGCCCACATCCTATAAACGAAAGAAAAACACTAGGACATCCAGATCCCTTTGCATCTCAGAGGTCTGCAATCTCTCACCATTTAGGTAATATGCTTTTTTATTCTTCCAGCCAAAATGGACAATTTCACATTTTCCCACATTACACTCCATTTGCCAAATATTTCCCCCTCACTTAACCTACCTATATCTCTTTGTAGCCTGTTTATGTCCTCTTCACAACTTACTTTCCTACCTATCTTTGTGTCATCAGCAAATTTAGCACCACATACATTCGATCCATTCATCCAAGTCATTTATATAAATTATAAATAGTTGAGGCCCCAAAACTGATCCCTGTGGCACATCACTCATTACATCTTGTCAACCAGAAAATGACCCATTTATGCCTACCCTTTACTTCTTGTTAGCCAGCCAATCTTCTATCCATGCCAATATGTTACCCCCTACACCAGAGCTTTTATTTTCTGCAATAACCTTTGATGTGGCACTTTATCAAATGCCTTCTGGAAATCTAAATACAGTACATCCACCAGTTCCTCTTTATCCACAGCATGTGTGACTTCTTCAAAGAACTCCAATAAATTGATTAAACATGATTTCCCTTTCACAAAACCATGTTGATTCTCCTTGATTACTTTGAATTTTTCTAAGTGTCCTGCTATAACGTCTTTAATAATAGCTTTTAACATTTCCCTGTGACAAATGTTAAGCTAACTGGCCTGTAGTTTCCTGCTTTGTGTCTCCCTCCTTTTTCTGAATAAAGGAGTTACATTCGTCATTTCCAATCTAACAGGACCTTTCCCGAATCTAGGGAGTTTTGGAAAATTAAAACCAACACATCAACTATCCCACTAGCCACTTCTTTTAAGACCTTAGGGTGAAGTCCATCAGGACCCGGGGACTTGTCGGCCAACAGCTCCAACAATTTGTTCAGTACCGCTTCCCTAGTGATTATAATTTTTTTCAGTTCCTCCCTCCCTTCCATTTCTTGATTTGCAGATATTTCTGGGATGTTACTTGTATCCTCTATAGTGAAGACCAATGCAAAATACCCATTCAATTCATCTGCCATTTCCTTATTTTCCATTACTAATTCCCCAGACTCACTTTCTTAGGACCAATACTCACTTTGTTAATACTTTTCTTTTTAAATAGCTATAGAAACTCTTACTATCTGTCTTTATCCCCGTATGCATCTAGTCCTCTGGGAGGTTGAGAGTCAGACTAATGACCTGTCCAGGTAAAATCGGGCTCCGGTATGGAAACAACTGAGAGCATAAACTGCTACTTGTAAAAGCAGCGAAAGGGAAAGATTGTCTCATGTGCCGCTAGGCAAGGTAGGGAAGATGAGGATTTATATTACTAAACGGTCACTGGTGGGAGCAAGTCAAGTGGCCTCTATTATCAGGCACAAAGGCCTGAGGCCTACTGCACCTTCAAATACACATTCCACATGCCTCTATGTAAGGCACTTGAAGCTGTGCACAGACTATCAAGGTTCATCAATGCCCCAGTTTCTACACTGAATAAACATCTTTCCATAACTGCCTGAAGTGCCATTGCTCTAGGTGCCCAATGCAGGCGAGGAATGGGTGGTATAAGCAAGGCACGTGAAACTAAAAAGATTAAATCTTCTTCCTGGGTAGACTTTCCTTCCAAATGGCCACCCAGCCTTTCAAATGCTCAATTCTTTTGCCTCTCTAGAGCAATTGTTTCGATGGGGCCTCTGTGCCCCATAGTATTGAGCCATTAAAAAAGTGTTGGCACGAGAACAACAGCCTTCGGCCCTTTAGTAGCTACTGCTGCCCAATATTCTGGAGATCAATCCACCATGTGAGGTCAGTTCCTCTGGCCACAGGTCGGACCAGTGGGCAACTCCCAGAGGGCTCCAGGCTGCATTAGAGACTGGTCTGCAGTATGTGCCCTGCGAATTTGAGGGTTCCTCGTGTTAGCTGCTCAACTGGGAGCAGAAACCAGCTTCATTCCCACTCCTGGTAACTCCTGAGATAATGTATGCAGGTTGATAATAGGAATTGGCTCACGACTGATGCTCAGTTTAAAGTGGTTTTCATGGGAAACCTAGCCTCCAGCTTTTAGCTCTTGTGTATTAAGAATCAAATCAGAAACAAACCTTAAATTAAAGGAGCATTTTCACTCATTTTGTTTTTTTAAAGAAACAAAAATTTTAATAATTACAATAGTCTTTTTGTGAATAAATAAATCACATGGCCTGGGTCTTAGCCAAACAAACCATGAGGGCCCAATGATTCGACTGGGGGCCTGTAATCGATTAACCAACCTGGTCACAACTACAAATGATAGCAGAAGACAAAGGGCTCCCTGTCCTGGTTGCTATGAGGTTCCCACTCACTGTTGAACAGCTGGTAAACAGTAATGACTCATGCTAACACCAGAAAGAATGCCACTGGGACAGAAAACTGAGGGCTGACATGGAGCCACATACCCCAGGCGGAGTCATTGACCCGAACAGAAGAGAAAGGTGAAGATTATCAAACAGTTTTAAGTTGAACGACACTAAGTTTCTTTGCACAAAGAAACCCAACAAACTAAAAAGTTGTACAATCATTAATTTCTGTGTATCGACTGTTATTAGCGTTTCCCAAGATAGACATTCTTCTTCAGGCTAATATACAGCTGATGTAACTACCCAAATATGACATTTCTGTTGTATCGATACCAATGTTTTTACACCAGGCCAGGGAGGGGGTAATTAGTGACACAGTCTTTATTCTTTAGTATATAAATATTTGTAATTTCCCCTTTTTCTGTACGGTGACAAATGCTAGCAAACTGAATCTGGTGCTAGTTGACATTTTGGGCATAAAAAGGGAAAAAGTTTTTTGTTTAAAAAAGGGTGACATTTTCTCAAGAGCACGCTGAAAGATTGCTGTACTTCAGCACAGTCAAAGCGACACACATAAGCTAGGGAAAAAACTGTAGAAGTTTTTAAAGATAGGCAATTTAATTAGATCTAAAATAATGCTGCCACTTTACTACATTTAAATTGCTACATTGTACATAGTACGTTTTAATCTCCCTTTGAAAACCAATTCTTCCTGGAAACAAACTGTTTGCCAGCTCGAAATCCCAGTTAACCAGGAGCTGAGCTTTAAACTCCACATCCTATCCATCATCAGAACCTTCCAACTCTCTGACATACCCTGCCACCACCTCCTCCATTTAAGAATGCAGGTTTGATAATAACTTAAGTAAATTTAAAAACTTGACCAAATTTTATTCCAGCATAAAAGCAAAATACTGTGGATGCTGGAAATCTGAAATAAAAACAAAAATAGCTGGAAAAGCTCAGCAGGTCTGACAGCATCTGTGGAGAGGAAGACAGAGTTAACGTTTTGAGTCCATATGACTCTTCAACAGAACTAAAGAAACTAGGGCCATCTGTCACTTGCTCGTCCTGCTTTCTACCCTTAATGTCACCATTAGCACATCCTTTAGCTAATATCACCACCGTCAACACCCATTTGTCCTTTTGTTTATGACATCTTTGGCAATCTCTTCTTTGCCTCCACCTAGCACTGTCCCACCCCCCTCAAACAGCTTATATTTCACTTCATTTCTATTTTTCTTTAGCTCTGATGAAGAGTGTGCGAAAGTCCTAGAGGGTTGTGGAGGATGGGTAATGTTGTTGGGTGGGCTCGAATTCCACAGTTCAAACAAAGAATTTGATGTTTCTTTGGTTAATTTATGTCACAGAAGACTTTTGTTCGACAGTGAGCTCCTGTCAGTGTAAAATCCTGTCTGCTATTGAAGAAAACATATAAAAAGTGGCTGTTAAGGAAACCTCATTGCTGTAGCCTAAAGGTGGTGACTTTGTCATCTCACTGGGAGGACCTGAATCAACAATGCCGGATCACTCATTGGTGGTTGTATATTTGATTATCACCTGTAACATTATTGGCGTAGTACTTGCACTGTACAGCTAACTTTAGATTGTGTGGGAGTGGTAGTTTAGAATATATCTTGGAGATACAAATTACATCATTAAGAATTTGAGAGTCCTGTGTAATTTCTCATAAATCTCAAGTGAAAGAATAAAGCTGTCAACTTTAGGAATGAGGTCTTCAACTGCAATCCAAAGGTAGGTGGCCTTTGTCACTTCCACACTATTCCAACATCCTCTCAGCAAGTCATTGTAAACTCCCGACCTGCTCAAAACGTCATTTCCCTCATCCACCCAACCCCCTTCCACATTTGCTAGTCTCACTGATTCTCATCCTCCCCCCTCCAAAAATGGTCAACTTAAAACACTTGTCCTTACCTTTAGACCACTGAGTATCACTCCCAACGCCAGTCCCTAACTTTGGCAACCCTATAGCCACGTTCTAATGATTCACTCTTTGTACTCTGGCCTTCTGTTCCTCCACCCCTCTCTATACCCCACCATTAGTGGCAAAGCCTTCATTCGCCTGTGTCCAGTGGAATTCTTTCTCTAGGTGTCTTCGTGTTCACCTCTCTCTTCACTCAAAGAGCTTGTCAAAGGTTTCAGTCATTCTTCTGAATCACTCTATCTGGCACAGCATTCAGTTCCTCACGCACATTAGTGACATGCCTTCAGATGTTTAGTGATATTATAGAATACACAAATGCATCAAGTCCCAGAAACTTTCAATCACCTCCGAGCTTTGGTCTCACTTATTCCTGGAATGTAGTTCAGCCTCCATGTATGTAGAAAGATGCAGTCAACCAAACCTGAGGGGGAGGGGGCAGGGGTGAGGGCCACTTGGGCATGCTTCCCTTTAAGAGTTTGCACTATATCATTCAAGCAGTCTTCCCAGAGCATGACTGCGCATAGACCCTTGATCTAGAAGTTTCTCAGCATTGTTTTGAAAGCAGATGCCAGAGTTTATAGTGCAAGGAGCAAGAAAATTACAGATGGCAATTGAGAGGAAAATAAGGAACATTAAGGGAGGCAGCTGTGAATGCAGAGGGTCAGATACATTTACTAAGTTAGATCACAACTGGATTTATTGTCTAACAACATGAGCCAACGCGATACAAAAATTCACGGTTGGACATGCACTGATGAATCCCGATATGAGTTACAGCCACAAAGCTGAAGAACTTGGGGGAGTGTAATTTTGTCTGGTGCTTTCTTGCAAAGTGTCTCCATTGCAAACTCCCTGTTCCCTGACAATTTAGTTTTCCATTACATTTTATCTGTATAAAATAACCCAGAAAATGCAGTGTAATTCCACCACAATTACATACCTGGTGATTGGCTGTTAGATAACCATCTGCTTTGTACCATGTGATCATGGGTTCCGGCTGACCTGTGACCTGGCAGCGTATCTCCAGCATTTGTCCCTCTGTTACTGAGACAGGTCTGGGCTGGGCTCTCACTATTGGCGCCCCTTCACGTGCTGTGGGGAGGGCGGAGATCAGAAGAGGCTTTAATAAGACAGATCAAAATGTGGGCACTGCAGACGCTGTCACTGGCTGAATCTCACATTGGTGCATCCGTACTGACATTATTCGATAACAGTTTGTGTAAAATCAAGGTGTACAATCAAATTTGTGGCAGCGATCTTACAATAGGTTTTTAGTATGTAACCTCTGAACTACATCAATGTCCTTTTGAAGGTTGCAAACCCTAAACTGGATACAACAGGGATCTTGTTCATCCTTCGAGGTGAAGGAGACCATGTTTGTCAACTGAGGTGTTTGATAGGGTTCTGGTAGGTACACAGGTGACTGCTAAGACAGATTTGCGGCTGGAAGGCTCTGCTACAAATAGTGCAGGATTCGGAAGACGATTGAGCCTTGGATGAGTTGCTGGTTCAGGATTTCCTCTCCTTGCCTTTTCTCTCTGCCTCTAATACACGCTTGCTTTCAAAGGGTACACCAACAGCATTAATTCGGGAAAGCTGCATTTGAGCCAAGGCCTTGCTCATCAAAAGTCTGGGTCAGAGAATGTGATTGCCATTCTCAGACCAACTTTGCAACCTGCTGAGTCAGAGCCAGGGGCTTCACTGCATTTACCCTCAAATACCCAATGTTGCTGCATCCAGGATCTATACAAGCCGAGACTAACTTCTTTCCACTTAACAGTTAGTTGAATTCTGTAAGTACCGTTGAATTCTGTAAGTACCAGAGAAGAGGCTATTATATAAAATTAGGGCTCATGGAATCAAGGGATATTAGCATGGACTGAGGGCTTGTTGATGGACAGAAAACAGAGAGTAGCAATAAGCGTATCATTTTCTGGTTGGAAGGCTGTAAAAAAGATTAGTATTTGGGCCTTGATAATTTGCAATTTATATCAATAATTAAGATGAGGGGACTGAGTGTAATAGTCTAAGTTTGCTGACAATACAAAGTTAGATGGGAAACCAAGTGGTGAGGAGGATGCAAAGAGGCTGCATAGGGATATAGACAGATCCAGTGAGCGGCAAATACTGTGTACAGTTTTGATCTCCTTAAATAAGGAAGAATATATTTGCCTTAGAGTGAGTGCAATAAAGACTGGTTCCTGGGGTGAAAGGATTGCCCCTCTAAAATTCTTAAGGGCTTAGCAGGGTAGATAATGGGGCGATGTTTCCCCTAGCTGTGAGTCTATAACTAAAGCTAGAGATCATAGAATAAGGAGTTGGCCATTTAGGTCTGGGATGAAAATGATATTTCTTCACTCAAGTAGCTATGAATCTTTGGAATCCTCTAGCTCAAAGGGCCTTGGATGCTCAGTTGTTGAAAGTATTCAAGATGGAGATCGATAAACTTCTGAATACTAAAGGTATCGAGGGATACCTGTCCACCATCTGCATGGCACAAGTCAGGAGTGTGATGGAATGCTCTCCACTTGTCTGGATGAGTGCAGCTCCAACAACACTCAAGAAGCTCAAAACCAAACAAGACATAGCAGCCCGCTTGATTGGCATCCCATCTACAAACATCCACTCCCAACACCACTGACACAAAGTGGCAGAAATGTGTACCATCTACAAGACGCACTGCAGGAATTCATCAAGGCTCCTTCAACAGCACCATCCAAACCCACGACCACTAACATTTATAAGGACAAGGGCAGCAGATGCATGGGAACACCACCACCTGGAAGTTCCCCTCCAAGCCACATGCCATCCTGACTTCGAAATATATCGCCGATCCTGCACCGTTGCTGAGTTAAAATCCTGGAACTCCCTTCCTAACAACACGGTGGGTGTACCTACACAGATGGACTCCAGCAGTTCAAGAAGGCAGCTCACCACCATCTTCTCAAGGACAATTAGGGATGGGCAATAAATGCTGGCCTAGCCAGTGAAGCCCACATCCCATGAATGAGTAGAAATAAAATATGGGGATTGTACGAGAAAGTGGAGTTGAGGAAAATTATTAGCCATGATCTTGTTGAATGGTGGATCAGGCTCGAATAGCTGAATGGCCTATTCCTGCCCCTATTTTTTAAGGAGGTGGTTGCCATATTACCTATATATCTACAATTCAGAGAACAATCTGAGACATTTGGAGAGGTAAAATAAGGCACTATATATATATATATATATATATATATCTATATAGAACTGTCTTTATTTCTCTACGTCTTTCAGCAATATCTTCATATTGAATGGTGCTCCTAGAGTGAATGTTTTATAATTACACACATTCTTTTCTTTCCACCATTTGAAAACAATTACTGGGGTTTAGAAATCTGATGATGGTTTGCTCATTTTTCCAAGTATAAAACAGGTGCCTAAGAACCCAATGTGGCTACCAGTACATGCATATTCCTAGTGTGCTGGAAGTGCACCGTTTGCCATATTGGCAGAGAAAGAGGTGTTTAGGATCAGCATTCCCTGTTGGCTGTGCACACGGATGTGCAGCAACCCAAAAGCTTCCACACAAGCTGCGCATATGTTGGCCTTTTTAAGTTACCATTTGTGAGCGCCTTTGCAAAGAAATTTAAAGTGTTGCACACTTAAATAAACCTCCTGCACAATTCAAAAAAAAATTAAAGGGAATGTTGTCTTGGGCCCATGCCCGCAAAAGGCTTTGAATATGCAAATAGGGAGCTATTTTGAGGCCCTTTGCAAAACTGGATGGCCCTGACTGCAGTTGGCACTAATTTTAGTCCTGCGTTCCTTCTGTGCTTTCATTCTTCCTAGGTGCATTACCTGACAATTAAAATTTTCTTAAATAGCACACAGAATCTTCTGGTTCCAAACTGAAAGTGAACAAGGTTAAAGAGGGTGGAAAATAGGAAACATACAGAACAGGAATGACTGAGTTACGCACTGGATGGAGTGGAAGCGAACGAGACGGAGAATTTGACTTCCCGTGTTCCAACAACGTTTTCTGCACGGCAGATGTAATCCCCGACGTCAGCGGGACTCATGCGGAGGATGCGCAGCACGTGGCCCTGCACCTAGAGCATCAACAGAAGAATCACAGCCTCTGTCATTCACACTCTCTCAGGCTGTTTACAGCAATTACAAATATACTGATAACCACAACGCACAGTCACCATTCCAGAGGAGTGAATGCTGATAATTATCATCCGATATAATGATTTAATCTCTGCTTCAACGCACACCTGATTTATACGTGCAGACTCGAAGGGCTAAACACCCTAGTCCCGCTTCTATATAAAAAACACTTAATTCTCTACTCTTAAGATTATTCAAATAATTATTCATACCCCCAGGTGCAAACTTGAATAGGTCTAGGGACGATGCCAGTGTTAAGAGAGCGAAGTGCAGGGAGATGGGGGGAAGATTAAAGGGGAGGGAGAATTAAAGGGAAGACAGTTAAAGAGCAATATCATAATGGGTTTTGTGGGAGGGGGACTAAATTCATAAATCTATTAAAGAACCTAAAAAGGGATCTCAGCTCTGACCTTTTCCAAGGCTGTGGTGGTGGAGGATTAAGAAACACCAGATAAAAACAAAGGGTTACAGAGCCCCAGATAGAAGCTTGAGCAACTGACAAGTCACATCTTACTAGCACTCCAACTCCATGTTTAATTGCCACAGGACTCAATGTGGTGTTGCATGAATTGCCAACAAGGAGTGTTTCCCTCAGCGCTGGTCAAGGGAACCGCCCCGTATGTCAGTACAGCTGCGTGCCTACGAGGGAGTGCAACTAAGTTTCAGGCTGCAAGTCATTATTACTGCCCAGCACCACAAACTCTCTGATGTAAGATTGACGCTGGCATCCTTGCAGCAAATGGTGCATCATTGCATCGGCTTCTCCACTGACCTGGAACAGGAGAGGCTAGGTTCCCCTCAGCTCCAGATAGACGGCAACCTGGCAGTCTGACCGCGTGACTGCCTGGTCACCTCGCTGCCTCCTGCTGTGTGACAGTTAAGCAAAACATGGCATGCAGTGGTTGGGATGCTTCTGAGTAACCTTCCAACACTGTGGCCTTTGACATCTCAGGGTGAGACCAATCAGGGATCAGCTAAAAATGTCTCCTTTGTGAAGAAAACCTCTTCAAAACAACAACTGCTGAAGCAAAAGGGATAATCACTTGGTGCCGTTTGGGAGTTGGGGTGTGTGGTGAGGGGGCTCGATGTTGGGGGTGGTGGGGGCGGGGTGACCTTATTTGGTATTTTCTTGGAAATACCTGTCCCTTCACCAGGGTGACATTAAATTTTAGATTAAATGCTTAATTGTGCCCAAATAAAATAATTCCTCACAAAAGGAAAATCCAGGTTTGTCCTATCACTTTCACCTACCTGGTGATTGGTTGTGAGAGAACCAGCTGCCCTGTACCATGTGATCCTGGGTTCTGGCTGACCTGTGGCCTGGCAACGTAACTCCAGCATTTCTCCTTCACTGACTGAGGTGGAAGAGGGATAAATCTTTGCCGTTGGAGCAGTTCCTTGTGCTGTGGGGTGGTTGGAGATCAGAAGAGATTTTTAACCAATCAAGCAGATCGAAAGTACACAATACTGAGGCTGTTATTTGTGGAATCACAAAGATGTTTCTTGGTCCCCGACATGGGCAATTGTTCTCTCCTCTTGCTTCTCATGCCTCATCTCCAATCACAACAAGATACTTCACTGGACCTCTTCCTCCTCATCCCTCTTCCCATTATTCCACAGGGAGTTTTGTGGGGGTGGAACAGTCAATTTTCCATTCATGCTGATTATGTTTATGGATTTTGTTCTTTAGGGTAGTTCTGAAAACACAGGATTTGTGAAGCTCCTAAACATTTTACCCCCTTCTAATATTGGGTCTACAATGCTGGCCCTATCATCTGCTAATAGGAACATAGGAAATAGGAGCAGGAGTAAGCCATTCAGCCCATTGAATGTGCTCCACCATTCAAACAGGTCAAGGCTGATCATCTGCCTCTACACCATTTTTCCCACCATCCCTTGATGTCATGAGTACCCAGAAAACTATCAATTTCTGTCTTGAACATGCTCAATGAATGAGCTTCCACAGCCCTCTGGAGTAGAGAATTCCAAAGATTCACCACCCTCTGAGTGAAGAAATTCCCCCTCATCTCAGTTTTACGTGGCCTGCCCCTTATTCTGAGACTGTCCCACCTTGGTTCTGGACTTACCAGCCAGGGGAAACAACCTATTCACATCTACTCTGTCACGCCCAGCAAGGATTTAGTCTCAGATTGTAACACTCTCTCAATTATAAGGCTTCTTTCCCTACGTTAGAGGCTACTGAAGTTGTGGAACACTTTTCTAACAATACAAAAAATCCTTGGATTCCAACTGTATGCAAACTATATGCAAATAAGCAAACAGAAATAAGGAGTAAAAGATGGTGCAAATCAAAGTCTAAAAGAATGACAGGTTACATACAGGTGGAAGGAGTGACTGAGACGGAGAATTTGACCTCCTGTATCCCGTAGACATTTTCTGCACGGCAGATGTAATCCCCGACATCAGCAGAAGTCACACGAACGATGTGTAGCACAGGGCCCTGCAGCTACATCAAGAGGAAGATCACAGCCTCTGTTACTCACACTCTCATTTCAGCATTCACAAAAATACTGATAACTACAACACATGAGGAGTAAGGGCTGGTAATTGCTTGTGCTCCTGTCTGAATGAGGAATGAAAATCAAGACTTGAAAGGATAACCCGGCTTGTGTCCCTACTCTTCACAACCACCCAGTGACTGATGAGGGCAAATATAGATGTTCATCTAGGGTAAGACTTGATTCCACCTGTTTACTTAGCAGATACATATGAAATTGTACTTTGTGCAGAGTGTAGAAGAGCTTAGTTCCGCCCCTCATCTGTGTTCAGTCAGCCAATTACAGCCAGGTTACTACACTTTAAAGTTAATGTCTTATTGAGCAGCGACCTGTTCTAGTGGAAACTCATTCACTCACTTTTCCAGAGCCACTTCATCCGATTCAGGGTCACAGGGAGTCAGAGCCTATCCCGACAGGCAATGGGCGCTAGGCGATGTACACCAAGGACCATCACAGGGCATACACACTAAGGGGCAATGTACCGTAGCCAATCCACCTCACCTTTGGTGGGAGGAAACCGGCACACCCGGCGAAAACCCACACAGACACGAGGAGAACGTGCAAACTCCACATAGGCAGACACCTGAGGTCAGGATCAAACCCGGGTCCCTGGAGCTGTGAGGCAGCAGCGCTAACCACTGCGCCACCATCGAAACTAAATCTGATATTTTCCAGATTTCGAAATAAGGAGCCTCTTGACCCAGTCACCTCCCTCAATTAGTTTTGTTATAACTATTGCTCATGGACACTTCAGAATGAGGTCAGAAATTTGGCAAGAAAAATAAACAAAAACTGAAGGTGAATGGACGTCCAGACTGAGTGAGAATAAATGTTTGGCTTGTCAGCCAATTTGATCTCACACAGGCTGTATAATCAGCTTCTTTTCTGCCAGCTTACCTCGGTTATTTGAAATTAGATTGAACCCAATACGACAAGTAATGAAACACAGGGCAGAGAGGAGAAGTTCACTGTCTCTCTGCTCAGAGAGAGGGAAGTGACAGGCAGGTCAGGAGGCAGCTGTGAATGGGGAGGTTGAGCCACAGAGTAGCTGATGTGACACTCTCGGGGCAATCTTAATTGAATCTGCCCACCACCTTTTACCTCAGTGATGAGCCGAAGTTCAGATCACGCACTTACGTCCAGATAAAATTATTTCCCATAAAAAGGAAAACTGATGGTTGCCCCACCACTTTCACCTACCTGGTGATTGGTTGTTAGAGGACCAGCTGCTCTGTACCATGTGATCCTGGGTTGTGGGTGACCTGTGACCTGGCAGTGTAATTCTAGCATTTCTCCCTCTGTTATAGAGAGAGGAGAGGGCTGAGCCAGCACTGTCGGGGCATTTCTTGCTGTGGGAGGAGTGGAGACAAGAGTGAGGCAAATGGATCAAAAGTGGACAATACAGATGTTGTAATTTATTGAACCCCAGATTTGTTTCTTGCCTGGATATCCCTTGTGTAATAGTTTGTGCAAATGTTTAAATACTTCAATCCTTGACCATCTAGTGCAATGCATTGGACAGAACCCCTTGTGTATTGAATTCAATTTTAACTGTCCTTGGGTTAGCCTGGCTCAATCAGTATCCATCCAGCCTCTGAACCAGGGTTAAGATTAGCAACCCTACCAGAGTAGAGCACAAAATCTAAGTTGACCTTTCAGTGCTGTACTGGTGGATTGCTGCATTGTCATTATTGAATAATGGTGCGTCGTTTGTTACCTTCCAAACCACTGCCGTCATCCAAAGTTTATTTTCATATGTAAAAGTCCTCTTTGCTTTTTTAATTATTTTCATTTTGCTGTTTTCCAAAACCTTTCCAACCATAATTCTGGACACTATCAGGATGTTCTTCAGTTGCAGGGCAGTGCGTAGGCTACATACTTCACCCAAGGACATTGCAGGAGGCCCGATTGATTTTTGTAATCAGACTTAGTTGAAATATTGGGGGAGGAGCCAGCATTAATTTTGCTGCTTACATAAAGCTTTCTGTTTAGGAGGGTGGGTAACCTGTTGGGTTCTCAGCTCTTAAAGTGTTTTCTTTCATTCTGCACTTGCCTTTGTCCCTTGTCGTGAAGTCATGGCTTACACCAAAGAGTGCTCAGAATACTTGGAAGTGCATGGTAAAATTGGGCAAAGTCAGCATGGTTTCGTCAAGGGGAGGTCATGCCTGACAAATCTGTTAGAATTCTTTGGAGAGGTAATGAGTAGGTTAGACAAAGGAGAGCCAATGGATGTTATCTACTTGTATTTCCAGAAGGCCTTTGACAAGGAGCTGCACAGGAGGCTGCTCAGGAAGATAAGAGCCCAGGGTGTTAGAGGCAAGGTACTAGCATGGATAGAAGATTGGCTGTCTGACAAGAGGCAGAGAATGGGGATAAGTGGGTCCTTCTCAGGATGGCGGCCGGTGACTAGTGGAGTTCCGCAGGGGTCAGTGTTGGGACCACAACTTTTCACTTTATACATAATGATCTAGATGAAGGAACTGAGGGTATCCTGGCTAAGTTTGCAGATGATACAAAGATAGGTGGAGGGACAGGTAGTATTGAGGAGGCGGGGAGGCTGCAGAAGGATTTAGACAGGTTAGGAGAATGGGCAAAGAAGTGGCAGATGGAATACAACGTGTGGAAGTGTGAGGTCATGCACTTTGGTAGGAAGAATAGAGGCATAGACTATTTTCTAAATGGGGAGAGAATTCAGAAATCTGGAGTGCAAAGGGACTTGGGAGTCCTAGTCCAGGATTCTCTTAAGGTTAACTTGCAGGTTGAGTCGGTAGTTAGGAAGGCAAATGCAATGTTGGCATTTATTTCGAGAGGACTAGAATATAAAAGCAGGGATGTGCTGCTGAGGCTTTATAAGGCTCTGGTCAGACCACATTTAGAATATTGAGAGCAATTTTGGGTCCCGTATCTCAGGAAGGATGTGTTGGCCCTGGAGAGGGTCCAGAGGAGGTTCATGAGAATGATCCCAGGAATGAAAGGCTTAATTTATGAGGAACGTTTGAAGACTCTGGATCTATACTCGATGGAGTTTAGAAGGATGAGGGGGGGATCTGATTGAAACTTACAGAATACTTCTTAAAGGCCTGGATAGAGTAGACGTGGGGAAGACGTTTCCATTAGTTGGAGAGACTAGGACCCGAGGGAACACACTCAGAGTAAAAGGAAGACCTTTTAGAACAGAGAGGAGGAGAAACTTCTTTAGCCAGAGAGTGGTGAATCTATGGAATTCATTGCCAATGAAGGCTGTGGAGGCCAGGTCATTGAGTGTATTTAAGACCAAGATAGATAGGTTCTTGATTGGTAAGGGGATCAAAGGTTACGGGGAGAAGGTGGGAGAATGGGGTTGAGAAATTTATCAGCCATGATTGAATGGCGGAGCAGACTCGATGGGCCAAATGGCCTAATTTCTGCTCCTCTGTCTTATGGATTGGTATTTCTTACTGCACTTAGTGTCATATACTTTGCTACAAGGCTCCCTCACATCCACCCCCTTTTAGGATTGAGAACTCATTCTAACATTTCCTCAGCATTGGTGGGTTTGCAGTTATCACATTCACTTTTCCAGAAAATACTTAACACACCAGCTGTTCTGAAACTGGGTCCTGTCTTGGACTCAAGGCATGGGTCTTGGCTCTTAGACATACTATAGATATATTCCGATATCTGCTTAACATTTGTTTATTAGTGCCACTTCTAAACAGGTTACAGTACCTCTTAGGCATGATACCAACCTCTAGCAAAAGTCTAACACGTGACTGACTAGTGTCAGTGGTACATCATCATCTATGTCATACATTAGCATATTCCACCTTTATACTACACCAGGTTTTTCCCAAACCACTGGATCTCCTAACTTTTAATTGGCTCCCTCATGATGTGACAGCTCTGAGACATTTTGTCATAGGTTTCACTTAATCATCTTGTATAACATCCATTCCTGAAGACCTACTCATTCTGAGCCCACAGCTTGGCAACGATCTCCAGCTAAATGATATCAAAATATGAGTCCTGGGACTTTCTCTGAGCAGTCGTACATTAGCAGAATCTTCTCTTGTGAATTCTTGCAAGAAGTACCAACTTAAGAGATTACCAACTTTGAATTCATTCTTACTTTGGTGAGAGTCATCATCGTATCGTAAGGTTTAGATTAGTAAAGTAGAAGACCAAGGAACAAGTTAAAGTAGAGCATCTAAATTGGAAGGGGGATAACTCAATCCACATGGATAATCTGCCATTATCGCCATGAGCCATAACCATCCTCTAAAGGCTCACAGATTGGAATCGTATCAAATGTCTTCAGGAATCCCAAATAAGAATTATCCTTTGGATAGCTCTCATACACAACTTCAGTTACCTACTTAAAACATCAGGGGAGATTAGAGAATTAGAACCAGTTGAATTTTTCTTCACAATGATTATGCTCATGAATTCTTCTTTAGGGTTGTTCTGGCAATGTAAAACATGCAATGCTAATTAACATCTTCTTCCCTGTTAGGTTAATTAGGTTATCCATCATGCTGACATCATCTTTCTATAATAGTCTCAGCTCAAAGAACTCTCTTGGTTATAAGGCTGCTCGGCCTTGTTTTCCAATGCTGGAGGCCACTGCAGTTACAGTGCACTTTCCAAAGAATAAAGGAAATAATTGGCATCTAAGTATTTTGAAAACTGTGCAGAATGGTAAAGTAGACAGTTGTAAAACACACAAAAGATGGTGCAATTAAATGCTATAAGAATGATGGGTTACTTACCAGTGGAAGGGGTGACTGAGACAGAGAATTTGACCTCCCGTGTTCCAACAATATTTTCTGCACGGCAGATGTAATCCCCAACATCAGCAGGACTCACATGAAGGATGCGTAGAATAGCACCGTGCACCTAGAGCATCAAGAGGAAAATCACAGCCTTTGTTACTCACACTCTCCCAGGTTGCTTTCAGCATTCACAACAATATAGGGTGACAGATAACTATTCCCCACTTCTTCCAAGGTTAGAAATTTGAAGTTAAAGAAAAACAGAGCAAATGGACTCCAGCCAATCTGGATATGTCACCTACCTGGTGGTTGGCTGTCAGAGAGCCAGCTGCCCTATGCCATGTGATCCTAGGTTCTGGCTGACCAGTGACCTGGCAGTGTAACTCCAGCATTTCTCCCTCCCTAACTGAGGTACGTGAGGGGTGAACATTCACTGTAGGGGCTGTTCCTTGTGCTGAGGGGAGAGACCAGAATAAGCGTAATTATCAAAAGTGGACATGCAGTTGCTGTTATTGAATCCCAGATTTGTTTCTTCCCTTGATATTCACTTCAATAGTTTGTGTGAATTTTTAAATGTTTCAGTTGACTTTTCCTCTGTGACCATCTGATGAAATGCATTGGACAAAGTCCTGTGCGTGAAGAAAATACACTTTTAACTGACATCATGTTGGCCTGACTCAATTGGTATCCGTCTATAGCCTCTGAACCAGGGCTCAGATTTGGAACACTACCAGAGTAGTGCACAAAAACAAAGTTGACAGCTCAGTATTGTATTGGTGGATTGCTGCATTGTCATTATTAATGACAAGGTATTGTTTGTTACTTTCCAAACAACTGCCACCATCCAAGTTTATTTTCATATATCAAACTCCTCTTTGCCTTTTGGATTATTTCCTATGCCATTTTTCATGACTTTTAAAACTTTCCAACCATTGTTTTGGAGATTATTCGCCCATGGTGCAGACTGAAGGTAGGACAGCGCATGGGGACCCACCTCATTCACCCAAGGACACCGGGGCAGCGGTGGGGGGCAAATCATATGACTTTGCTGAAATATCGCGGGGGTGCCAGTGCTAATCATGTTGCTTACACGTAGCTGTTTAGGAGGGTGGGTAATCTGGTGGGTTCTCAGCTCTTAAAGTACTTCCTCACACTCTGCGCTTGCCTTTGTCCCTTGTTGTGAAGTCATGGCTTACATTAAAGAGTGCTCAGGGCTAGTATTATTTACTGCAGTCAGTGTCACATACTTTGCTACAAGGCTCCTTTCAGGATTGAGAACTCACCCTAACATTTCCGCATCACTGGTGGGTTTGCAGTTATCACATTCACTTTTCCAGAAAATACTTAACACACCAGCTGTTCTGAGACTGGGTCCTGTCTTGGACTCATGGCGTGGGTCTTGGCTCTTAAGCCATACTGTGGACATATTCCGATATCTGCTTAACACTTGTTTATTACTGCCACTTCTAAACAGGTTGCAGTACCTCTTAGGCATGATACCAACCTCTATCAAAAGTCTAACACGTGACTGACTAGTGTCAGTGGTACATCATCATCTATGTCATACATTAGCATATCCCACCTTTATACTACACCAGGTTTTTCCCAAACCACTGGCTCTCCTAATTTTTAATTGGCTCCCTCATGATGTGACAGCTCTGGGACATTTTGTCACAGGTTTCACTTAATCATCTTGTATAACATCCATTCCTGAAGACCTACTCATTCTGAGCCCACAGCTTGGCAACGATCTCCAGCTAAATGATATCAAAACATGAGTCCTGGAACTTTCTCTGAGCAGTTGCACATTAGCAGAATCTTCTCTTGTGAATTCTTGCAAGAAGTAACAACTTAAGAGATTGCCTACTTTGAATTCATTCTTACTTTGGTAAGAGTCATCATCGTATTGTAAGGTTTAGATTAGTAATGTAGAAGACCAAGGACCAAATTAAAGTAGAGCTTTTAAATTGGAAGGGGGATAACTTCAATGGGATGAGAAGGGATCTAGTCAGGGTAAAATGGTGCTAAAGTCAAAAAGAAAAATACTGTAATGGAACAAAGGGTGATCTTTAAGGAGGAGATGTTTCAGCTACAGGCTAGGTACATTGCAACAAGGATGAAAGATAAGGGATCCAAAGCCAGGGTTCCTTGGATGATAAGGGAGATAGAGAATAGGATTAAATGAAAAAACAGGAGGGTGTTTGCTGCATGTCAGGTAAATTCTTAAGACAGAACCAAACCAAATACGATAAGGTGAGAGGGTAAGTGATGAGGAAAACAAGAATGGCAAAGAGAGAATATCAGAATAGAATGGCAGTAAGCATAAAAGGGAAACTAAAACTCTTCTACCAGCATGTAAACAGTAAGCAGGCAGTAAGAGATGGGACAAAGAAAGTGATAAATGACAAGGTGCAGGACAATGCTAGCATACTTAATATGACTACATTATACCAGTGTTTACTAAGGGAGAGGTTGCTGATAAAGTATCAGGGGAAGTGGAAATGGTAGAGGTAGTGGATGGGGTGAAAACTGATAGGCAGAATGCAATGGAAATGCTGCCTATGCTTAGAGTAGCTAAGGTTCTGGATGGATCACATCCCAGGTTGTTAATTGGGAGTGGAGATAGCAGAAGGGCTTGCAATGATCTTCCAAAATTTCCATGGATTCAGGGGAAGTACCAGAGAATTGGAGAGTGGCAAATGTGACACCCTTTTTCAAGAAAGGGTAAGTGGTGGCTCAGGTTTTATTCAGGGGAAAAAAAAATCAACAGGCACTTGGAGAGATCGGAGTTAATTAAAGGAGAGGCAGCACAGATTTGTAAAAGGCAAATCAGGTGCTTGAATAATCTAATTGAATATTTTTGAGAGAGGAATGTGGTGGATGTTGTGTATAAGAACTTTAAGAAAGCGTTTGACAAAGTACCATGTAAAAAGTTGATTAACAAAACTGAAGTTCTTGGAATAGGATTATCTATATGATTGAATAAAAAATTGGCTAAAGGACAGAAAACTGCAATTTGCGGTAAATGGTTGTTTTTCAGAATGGAAGATGTTAGACAGTGGTGTTCCCCAAGTTTCAGGGTTAGGATCATTACTTTTTTTACATACACATCAATAACTTGGATATTGAAATACAGAGTAAAATCTCCAAATCTGCTGATGATACTATTGGAGCTGTGACAAACAGTGATAATAATATCAATCGACTGCAACAGGACATGGATAGGCTAGCAGAGTGGGCAGACACAAGTGACAAATGGAATTTAATATGGAGAAATGTCAGATGATTGTTTTTGTCCAAAGGGATACTGAGAAGCAATATAGATTTAATCGTACAGTTCTAAAGTGTGTGCAGGAGCAGAGGGACCTGATGATTCATGTGCATAGGTTTTTGAAGGTATCAGGATATATTGAGAGAGGTTAGCAAAGCATATGGGATCACAGTGAAGCTCATTGGATATGAGCTGGAGAATCCTTTGTGAACATTGTTAAGAGTGATGGGATGAGAGACACAGACTGTTGTGTATTGCACTCAGAAAACTCACCATGTGGATTTACAGCAATCAGTCATTATTGAAGCAACTTTATTTACACCATGCCAACAGAGAGGGCAGCAGAGAGAGCTCTGTTGTGTTTTACTCGCTACTGATGAGAATATCATCTAAGAAGCAGCACACTCCTTTCATCTCACTTAGTACCTGATCCATGATGCTCTGGAACACTGAGAGCAATAGACACCCCAGATAGACACCGCCTTTCGTATTGGTACAATCCTTTGTGTGTATGAATGGTAAGCAGTTCCTTGTTGTCAGTCAATTCTAATTGCAAATATGCATCTGAAAAATCTACCTTCCATTGGCTAAATTAGAAAACAAATCTTTACTGGTAGGCAGTGTGTAAGCATCAATCTCAATCAGTTTATTTACTGTCTGTTTATAATCTCCTCAAATCTGAGCAGACCCATCTGCTTTTTAAACTACCACAATGGGTGTGGCCCATTCACTGCTCTTCATCTTCTTAACTGCCAGTTCTTTCTATCTATTCAGCTCTTTACTTACTCCTACTAACTCTGCATAAGGCACTGGCCTAGCCTTGCAAAACACCAGCTGTACATTGACTTTTATCCTGACTTTGGTCTTGTGATGCCTAATTTTACCATGTGGCCTTTCTTAATCAAAGACCACTTTGTGCTCTCTTCGCACTCTCTCAGTGTCAGATGTATTCTTACTGATTTCTACTGTAAATAACTCGACCCAGTTAAGCTGTAGCTTCTTAAGCCAATTCCTTCCCATCAGGGAGACTTCGTAACCTCCTTCTACTACCAATGGCAAATAATAGGATGGGTCACTGTATTCCATCCTAACACTAACTTGACCTAACACTGGGATACTATCATTGAAATAACTAGTCAGCTTCACACCACTTTTTTTATAAGGGAATGTGACTCAGGGATTTCTTATAATCTCCTTCCGAGATAACAGATACTGCAACGATGAAAACGAGTTGTGAATCTCTGGCTTTCATTTCGACTGTGGGTGCTGCAATTTTATCTTCAGCCCTGTTACTCTCATCCTCCATGTGCTGTTTTTCTCACTCTCTGACTGAGTACAACTCTTGATCCTCCTGCTTGATAGCATCAACTTCTGCTTCCATCTAATAGTATGCATATTCGAGGATTTCCAGACTCCTGAATCAGCTTTAGATCTACCATGACCTCGACCTGGTGCATGGTCGCTGGAATCCCAAGTAAGCATTATCCTTTGGATAGCTCCACATACACAACTACAGTTACCTACTCAAAACATCAGGGGAGATTAGAGAGATAGAACCAGTTGAATTTTTAAAACGGTAATTATGCTCATGAACTCTTTTGGGTATTACTGGATTGCAAAAAATACAATACTTGTTAACATTTTCTCCCCTGCTACTATTAGGTTAATTAGGTTATCTATCATGCTGACACCATCTTTCTATAATAGTCTCAGCTCATAGAACTCTCTTGGTTATAAGGCTGCTTGATCTTGTTTCCCAATGCTGGAGGTCACTGCATTTTACAGAGCACTTTGCAAAGAAAAAATACTTGGCACCAAAGTACATTGAAAACGAGGCAGAAAGATAAAGCAGATAAAACGCATAAAAGATGGTGCAAATAAATGTTATAAGGTTGACAGGTTACATACCGGTGGAAGGAGTGACTGAGACGGAGAATTTGACCTCCTGCATCCCATAGACATTTTCTGCACGGCAGATGTAATCCCCGACATCAGCAGGACTCATGCGAAGGATGCGTAGCACACGGCCCTGCACCTACATCAAGAGGAAGATCACAGCCTCTGTTACTCACAGGCTGCTTTCAGTATTCCCTTTGAGCATTTTTTCTAAGGTCAGAAATTTGAAGAACAGATAAAGACAAACAGAAAGCAAATGGACCATTGACAAACTGGAAAATGTCACCTACCTGGTGATTGGTTGTTAGAGGACCAGCTGCCCTATACCATGTGATCCTGGGTTCTGGTTGACCAGTGACCTGGCAGTGTAACTCCAGCATTTCTCCCTCCCTAACTGAGGTTGGTGAGGGGTGAACCATCACTGATGGGGCAGTTTCTTGTGCTGTGGGGAGAATGGAGATTCAGTCATTGCTGTAGATTGCAAACAGTTGAGGACCAAGCACTGATCCTTGCGGAATTTCACAAGTTACACCCCCTGCCATTTCAAAAATGCGCTGTTTATTCCTGCTCTCTGTTTTCTATCCATTAACCAATCCTCAATCTATGTTAACACATTACCCCAGCACCATGGACCCTAATCTTGTGTTATAACCTCCTGTATGGCAGATTATCAAATGCCTTTTGAAAATCCAAATATGCTACAACCACCTGTTCCCTCTTACCTACTCCACTAGTTACATCTTCAAAAAACTCTAACAGGTTTGTCAAACAGGATTTTGTTTTGTAAAACCATGCCGGCTCTGCCTAATCATATCATGATTTTCTAACTGCTCTGTTCCATGTTCCTATTGGCAAATTCCAGCATATCCCATACCACTGATGTCAGGCTAACTGGACTATAATTCCTTGCTGTCTCTCTTTCTCCATTTTGAACAGCATCTGCTACCTTCCAATACGTGTTCTCGAATCTAGGGAGTTCTGGAAGATACCAAGGTTGTTTCAATAACCATCAGTGGAACTCATCTGAATTTATACAATTTCTGGTTTCAATCGGAGTGGTTATTCTTTAAAAGTTTTCTGGAATTAATCAATAAGTTTCTCCCTTCAGTTATCCCTAAACCTCTTGCACTGTCAACAACTTCTTCACTGTAAAGACCAAACCAAAATAATCTTTTAGCACTTCTTCTACATCCTTCTCCTTTCCTACATTATAACAGTGACTAAATCTCTTATTACAATCTTTTAGAAATATATCTGTATTCCAGTGACTGACTGAAAAGATCAAATGGCAAGATCTCACAATTTAAGACTTTTACTGCAATAAACAAATTTAAAACAACATGGATAGACACTATTTTTTGTAGGCAATATATACTCTAAACTACAAAAAGGTTTCCACATTTAACTTTTAAAATAACCAAAAATCCACCGCCATGATTATACTTTACTCTGTCCTTAAGTGGACACTTTATTCTCCCAGAATCAGTCCAAAGCTATTTTCCTCTCCCGATGACCTGCTTCCTTTGTCCCTAGCTGGGTAACTTCTAACCCCAGAACTGGCTTTCACTGTGCAGGTAACACTGGAGATTTTTCTGCTCTAGACCAAGCTAGGTGAACCCTCCAGCCTCCTTTAAATCTCCATGAACTCGATCTCTTTGATCCAAGTGTGAGCTTTCAACCACATTCTACAACATGAACAATAGATTCAGCATTTTCTCTGCTTCAGGTGTAGGACTGGCTGCCTCTATATCTCTGCGCTCTCTCTCTCTCTCACAGATTCTTGCAGACAGATTTGGGTTTGTGAGGTTCAGTGATATCTTAGGAAACCTTATAACCTCTTACCACAATGGTTTGCTATGGACGCTTCCCTTTTCTAAAGCCCATTTCTATGCCAACGCGAATCACATGAGTTTTGTTTCCAAGCAGAAATGCTAATTAGCTATCCTCTAGACCCCAGACTCCATTCTATCTTTGAATTAAACAGACAGCTTAAAGTATAACAATTTATAAATCCTGACATTCCTAACATCTCTCTATGAGATGAACAATCAACCCACAGTCAGCACAGATGCTCTTGCCATTGTCTACAAGTGTGAACATCTTGCACCTTCTCAACAAATCTCTTGACTTGGCCCCTCTTGTCCCCATAGAAACCAAGATATTCAGGCTTGTTGTCGGGCAGAATCCAGAGTAGGTCAAATGACCACTTTCACTACTCCATTTTACCTAAATTAAAGAGACAATCCCAAAACACAACTATTTTATAAACTCGGTATGTGTAACATTTTGAAGTATTTAATTGGCTGTAGACTGTTTTGAAACATCCTGAGCTTATGAAAGGTGCGATATAAATGTAATTTTTTTCTTAGCTAATGTCTTCTAGGATGATCTTTGGTTGTTGCGAAGAGAAAGGGTGGGGGGGTGGGGGTGGTGTGGGGGGTAGTGGAGGAGCGGCAGGTGGGGGAAGCAGTAGGTATTGACAAAAATGGGTTGGGAGGGGTGGGGGGGCGACAGAGGACAGAGTCCATTTTCCTCAGAAAATCTAACTAGATTAGTTAGACAGGACTTAAACTTAACAAAGCTATGCTCAGTCACTCTATCCCTAATGACAGATGCCAGTACACTCCACTCAATTGGTATTAAATATGTTGTAAAGCTTTCTGTTATAAGGTCGCTAAATCTTGTTTCCTCAGAAGTAACAGATTATTTTTCAATCAATACACAAGATCCATGGATCTCAATTGTAGTCAAGAGTGGGCACAAGATTAAAACAAATAGCCATAAAAAGAGTCAAAGAAAGTGCAAGTCAAATACCAAAAGAATGACCAGGTTACATACAGGGTACAGTAGAAGTGGAAGTGACCGAGACCGAGAATTTGACTTCCCGCATTCCAAGGACATTTTCTGCGCGACAGACGTAATCCCCGATGTCAGCAGGAGTCATGTGAAGGATACGGAGCACAGGACCCTCCACCTAGAGCATTAACAGGAAAAATCACAGACCCCATTACTCTCACTCCCCCAGGCTGATTTCAAGATTCACAAATATACGAACAGCCAGAACACACAGTTGCGGGACAAGAGGGGCCAAGTCAGGAGTGAGGGCTGAAATTTGCTGGCTTTGACTGAAGGATGGAAAACAGGAAAATGAGCCAGTGTTCCCATTGCCCATGGCCATCCACTGACGTGCCAGGGAAGATGCACAGCCATGTATGTTGGGTAAAGGCTCATGCTGTGTACACTTGTGATGCCCCTGAGTCGAATAGCCTGTCCAGCTTCACACAAAGAATTACCATTTGGCTGTAATGCTGAGTGATTGTAGTACTGAGTATCGGATAGATACCGAAACTATCAGTGTCAACATTTGGATGTTAGAGGTGATTTTGTTTCTTTTCAGAACACATTCTCTGCTTCAACAATAGTTAAACTTTAGATCACACACTGCTGTTCACATAAAATAATTCTGCATAAAAAGAAAAGCAGGGTGGTTCCACCATCTTCACCTACCTGGTGATTGGCTGATAGAGAGCCAGCTGCCCTGTACCATGTGATCCTGGGTTGCGGTTGACCTGTGACCTGGCAGTACAACTCCAGCATTTCTCCCTCACTTATTGACATGCGTGAGGGGTGAACCTTCACCACAGGGGCAGTTCTATGTGCTGTGGAGACCAGACGAGGTTTTTAAATGAGACAAACAGATCAAAAGATTGTCACTGGCTGTATCCCAGATACGTTCCTTCCAACAATTAATGTAAAATTGAAGGATGGAATCAAATTGTTGAGTTGTATTGGAACTGTTTTTGAATAATGATCTTTTTGTTCAATATTTTTCCGATGATATTGTACTAATTGTGTAGAAATTAGTTCTGATATGGCCTCATCTCTGTTCTATGCCAAGGCATGACATTCTATTGATTTACAGTAAGATGTCCTTGTAATTGATAAGCTTTGATTGTGTTGACTTGGAACCATCCAGATGTTTCTCTGTTTCACACATGTTTCACATTTTCATTTTGATTATGCTTTGCATTAACCAATCTGTATTAAATTTTATGTTACTTAATCAACTACTTAGTTTGGGCATTTTTGATATTTCATTCTTCTTTAAACCCCCTTGTTCCATTTCCCTTTGTCCGCTTGGGGATGATCTTAACTTATTCCGACTAGTTACTGACCGACTGGCCAGTTAAAATAGTTGATCCCTCTACACCCATCACGATTTTCTACGCTGTTAACAATTCTCATCTTAGCCTCGTTTGTTAAAATGAAGCAGCCCCTAGTGTCTCAAATGTCCTCTCATAACTAAATCTTTAATCCCTGGTAACATCCTGTTGAATCTCTTCTGCACCCTTTCTATGACTCTGACATCTTTCCCCAGATCCAGTTCCAATGCTTGAGGTGCTTTTAAAAGTATTTACGCAAACCTCACTGATGTTGATCTTTAATTTCCTCAAGCATTCTAATAACATTACAAGGTTAAAAATTCATGACCGACAGAAGAACTGCAATTTACTCTCACGGAACAATCTTAAATTCTAGATTATTACACATCGTTTCAATCACACTCAAATCTTGGTCTCCCAAGAACAGTGAAAGCGTCAATAAGAACAACACAAGAATTAGGAGCAGGAGTAGACCATTCGGCCCTTAAAGTTTGCTCCGCCATTTCATGGCTGATCTGATTGTGATCTCAACTCGACTTTCCTGTCTACCCCCATAACCTTTGACGTCCTTGTCAATCAAGAATCTATCAGCCTTAAAAATATTCAAGGGCACAGCCTGCACTGCTCTCTGGGGTAAAGAATTCCACAGACTAACAATGCGCAGAGAAAAAAAAATCTAATTTCTGTCTTAAATGGGAAACCCCTTATTTTTAGTCTCTCCCACAAGGGCAAATATCCTCTCAGCATCCACCCAGTCAAACCCCTCAGGATCTTATATGTTTCAATAAAATTGCCTCTCCTTCATCTAAACTCCAATGGATACAGACCCAAACTGTCCACATAAGATAACCCTTCACCCCAGGAATCAGTTGAGTGAGTCTGCTCTGCACTGCTTCTAATGAAATTATATCCTTCCTTAAGTAAGGAGACCAAAAGTGTACACAGACGTGGTCTCACCAGGGCCCTGTACAGCTGTAGCAACACTTCCCTGCTTTTATACTCAATGCTCCTTGTAACAAATGCCAACATTCCATCTGCCTTCCTAAACACTTGCCGCATCTACATACTAACTTTTTACGATTCCTGTACCAAGACACTGTAGAATGCTGCAGTCTCTCTCCATTTAAATGATATATTGCTTTTCTATTCTTCCTGCCAAAGTGGACAAGCTCACATTTTCCCACATTATATTCATCTGCCAAATTTTTGCCCACTCACTTAACCTACCTATATCCCTTTGCAGACTCCTTATGTGCTCTTCATAACCTACTATTTTATCTATCTTTGTGTCATCAGCAAACCTGGTAATCATATATTCAGTACCTTCGTCCAAATCATTGACATACATTGTAAATAGTTGAGGCCCCAACACTGGTCCCTCCAGCACTCCACTAGTTACAGCTTGCCCACACCAAAATGACCCATTTATCCCTACTCTTTGCGTCCTATTAGCTAGCCAATCCTCTTTCCATGCTAATATGTTACCCCCTATAGCATGAGCTCTTATTTTGTGTAGTAACCTTTGATGTGGCACCTGTTCAAATGTCTTTTGGAAATCCAAGTACACCACATCTACAGGTTCCCCTTTCTCCACATTACTTGTTACTTCTTCAAAGAACTTTAATAAATTAGTCAAACACGATTCTTCCTCCACAAAACCATGTTGACTTTGCCTGATTGCAGTGAGATTTTCTAAGTGCCCTGCTATTACCTCCTTAATAATAGGTTCTAGCATTTTCCCTATGCCAGATGTTAGGCTAACTGGCCTGTAGTTTCCAGCTTTCTGTCTCCCTTCTTTCTTGAATAGAGGCGTTACATTCACTATTTTCCAATCTGATGGGACCTTTCCTAAATCTAGTGAATTTTGGAAAATTACAACCAATGCATTTGCTAACTCCAAAGCCACTTCCTTAAAGAACCTATCAAAATAACTACTGTACAGTCCTTAAGGGAAAAAATGGGGCAGAAGTTATCTGATGCTATTCAATAAGAACAAGTGGGTTACATACTGTAAACGCTGGAGGTGACCGACACAGAGACTGTAACTTCTTGCATTCCAAACTTGTTTTCAACGTGGCAGATGTAATCCGCAGCGTCAGCACCAGTGGCCTGCCGAATGCGTAACACAGGGCCCTGCACCTACAAAATCAATGCAAAATCAGAGCCATGGAACCCTTTCTTAGAAACAACTAGGAGGATGGTAACATGGTAATGTTACTAGACTGGGAATCCAGAGGCCTGGACTAATGCTTTGGAAGCATGAGTTCGAACCCCACCAAGGCAGCTAGGTGAATTTAACTTCAATTAATTAATCAACTAATTAATTAATTAATGCCTCTGGAATAAAGTGCTTGTCTTGTTAATAATGATCACAAAATTACAGGATTGTTGTAAAAACCGCCTGATTCACTAATGCTCTTACAGGAAGGAAATCTGCCATCCTTATTCAGTCTGGCTTGGTATGTGACTCCAGATCGACAGCAATGTGATTGACTCTTGACTGCCCTCTGAATAGGCCTAGCAAGCCAGTCAGTTGTATTAAAACCACTACAGAAAAAAGCACTGTGGATGTACCTACACCACATGGGCTGCAGTGGTTCAAAATGGTGGCGCACCACCCACTTTCTCAATGGCAATTAGGAACAGGCATTAAATGTTGACCTTGCCAGCGACACGCACATTTCAAGAATCAAATGATTGTTTTCAGCAATCAGGACATGTACTGCTAAGCACGGCACATCTGATGCACCTCATCAGAGTGAATGTCAGATCTTTTCCTGAGTTTGATATTTGATTGATAAACAAAGATTTGAAGAAGGAAGCCAGTCAGGATTCCCTCTCCTGATTACTGCCTAGTGGCCCAGAAAGGGAAGGGCTTGTGTTTCATGATCTCACAGTATCCCGGTGCCTCTTCTGCAACCGGTTAGGTACTTCTGAGGTGTTGCTACTGTTGCAATGTAGGAGACAGTGCAGCCAACTTGCACACAGCAAGCTCCCACAAAAGCAGTGATATAAATGGCCAGGTTATCTGTGGTAGTGATATTGGTTGAGAGATTAACATTGGCTAGGACACTGGGAGAACTCCCATCCTCTTCCTTGAAGAGTTCCACAGGGAATAGCTTGGGATGTCTTTGCCCTAGCCCATCCCCAATCCAGAAATTACAATTGCACACCTGGTGATTGGTCGTTAGGTAACCACTTGACTTGCGCCATGTGATCTTGGGTTGAGGCTCCCCTGTCACCTGGCAGTATAACTCCAGCATTTCTCCCTCTGTTACTGAGGCAGGAGAGGGCTGAATTTGAGCGGTTGGTGCAGATTCTTCTGCTGTTGGGAGAGTAGACACCAGAAACAAACAGATCAAAATGTGGAACAAAGAAACTCCTCCTGAAAACCAAAAAAAGGGTGCAGATAGGATGGGAAAAACACACATAAATTGCTTGCACAAGAGTCAACATTCTTCAAACGGAATTCAATGTGTGATGAATCTGAGAAATTTCTAGATGAAACAGGCAACTAAGTGCAGATACCACAAATTAAATAGGCTATAATTACAGAAGGCAGTGCAAGTGCAAATATATTTTAATGATACATTTATTTTAGATAATAACATTTTAGAGCAATGGATAATTCTAAATGAGCATTTTGATCCTGGTACAAAGTTTGTTTAATATTTATGGAGTTAGGTTAGTGGTGAAATAGATGAACAGCACATGTCAGCTCATTTTTAATCAAATGCTTTTGGTTGAATTCTATTAAAACTTTCTAAACTGTAAGTTTGAAAATGATTGTTTGAGTTTTCCAAATATTTAAAGGCCTAGGTTCCAGTTAATGTTTTGTGAAAAAGAAAACTGGCCGGAGGGTTTAGTTACAGCATGATAGGATTCTTTTATAAATGTGATGTAGGAATTTATAATGGGAAGTTGATAAAGGAGATCGACCAATCAACAATTAAAGATACAAAGATGGCTTGAGTATGTCTAGTTTGAAGATAAACCAGGTAAAAGAAAGGACATTTACTTAATTTATTAACATTTCATACACTATGAAACTATCACAACTGCAAAAGACCATCATATTTCACCTTATGGAGAACCTTTTGCAGTGACTGCGCTTGATGTAAAGTTACTCTTTAACAAGTACAAAATTCACTACACAGGAATGGAAAAAAAACATGAACATGTGTTGCTCTGTTCTTAACTAGCTCTGGAGGCACCTCCTGGAATAAAATAAACTCTGTACACCAAGCTCACTAATGGAAAATTCTGAGGTGAAGTCAATGGAGTGAATGTAGGGTTTGTCACATATCTGCATTTGGATATTCTTGGTTGTCCTTCCGTTGAAATGGGATTTAGCTATGCACCCAGACAGACCATGTGCGTGTCTACAGAAGACTGACTCTCAAGGTAACTTATATTCGTTACCTTCCAAGTTTCAGAAGCTAAGAAGCCAACCTATTTGGTGCCAGTGTGAGCCCTTCATTGCAGCAATATGATTTGCTTTCTAGTTAGTTTTTAAGCTGGGAAAGTTTAAAACGCTTCAGCTCCCAGTGATACTGAACTTTTCAGTTGTATTCAAGCACCAGAATTGGCCAGCCTGTCAGTTCTGCTCAGCTGAAACTTGGCTAGTGGAGGATTCCACTGATTACGCAGATCATGCCTGATTGGGGAATGCAGAATGCCAGGTCCCTTGGAGGCTACCTGTGACCTAGTAGAAATGGAATAGCTTCCTTCGGGTAGGAAAAATCTGAAATGGATTTTTTTGAAGCAGTGCCCTTGAAGTTAGAAGAGTAATTTATTTTGAAGGTCATAGTTGGGGACAAGAGCAAGAGTAAACTGAATGGGAGACAACTTTAGGCATCAGCACAAATAAACTCAATACTTGTGGAAAAACCAATACCTACAGGATAACACTGAGACCTCTATGCGACCTTCTGAGGAGCCAGCAGAATTGGTTCCCACACACAGGTAGATACCAGCTTGGGCAGTAGTGATTGAAGGGATAATGAGAGTCCCAATGTCTGTCCGTTCAACCTTGGCCTGGAAAAAAATTAAAAGCAATGTACATCACATAGCACTGTTTATAGATTTGTATCTATCTATAACATATTAAACATCTTACATTTCTGTGCATTGTCAACGTTTCGCATTATAAATGCCTATGTCCAGAAGTATATTGTCAACTGCCAACAAACAGCCCCTCCAATGGGGGTGGGGGGGTAATTACACTGTAAGATGCTCACACAGTTACCTTTAAACAGTGCCTCCACTGGAGGAGAGGTGTAATTGCATCATGACAATTTAACAAACTGTTTGCATTGTAAATGTGGACTTGGAGATTTATAATGGAAAGCTAACATTGACAATGTGAGAGCTAAATATTAGGGATTGAAGTAATGCCTGTGCATCAATTACCTCTGATCTCTAACCCCGATTCACCTGAAGTCTCGACGATCCAGACTAGTACTGGCGATTTCTTTTGCCCTTTGCCTTATTAGAAGAGGAACAGATCCATGCGTTTTCATGCAGGGGATATACAAGCTCCTGAAAAACTCAAGTACTTTCCCAGTAGATTTGGCTTATGTCTGGGCAGGGTAAAATATGACTAGAATCTTTTGTAGGGCAATTCCAAACATTATCTTTGTCTTTGGTCCTTCTCATGCTTACATACCACTCATGTGGAGTGAACAGCTTTACCTACCTTACGGACTCTGCCACCGCAGCTCTGCGACAAAGTGTGGTGGTACATTCTCCCTCCCTGAACTTCTAATACCCTGTGGGGAACTATCTTCTCTCGGCTCAGAATCTCCTTTCATCCTGCCCAAACGCTGAAAGGCCCAGTAAGGGTTAGCAGCTCAGCCAATGACAACTTGTAAACACAAATTCACAGCTCATCATTAGGGCAGCTCTCTGGCAGATGAACACACAACCACATCATACAGAAGTACCATCGCCTCACAGCTCTGATTATGGATCGCAGTGGATTTGGGCCTTTAGGCACAGCAATGGTGTTGCACTTACAGCAGCCACAATGGCCACAGGCAAATGCTGTTGTGATGCTTTCAGAAGTATTGGATTGGATTTGATTGGAGTCAGTATGATCAGCGAATGTGAACACCAGCCATGTTCATTTACAATTTGTTGTTCCAGTAATGGCACAAACTGCATGAGATATTCAGCATCTTGACATACACACAACGCACTTCAGTGTATCATCTTTCCTAATGTCTCTTCCTGTGGCTCCGTGTCCAGTTTAGTCTGATAATGTGCCTGTGAAGCACCTTATGACATTTTATTACTTTCAAGATAACGTTTACATAAATATAAGTTGTTGTTGGACAGCTCACTTCTATCTCCTACCTTCATTGAGACTTCAAGCACGATCATGTGAACAGTTTTATTGCAATGTGACTGGGACTTATTGCAACTTGCTACATGAAGATCTCACATAACAATCAGAACTCTCCTATTCCATCAGTTTTTCACTTACTGGTAACCGTGATGAACATGCACCTCTGCTCCAGGACAAAATTGTTCAGTAACATGCGGTCTTTTGATGCACTCAGTTTATAAGCGTCATATATTTTGATAAAATAAAGCAAAACAAAATATTTCAAAAGCTGCAAACGGCAGTTAGCAGTCAAATGCTAATGGGTTATTTCACATTATTAATGCAGAGATATATTCAAACTGCAGTATTTCGCCAGCCACCAGGGGATGCACTTGCCAAGGGCTGAAGCAGCAAGTCAAGGATTTGCAAAGCCACAGCTGAAATGCTTAGCATCAGATAAGCCTGGGACTGGATACAGTCTTAACCTTAATATGTTCCAGCCTCTTGCCCTATTTTTCTAAGTTTATTTTTGTTCCAGAGCTGTTACCTTAGCTTTGCAATGGAGATACAGCCAGACTATTCCTGATCATCATGGAGGAAAGGACTTCTGAATTCTGGATAGAATTTACTTTGCACTTTTTAGGACCTCTGGTTATGTCGAATTCTTTTACAACAGAGTCACACAGATGAGAAAAAACCTCAGGCTAAATCCCTAGACTGCACTGAGTTAGTCAGTCCAAACAGCAATGACAATTGGCCTTGGTGGTCATGGGCTGATGCCAGAATTATTACCCAGACACTCCTGCTTGAAAATGCATGTGTAGACATAGGGTGAGAATTGGCTTAGCAGAGCTGTGATGAGACAGACTGGCCCGTGGGCAATTGCAGCTTGGACCCACTTGGTTGACTCTCAAGAAGTTGGCCCAGCAAGTTCAAACAAGTGGAGAAGGGTGTGAGGATTGAGGAGAGAGGGCGGCTGAAGGCCCTGTCACCATTTGCGGGACAAAGTCAAGAGACAAGGGATAACTGGTGAAGTCAGAGGAAGAGAAGATTCGGGAAGGGTTGGAGGAATTTGCAGAAACAGGATGTGGTGAGGCTGTGGAAGGATTAACAGACGGGGAAGCTCAATCATTGAGCATGTTCAAAACAAAAAGCGATAAATTTCTGGATACTAAAGACATCAAGGGAGATGGGGATAGTGGAGAAAAATGGCGTGGAGGTAGATAGTCAGCCATGATCTGTTTGAATGGCAGGACAGGTTCGACGGGCTGAATGGCCTACTCTTGCTCCTATTTCCTATGATAGAGATTTTGAATTAAATGGTTCTGGTGATGGGAGGCTCGTGTAGGGAAGGTTGGGTGAGGAGAGAGTGGGACTTTCAGAGGGATTGGATACGGGTAGATGAATTTATGGAGGGTGGAACAGTGCAAAGTGCCACTGCACCCAGAATGTATATTACAAATCCACCTTAACCTGTCCTCATAATGTCTCGGATCACATTACATTGAAGGGATTAATTGTTTTGTGACACTGTTGCTTTGCAGACAAACACGGTGGTCAATTTGTGCACAGCAAGGCCCCACAAGGCAGACAAGATGAATGATGTGTTATCCTGCTTCTGGCATTGCTGGCAGAGGGGTGGTGGGCAGGAATGTAAAATTGGGCTAGTTTTATGTTGTGTGGAAAGATTCCTTTTTAAGTGCTGCACTTCTGTCAAATTCTTTGCTACTCTTTTTTGCCTACTCATACTGCAGTGCACTTTGAACATTCATCGCAGAAAGTTCCTGACATTAGACTCAACACTTCAAGATAAAGAGTCATTTCCATGTGTTTGCTGAGTGAAATTACTTGAAGCAGTTGCCTGTCAAGCCCAGAGGGGAAACCCTAAAGAGATTGGGGACTGCAGAGGAACTAAGAGATTTAGGAGGCTAAATACAGAAATGATTGAACTCCACAACTCAAGTGAAAAAAATAATCAAAAAGGCTAATGGAGTGTTGGCCTGTATCTCGGGGCGGGGGGGGGGCTGGAATACAAAGGGGAGGAAGTGATACTTCAGCCGTCTAGCAATTTGGTCAGACTGCATCTGGAATACTGCATTCAGCTCTGAGCACCGCGCCTCAGGAAGGATATGGAAGGGGTGTAGTGCAGATTCATCAGAATGACACTGGGGCCCAAAAGAGTTAAAATTGTGAGGAAAGGTGGCATAAACTCTGCTTGTATTCCCATGAGCATGGAAGTTTGAGATTAAATTTGATCTAAGTGCTTAAAACATTAAAAGGCGTAAATATGGAGAAACTGTTTCCTTCTGTTGGGCCTCCTGAGGGACCGAAGGGCCTACCCCTGTTCCCATGCTCGCAGTTTGCTCTGAGTGAGTGAGGTAGGCGTTACTTGTGAAAACACTGACTTCAGAAGTAGTCATCAGAAGTAGCTGATGGTCCAGTCGGACATGAAGTAACATAGGGTCACGGGTGCTCCTGCTCCGCCAGCTGGCTCCTGCTGAACACAAGGGCAAGGCCACCCTATACCTATGACTGCTGGAAGTGTGAGGGGCAGATCAGACCTGAGGTTTAGTCAGGGAGCATTAAGGGAATTGTGGTGGACTTCTTTTGGTTAAGTGGTGACCAATCAGGAAGAGGAGACAAATTACTCTCAAGAGGCTAAAAACATGATGTTGATAAAACAAAATTTCCAAATACTCTGAAAAGATGAGGAGTCATCAGATGTTGCCAAAGTTTTACAATAAACTTTTACTGAAGTTGAACATTGAAGAACTAATGCCGAAACAGGAACGTGCCTGAATCCACAGTGATGCTATAATTAAACAGCAAAACCCCAAAAAATTATTGGAAGTCATTTAACACACACTTTATTTATCATCTGATAGCTCAAGCGACAAACACAACACTTCAATGAGGTCCTTAGCACATATTCCTTTGTATACATGGGTTTGGCTAATAGTCACAGGGGTGGAGATCTTATATTGACTTCAAGGACATCTCTGTCTAGTGAATGCCCAATAGAAAGACAGGTGACACTGTCATTGAAAATCCTCATCACATACACACGCACCCAGGCACACCGAGACACACATAGACAATTATTGCGATTATTGCATTGCAAACAAATTGCTTTCAGACCATTCCACTTGATATCTCGGATGGGCAAGTCGCTATGATTGAATAAGTGTTGACTTATTTGCAGCGAGACTTTGGTTTAAATGTGTGACGAATTCAAACGTTTCCCACTTCTAAATAGAATCACAGTTTCATGTATTTAAATGGAGTTTGAAATTTGTCAAGCTTATTCAGTTCATAAATCTCACGTCTACCAATCAGGGTTGGGGGAACTTCAATAAAGCTTCACTAAAATAGGTTTTGTATTGGCAGCAGTTCTCTCTGTGCATTGGGCCTCTGTATTTGGGGATTATTGGCCTTGGAGAAGGTGTAGATGATATTTACTAGAATGGTCCCAAGGGTGCAAGACTAGTTACATGGAGACAGATGGGAAGCTGGGGTTGCTCTCCTTAGAGCAAAAGAGGTTAAGGGGGGATTTAATTGAGGTGTTCAAAATTATGAAGGAATTGGACAAAGTAAATAAGGAGAACTGTTTCCATTGGCAGTAGGGCTGGTATCCAGAGAGCACAGGCTCAGGGCGTTTGGCAAAAGAGCCAAAGTGGAGTAAGGAGAATTTCTTTTAGGTGCTTTATAAATGCAAATTGTTGTTGGTAAAACTGGCATTGTGAATTTAGGCGGAGTTTTATATTCTGGTTCCTCCAAAATGATTTTATGCAAGTTGGAAATCAACTCAGAGTGGGACAAGTCAGTGTGCGACTGGAATGTGGACAGATCGGTTAGGGATGAGGATAATTTTTAATTTGGCAAAGGTAAAACTGAAGGTAAAAAAAACCAGACATGTTCTGCAAGGGTCAAGTGTCAGTACTTTCAAAGAGTGGGAGAATTTTGTAGCATTAATGCAGTGAAACAATTAAGTCTGTTCTATCAGGTGCTGAATGTTAGATGTTAGACTGCATCGTGGACAGACCTGAGTTTCCAAGTACAGGTGATCTGCTGCACTGGACATGTCCTGCATACCTGCTCCAGCCCTGCACACTTGCTACCACTACGCATACCTGCTTGTATCCTGCAAACCTGCTGCAGCACTGCATGTCTGCTGCACATTTCTTGCTACTCTGCACATCTGCTTCTCCCCTGCACATCTGCTACGATGCACACCTGTTTGTACCCTGCTTACTTGCTGCTACCCTGGACACGCCCTGCATACTGCTGCACATTTCCTGCTACCTACATGATGGAATGGTCTGAAAGCCAGTGGATCAGTAGCTGCTCAGCAAGCTCCAGTGCCCAGACAAGTGCAGCTACCTGCAGCTCTTGGATGCGCCTCTGGAAAACATGAGCATTGTAGCCATTTCCCATCGGAAAGAAACCAAATACGGACATAGCCTGGACAGAGAGCAGAGAGGGTGAAAAAGAGAGTGCAAACAGCAAAGAAAGATCAGACGCAAGCAGTACATCATGAAACGACTTGTATGGCAATGTTGCTAAGAGATCAGTTAAACACTGGAAAGTTGATTTTATCTAGAGCTTGACCTTTTATTGTTCCCTCACCGACACTTCCCACTTCCTTCTTTAGATCTGTGAAAGTCAAATTCTTCCCCTATTTTCCATCAAATCCATTCTGCTGGTAGAGCTGTAGATGGAGTCTCAGTTCAGAACACCTAATTATCTCACCAAACCTGGACTTTATTCAGCAGTTCACAAGGCAAAACGCTGGCATGCAGGATTGTAATTCTAACCGCTTCCAACATTGGCTTAAACATAAAGATAAAAACAAAAAGCTAAAAGCTACTGCGGATGCTGGAAATCCAAAACAAAATAAAAACAGAATTACCTGGAAAAACTCAGCAAGTCTGGCAGCATCGGCGGAGAAGAAATCAGTCAACGTTTCGAGCCCTCATGGCCCTTCAGCAGTTCTGCTGAAGGGCCATGAGGGCTCGAAACGTTGACTGATTTCTTCTCCGCCGATGCTGCCAGACTTGCTGAGTTTTTCCAGGTAATTCTGTTTTTATTTTGTATTGGCTTAAACATCATGGTCGGAAATGAGAAGCTCATTGTTACCTTGGAGGAATTTATTATAAAACTATCTACACAGTTATGACCCCTGCTTGGAACAGGTAAATATAGCAAGTAGATGATTATGCGGAAGGAAGATCCCAGGTCAAGCCCCTAGCTTTTGCAGAATTGCCCGATTCGAGACACTCGGCAGTGGGGAGGGTACAATTGGCTTCCAGCAACACCAGGCTAAGACTGGGATTGGAGGGTAAAGTTAGACAAGGCTCCCTTGGCTGATTGTTACCAATCACTCCCACTGGAAAGTGTACCCATGATCACTTGATGATAACGGGATTGGCTTGACACTTTTGGCACACCAGGGGTGCCACCCTTAGCCAGATGGCTCACCTGAAGAGTGGCCACCTCAGAAAATTCCAGGGAGCTAACAGCGTCCATGGAACCAGGCAGGACAGGATGGGAGAGAGGAAGAGAAGTGGTAAAGAGAGGATGATAAGCAAGCAACAAACAGTTCTCCAAATTAAGAGTGGGCCCATGTCTTGTGTGGTTCAAGCCATGGAGAGAAGCAGCAAGGCAGTGTAGGTTTCCTTCTGTGACCCAGTGCTTCTTGCAAAGGTTAGGAGACAGTGGAATGAATGGATTTTGCTTTCCCATCCAGCTGAGCACCTATGCTTTTCTGAGATGTGCTCCCTTGGCAGAGTGTCCAATCTCAGAATCCCTCCACATGGTTTTCTGTTTCCGCTGCCTGTTCATGGGTAGGTCAATGAGGACTACCTTCCCAGCGGCAGTAATGAGTGAAATATTTATGAATATTTAATATTTTCATGACAAGAGAAAGCTTTAGTATTCTGCCTCAGGTCTAGATATATCAAAGGATTAACAAGACAGCAATAAATATCAGAGAAATGTTAAATTAGCCAGACTCCAACATTCTACTGCTATATTAGAGACCCTATAATCACAGCAATTGTCAAGTAGCCTCTCTGTTTTTAGAGAATATATTAAAAAATGCACAGAGTGCAGTTTACACATAACTAACCCAGTATTAGTTATATTGAAGCTGTGGATCCCTGAGTTAGGGTTTATACCTCAGTCTGAAGTTAGCCAGTCGAGCCCAAATCCAAATGATTAACTCTTAACAGCGTTCTCTCTCCACAGATGCTGCTCTCTCTGGGTTTCTCTCTCCACAGATGCTGCTCTCTCTGGGTTTCTCTCTCCACAGATGCTGCTCTCTCTCTGTGTTTCTCTCCCCATAGATGTTGCTCTCTCTGTGTTTCTCTTTCCACAGATGCTGCTCTCTCTGTGTTTCTCTTTCCACAGATGCTGCTATATCTGCTGAGTTTTTCCAGCATTTTCTGTTTTTGCTTCAGATTTCCAGCATCTGCAGTATTTTGCTTTTAGGCTTCTCAAATGGCTTGGTTAGCCATTCAGATAGATCTCCAATGCATTTACTTTCTACTTGATGTAGAGTTTGGATCTACTCAAAAGAGATTTCAAATCTGCACAGAAGCAGCATTGATGAGAACCACATTAAGGTTCAGGTTGAGTAATTGGGGTATAGTGTGTATTTGCAAACTGATTGCATCAGATATGGACAATATTTTATCATTTCCAATACCCTACCTGTAGCAGTGTTTCCAGCTGTTTTTGATGTCTTTCCCCACTGTTCCTGGAAACTGGGGGTTTCTGCATTATTGGGAAATTCTCTACCCAATTTCTCAAACAGGTAGGACAGAGAATCTTCAGATCTTGGTAAGCAAAGGATTATTTTTAAGATTTGAGATTATTGTTCCTGCTGATATGGTTTGCCGTTCAAACTCTCTTAGGCAACAGGGATTTTGGGTTATCACTGTGGATGGTTCTGTGGAGATTGTTGGGTAGAATGTGTCTCAAAACCAAATCTATCAAAAATGTACTTCACTCACAAACTGGAACATAGTTCAAAGTGGGATGTCAAAAACCAAAGTTCCAACTAAGATGCAACAGTTAAAAGTGTATTTTCTTACTTTTAAATATATTAACATAGCATTAATACATCAATAAATATATTAATACATTATACTCCCACTGTCATTCTTGCTCAGTTGTACAGCGTTTAGTAGAATAATTCATCTTTTATCTTAACTGCTCTCCAGTGTCATTTGCCACTGATCTATAAGCCACTGAAGAAAAGAATTACTCTGCCTTGGTATAGCACCACCATTGACCAACAGTTGTTGGCAACATTCCAGTGGAGCTGTTGGGATCCTGGGGAAGACAAAAAGGATGGCTTCTTCAAGCACAGGGGAACAATTTACTTATATTACAGGTGTGAAAATTAATGGCATTGTATTCAGAGATCATTGGAGTTGCCCTCAATTCACATCAACATGAAGACACCTAAACAAAAACAGAATTACCTGGAAAAACTCAGCAGGTCTGGCAGCATCGGTGGAGAAGAAATCAGTTGACGTTTCGAGTCCTCACGACCCTTCGGCAGAACTGAGTATAGTTAGGACAGAGGTGAACTATAAGCTGGTCTAAGGTGGGGGGTGGGGGGAGAGGACACCTAGCCACCTGACTAAATCAACAGCAGAATGCCAGGCATTTGAATGCAGCTTTTAAGTGAATAAGGTCAGTAGTACCTGTGGTGGTAGTTCTCCTCCACGCTTCTTCCACAAGAGCATTGGTGAAGGATGTCCCCCAGCTCGACAGTACAGCCTAACAGTGTCGCCCGCTGGTACCTCTATCCGCTGTGGACTAACCTGTACCTGAGGCAGGTTACCACTACCTACAGAGACAATTTGGAGACATTAAACTTAAAAATTCAGATATACAAATCAATACTGAGTAGGAATCAACATTCTTGGAATTATAAGACTCAAAACAATAGTGTTGGCAATTGTTTTGAACAGCTATCATTGAGTGACTCAAATTATTCGATTAGTTCAGACTGGTGCATTTTGATTATCATCATTTTTGTTTCCAATTTTTAAAGGTAGATAAATTCTAAAATGTACAATTACATGTGATAGATTTGATGCTACTCTTTTTTTGGTTCAGTATGTATGTCATTTGTATGAACACATAAAACTGGCTCTGTAAGCTTTTGGCATTCCCCCTAAGCTTCTATAACATGTCGGGACTTATTTAAAACTGCAAAGGAGTTAGTACCACAGCAGAATACACTGAACACAATAAGAAACTCAAATGTGTAACTGAGACAGGGGTGAGAGAAACTGGTTTTTAAGGAGGTCAGGCCACATTGAAAGAATGAGGGAGACAACCCCCAATTTAGCCTTTTCCATTTTAGGATGCTCATAAACAAATGAAATATTTCAAGAAATCCTGTGCATAAAAATGTAGAGGCCAGTGTGGACCAGAAAAATACAAAAGTTGCCTTACAAATAGAGTCGAGTGAAGTGCGTTGCTTATTGACCCAAGATTTGGCTAGGAGAATAAAAGCCTTTACCTGACTTTGCAATAAAAAACATACACTAGGTAAAGACATGAGCTGAACAATAACACACTGCCAATGCTTATTTCTAAATGAGTCCTATACTGTTGGTCCCCTCAATAAACACCCTTGATTCACTCAGGTTCTTTTCCTTTCACAATGAGCATCAACAACAGAATTGAATTAATCTGAAGAACCCTGTCTGGAGCAGGACAAGAGGACAAATGACAAGTTGTGCAAGAAAGCATCACTGGGAGCAGGTGAGGTCGAGTACACATAATGGAGCTGCTCTGGTCAAGATGTAGAGCAGCAACGTAAAATATGTTCTTTTCAAATGCATTTGAATGTCAATAACCAAAGCAATTAGAAAAGGTTGGGTCTATACTCATTGGAGTTTAGAAAAACAAGAGGTGATCTTATTGAAACATATAAGGCTCTGAGGGGACTTGACAAGGTAGAATGATTCCCCTCATTTAAGATGGAGATAAGGAGGAATTTCTTCTCTCAGAGGGTCGTTAGTCTTTGGAATTCTCTTCCCCAGAGAGCAGTGTAGGCTGGGTTATTGAATATATTCAAGGCTAAGTTAGACAGAATTTTGATTGACAAGGGAGTCAAGGGTTGTTGTGTGGTGGTGGGGGGAGGGGGGGAAAGAGTGGGCGCATTGGCACAGTTGGAAAGTGGAGTTAAGGCCACAATAAGTTCAGCCGTGATCTTGTTGAATGGTGGAGCAGGCTCCAGGGGCCCAATGACCTACTCCTGTTTCTTATGTTCTTAAAATCTTTTCCTTCCAGTTCCTGTGTTATATAGTCTAAAGTAATCATGTCCTCTAGACAATGGCCCATTGGATATAGAGGTGGAATGATTGAAAAAAGACTTGTTATTGCCTTAATATTTAAGGGGAAAAATTATTCAGATGGGTTTTAACCTTCAGCCTTGGCCTAATTTTCACTGGACAAGTTTTCATCCATCATTTCAGGGTGGTGAAACAAGGTATTGAAATTGCAAACCTCATTATACTTTGGATTACTGTGGAGCTTGGTGATAAAGTGAATCAAATCAGACATAAGTAAAAGAATGAAGGCAGGATTATATCATACCTTGAGCCTACTCTGCCATTCAATTAGGTCGTGGACACTCTATGCCTTAATGCCACTTCCCTGCACTATCCCCATATCCCTTGATTCCCTTATTGACCAAAAATCTATCGATCTCAGTCTTGAATACACATCAATTAAGCATCCACAGGCCTCTGGGGTAGAGAATTCCAAAGATTTGCAACCCCTCTAAAAGAAGGAATTTCTTCTCATCTCAGTCTTAAATAGCTCACCCCTTATCCATGGATCAATGCCGCTAGCTCCAGAATCCAAACAGAAAAAGCAGCCTCCGAGTTGTTCAAAAATTCAATACATTTTTTCTCTTGAAAAAAAGTTCAATATTTTTGTATTGAAATTTTACACATTTCAATGAGATTATCTCTCATTCTTCTAAACTCCAAAGGTAGAGCGAATCGAATGGGCCTTTCTTCATAGGGCAACTTTCTCACCCTGGAATGATCTGAGCTGTCCTTTAATATCATGACTAATGTTAGTGCAACTTTTAAGTGGGCTTTTCTTATCAGATTTTCCATTTTTTCCCTTGGAGACGATGACAAAAAATGACAAAACCACTTCAAATTAATACCTGATTATGCTTGAAGCCATTTTCAAAATTAAACAACTCCCCATGGAGTATATCTTTAAACTATACCAAAAATAATCAAAATGGTTGTGACATATTCTAATGTATCCTGTCTAGTGAGAAGTTTACTCAATAGTGTTTTTTAAAAAGACAAGTACCAGATCCAAATCATCCATTCATAACCCCTTGTCATGGCAACAGCTAGAGAATTAATGCAAAGCAACTTCTTTGATGTGTCTACACATCAGAGTAAAACTTAACAATACTTTACAGAAAGATTTAAAATGAATGCCTAGCTTGGTTTTATGGGATAAGTTTAATGAGATCGCACCAAGTGTATGTGTCGCAGAGACAGTAAGCAGCATTCTGCATGATACTTTCTGTTGCATTGGGAATTGGTCTACATATCCTCAATAGGCTTCTGGGCAGTGGGTTTTTAAAATAGGATGTTACGGACTTCAAATCCAAGAGGGTTGCCACAGCAACACGAAACTAGGGCAGGTTGGCCAAAGACCGGAAGAAGGAATGCAGACAGTTTTGGTTACACAGTTTAGCTGCACTGTGGCAGACAATCCACAAAATCAACAATGCTCATTCCCTTTTATAATGGCCACGCCAAATCTAATCAATCCAAAATAGACACCTAATCCCCATTTATATATTTCAGCACTGCCCGACTGCACAAGAACTTTTCTGCAAATGTAGTGATAGGCTCCATCCTGCCTCTTAGGTGGGGACATTAGTAATGCTGTCTTGGCCTGAGTTGTCCATTAGTCCAGTGAAGCCTGCTTATCACAGAATTATTACTACTATGAAACAATGTTTTTTAATTATCTGTGTGGACCCATTTTCCATATTTTACTTGGGCTTTGTTGGTTCACTTTATTTATTTCTACTCTTCCTGTATCCTAATTTACACCAAGTTCCGTTTGACAATCACCACATGCTCACTGACCAATGCTGGCTCCCTGGCCCACTACCACCTCAAATTTAAAATTCCTGCCTTTTTGCATTGAAATCCCTCCATGGCTTCAACCCTCCTCCTCTCTTAGGTCTCCGCATTCCTCTCAATTCTGGTCTCTTTTGAAATCCCCAATTCTTTCAGCCACCATTGACAGTCTTGCCTTCAGCTATCCAGGTCCTTCACTCTGGAAATCCATCCCTAAATTTCTCTATCACTGTACCTCTCCCTCCTCCTTTAAGATGCTCCTTAAAACCTACCTTTTTGAACAAGTTTGCGGTCACCTCTTTTTGTGGCTTGGTGTTGCATTTTAATGGATAATGCTCCTGTGAAATGCCTTGGGATGTTTTACTGCTTTATCAATGCAGGATGTTGCTGTATACATGGGAGTGAATAAACCCTCTGAATGGCTCTCGTCTGTTTTGCAAAATTTCATGCATTATTTTGAATTTTACTTTTAACACCATCCAAAAAGAATCAGAATTTGAAAGTGACAAATATTTTGCCAGTTTGCATTTGTTCCTTGTAAAAACAAAGCATTTCTGAAACAAAAAGTTAGATAATGTACAGGCGTAGGGCAACTGCTGTTGCTATAATTTCTAAACCACACTGCCCCAAATTTTCTGCATCTATGTCACACTGAATACAGGATGGGTCCTTCTTGGCGAATAGTAAGGCAACGAGAATAGGCTGCAGTCAAAGTAGGAGCTTCTGTGGAATAAGTTCCAGAAAAACAAATACAGCCAAGAGACTGCAGAGATAATTCTTGTGGTGACTAAGTTAATAAATTTCTTTTTTGTTACTTTGCAGACTCATAGAAGGCCAATTTGTTTCTAGCATATGTTTAACACTCAAACTGGAAATGACAAACAGAACATACTCTGCTCCCGTAATTGTTGAACAAAATAATAGGTTATAAATAGGGGGGGGTTGAACGCAATCAGCAATGCAGAAAGTGAAGCTTCCATTCTTTTGACTCAAGCCAAGTAGATAAATCTCAAAGAAAATAATTCCTTGAATCCCTTTGTGCTAAAGGGCAGAAATAAATACTACCATGTTCCTTGATTTATTGAGATGATTATGAAAGTTCTGATACATCATCGCAGATCTTGTGAACATCACCTGCAGACCTTGGGTTGTTACTAATGCATTTCTTTGCAAGTAACCTTTGGTGATAGGAACTTTTAGAGCAGATGCCCTTCATTGAGAGGAGCCCATTCTCTTGTCCTGCACATGTATATCATCCATTACATGAACTCACTTGCTACTGAGAATTTAATGAGGCCTGATTTTAACTCCATTTCAGTCTTGTAACTGTAACGCATAACTCTTTATTTCCATGTCTTGGCCTAATTGCAGTCAATGTGATGTTTACGATTTTTGACAAGCCCACGGCTTTGAGGAGATGTCAGAGGCCATGATTGTGGCAGCTGCTGTACAGAGTGACCACACCAAATTATTACACAAGGACAGTGCACATTGATTGAGTGTGTAAATGTGGGATATTTCAGATGCGAACTGTGTCCATGATCTAATCAATGCACTTTCCAATTATGCAGCACATTCTAGGCTGATTGTCACCCACTGAGATAATTTATAGGTGGTACTTTTCCAATTCATCATGAAATTCAAGGAAAGCATCAAGCAAGGACTGTGAACTATCAAATTTCCATTCAGCGGTACTGCTCCCTTTGCCTGCTTCTCCCTTCAAATACAATGATTCCTATTAGCTTGTGTCTGCTAGGGGGCTCTGAGCTTCCACTATCTTATCCAAGTTACCACAGTTCACGCAAGAACCTTGATAGGTCATGGAATAACGACGATCAGAATGCAAGGATCTGACCTGGATTCTCTCCTACTCAGTTCATTGGTATTGGATTAAATATGGTGCCAAGGGTGCTGTGATCATTTGACTCAGCACAGACCAAGGATTAAAAAAGGGCTTTCCTAGTTTGAGTATCGCTCAGTATCCCAGCCTTAGGGGAGCTAATCCTACTTCATTAATTAGTTGCACAGTAAACATGGTTTTCAGGGTGCAGGTAACAAGAATACATCTTGACTTAAACTTAATTTGGTTCTTACTCTGCACGTAGAGAATGGATGTGTCCGTGTGATGTCCAGCACTGTTTGAAGCTTTGCAGGAGTACTCAGCTTCATCTGAATGCTCCACAGCAACAATTCGAAGAAGTCCACCCTGAATTACTGCATTTGGTGAAATAATATTACCTTGACCTCCTGAAATATAGAAAGGAAAAAAATGATATAATTGCCATAATAATCACATTGTGGGCAATGTTTTTCTAGTAGTCAAACCAGGAGATTATTTTGGATTTTAACAGGTTGGAATCAGATTAATATGGGCTATTAATTAGAAATTGCACATCCTCACCCATAATAGAGATTGCCTATGTAAACTTGTCACGCTGTAATTACACCTGTAGCCTCCCAATGGAGACACTGCAGCACCACCACTGGTATGAGGTTGTAATTACAGCATGGGGTGAAATTGGTCTCGTTAACGGCACAAAATGGGCTCGTCATGAAGTGGCAGCCAGCTTCTTGCCACGCCTGATCTTTCCCTGAAATTTACAGAGCAATAGTCCAATCCCTTTTTGGAGACTCGTTTCCTGGTCTCACTGTTTTCCAAGTCAAAGGAAAATAAAAAACTGGCGCAGTGGAAAGATGGTTGCTTGATTCGCTACGAGCCCATTCACGCTGCCAGGGTAGACCAGTTTCACCCTCACAGTTTGCATTCTAAATGTAGACATAGGGATTTATAATGGAAATTATTTTCACCTTTTTAGGCTGATGGAAGCAACATGTTGTTCCCATTGCTCAGATTATGGTCTTTTTCACCTTTTTCAATGCAAATTAGAGGGGAAATTACAAATCTGTGTCACTGCACAGTACAATGTATTGGTAACTGATGTTTTGCAAAACTGGTACATTTCTGGATGTAACTGAGCCCAGAAGTTTGGACGTTAAGTGATCTCCATCTCACGCTCTGGTTTGCCAGAACAAGGAGGACATTTCTGGTAATTTACTCACCATTACAGTCTAAAAATTAGTGTTACACATGACATTCCTCTTCCAGTATTCGAACAGTCATTGAACAATTCATCTAAATGAGTTAGCGCTGCTAATAATATAGCAGTAAGAGGGGTTGAAGTGTCTGTCCATAAGCAGTGTATAAACTTGCATAAACTCCTTGGAAGTGGCTGTGCAAGTTTCCTTGTAAATTCAGGAATCTTGAAAAGCTTTCACCAAAATTTCCAAAGTATGTGCTATCAGATTCAGACAGTATTAGGGAGACTTGAATGGCTGTAATCCTGACACTTAACATGCATTTCCCAGATTTTACTTAGCTGCATTTGTGATGTGGTCAAGAATTGGTCTGGAAACTTTTAGTTTGTTTGGTGTGTGCAAAATTACTGTGTCTGATGATTTAAAAAAAAATAAGAATCTGTGTTACAGAATGTCTCACTGAAGTAAAGGGAGCATTGTGTTTACAATACCAAAGAATGCTTTGATGATTAGTCCAATTGCAACTAAAGAAAGATGGCTAGCTTTCATCTTGGAAACACGCATGATTTCTTTAAATAAAATTGGTCACATTTTGGGCATTTCAAAGTCTCATGTGTGGTTACCATACCGGTTTTCCAGTCCTAACTTAGCCCCAGGAAGAACTTTTTAACAAAAACAAAAATTGCTGTAAAAACTCAGGTCTGGCAGCATCTGTGGAGGGAAAGACAGAGTTAACCTTTCGAGTCCGTATGACTCTTCTTCAGAACTAAAGAGAAGTAAAAATTTGGTGAAATATATACAGTTTAAGGGGGGTGGGACAAGTAAGGCTGGATAGAAGGCCAGCGATAGGTGGAGGCAAAGGAGAGATTGCAAAAGATGTCATAAACAAAAGGTTGAAGGGGTGTTAATAATGGTGGTGATACTGGCTAAAGGAGGTGCTAATGGTGACATTAAGAGTAGAAAGCAGAATCAGCAAGTGACAGATGGCCCTAGTGGGGGTGGGGTGGGGGAAGGGGATGGTGTGGGGAAAAAGATCGAAATAGGCTAAAAGGTGGGGATAAAACAATGAATGGAAATAAATTTTAAAAATAATAATAGTAAAATATTTCCATTCATTGTTTTATCCCCACTTTTTAGCCCATTTCGATCTTTTTTCCCATACCATCCCCTCCCCCCATCCCACCAGAGCCATCTGTCACTTGCTTATTCTGCTTTCTACTCTTAATGTCACCATTAACACATCCTTTAGCCAGTATCGCCACCACTATTAACACCCCTTCGACCTTTTGTTTATGATATCTTTTGCAATCTCTCCTTTGCCTCCACCTATCGCTGGCCTTCTATCCAGCTTTACCTGTCCCACCCCCCTTAAACAGTATATATTTTACTACATTTTAGTTCTCTTTAGTTCTGAAGAAGAGTCATACGGACTCGAAACGTTAACTCTGTCTTTCCCTCCACAGATGCTGTCAAACCTGAGTTTTTCCAGCAATTTTTGTTTGTGTTTCATATTTCCAGCATCCGCAGTATTTTGCTTTTATCTTAGTGTTAGGAACTGTTAACACGTTTTTCAGATTGATAAGAAGCAATTTCAGATCTGCATGAGCAGTTGGCAAGTTGGCAATCTGACTCCAGACTTTGTCAAGGTTAAAGGTTCAAGGTCACTGCCAGTAGGTAACTTTTCTTAGATTTGGGCCTCTTGCCACCTGCAGTATGACAACAGATCAGTGCAAAGACAATTTTAAAAGGTGCCCAGAAGGTATTATGGATCTCCTTGATAAAATGAGGCTTCAAAATGTTTCAATGAAAAAGACAGAAACTTAATTCCTCAAGTTAGGAATTGTCTATCTTGCAAATTGATCATTACACAAACATTCAAGCAAAGCACTCTTTCCTCATTAAATCTAGTGTGGGTACAGTCAGCAGTATAACTCATGTCTGCTAGTTGAATGCTATCGAAACCAATCTTAGGCAGGCAGAGGCACCTATTACCCGCAGCCGTTCATTAGAGTTTCTTCATGAATTTCCAGTCAAGTGAAATTTTTGGGAGTCAGGGGGTGGTAGCATGGATGGAATGGGGAGTTCAGAAGAATTTATTTTGCATTCTTAAGCTTACCCATGATTGCTTATGTGAAAGGTACTGGCCTGCAATGCTTGGATAGTAATGAAAGAGGCCTCATTATGCCATGGGCAATTTTTATGTGTTTCATCAAAACCACAGGGGAAGCCCTGGGAAGCGAAAGGCATGACCTCAACGAGATGACTGCCAAGACCAGGTGTCAATGGATTCCACTGGCAATTCTATAAGTATGTTGGAGGTCAATACAGCTGAGCTGATGGCAACACAAGCAGCAGTATTTTGGTGCTGACCTCATCGATAGGCTTTTTGAATCTTGACACAAAAAGAGAGTTCTTTTGCCTTGAAAGGCAACACATTGAATTAGGCTTTGTATTTTAAGAGTTATCAGAACAGCCTACGATGGTCATTTTTTTTGACCACCGAAACAATTCCCAGGAATTGTCATAGGTTTTCCCTGTACATTCACATGGAAACCGGGTGTCTTAAGATACTTGCGCACAGAAGCTCGGCAGCTGATCTGACCCCTTTATTTAGGATTCTCAATGGTGAGCTGTTGGAGCAGCTATATGTGAATGATTCCAACATTGTAAGAATGACTACAATTCAAAAGTGCTTAATTGGCTGTAAAGCACTTTGGGACTTCGTGAGGATGTTAAAGGCGCTAGAACGTTATATGTTCTTTCTTAATCCATGCAAACCTAAGCACCTCTCATTAACTGCGAAGGTTTCAGCTACCACACTATCACTTTGATTCAGTGGGCCTGATGAGTCAGCGATCTTATTGACATTTGTTGCAATTATCTCACTTTGCAGACTCTGTGTGGGATTATTGTGTGTGGATCCTTTTCATTTTCTGAATGCAGAAAGCTTGTCTACGACAAACTGAGTAAAAGGAGGTTTGGAGCAGCTCAGGGTGATTCTGAAGAGCTCGATAGACCTGGGTGAGGCTGTAACAAGTTGGCCTAAACTCTCCCTGAGCATAAAAGCAAAATACTGTGGATGTTGGCATTCCTGGAAGGGAAGTGATTCTTTGGAGGGATGAGGTACGAAAAATATTGAAGTTCTTTAAAATGAAGACTCTACTTGAGTTAAGAAATTCAAACCCTATTTGGCAGTAGGTAAGAGAATTGCAAGAGATCTGTACAAGGCCAAAGGCTAAGGATTACCTGCTCCCTTGATTTTCTCTGTAAAATGTAATTCACCTTACCTTCCCCCATCCTGGAGAAGGTTGGGACTCATCCCTGCTTTTTGAATAGATGCATCCTAGGCTTTAGCTATCTTACCCAATTAGTCAAGTCCTGGTTGGTACCAAACAGAAATGATCGATATTGATTAGCACTGGATCTGGTAGGCAATCTGTATGAAGTCTAACAAGTGGTGAGAGAACTCTCTTTTAAAGATATCCTTCTCCCTGGTTAGAACAAGATTTGAGGTTGGTATCATAGTGGAGTGGTTGTGTACCTGACTTGTAATGGACTAACAAACCACTGAACACGAGTGCAAATACCACCCAGGCAGTATGAGAATTGAAACATCCTTGAAAGAAGAATTTGGAAATAAAATTCATAAAGCCAATGCCCATTAGGGAAGGAAACCTACCGTCTTTATCCTGTTTACCCTACATGTGATTCTGGTCCCAACACGAATGCAATTGATTCTTAAATGCCTTCTGAAGTGGTCCAGCAGATCACTTAGTTATATCAAAACAGGAATGGACAATAAATGCTGGTCTTCTCGGCAATGCCCACATCCCAACTATAAATTTAAAAAAGCTTTCTGTGGGACTCTGCTGTGGATTCTACCTCATGAACTTGGCAGTTTGGATTGGGAGCTACATTTCAGAGGTTCAACAGCTTCTCAGAGTTCACTGCTTGTACTATCTGTAGCTTACTTAAACACTTTGATATTTTAGTCACCATATTTGCTCTCATAGCACCACTTAAAAAGATGAAACCCAATGGCTTTGTTACCTTACTGGGAGGAGGATAACAGAGCCCCAGATTACCTTATTGCCTCCGCCTAGATCTTTTTAGGTAATAATTTAGATGGCCTCATTTTGGAATCACTCTTCGGTCTAAGGTTTGAACTTGAGTCTGTCAGCTGAGAATCCAATATTCTAGCATTGCAGATAATTCCTGGTATATTAGCACAGGAGAAGGCCATTTGGCCTACAAAGTCCATGCCAGCCCTCTGCCTGTAACCCTGCACATTTTTTTCTCTTCAGTTGCTTGTCCAGCTCAGTTTTGAAATTCACAATTGAATCTGCCTCCACCACACTGTCAGGCAGTGCATTTCAGGTCTAAACCACTCACTGTGTAAAAGAAGGGTTTTCCCATTTTGCCTTTGGTTTTTTTGCCAATCACCTTAAGACTAATTCCCAACTCCTCTGCCAATAGGAACAGTTTCTCCTTTTCTATTCTGTCCAGGCCCCTCATGAAGTTGAACACCTCAATCAATCTCCTCTCAGCCTCCAAGGAGAACAGCCCCAGCTTCTCCAATGGATCCTTGCAATTGAAGTCCCTTAGCTTTGGAATCATTCTCTTAACTCTTTCTGCACCCTCTCTAATGCCTTCACACCCTTCCTAAAGATGGTACTCAGAAATGGACACATACTCCAGTTGAGGCTAGACTGATGTTTTATAAAGTTTCATCATAATTTCCTTGCTTTTGTACTTTATTTCATTTTACTTAAGTTAGGACATATGACTTTTGACAAACTCCTTATATTGATACAACCTATTGTTCTAAGAAAACATTTAGTTTTGAAAGAGGACTAACAATAGGCCAATTCTAACATTACAGTACCAAATGACCATGGAAATTTTGTTGGAATTACATACCGAACCATTCCAAGGTTGGAGGTGGATTCCCAGTTGCGGTGCATCGGAATTCTGCTGTCTGCCCCCGCTTGACTGTTAGGATGGGAGGCTCAATTGTCGCTACAGGTGCTGTTGCTATGGCAAGGCAAAACATAATTTTATTCTACTTAAACATTTTAATAAGAAAGCATTTTTCGAGGCCATCCGGTTTGCTTGGAACTGTACAGAAGCTCTTCTCCCAAACTCCATTGTCTAGGAAGGCCAGGAATTGAGGAATCAAGTAGATCTGTCAAGTGAGTAGCACGCTTTAGATAATAAAAATAAATAGTTCAGCGGCAGGTTATTTAAAGAGCAGGACATGTTTTTACTCCAGGCATGACAGACTGGAGTGCAGTGGTTGAGAGGTACATTGAGGCGGTAAACGTTGCTGGTTTACAGGTGCATTGAATGAAGCCCAACATCTGCATATATTCTGTTCGACTCATCGTGGATAGATGCCATTTACTAATGAAGTGATGTAACAACAAAGATGAAGTATGTAGCCTCTTGCTACTAAGAGGAAACAATGTGCCCTGTGTGACTGCCAACCTATTAGATTGCAATTCAGCAATCAAATTGATGTTTGAACCAAGATTTAGGTAATTTCGGACTATTTACATCCTCTTTATCATGCGTTCACCTGTGATTGGATCCACAGGTTCCTTGACTAAGAATAGGAATAAAATTGTCTGTCATCGATTATCCAACACACCTCACTTTTATAAATTGTGCTGATCTGTTGGCAACACACTGTGTCACCTTGACTTTCGATTATCACTTGCACCGAGATGGGACTGTGAGGCCATGATTTTTCAAAATTGCCTTTTTCTTTCAAGAGACACAGTTAACAGAAACATGCACTGATTCTGAAAGATTCTATGTTTTAAAAAATAACTTGTCAACGAAGCTGTGCCTGACCAAAATGTCGAAGGAAGTTACCTAAATGAACTGCTGGATCCGAATTACTTTCTTAACTTCTCACATTGGTTTACTTAGGGAAAGAATGAGAACAATTTATTTTAATGAAACAAAATAAATTAAGACAATTTGAAATGTATGGGGAAAACAGATTCTACTCAAACTCTCAGATAGAAAATAAAGGACCCCTGATTTTCTTCAATGTTTGAAGAAATAGAATGCCTTGGAGGCGGCGAGCTTTCCTCCTTTGAATTTTCTTCAGTCTCCATCAGGCAGTATGGGGTCTTCTGCAATGTACAAATGGCACTCCGGCCCATGCTGAGATTTAGATCTAGGGCCATTATGAACAGGAGGAGGCCATTCAGCCCTTTGAGCCTGTCTCATTATTCAATGAGATCATGGCTGCTCTACCCTTCAACTCTTTTTATCTGCTTTTGCTCCATATCCCTCAATGATCTTATCTAGCAAAAGATCCATCACCATTCTCTGTCTCGAAAATTTCAACTGCCCCAGCATCTGCTTCTATAAAGCTTAACGGCATGGAGTGCAACACATTGTTTCTCAAGCAATGTGGAACAGGTTTGGAAACGGCATCAAACATGTGCACAGTAAGATCCAGATAATGCTTTTAACTTGGGGGCTTTCAAAAGTACATGTTTTAAGCAAAACACGTTTTTACCCCATTGTTGGATGGGTTACATGAACCAGCATAATCCTCTGACAAGAATAATACCATGACAATGGCTTCATTAAATAGCTCCCAAGGAAGTTAAGGTTTGCCCTGAAATTATTGCTGAAATCAAAGTATCCCAATTAACAGGTTTTCCAATGAATTGAATAATCCGCTTGGTTTGTCGGTCCTGGAACCCTCCCTTGTTGCACTGGTTAATTGAATCTGTCTCGGCTGTTGCAAACACAGGATATTATCCTCTCATTTATTCGTTATATTGGTGCAATATTCATTGTTGCTGGGGGTCTGAAAATCTTAAACACTTTATGACCGATATATGCTGTTGTGAGGGGTACTAGATTCTACAATCTCAATCTCTAGTTTCATTTTTATCTGAGGGCTTTTGAGAGGAATTTCAAAATGGGTTAACTTTTATACTTGGGCAGTCTTCTTTTCCCTCAAGTTTTCAATGTATGCATTGACTTATTTCTGCATCTAACAAATGTGTCCTTTGTAAATTTTGAGATCAAGGGGAAGGACATTCGTGGTGGAAATGAAGCAGGCAGCCAGTGTCAGCACTAACCATGCAGGTGGTGTATAGCACAGCAAAAATTTAGAGTAGGGCATTCTCTATTCTGCCTAACTTTCTAATAATATTTCCTACCACACCAGTGTGACAGTTCCCCATTTTCCTGTGGCCTTACTAAGTGAGCTGGCTAATTGAGTGCCAGTTAGGGGGGCAGTTTCATACAAGCCTGTGGATTGGACTAGCCAAACTCCTTTAACACACAACTTACTATACATAGGAGAGTTTCACCCCATCAGTCTGAACTTTCCCTTACTTAAAACTTCCCAATTTCCCTTTCACTTAGCATCCTATGTTCTTCGTTCCTTCAAGTTTGCTTTCCAAGTTTCCTTTCCCCAGGATCCCTTCATCCATATCTCACTCCAGCAGCTTTTGGCAGCCATTCTACTGCATTAGCTATCAACAGAAGATCCATTTCCATTCACAGATGCAACTTGTTATTGAAGCCTGTATCACATCTGGCTACATTATTTCTATCACTATCAGATTCTTGTATTTCCACCACTGAGAAAGGTCTTTGGGACTTATGCAATTATACGCATTAAACACAACCGAAAAGGATTAAAGAAAATACATTGAAACAGTCTAAGTCGAGTTGAATAGTTCACCCTTACTTATTGAACAAGTTCCAATGGAACAAGGTTAAAATAAAGAATCCTGGACAAATTATTTAAGCCTAAATAAAGGAAAACATTAAAGGCTTCAATTGACATCACTGAGGGCAAAACGCCACAATATGAATAATTGGGATCCATCATTCCCCTCAACAATACTCCTCTATTACTACATCTTCTAAACAAAAGTTCTTAGAATCAGATTAGCTGCCTAAAAGTAGAATACAGCTCAAAATCAGGTCAAGTCGGCAGGGTATCATGACCATGTCCTTTGAAGAACTTGGCTTTTGTTAATTTCTTTAAATTCTCTATGGAGTTGGTTGATTTTTTTTTATATAAGGGATTTCTATTCCAGTCACTGAAAACATCCAGATCGGACTAGAACATTAATACTGAAATAACCATATCTGAACCCCTGTTTTAACTGAAAACTTGTCTTTAAGGCTTGTTTTTAAAGAGTTTGATTTGCAATTTTTTGGGAAAAACTTGAAATGAAATGTAAAACTTCTATACGTTAGAGTCATCTGAGAACTAAAGTGATTTTTGAGAAATTCTGTCATTTGCACATGTCCCTTTTAAAGGGTAAAAACAAGTTACTTAGCAAAAATGAAACAAAGTTTTGCTATTTGCAATGAACCAAAGTAGTAAATGATTACAAAGTGATTTCAGATAAAGAATGACATGAACGTCCTAGCTATGCCACAGTAATGGTCTGACCCTACAATGCTGATGCAAACTGACAGTCCCAACAAAGCCGTTAAGCTGGTTTCGCACTCTCTGTGCCAGCTTGGCAGCAGACAAGTTCGAACAATAATGCTGTGTAAAGTAAGGGGAGATAATTCAGAATTCTGGCGAAACGGCCTGGGATTACAGCCAGCTTTTGAATACATTATAGCAGTCGCGCGAGGAGTCAGTTTTTGTTATTTATGCTGATGGGTGCAATGAAAAATGAGGACAAATGCCAATAGTACAATGAGTTAACTCTACTCCCTCGGCAAGGTTACGAGTTCTCACCGAATTCTCCCACAGTCGGACTGTTACCAAAAGTCATAGGCTTAGTCTCTGTAACAATTTTGACTTTACATTAATCTACAGGGTATCCCTGGGAGCCAGACATTAGACACTTTTAGGGACTTTGCTTGGTGATGATAGTGCTGGGGGAAATAAGTGGAGCAATGGGTGGAGGAATGCCTGCAAAAGACTCACTGAGCTCAATGGGACACATTTAGAATAACTCTGGAACCCAGTGCAGAAGAAAAATGATCATGGATATTGCACTTTAGCTGTATTACCTGATAGAGCCTTGCTGTTTGAAAAATGCATTGGGTAAATTGAAATATATTCTGATTTCAAAGTTGCCAAAAAAAATGCATGTATTTTCCATTGTTAGCAATGTAGGAACAGGTGTTGGCTATTCAGACCCCTGAGCCTGTTACACCATTTAATTAGATCATGACTGATCTGTATTTCAACCCCATAATGCCTTGGTTCCATGATCCTTAATCCCATTAAGCAACAAAAATCTCTCTGCTCAGGTTTGAAATTTGCAACTTCCCAGCCTCAAAGGAATTTGGGGGACAAAGTTCCAGACTCCTACCACCATGTGTGTGAAGTGTTTCTTGATACCACCCCTGAGTGACCTAACTCTAATTTTAAGGTTTTTCCCCCTTAATCTGAACTCCCAGTCAAGGAAGTAGCTTTCCTCTATCTGCCCTGTTTGATCTTAAATGCCTCAATTAGATAACCCCATAATCTTCTATATTCAAGGGAATACAAGCCTAGTCTATGCAACTTGTCTTCATTATTTAACCCTTTTAATCCTGGCATCATCCTGGTGAATCTGCAATGCACCTCATCCAAAACCAACATATCCTCTGAGGTGTAGTGCCTAAAACTGAACACAGTACCCCAGATGTGGTCTGACCAAAGCTTTTATAAATGCCGCATCCCTTGGCATTCCAACCCTCATGATAGAAAGGCTTACATTCCATTTTTATATTGCAGATGAAGTTCAGTCTTCACTTTGCCTTTCACCAATATAAATCTAGTGATCAGGCAAAGTCACCTCCTCCTGAAAATGTGCCTTCTTACTCAGCTATCATTTAACTTTAACTTGGGCTGTCACATGTGAAGTATTATAATTCCCACTAGTTGAAATTGTGTGCAATGACTTGGGATACAGAATGGCGATCCCCATGGACAAATGCAGCCTTGCCAGCTTCACTCACATCCCAAAACACAAATACTAAAAAAAAGATAGAATGTTAAAAATTGCCATCCATTGACAATAAAGCAGATTGACAAATTACATTATGCATATAAATGTAATCTCATGCTGACTCAACATGTGTAGTCCGATGTTCAAGCAAACAAATGATTCAGTCAGGTTCATGCACAAAATTGGGGGGAAATAACATGCCAGAAATAGGTCACATGAAAATTGTCCAGTCTTCTGTCTGCATGCACTCTTTAAATATCATTCTTACAAGGTCACAATGCGTGAGAATTAACCGCACCCAGTCAAACATCTCAGTTGCATCCGGAATCAAGGACTAATGTTGGTGTACGCACTCCATTGAAAATGCAGGCATGGCTGGGTGAGGAACGGCTAGTTTAGTAATGGTTCTTTCTCAATTCGCGTTCTTTATCCCTTCACTTTGAGAGATTGGGCCGACTAGGCCTGTATTCACTGGAGTTTAGAAGAATGAGCGATCTCATTGAAGCTTATAAAATTCTGACAGATTGGATGCAGGGATGATCTTCCCTCTGGCTGGGGGGGTCTGGAACAAGGGGTCACTGTCTCAGGATACAGGGTAGACCATTTAGGACTGAGATGAGGAGAAACTTCTTCACTTGAGGAGGGTGGTGAACCTATGGAATTCTCTACCACGGAAGGCTGTGGAGGCCAAGTCACTGAATATATTTAAGAAGGAAATGGGTAGATTTCTGGACTCTAAAGGTCTCAAGGGGTATGGGGAGAGCACAGGAGTACGGCGTTGAGATAAAGGATCAGCCATGATCATACTGAATGGTGGAGCAGGCTCGAAGAGCCGAATGACCTACTCCTGCTCCTGTTTTCTGTGGAACCAGCAAGAAACCGCTTCCAAAACACACACAAAAGTGGTGTATCAGAATAGTGCTCATTTGATAAAAAGGGACAGGTCTACAAGAATGGATGAAAGTGCCTTACTTTATGCACTTACAGAAGGTATGGCAGCACATAGAAATTGGCTTTTTAAACAATATATTTTCATCTTGGGAGAGGGTGACGAAAATTCCCTGTGGCACCAAATGCCAGATGTCTTGAGTCATCTTTTATAAGTTCTGCTTGGCTTATGAAGAATGTACACCAACATTTTGATAACTTTTGGACAAAAGTATTGGAGATAAATATGTACATGAGAAAGAGAGAGAAAGATTCCAGAAAAATTAACTTCATACCATGCCAACTTACATTGTCTGTATACTTCTAGTGTTTCAAATGCCTGAAAATGGGCCTGTGGCGTAGCTGTGGAGTTAACATGTCAGATTAAATAGCTAGCAAATAAGTATCCATTACATGATGTAAGGAAAAACATGCCCCATTCTTTTCTTGACAGTGGAAGGCCTGTTAGCCAAACTTAAAAAAAACACTTGTGCACAGCTTGATTCAAACTCGGGTTCCCCTGCCATGACCTAATTGAGTGTGTTGTCAGGCTAATTGCACCGAATGCCCTAAACACTGCTCTTGCAACAGAATCTGAATGTGGAGGCATCAGAAGATGAGTCTTTTCAGGACATCACTGTATCACAGGAAAACCAATTGTCCAGTAATGTTTATTTTCAAGAAATGTTGATATTCTTAATACTTTCAATTTGTCCTATTGTTGCCAAGACTTAGGGGAGGATTTTCCTGCTCCACCCGCCGCTGGAATTGTCTGGTCCCACTGAAAGTCAATGCACTTTTGGCTGGGGCTGGAAAATCCTGGCCTTAGCCTTGGATGGTTGTAGGGCTGGACAGGAAAAATGAGGGTTGAGGCCATGGAGGGATTTGAAAACAAGGATGAGAACTTTAAATCAAGACGTTGATCAGCCAGGAGCCAGAATAGTGAACACAGAGTTATTGGTGAACAGGACTTGGCATGAGTAAGGGCACAAGGTCATCCATCACTCTGCTGGCCAAGTTTACATAGGGTAGAATGTGGGAGGCCAGCCAGGAATGCATTGGAATAGGCAAACCTAGAGATAACAAAGGCATGAATGGGGGTTCAGCAGCAGATGAGCTGAGGCAGGGACAGAGTCAGGTCATGTTCCAGAGGGTATAGCCAGTTTTTGTGATGATGTGGATATATGATCAGAAGCTCGTCTCGGGGTCAAATGTGACACCAAGGTTGCAAATGGTCTGATTCAGGCTCAGGCAGTCACTGGGGAGAGTGATGAAACTAGTATCAATGGAGTGGGGACTGAAGCAATGGCTTTGCTCTTCTCAATATTTAAATAGGAATAATAATCATTTTCACATGTACTTTATTCAGTCAATATTGTAAGCATGTAAGGATTTTACCATGCTTCACTGAATAGCAAATTATTTAGAATAGTGACCCTTTTTTTACATTAATTGCTTTCAAAATACAAACTCACCACGATGGACTCCACTGCCCTTCTCCAACAAAACCACAGGAGTTTTGAAAGAAAATTCTAATTACTTAAAGAATGTTGGCAAACTGGTTAGGGAAGCCTGTACACTGCCTGCAACTTTGTATAACCAGCATCTTCAACCTTTACAATTAAACGTAAACTTTTCACTACGGAGATGAGCACACCCTCAGAATGCAGCATGGTCCAACGAAAGGCTGACAGCATCAGCAACATTGTGTAAAGTTCGAGGTGCAGTTTGTGGATTTCAGAGCATTTCCTATGTTAGGAATAACGCACAAAAAAAATCAGTGACCCCGTAGCCGGTAACAAGCAGGAGCAGAGTAGGAGATGGAAGACTCTGAGAGGCATAGAACACCTGCTGAAGTCAGTACAAAGGAGATGCAGTGAGGCTGAGAAGCAGAAATAGAAAGAGAGAGCAGGACAAGACTCGAGGAACTGAAGGAAAAAGCAGGCACAGGAACATATAGAAGGATGGACCTATGATGCAAAGATGGCTAGAGTTGGACATCAACTCTTACACGAAGAGGACCCAATTACAGCAAATAATATTATGTTGAGGAAACCAAAACAAACAAATGATTTTCCTATAACATATACAGAATCACAGTTGAAAAAAAATCATTGCAAGGGCAATTGGTTAAAAAAATTACAAAAGCACTCTGATGAAATACCTGTGAAGTCAAAACAGCCAATACTTTACTAAATACTAGGAACAATCTACAAGATCAGCTGACTTTACCTTACTTGAAGCATGTGCCTCCCTTTTTTTAGTTTCTACCAGGAAGTATAGAATGAGGAAAGGCCAATCTGCCAGTGAAGGATATTCTCCACACTGAATACAATCTTCCCTTATTCTGACTCTCCAAACAACTTAATTTACTGAATGAGACAAATCTCCATGAAATTCTCTCTGAATACAACTATCTCCAGATTACTAATCCTATTTACAACCCACACTTCCTAGTCAAACCTACTGAAATAAAAACAGAATTCTGGAAAACACACAGCAGATCACTCAGCATCTATGGATAGAACAGAGGAGCCATCTTAATGTTTTATTCTTTCTTCAGCACCATTGAGGAGAAATGTACAAAACCAAAAAAAGACTATTCTCTCCATTAAAATCAACTAACCTGCTTGTCATTAAAACTACTTTCCTCTGTTCTCTATAAGAACATTAGATCATAGGATAGGAATTCCCAGAACTATATAGACTGTCCACCCAGCCCCTCTTGAACTACTTCTCTCTGTTGGCCTATCACCGAACACTGACAGCAGCCATGAAGTGTGAAATCTTCTTATAACTGCAGTAAAAGGAAACTCGATTGTTGAAATCCCCAACAGTGGTCACACTTGATTTTTGGTTGCTCGACAAAGTGGTGATGAGAAACTTCATTAGTTCATTTCAAGGCTGTGTTTGCTGCCAACGCACAGTTGTACCGCTTCACTCCATGATGTTATTGTGAATGATGGAGATCAGGACACTATTCATTCCCCCAACCTCAGTGTGATACTTACCCCACCCATTTAGTTCCTCTTTTTTTTAAAAAGGATTTTGGAACCAGAAAGGGCTATTTTATTCAGAACAAAATACAATGTCCATTTTTGCCTAAAAAAAAAATCAAGGAAAATACTAAATATATAGATCATGTTTTATCTAGCACCAAGTTCTGAGTGGCAATTTAAATTTTTGCCTCTGTTTTCAATTGCCGACAAGATTCAGCTTTAGGTTTTCTGCATGTGCACGGACAAGTACACATGTGCAGACTGATGTTGCTGGCCATCTTGTGTTGGCAGCAGACATAGCTTAATTTCATGTCCAGCTTGTAGTGAGTGCCAAGGTGCTTCTTTTGAGGTGTCCGGCCAGGACACTAATGGCTTCTAATAGCATTGCAAGTAGATGTGGCACTAACTTCATACCTCAACTTTTCCCCAGAGGTTCATAACCGATAAAGAGCAACATACACAAAATAAGGCAGTATGTTTCAGCTATCCATCTAGCCTTACTACGCTTCGTAAAGGATTTAGTAAAGAGTTTTTTTTCCTAAAGCAAGAGATTAGCCGAGACAGATGTGTATTCTTAGTTCCATTAATAAGGAAAAAGAACAAGGTGATGCTTTTATCAAAATGGACAACATGGTGGTGGGTATACCATGGTTTTCTGAGGAGAATATAAAAAAGAAAATGTAGGTATAAATGTTTATATTGTCACATATTCAGGATCAGGTGAACCTACTTTATTTACTGGATACTTTGGATATGTGGCAGATTTCTAAGTGGATGTTTTCATGATATCAAGCTGAAACACATGCAACAAACCCTTTGCAAGCTTTTGATCCAAAACTTTGGCAGGATATCTATCAGCCAAAGACTTGAATCATATGGAAATCCACCCGCCCTTTGTGCACACTCCCCCACCCTCACCCCACACTGCTCAAGATGTCGACTGTGACATTCTGCACCTGTGAAGTGGTTAGTAGAAAGGGTGGTGAATTGATGATACCCAACTCATCTTTCCTTTGCTTATACTGTCTCAAGCTGCAAGATGAACCAGCTTAAAAGCCATTCCCCGGTTTTATTAGTGTTTCTTGCAATTCTTTAACATCGCTCCGAGACCTAGGTTTTAGCCGTGACAGAGAGGCACCTCCCAATTACCCGGAGGGGGAGGGGTGCATTTCGCACATGCACAGCTGGCCACTTAAATCATAAACTGCCTCCACTGAAGTGAGATTTTGGTAGCTCAGGAGTGTGAAATCTGCAGTGTGCAGATTAGACCAGGTAAGAGTAGGTCTGAATTTGGTGAATTTGTTTCAATAGCTAGGGCACGTACCCCTTTGTAAAGGTAAGGCGCACCCCTTGGATCTGGTCCTGAACCACCTTTGGAGTAGGTCAGATGCCCCTTTGGAAGTGTTAAAAGTAGGGAAAAATATGCGTCAAACGTGCATAAATTCATTGGAACGGTCAACAGACCTGTCAAAACTGTCAGCAGCATCTGTCAAAGGGAACAGTAGACCTGTCAAGGCTTTTATAAGTCCAGCCCTTTAAATCTTTGAAAAAAAATGTCTGGAGTCTGAAAAAGAATTGCTTGCTGATTCAATCTGTCTGCAGACATTACTGGATTAGTGCTGCATGACTCATTTCACAACCATCCATTATTGCAGTAGGGTGCCTTCCATTTCACAGTTTGATTGACAGCTACATGGTTTATGGGCTCCTTGGATGTGGGACTAAGAATTCCAATGCTTATTGTTAAAAGGGGCAGTGTACCTGAATGAAATGTTTGTTGTTATAAGGCTTAACTCATCAATACAAGGTAACATTTTTACTTTAGAATGATACCGAGATAAGGTTGTTTAAATCATGGAGCACCCAGATGTTGTTTCCCTGGACATAGAGGGTAAATGAAAAGCATGGATTATGTTCAATCAATTCCAGAGTAGTGTGATCTGCATTTGATTTTATATTTGACCTGGGGCTCTTGCTGATTTGTAGTTTACTACATAATGTATCAGCTTGAATACTGCCTAAAAGAAATACATGCTGCCGAAGCTTTTTGTCTTGCACTCATCAGGACAAATGCAAGAATGCCAAATTTCAAACCATCACAACAATTTGTACTAGAGGAGAAGAGGGTGCTGATTGGGGGTTGGCAAGTCAACTCTCTTTGATTGATTGAGGCATTGTCATGGAGAAAGCAACGGGGAACTAAAGGCTCCCAAAGCTCCCGGGTAATTCAAAACAGGAGCAGATTGTTATATATAAATTGTCATGATCATTTGAAATTTGGCACTCTATGTCTGCCCTGATGAGTGCACGATGAAAAGCTTCGGCAACATGTCTCTCTTTTCAGCAAGATTCAAGTTTTATACTACCAAGCGACTAAGTATCAACTTCCTCAGATTCAATTAACCTGTGCACAGTACAGGAATGGGAAATTGCTGTGGGCTTGAGGAACCAATGTAGAGTGGTCAAACCAGACCTGTTATCAGATTTTTTTCTGAAGTTAATTTTCAAGGACTATGGGGTTCTTGCATCATAAGAGGGGCCACAACGGGAAAGAAATGTTTGGACTTAACCTGAAGACCTTGTTTACAATGTGGCTAGAGATTTGCATGTCAGATTTAAAACCGACAGATATGCTAGGTTTCATTTTCCAGTTCCAATTTTGATCTGGATTTAAGTGACACATCTAAATCTCTGTACACTCTAATTTTAGTACAGTGCAAATCCTTGTGTTGTAATGCTAAACCTCTTGTGTAAACGCGCTCTTAGATTACTGCCATTTTATCGTAGTCACAACAAGTTTTGGTTGAGAGCATGGAAGAAATAATTTATCTAGCGGATCTCCCATATTGTTGCTCATTGCAAGTCAGATGATGTGCTATTCAATAATGATATGTGTGCTATTCTATTGCAGACCTGTGCCCCTTCAATACCTAATTATAAAGTGAGCATAGGCTCAAAGGTCACTCAGAGCTTAACCGCTGTTTGGTCAGGAAACCTTGAAATTGGAATCTGCATGTTAATGTTAATCTGTTATTTCTGTTATCAGAAGCATTTTTAAGGCTGTTTTTATCTTGAAGCTGTAAGTCAGAATCTAGGATGGCGATTTGGTTTTGAAATTACTGGCCTCCTTGTCAGGATTGTGGGAGGAAATCTGCACACTGGTCAATCAGCTACAAGAAATTTGTTCAAACTTGCCTATTATTCCATGACACATCTGAAACATGACAGGCAAGAAACAGCTATGCATGCACCACTATTGTATCAGTAAATAACCCTTCTTGTTGGCCATTTAGTCATAGGACAAACTATTTTCCAACAGTAAGGGTTTTATAAATATGTAGTGTATAACTCAAATGCCATTTGTACTGAGCATATAGTAGAATTAGACTTTAAAGTGAAAGGACAAGTTCACATAATAACTATAATAATTGCTCCTAGATTATCTGATTTGGTTCAATACATAAACTGGGATAGAACATTATTACCAGTTGCTCCTCATTAGAAAAAAGTTTTGAATCTGGTAGTAATAAGCCAACAAGGATTCAGCTGGAATTTTTTGACCAATATATCACTTACCAATGCAAGTGCTAGCCAAAAGGTATCCCAAACCTGGAAATCAATGTCAAAATAACTACGCAGAAAAGCAAATGTTTGTTAAGAACTCTTACAATCGTGTGGAATGTAAACACCAATATGGACCAATTGGGCTGAATGGCCTGTTTCTGTGCTGTAAATACTATGCAGTTCTATATAATCTTTGATTAAATAAAATTCAATTAAGTTACTATAATATACAACATGACTTACAGAGAAGGACCAAGTTAAACAAATATTTTTCTTGTGCTGGCTACAGACTAGAATGTAGCTAAAGACAAGGGGAGAGCACAAATACAAAACTAGAAACAAGCCCGTAAAATGTGGCGAATTGCGGCATTTAACATGGCTCATGTATGGCACCAAATCTCAAAGAGGCAAGGTCTGAATGTTACGTCTGCCCCTCACCTGAAATTTAAATGTTAAGATTATTGAGGGATTGAGGAATTGATAATGTATAAAGGAATAAAGTTCTTGTGGTCTTTTCTTTGCCAAGCATTCCTCGTCCCATCCTTGGATCATTCTTGCCTGCACAAAATGATTTCCTGTACAGGGCTTTGTGAATAGGCAGATCATCCTGCTGCCCAACCCTAGGTTAATTTATTGAATTATGAATGAGATCTCTTCTCATGTTGCCCTAGTGGTCCTTAAAACTGAGAGCACTGCACTCCAGTGTTCTGTGCAAGCCTGATTTCAGGCAAGAAAATAAACTACTGAAAGAAAAACATTGAAACCTTTACATCAATATGCACAATGTTGAAAATGAGATGCTGATCAACAGAAGTGAGTGAATGTATGCAAAAAAAAAGTAAAAAGCAATGATGTGTAGCAGGATTTGAAGGCTCTTGATTACAAAAAAAGAGGCTAGGCACACACATGCATGTTAGTATATGCAAAAGCTTTACTTCTGTACAAAATACAATAAAACAGATTTACATGGCTTTTATTTTTGACTTGATTCGCCATCTATAATGGTGGCAGGAGAAAGGGAGGTAATTTCAGATCAGTAGTTCACATTGTATCATTTAAGCACCGATAACAGCTGTGATAAAAAGCACTGTCTCATCAGAAACTTCGTGAATGTAAGCAGAAAATTCTGGTCGAGAAACAGAACAAGGGGCCTTAAACAGTTCACAGAGCAAGCCACTTAGTAATAGCAGAAGTTGTCTTAACTGTTCCAACAGTACGATCAAATACATCAGCATTCATATTTTACCAAGATCCTACCATTGCACCATTGTTGTTTGTAAAATCATGAAGGACCCAAGTTGCCCATGACTATCTTTGCTATTACTATAAAAACTGCTCCATGAAACACATCTCCTGAATGCTTGCATCGTAGAAATCCCTGTCAACAGCCCTTTAAGATATCTCAGTAGCTGAGGTTCAAGTTTGGGATTCTGTACATAACTCTTCAATTGTATAACCTGATGGCAGTAGAAACTCATTCTCATTATTAATAAGACTTCCCACTGCCAGTCTGACTGATAAGAAATGTAGTCAGACTTTGAAAAAGTATCTGCTTTCTGTGTAGAGAATAACAATGCAACATTAACCCATCCATACATACGTGATCCTTAGTACAGTTGATGGGCATTGGTTGGGCTATGCTGCTGTAAAGTAAATTTTCCCAGACAACTACTGATCCTCAAATTGTTTAAATTGACATTAGTCAAATGATTTTCGTCACTGGATGCTGACTATTAGAGCCGGCCATTTCAATTTATTATTCTCTCTGGGGTTCCCCACTATTTTTCAGCACATTGCTACACGAATCCTCTATTAGTTGGGAGAGTAGAGTTGGAGCTTTATAGCATGACCCTCTGTCAATGTTTCTTCTTCATCAAACTAGCCAAGTCATACTTGTAACAGCAAAAAAGCATCACTAGCACATTTCTCCTGAGATAAATATTGCAGAATCATTCCCAATGATCTGGCCAAACATTACCAATGTTAATTATTAGAGTTCCAGCCACCTTAGGTTTATTAGCCGTTTAGCTGATTTTGAAGCAGTTTTAAAATAATGTTGGCTGCTGGTTTAAATTGACAATACTGGTAACATTTTTCATGATTCCATTATATCGTATTACAATTCCATATATTGTTTTTATAAAATACCACTAAATTGCCGGCTAGAAACTCACAGCAGCTTCAAAACCCAGACTAAAAAGCTCAGCTAACATTGCTGCTCTTGGGTCTCAAACGCACAGTTTGAATTGTGATGCAAGTAGTCTGGTTTTACTGCTATGCACCTGGCCATTAGTACCACAGTCAACTTGTCTTCCTCAATCATGCCTAGCCTACCGCATCTTGCATGTTTTCCCACTGAAACCTGTTTGAAATCAGCAGCTATACTCCCATTGCCTTACAGCCATTAAATGGAACATGTCAGGAGCAGCATCAAGTACTTCTCGGGTTAGGTGAAGAATGAACTGGGAATAGAGCAAAGCTATACTGACGCACCCCAGCAATGAATCTTAATCTGAAAAAGCACCTCACTATGAAATTTCCTTTCCTCTTACTAGTCAGTTTCGCTTTCATTGCTGCCCAGCACTAAGCGACTGCCAGTTCTGGTCTTTGGGGTGTGGACTTCTATCTAAAAGGAATTGCGTGAATTAAAACCATCTCAACACACTGAATTTCGGATCTTTTTTAGCCATTAGCAACAAGTGCCTTTTATTCAATCAGTGTAATACAGACTTCAACTCTGTGCTGAATGAACAAATCTATGACTATAGAATTCAGAATTTGAAACGGGAAAACATCACCCCATCCCCTTGACAAATTAACCTCCCTAAGTAATTGAACAATGATGGCTGGCAGTTGTGTAAATATTCTTGTTGACTAGAAAAAGTGAAACCTATGTTACAACTGGCCCCCACACACACTTTTTAAAGCAAAGATCTTCATTGTCTTCATCTCTGCACAGAAAGCAAGCGGACTCATCATTCATCTCAGTGCAGACACCAATTTGGTCACCTCTGTAGTTCAGTGTTGCTTTGTTCAAGAGCTCAAACAAACAGCTGATTAACGAATATGTTTCAGGACCATCCCTGCTCCTTAAAAAAGGGGTCTTACAGTGCACAGCAAGTGAAAGTTGAGCTCTCAGTCAATCTTATTTAAACGCATGGCCTGCCCTTATTTTAGTGCCAATAACTCTAACAAGCATAATCTGGGCATAAACATTTTCTGAACTAGTTATAGTTGTATTTACTAGTTTTGATTATACGGCGAGAAAACAAGTCTTGATCAATCTAATTGGTTTTTCGCTGTGTTACAGTTCTCGCAAATATGACGAGCTCATTCAGAGTTTATCTGGGAATCCTTGCAACTATTGCAAATGCAAATTTCTACTTTTGTACTGGTCTGCTAAATTGTCATGTGGGAACAGTAGTGTCAACAGCAGAGGGGCATAAAACTATATCCGTGGATTATAAAACCATATAGCACAGGAAATGCCCATTTGCGTTAGCACACTGAAAGAGCTATCCAATTAGCTCCACCCCCCAACTCTTTCCCAATGGCCCTATAAATTATGAGATAGTTTATTGGCCATTGTTGTGGTGATGAGAGCCAGAAGATGGGAAACAAGAGGCACTATTATGTCATTATTCACACCCTGAGCTTCTGCAAAACCTGTCTTTCAATCAACAAAAGCCCTCTCTAAAAAATAATTCCTCCAAAACAGATGGTAGGAGCTGGAAGGCTGAGAAAGGCAGCTAAGTGGAAAATGACTGAATTAAACTAAATAGCCTAAAAAGGTAAAGCAAGAAAGAAGGAAAGTTGCATGTATAGAGCACCTTCATCATCTCAGGATATCCCAAAGTGCTTCACAGTTAACGAAGTACAGCAAGATAGGGGAGGCAAAGTGGATGACAGAGAAAGTGCAAACAAAATTTTTTTTATTTTCTGGTTGTATCTTAGGTGCAGTTGGCAGCTTATTCAGCCATAATATATTATGCCTGTGGAACGTCTTTCCAAAACTCCTTTGCCTCAATGCTTTCGAAAACTTCTTTAAGGCTTCTCTCTCTGACCAAAGCTTGCCCCCTCGTTCTAATCTTGTTTCCTTCCTTCATGGATGTTTTTCTTTCTCAATATAAAACCCTCAGAGTTTCCTCTGCACAAGCAGACTTATAGAAAGAAAGCTGTCATTAATTTAATACTGGGTTAATATGTTGCAGCAATAAAAGCTGTTCCTGAAGTTTGAGTAGGTTTATTATTGCAATAGGTGTGCTTATTTCAACATCGCTGTGAGTCTGTCTGTGTTTGGAGGATGGGGAAAGTATTTGGTTGCATTGCTGGAAATACACGTTTCCTGAGCCGAACATTCCTCACTTAACGACTACCAAACACAGATGGACCAGTCATTGCTGTTTGTGGGATCTTGCTGTGTGTAACTGACTGTCACGCTCGCCCAAGTTACTTCATTCCGAAGTAATTCATTATTCATGCGATGCTTTGATCCACTCCTGAAATGAAATCTGTCCTTTTCTTTAACTAACGTGCTCATTTCACTTGCTGCTAACTGTGCACTTCCAACAAATTTGATTCCTGCAAAACAGCAGTAAGTATAACCACTTTCCAGCTCTTCTCAGGAGGATGGAGGAGTTTAGAATTACAGCAGGCACCTAACTTTGTTTGAGCCCTATTTAATAACAGTGGTAAAATCCAATGATTTCCAAAAAGGGGTCACAGTTCATTGCATACAGGTAAACAGGCCATCAGTAACAGAACTGACAGTTAAATAAAACAGATAATTATACATAGTTATTGTTTTAATAAAAATACACAAGATCAGAAGAAAAAAATTCTACAACTTTTCAGATCATTTCGTAGCACCAAACAAAAAATTGGAAACAAGCACCTTTGGAATATGAAAGCTTCACTGAATCCCAACAGGAATCCTCTTTGCCCTGGTTGTTCACACACTTAACATGATTTTGGAATGCAAAAACCTACAAGCCAACCCCAGCAATAGTATATACAAGCACATGGGAATCAGAGAGATCAGAAATAATTTTGGATTGCAGTTTGAAAAAAAACAGGAATTACATTGCTTTCTGTTCCATGATGTTGCCATGGTGTTTACAAGAGCATGAGAGAGAGTCTAGCCTGAGTACTGTAAGAGTTGTAAGTGTAAAGTATCAATACAATCCAGTGAGACCGATCTCTTATAATTTCAAAAGGATCAGCGTACCTCCAATCGTTATGTACTTAAAAATGAACCAGCTACTTCTTCAGCATATGCTGTATCTAAACAGATACCGTTAAGTATATATTATCGATGGGGTTGACTTCAACATGTTGTCTGCTTTGACATTTTATAACAAGTGACTCTAATGCTAGTGATAAAAAACCTCTTGTCTACAGCTTTCAAGGATGGAACTGTCAATTTTAATTAGTCTTTTCAGTGTCTGATGAATAATTTAAAACTGTTAATTAAATCTTTTCAGATATGGAGTCCAGTTTTTTTTAAAAGAAACAGTTGAAAAAACCTGTTTTGACATGGACAATTTTCCAAGTAGTTTTAAACAATGTCCATGATGGGTCATAAGATGGCAGACTCTCTTGGAAGGAAAAGGTTGGATGTTGATTTGCGAATATCAAAAAGGCTCGCTGCACCACCAGAATATGATTGGTTACCTCATCACCCACGACTACCTGATGTCTTAACAGAGCGTCAGCAGAAATAAACCTCAAACCAATGGAAAGGAACACCAAGACCAAGACCAAGACCCACTGATACAACAGAAATACTGGGAAGGGAAAGAGAGGGGACTGAGGCAACCTGCATTCATTTTATAATGTAATCATCTGGACTTCAAAATAACGTGGAAGGGGTGAAGGGTTTGAAAAGAAAATGTTTCACGGAGAAAGGAGGATGGGCCGAAGGCCTCAGTTCTGTTCTGTAAGATGCTGAAAGATACACCAGTGTTTCTAACCTTAGATGGGCACTGCTAAAACCACTGTGGGTAGGGAAGAATGCGAGATCCAAGGAGCCCAAATTAGATGCAAGGAGCACCATGGGCATTTTCTGGCATCACTGCCCCAGCCTCTACAGGTAGGCGTTTATGCGTCACAATATCCCAACTCTATGTTAACTATTCAGCAAAAATATCAATTTCCTACAACTAGGGTCTGCCACATGGATCCAACATAACTGGAGGTGCCGGGTTTTGTAAATCAAATGGCTTAAATCATGTGACCGGTTTTCAAACGCTAGGAGTTACAGGGTACTATGGTTAGATTTTTCTTGAGTTTATTCCACGACCCCCACAGCAAGTGATAAATACATAAAATATACAGTATGCAAATTATCTACAAGTTACAATGTGCGGTGCAAACAATGATTATCTAAATAAAGGAAGCAGATTTAAGTAAAAATATTAAATGTATATTTTAATTTTCACATTTCAAAGGGGCATAAAAATCATTTTAATTGCAAGGTTTTCTATTTTCATAAGCTCTGTTCTCTAACTGTATGAAGTAGAATATTATAAGCTAATGTACGGATGTTCAGGGGAACATCACAGACCATTTCATGCCAGTGCTCAATTATAGTCAGACTGCAAAACAATTACTGCACATAGGAACAACAGTAGGCCATTCAGCCCCTCCAGCCTGGTCCCTGATCATGGCTGAACTGTTTCTTAATTCCATCTACCAGCCTTGGTTCTATAACCTTGGCTAAGCAAAAATCTTTACAGATCCCACTGCTAACTGCACTAACTCCTGCTGTGCCGAATTTATGAGCAACTCTACATGCCTGATACATTGATGGCTCTAGCTAAGCACTTTTAAGGGTTGCCTGCAGAGATTACCTCGATATGGTTAACAGAAGTCTTCAGGTGAGAACATTATAGAAAAACAAATCAGTAGATGCTCCTCTTTTTACCCTTTAATTTGCAACCCTGGCAGAATGTTAAGGCAGACTTTACTGAAACCTTTCAGAGATAGCTAACCCCTTGGGAACAGGCTAAAACCAAGAATTTACGTCCAGCTCAGGCCACATGGAAAATACAGATCAAGGATTTCCGTGGGGACTGGCAGCCATGTTGTACCCAACTAGTATCATTAATGCATTAAAGCTCTAAGCGGGACTAGGAAAAATAAAATGGTGTGAATGAAAATGAAGACAGCTAGCTAGAAGAAACTCTTCAACCTTCTCTGAGAAGGTTCCTATTATTTACTAAAAACAAATTCAATCACTATAAATATTGAAATTTCATTTTATTTAATAGGGCCAGATTGTATTAAAGAGATCAATTAAAAAAACGGGGAAAAAAAAGACATACCCAATCAGAAAAGTCTGTATCGCAAGGCTGCATTTGAAAAATTTAAACAGGTGAAGCAAGGGATCAGCCAGAGCATAGAGGAAGCAAAAGGTGAAAAAATAAAGCAGAAAGATGGCAGGGCAAAGCACAGCACTGTTTGCAGGTCAAAGGGCACAGGGAGGCAGTTGTTGGAATGCCATGCACCATGGGAGGAGAGGATGATGAGTACTCAACGGTGCAGTTCACGAACCTGGTACATGTAAGACAGCAGTCCCCTCGTCCATGGCGAACATGTTGGAGCCTGTGCAGGTGTACACACCAGCATCCTCAGGACGAACGTTGCGAATAGTCAAGATTCCATTGAAGTCCACTGCGGTGTTCGGGAGTTTACCTCCAAGTTGTCGGGTCCACACCAATGTGTATGCTGGGGACTGGAAGTCAAAATGACATGAAACGTCACACCACCTATATCACCAAACATTTATATCAAGTCTATTGTCAATATTACAGTCACCAATTAGCAAGAAAGTTGCACTGGTAACAATGTCCAAGTGTAAAACTGATATGTCATTATTGCATTGATGCTTTTCAAATTGAGCAGTAAAAAATAAAGTTCAGAGAATAATGGTCAGCTGAGGCTCAGTGAGTAGCACTCTCACCCGCAGGTCAGAAACTCATGGGTTCAAACCCAACTCCCACGATCTAGCTCGAAATTCAGGCTGACACTCCATTGCACTAGGGCAGGTGTCATAGCTACCATCTTGCTGATGAGATGTTAACTCGAGGCACTGTCTCCCCTCTCCAGTGGAAGGAAAAGATCTTGTGGCAGTGTTCAAAGAATTTCCAATATCCTGGCTAATACTCGTTCTTCAGATACAACCACTAAAAACACTGGGCTGTAACTTCTGTGGAGTAACAATCACTGTTAGATTGCCACTCTGCTTCTAGTTATTTACCTTGGAAGTGCAGCCACACCTTTCTTGCCCGACCTTCGGTCTCGGGCCGGGTGAGAAAGGTGCAGTGCACCAGGTTCCCAGGGCCTTGTGTTGAGGACAGCTGAGTCAAAGGTAAGGAAGATACGCTCCTTGTTTTCAAATGGCACCAGCTGCAGTAAAGCAGGTAAGTTTAAAGCTTTCAGCCACTTTAGGAAGCCAGGGAAAACATAAGTGTGTAAGATAAGTCGGTAGGATTGGATGGGCGGGGGGGGGGGGGGGGGGGGGGGGTCTTCCCTGGGGGAGGAAGTGGAGGGAGGGGGAGGTCAGTTGGTGGGGGGGGGGGTGGTCAGGTGGTCTAGGGGTAGTCAGTGGGGGAAGTAGGGTGGTCAATGGGGGATGAGGAGGGTAGTTGGGTGAGGGGAGGGTCATCATGGGGTGGGGGTATTTGGGAAGGGGTAGAGGGTAGTCGGGGGTCTTGGTGAGGGATTGGGGGGAGGTTGGGATTGTTGGCAGGTAGTGGGGGGTGGGAGGTAGTCAGGGTATCCTGTGGAGGGGCTGGGAGGGGGTCCAGTGGTAGGGTCAGCACAATAGTTACCCAGGAGTTAGAAGTGGTTTTAATTCTGCTAACGTTTTCTGAGTAACTACTCCTGTAAGATAGTCAGAATCATCTGAAGACTGAGATTTATATCAGAGTATCAGATGGTTCCCATTGCAGGGCAATTGCCCAACAGAAGTCTGAACATGCTGGGCAATTGTCGTGCAATCCTTACATGGGGAGCTCTGGGTTTGGGCTGGGGAGGCTCCCCCTGTACCCCCTGGCTACAACACCCTGGAGCTTGGAAGTTATGGGCCATTCTATCTACTCATTAACTAACTCCTCTTTGTGGGAGTTTACTGTGTGCAAATTAACAGCTGGATTTCCGTCCAACAGTGACTACATTTAAAAAGTACTTCATGGACTGGGAAGCATTTTGGGACCTTCTGAGATTGTAAAAGACACTATGTAAATGTAAGTTCTTTCCTTCTAAATTCTATTTCCACTATTTTTCTCTATTGCTCAAGTATCTGCCTTTTGAAAGAGCAATTGCCTTTCATGTAACTACACAGTATCTGAAGGATAACTGACTGACTAATCAGGGCTCCTGTGTACTTTCTAACACCAGTCCCTCACAATGTTTGCAGACAATTTCTTACTTAGTAATGAATACCAAACTAATATCAATGGTTTTAGTTTACATTTGAAAGTTTTTCCCCTTATAGGAGAGACTAGGACTAGGGGATACATAAGAGGTCTCCCATTTTCGACAGAGATGAAGAGAAATGTTTTCCCTCAGAGGGTCATTAGCCTGTGAAATTCTCTTCCCCAGAGTGCAGAGGAGACTGGGTCATTGAATATATTCAAGGCTGAATTACATAGATTCTTGGTGGACAAGGGAGACAAAGGTTATCGGGGGATAGACAGGAAAGAAGGGTTAAGGCCACAATTAGATCAGCCATGATCTTACTGAATAGTAGAACAGGCTCGAGGGACCAAATGGGCTACTCCTGTTCCTAATTTCGTATGTTCTTAAGCCTGTGTGTAACTGCACATTGTAAGCCAATAATTCTGCATCATTTCCATGCTTTATTAAGTCTCACCTCCAGAAATAATTTTATTCATGTCTTTTGTACTGAATCCCATTCAGTGGCCAGGATGACTACCAGGGGAGACATAGGAGCATCCTAGGAAGGAGCATTGCTTTACACAGTATCATGAAGCTATTAATGTATAAGGAAAATATTTGTTTTTTAAAATAGAGGTTTAGTCTGTGGGTGTGTCTTAATTGGATTAAAGCCAGCTAGTCTGGGTGCTTTGATGTGTACTAGTTTTGATATGTAAGAGAGGTAGTGTGCATTTGCATTTTTTGAATAGAGCATTCTAGAAGTGGGGTGAAAACTACCACCTAGCTAGCAGATACCAAGTAATATGTTTATATTACTAATAAAATTGGTACTATGAAAGGGGTTTAATTGTAAAAAATGGAGTTCAAGGAGGCTAGTGATACAATGAGAATTTACATTCAATGGCCGGTGCTAGGTATGACTTCAGCAGTTTTGTGTGTGCAGAGCAGAGGCAATGTGAGTTCAAAAGGCAGTTGTAAGCCTCCAAAAGTCTCCACAGGTACCAAAGCGAAAAGAACCTCATTTTGAATTCGTAAGGTAAAAATGCTTTGCCTGGTGTTTGGTTAAGCCTATGGGTTGCTGTTGCAACAATGGAGATTGGTTTGAGAATTTGTTAAAAGTTATGATAGTAGTCATTTGTATGTACATGTATGTGTATGTATATTTTAACCTGTGTAAATTAATAAAATGTTTCATTTAATTTAATGTAAAGCCTCGAGAACTGATTCCTGAATTTAGAGTCGCATCTCAAACATAACACTTAAAAATATAGGTTATGACAGTTTTTTAAAGTTTCCCTCTGGGATTTTTAAATAATTCAGCTGTACCAACTGCATCGGTCATAACAATAGTCATTACTTCCAGGGGAATAAACCAAAAAATGACTCAACAAATACCATTGCTTTTAGTCAGCAACTTCTAATATCAGTGTAAAACTTTCTGTTTTTCTCTCCAGCTTGTGTGCTGATTACAGCTGGAAGGATGAGTGACTGGTTCCCAGGCATTTGTTTACAATAATCTAAATTAGCTAGGAAATGCAGTCTGTGAAAAGTAACTTGAAATGAAGTGCTGAAAATGTTGAACTTACAAAACTCCATTCATAAACATTTGAAGAGGTTTGCGTGAAAATATGATTTTTAAGAGAAGAATTCCAGACCTACTTCATGCGGTGATGTCTATGATACCAAATGTCAGCCCAGACCTGAAGGCGTCCTCTATAACTGTTGCAAGTTATCGCAACATTTCCAATTTTAGTCCTAACACACCAACTTTTCAGACTTCCGATATGACTGCAAATCTTTTCAGCAGAACCTGTAGGAATCCCTGTATGATTGAAAGGTCTGTTCATACCCTTAATGTACAATGTGCTAGTGAGTTCCTTCGGTGTATCACTCTCCCTTTAGAGTGAATGACACAGGGGTAGATTATCTGCTTTGACGATTTGGCAATCAGCGATTCTGGCATAAATTGTGCCTGTTCTGAAAATAATTTTCTTCAACACCCCCACCCACCCCAGTTTCCACTCAAACTCACTTGCACATCACAAGAGCACAAAATCTGCCATAAATCAGCACAAATGGGCAGCTTTTAGGAACAAACTTTACTTTTTAAAGTTAAAAAGAATTCTTGATTTATTTAAGCGTGGCAACTTGATGCAGTTTGATTAAACACCTGAAAAGGCTCTGTTCACAAAGAAATAAGCTTTTTAAAGAATTACCAATCCACCACCTGTGAGTAACCTGATTTTTAAATAACCAAAAATGGCTTTAAACATGTTCAAAACTATCTTCTATTCATTGAGGTATGGCGGCCAGTTCCTGAGTAAATTAAAAAAAACATTCAAAGCATGTCTGTTAGTGACCTTGTGTCCACAAGGGTCCAATTTAATTTTGGAGCCACCTTGAAGGCCTGAAAATAAGAGCAATTATTGGAATGTTGCCACGGTGATTAATTCACCTAGGGGTGTGGCCAGTGTTGTGGGCAGGGCCTGTTTCTAGCACAATATTTTAAAAATTAACGCAAAAGATTGCAAGAAACTTGCGTTACACAGAGTGAAATTTACAGTTAAAATTCCTCGATCTATTGTGCTGGTTATGCCGATATTGGGCAAATCACACCGATGAAACCAATGCAGTGAACAGAAACTCCAGGTGATAGTCGGAATTTCCCGATGCTACTTTGTTTAAGCGCCAGGTTATCGCACAAGTACCACTGACTCTCAGCTATGGACCGACTGAGGGATGGTTACCTGACTTTTTGCTGTGCAGATAAAATTGACAGTGACGCCAGATCCCACTGTTTGTGTCCTTGGTTCTTCCACGGTCACTGTTATGGCTTTGAAAGAGGGGACTGCGGGTAAAACAGGAAGGTGTACATTACGGATACATCCAGTTACTTCCAGCAGGAGCAGCAACATCAATATACTGGAAAGCCCAATCTTAAACAAGCTACAAAATTAGAACCAAAATTTGCATTTGGTTGCTCTGACGTAGTGTTAAATCGTAAACAAAAATCTTTACACAAAGAGAGAAGAAATCAGGATGGTTAAAAAAAAAACACCTTACACAGCTCCAGTTTATATAAGTGTGAGGAAAATCTAGTAACTGAGAAGTGATGTTGTTTTGGAAATAGTGTAGGTCTTGCAGGAGTTAAACTATCCCACATTGTATATTCTATAGGTGCTGGCATTCTGGTTAATTCAAATTCACTTTTTGCATAAGACAATTTGAATTATCCTGTTACCAAATTAACCAATGCAGGAAGCTTTTTGTACTCAAAACAAAGTTTGATTTAACAAATGATTTAAATCAAGTGACTTCTGGTTAAGAGTAATGAATTGTACACTTTTGCAACAGGAGTTGCTGCTCCTGTGCAGAGTACTTAACATGTCACAGGCTCTCTCTCCTGCTGTTGTCCAAATGCTGTTTCAAAAACCACTGATGGAGGAGGGATTCACAGGATTGTTTGATCCAACAGATGAATCCCCTCCCATGTGACTCATAGAACTAATGTGAACAGCTACCTACGCTGAACTGTACTAAATTAGCTTAGAATATACTGGCTACAAGCTGGAAAGAAGTATCATACCACACTGTTTCCACTATTTCGTGTGACTCAACAGCAGTAAAGCAATTGTGACAATAGATTCACGCTCCCAGGGTTAGGCAAATTTATAACACATTTCAGTGTGACACCTTTTAATGTAACTGGGTCTCTCGAAGCACCTGCTCTTTATATGTTTTGATAATTTAAAATATTATTTGACTTTGAATTCCACAGTAACTACCAGGTCTACTCATCCTTTTTGAGAAATCATGCATGCAAACACACAAATGAGAACAATGCTTTAGCAATCATATGCAAGGAAATTAAAGCTAAATACTTCTTGATCAAATAATGCTCACTGCTCCTCCAGTCTGATGTCCTCATTAAACCAATTAGCCGGGAGAAACATAAGCTTCAATGAGCTGGAATTTAAGGGTTGCATGGCTCTCCACGCCACACTCCGCCCCAAACCCGGCTTACAAGGGTGCCCACCCATGTTCCCAATGGCTGCCCTGTAGCAATTTAATGCTGGGAGCAGCGGTAATGGCTTTAAGGCGAGACATTTCTGGGGAGGAGGTCAGGCCTTAGAGACCTGCCAGCCAATCAGATGGCTGGCTGCCTATGCACTCCCAGCAGCAACTGCCAGGAGCGGTGGTCACTGATGGGGTTACAGGCAGTCCTACCAAGCGCTGAGGGGCCTGGTTAAATCCAGGGTCGAGGGTCGAGGGTCTCAGTGAGGGGGGTGAGGGAGTGGGAGGCTTGGTTCAAAAGAGGTCGGGGGTGTGCGGGGGAGGATTAGAGGGGTGGGAATAATCTTTGGGCGGGGTGGTGAGGGGCGCCGCTGCCTCCGATGGGCCAAGGGGATCCGCTAAGGAGGTCACAACCCCTCCCCCTTGCCCCACACCAGCCCACGCAGCCAAAGCTGCCAGGCTTCCCACATGGTATGGGCCTCCCCCCAGTGTGGGTCAAATACCAATAACTGCCCACTTAAGGGCCTCAATGGGCCCCAAGTGTGAGTGGGCTTTCTGAAGCTTCCTCCACCCCTAGCAATATTTCAAACAGGTCAGTGGCGGGGGAGGGGGGGTGGCAGGGAGAGTGGTGCAGGCCATTCGCTAGATTTTATATACCCCCTCTACCTCCTTCAGCCTGCTGGTATGGGAGCTTAAAGCCCAGTCCTAGGGCTCTGGTGGAGAATGTGTCCTTACTGCTCACTAAAAACTCTTAACATTTGGAAACATAAGTTAACAGGAAATAGTGCAAGAAATAAAGCTTGTACAATACAGTATACGCTGGTTCACAAATTAGTTTTAAAAATGACTGGAAACAAGATTTGGTTATGGGCTGGAACAAGGGTCATTCTCAATGGGAACAGAGAGGAAAGAGGAAGGCACGTGTACATAAACTGAAGCAGCAGTACATTCATTTCAAGGCGAGATGACCGATTCTTCTTTTAAAATAAGACAAAAACAGTAAATCACAAAAACAATAAAGAAAGATGTCAAGCGTTCGAGAGGAAACAGCAGCAGTAAAATATGAGTCTTCGATTTCCTGGAGATTGTGAAAGTGAGAAGTGAGGTTTAATTTGTTTCTATGCTGCAGAGATTTGTTTGAACTATAATCTCATTAGATTTTGATTGCGGTCTGAACTTGTTTCTGTAACTCACCAGTAACAATGACTTCAACTCGACTTGAATTGGTGCTTTGCATATTGCGACAGGTACATACGTAAATCCCAGCATCAGATGATTTAATTTCCTGGATCAACAGCTCTTCTCCTGGTAAAGAAGAATTCAGAAGTAACTGTTAGCCGCCTCATGTTACTTACAGCAACAGATGTACAAATTCCATGTTCCTAAACTCAATAAGCTTGACATTATCAACAGTCAATGCATGCAGACAGGAAGGTAATCAATTTCATACCAAGGTTATTCTTTACAACAACAAAGATAAATGGCTACACTGTCATTTCCCTAAAAATCAGCACTGCAAGCTTGCTAGTGCTTAAGTCAATCCGTGTCTACACTAGCAACATCACTATCCTAAAATATCACATCCTTCCTCATTAAACTGAAAACCCCACATTGAGTATGTGAACCCTGTACAGTTCTTTTCAAACTCGTCCTTTTAAACAGTGAAATATAGACTTTAGTCATCAACTATTGGGACTGGGTTTTTTGATCAAGTGTCACCATAAGATTGGTCCAAACAAGTGCGATCGCGAATCCCTTAAGGGCACAGAATCTTTCATGGGCACTGGTGAAACAACTTTCCCAAAAGAAAAACTGCCACCATTCCCAACAGTGGAATTCAATGGTTAAGCTAATTTGTTACAAAATTAAGAGAGCAATATATGTCATTAATAATGTTTTCATCCTCATGTTAGCTAGGGCACTAAAGGAGTGGGGAAAAGCACCTTTAGGTGGCAACTAAAGCTGGGCATGGTCTCAAAAATAGAGATGCTGTGACTTTCCAATACTTCAGATACTTACCCTGGACCCATCACCAAAACAGCTGTTTTCCGCACCTACTTCAACAATTATCTAAGACTTCTAATACTGAAGAGCAGTCTTCCTGACTACTGCATGATAATACAGGAACATCCTACAACCCTTACACTTGGGGTTGAGCTCCAGGTCAACCAGAATTTCTGGATTTTGAGGAGAAAGGTTGTTTTAACTGATGAATTTAAAGGAAGACAATGATCATTCTCCACGATATCAGAATTGCCCACAGCCCCAGAACACATGGACCAGCTCATCTTTCTGTGTCCAGCTTAGTCTGTTACCCCAAAATGCTCATCCAATTTAATTAATTCAGAGTTATACCTCTTACCAATGATCGTGAATTTTTGAGTGCTCATAGGCAGGGTATAAGGTTCTAACTAATTCATGCTCGCCCACTAGATACCACACATGCGCTGCTGGATAATTCAACAGAAACTGCTTCGAGCTCTTGAGAACAAGAAATGCTCTTTCATCAAGTCAGAATATGTTTTTAATGCAAGTGTAGACTGTGTTCCCAGTTTTAAATATTGAGTAAGTTGTTGGAGAGATTCTCTTGGTTACCTTGGTTCCTCTGCTGAATGCGGCTGGACAAAGGCTGACCATCAGCTCTGCTCCAGTAGTAATAAAATGGAGCTTGGCCAAAGACCTGGCATTTTAGTATCACGGTGCTACCTTGTTCCACCGTTGTTCTCTCAGGGATAACAGTAACCAGGAAAGGATTGCGATCTATAGGCAAAAGTAAATTTAGTTAAATCCATGCTATTAAGTTTTGTCCAACTAAAACGCAAACAGGGTCAAATCTGGTCAATGTAAAATATGAGATTTTTCCATACACTTCTGTTGCCTTTATTTAACTCATAGCTTGGCAGCAGGTCCAGGAAAATTCCAGTCGAGCCCTGATACCCTCTTGATTGTATTCAGTCACTCTTCTATTATTCAACTATTGTTTTTTTAAGTGAATAAAAACCCATTTCAATATTTTTATTCTGTACTTTTACTAACAATCAGACCACTCACAATCCAAGTGCATAAGGCAAGAGGTGTCCAATCTGTAGCAGAGAGGTGTGCAGTTAATGAGCTGCTTTGATGGCTGAAAAGATTCCTGCCACATCACATCCCACTTTAGCACCAACACATACTGCAGCTAAATCCCCAGGGAGAGTTCAAACTGGTGGATTTCGCTAGTGACCCATCATTAATTAATGGAGTCTCCCAGACTAATCCCATCAGTAACATTCTCAAGTAAGGTGCTTTTAAAGTAGACGAATGTGCTTCAAGAGGCGTAGCTAAAGAAGGAAGGACCACAGGTACCAAAAAAGGAGAGATTAAGTGGGGTGCTTGAACAATTGGTTAAAGAGGTGGGTTTAAAGGGGAGACTTAAAGAAGGAAAAGGAGGTGGAGAGGCAGAGAGGGAATAGGGAGGGAGTTCCAGAATGAAGGATTTCGACAGTTTAAGGCACAGCACCAATGATGGGGAAAAATGAGGGAGAAATGTCCAAGGTTATAAAAATTTGCATTAGATTTATAAGAGGAAAAAGGAGATGCGTTACACCAGGTGTCTGCCCTCATTCTGCAGCCCTGGTACTTTCTAGCATCTTCCCACGAATTGTAACCTGCATCTTGTCTGTTGTAGGAGCAAGGCCAGTGTCCTAGCCTCCAACCTCAGTGCCGTGCCCCTACTGCAAGGACCTGTCCTCAGATCCCCAATATAGCATCATGCACATCTTCAGGACATCACAAAGTGTTTCATAGTGAATGAAGTACTTTTCAATGAGAGTCACTGCTGTAATGTAGGAAGCATGGCAGCTAATTCACACACAGCAAACTGACAGAAACTGTTAAGATGAATGATTAGTCAATTTTTGGTGTTGGATCAGTACAGAGTATCTTCAGGAGTAATAAATGATTTACATGAAGGTATGTTCTTCACTTTTTGAATTTAGATGAACACTCACCTAAACCATGGCTTCCATCCTCCTCATCTCTGTAACCCTCTCTATCCCTATAACAATCTGACAATTCTCCATTCCCCTTCCTCGGGCCCTCTGTATATCCACCCCACAGCCCCCATGTATGCGACCCCATCCCCTCAACCACTCCCTCCCCCACCCTATCACCCACTCCCATTGCCGACAGTGCCTTCAAATGCCAAAGTACTGTGCTCTGGAATTTCCTAAACTGTTCTCCACGTCTCTCCTCTTTTAAAAACTGCTTTTTGAATCAAGTCGTTAGTCAGCTTTCCTAATGGTTTCTCCCGTGGATCAGTGTCCTTTTTATCTGACGCTGCCTCTGTGAAACACCGAGACATTTTCCTACATTAAGGATTATATTTAAATTTAAAATCATTCTGGGGAGAAACATTTGGATGCTACCTTTTGAAACACAATGTGCAGCTGGTTTAGGGAGGCAGACTTTACTATGCTTTATGTCTATTAGGCTTTTCGCAGAGGATCAACTGCAGCACAGGCAGAGTAAGATGAATTAAAAGTTTATTTTTATTTATTGGTTCATGGGATGTGGGCAGTGCTGGCAAGACCAGTTCTTGTAGCTCATCCCTAATTGCCCTCAAGAATGTGGTGGGGAGCTAAAAGTATGAGTGAAATAATCTAATTGTCAGAAGATGAATGTAGGATGAGGAAGAGGGAGGAAGCGAGTATGATACAACTTTGTATTTGGAAGTTCAATATACTTCTTTGAGTATATTCAACCTCCATATACGTGGCGGTATCATGCCAAAGGGAATCATGGTCGTGTGATGTAAATGTTAAAATCGGTTTGCTACATTAAACTGTCGGATATCCTGGACTGTAGAACTTAGTCAACGTAAGAACATAAGATAATGGCTGATCTGATGTGACCTTAACCCCACTTTCCTGCCTGTCCCCCATAACCTTCGACCCCCTTGTAGATCAAAAATCTGTCTAGCTCAGTCTTGAATATAATCAATGACCCGACCTCCACCGCTCTCTGAAGAAGAAAATTCCAAACACGAGTGACCCTCAGAAGAAATTCCTCATCTCCGTCTTAAATGGGAGACCCCTTATTTTGAAAATGTCTCCCCCTAGATTCCCCCATGACAGAAACATCCTTGCAGCATCTAAGCCATGTTGGAGTCAGTGTGCTGCAGCTTGGAAATGCTGTTGACGTCCACCTTGTGTACATTGTGTGGGACAATGAGTCAGAGGAACAGACTTGCAACATGGTTAAAAATGACAATAAAACGAGTTGGTGAGCTTAATGTTTACAAGATTGAGGGCTACGATCAAGAACACACTTTGTGCGTGCATATTTAGTGTGATTAAAAGAACCTGACGTTTTCCAAATATTGAGTTTCCTGAGCAGCAGACAGAAATCTGAGGGGGAAATTAATCCTGGAAGGTGGCGTGTGAATGGAGACTTTGAGGTTGCAGAATTCCAATTGGTTTAGAATCAGACCCATGATCTGAGACTGGTTTTGATAACTGCAAATCTAATCCTTTGTGGTGTTTGGTTTTCCAAAAGAATTTTGGAAGTAAAGATTCAGCCTGCAGATCCCTTGCATATTAATGGTGTTCAACAATTCTATGTCGATGGTGTGAAAATGTAAATCTCAAACCCCCTCATCTCCCAGGGCTTGCTGCCAACATACCGACTGGATGACACTTCTGTCCTGCGATACCTGGATTGCCTGAATACCCCGGGGCACAGCTGAAAAGGAAGTCAAAAGGTTACCAGCAAAGGGAAAATAAAGAGCGGAGTGTCAGAGCCACTACCAAGTGAGTAATACATCATTCGATAAAATGCATTATATCAAACTAATTAAAGGCTAGCAGAAAGTTACACAGCTCCAGTACTATTACACTTCTTAGCTCAACTCCAAGGGTGAAAACTACAATTGGCACCATCCCTACACGTCCCCTTAAAGCACTTATGCCATGTTCCTCTCTGTGCTGTTGTAACCCCAGCATTGACCCATTAAAATCACAGAATCATAGAATGGTTACAGCACAGAAGGAAGCCATTCGACCCATCATATCTGTGCTGGTTCTCTGAAGAAGCGTTTCATCTACACAACACTGCTGCTTTCCCCTTGTAGCCCTGCAAATTCCTCATTTTAAGATATGAATTTCAACCCAACAGTCCTGCATTACCATAAAATGTAAGAACTCCTTACTAAACCAAGCATGCTCATTGGAAATTTAAGGGCCAATTTCCCTGCTTTTTACTCCTGCCCCCAAGTACTGGACAAGAGCAGCAACTCCAAAGGTACCAGCACTTTGAGGTTCAGGGGGTGCCTAGAATTCCTGTCCAGGACCATCAGGGGTTTGGAGAAACCTTCAGTGCAGGTGTATCTTCTGGGGGAGCCTAAGTCCAGAAAATGGGGCAGAAAACAAGGCAACAAATGTCAGCCTGAAAATCTACTGGGAAAGCAAAATTTAAGCCCAGGGCTCTTCTCCAGTTTGTTGCGGGAGCCTCTCAAATCCTCCAATCAGAGGATGACTCCTATGGTGGTTTGGTGATATGTCACTGCATCCATACACATGATCATGGGCACATGATCAGGAGAAAGCAGGCTGGCATTAACACACCTCCTCAGCATACTATTTTTGAGCCTGCGCCCATTAACTGCTCTGTTCCCCCTCCTGCAGTGGGGGAATGGGGAAGGGGATGCTGATATTTTGGGGCAATGCAAAGTGGGGCAGAGACCTTAGGCAAGAAAGTGGTCACCACCCACTTTTCCTGACCTCTACACCAGGGAGTTGGCATATCCCGGAGCCAAAGGTCAAGAATATTACCCCTGTGACTCAGGAAATTAGCAGAGGGCTGTACAGGAGTTTGTCTTAATTTCTTACTTTTGATTATCTAAGCCTTGAAGAACCTCAACTAGTGATCATATACACTTACCGTTCACAGTACTGGCCTGTGTAGCCAGGGAGACAAGCTGTACATCTGTAGCCACCGACTCCATTACTTTCACAGATGGGAGAAAACCTAGAAGGCAGCAGAAAGTGAACACACCACAGAAAGTATTCCAGTTATAACGTCTTTGATCCACACGATCAGATGCAGAAATGACTTATATAGAAATGACTATGATAACTTAAGGGTAGAACCGTACACCTTTCACAACGTTACTGTTAGCAATAATGACCAGCAGTTAAGAGGGGGCTGGGGCATTGATTGTTGGGCATTAATGCCACTCCCATTAACTCTCTGACACCCTGTGCTAGTACCCCCCCCCCACCCTGGCACCCCCTGCCAGTGGCACCCCCCCCTCCGCCCCCCGACACTGACCCTCTGTGTTTGCCAGTGCCAGTTTTTGCTGCTGCTCTGTAAAGAAGCAAATGGCTTCACTCAGTGTATCTCCATAGTGACAGAACACTGGAAGTCTGGAAATAGAAATTGGAAAAGCTGGATACACTCAGCAGGTGCAGCATGCAGAAAAACTGAAATCCACATTTCTTAATGCTGTCCCTCTCTCAAGCCCAGCAATTCTCATAACAGTAACAGGGCTGAGGTCAGGAACTCAAGGCCCTGTGGCAATCACTGAAACAAATCTACATTGGTTAATTTAAAACATAACTTGAAACATTAAAAAACTGCATAAGGCTACACAACAATATTACTAATCTTACATACAGCGCACTGAGCAACAAGTTACTAGATGGCAGCACAACGCAACGAGACATTTGTAAATTAGGTAACTTACTGGTTCTCTTGAATTGTCAGTGGACAGGCACAAGGTTGGCAATCCTCTGGCGTACCCGCTGTGGCATCACCGTAATATCCAGGGGCGCATTGATCACAGAACTCCCCAGCCGTGTTATGTAAACAGTTCTGTTTAAGAGATTAAAAAAAAAAAATCTTGCTTCAGTTGAGCATTTTCTGTGCCAAGGTTTATTACTAAGGTTCGTCAGTGCATTAGTATCAGGGGGCATTTGAAAGAAAATCACTCAGTTTAATACATTTCCAAATAGTGGTACACACTCCTAGTGTGACACTCTTAATTTATCATCCCAACTTCTTCCCACCATCAGTTGTAACCATGTCAGCAACTCATCCTGTGCCAATAATAAGCCAATAGGGGATGAAACTTGTCTTGGGTGATAGCACAGAACAAGGAATAGCGCGTTAGTAAGCGTTTCACTGCTGCCCAATTGAAGTCAATGGAAAATAAATTCATAGAGAGTGTAAATTTGTTCTGCCTAACCCCCCTAACAATTTTTATCCCCATGATGTCTCAGAGTGATAGAATCATTGCTGACATCAGAAGATTGCTTTGGCTATACCGTTCCGAATGTTTTCTCAGGGAAGCACCCTATATTCGGTGAGACAAATCTAGAACTTTATAACTAGGTGTTTTTTCATAGTTGGATCACCCAGCCTTATTCTCCATTATAAAGCTGATAGCACCCCAGTTGCTGGGCTTTGCACACAATGCCCATCACTGTGTCAGTCTCTTTGCCAAAACAAGACCTGTGCTCTGACTCTGCCTTCCAGGGTAAACAAATGCAAAGAAGGATTACAACAGGTTTCTTCACAGAAGATGCGGCTGTTCACAAATGTCAATATCCAAAAGAGCAACAAATGAATTGGAAATGGTCAAATAATTTAATCTTTTTAACATCTATGTTTACAAAACATCCAGGAAGGAGAACGCGTCTGAAGATAGTTCAAATCTTATTTCACATTCATATTGTCTCTAGTTTTGAGAGTGTTTCAATGCAATGCTTTCCAAATAAAATTGAAACCTTTGGATATACAATTTTGTTTCTCCTCTAAACACCAGAGTGCAGCAGCCAATATATTCCCTTTCTGTACCATTGCCATTTCCCAGGGGAAAAGTACAGGATTCAATTTAATGTGAAGTAGTTTCAGGCCTACGATAGGTTGGAAAATCTGTGCTTTCGAATAGAATGGGGCGATGCTGCAGTATAACTCAAGTAGCTGGGCTAGATTCACCTCATATCCACTGAGCTTCCCAATATCACAAATTTAATTACTCAGTTGCAATCCCACTGCTTAAAGTTGGTCAGTCCATACATATCATTTCACTGTGGCAAAAACCTATAGTTACATACTCTCAACCCTGCTGCTTTGAGACTGCATCTGATCAGCATAATTCCAGATTGGTACCTTGTGCCACGCTTCACTGTGGAACACGTGAGTGCAGATGGTAACTACTCCTTCCTCTCTCACCATCAGCTATAAATATAAACCACGCCTCCATCCTTCGACACCTGTTTTTTTTTCTCTCTCTGCTTTTACACTAATATTACACTTCTGTTCCACTTCTTACAGTTCATGAAATCATATACACAGGAGGCCATTCAGCCCTTCATGCCTCTGCCAGCTCTTTGTGAGAACTTTGCAGTTAGTCTCATTTCTTCGCTGTTTCCCAAGAGCCCTGTAATTTTTTCCTTTTCATTTATTTTTCCAATTCCCTTCTGAAAGTTACCATTGAATCTGCTTCCACCGCCCTTTCAGGCAGCACATACAAGATTATAATAACTTGCTATGTGAAAAATAAATCTCCTCTCTAGTTCTTTTGCCAATTATCTTAAATCAATGTCCTGCCCCTCCTTTCCATGGAAATAGTTTCTTCTCTGTTAAAACCTCACAAAATTTTGCACACTATTATTGAAATATTAACCAAGGACATCTTCAATCCTTCAGATAAGTAGCTATTCATCAAATGTGAATCTAGCCAGTGAATGTCAGCAATGGGAGTATTCCCACTTCCAACAGGACTCCCTCACAGCTTTGAACAGCACACACTGAGGTCATACGCAGAACTTCCTTAGTCTGCAGGCTTAGCTACTCACCAGCTTAACTAGCAGAGCTACTGGGGAGTGTCAACACTCTTTTGACAGAGAAAACACTTGAGAGAATGTGGTGCAGGGATCAAACCACTCAGTGAATAGGCTACCTTTCATATTCCACCCACTTGGTCATGGGAACTGTAAAAGGCCTTTTTAAAATTGTTGACATTTCCTGCAAACGTGAGACAGAGATATCTGAGGACCATTATTGAAGGGAGACATTTTGATGCTGCTCACTCTTTGCTAAATTCCTAACACATTGAAATAGACAGTGAAATTACATACCGAGCAAAGGCCAGTCTCTGGGTGGCAGGAGTCGGAGTGCCCATTACATTCACATAGTTTGCAGTCTCCGAGGTAGAGGCCTCCTCCAGTCCTTGTGTAACCAGGAGCACAGTCCTAGGAGAGAAACAGGATAACACAGAAAGAGATTGAACACATCGTCCTTTATTCAATTGTCTTCCTGGTTGCACTAGAGTTTTCTTTTACCTGAGAGAAATCAAAAATTAGAATTCTGAAATTGGGATGCACATTGCTTGCCTACCCATTGAATCATGGGCTACAACAACAGCAGTCCTGGGTCCAAATCAACATTTCCGATATTCACAACTCAAAGGTCTTGTCGAGACCAATGTACAGAAGTCTTTAACTGGTTTACAGATTCTTACAGCACAGGAGGTGGCAATTCATCCCATTGATCCTTTGAAAGGTCTATCCGATTAGTCCCATTTTGGCTTCTTTCCCCCATAGCCTGACAAATTGTTCCTTTTCTAGTATTTACCTATTCCCTTTTGAAAATTACTGAGTCTGCTCCCACCACACTTTCCAACAGTGCTTTCCCGATCATCATAACTCACAACATAAAAAAATCCTATTCTCTCATCTTCACCTTCTTTATTTATTTGTGTTTTTGTCTTTATGCAAGCGCTGATTATTTGTTAAAAAAACAAATACTGTAGATCACGGCGTATAAATTGGTCTGGCGTATAAGGCGACTCAAATTTTTTGGCCCCAAAGGCAATGTCCTATCAATTACATTCTTAAGGTTTGTTAATGTCAATTACATTTTTAAGGGAAACCGGTGATGCGTAATGAACACATATAAATAAGGGATAGCAGGGACACTGGACAGACGCTAACACTGAACAAAGTCAATAAACTCTCAGCAAGGAAAGGCTGTGTGTCTTATTTTTGACTTCACAACTGGCATGGATCCTATTAAAACCAAAAATCATATTTTTGCATATACCTGGCATATAAGTCGACCCCCCCACAATGTGCGATATTCACTTTAGTAGCCAGTCTCAATTTTTCATCCCAAATATGCATGTTTTACTTATTGGTACCTCATAACTGGGTACAAGGGATCAAGCAGGTGATATGGGCTGTGGTAAGAAAGTTCTGTTGGAGAAGACAACATGCCCAAGCAGAGGAGACCCACATGGCAAATGACAAAGATGGTGACCACACACACTGGCAGTTCACTCTTATACTTGACATATAAGTTGACACCCGTTTTTGAAGGGATATTGAAGCTTCAAACGTTGACTTATACGCCGACATCCACAGTAATCTGCAGGTGGACTGAATATTGTTGCTGCTGACTGTTGGTAGGAGTGCCTGGAGACAAGCAGTCAGGAGGGACGTGGAAAAAGCAGAGGACAAAAGAAATGACCAAATGGCGGACAAGAGAGCTCACTGGAAGGGAAAAAATCATCAGTTGACCTTGGGCCAACACTATTCATCTGCCACTCATGAATCGACCTCTACAGCCACAACAGAGGGTGTTCAATCCAGAGCGACATTCACCCTGGGTGCAGTCTATCATCTCCTGAAATGGGCGATGGCATCATATTACCACAGCTTTTGCAATGGAAGCTCCTATAGTAACTCCTATTAGAAGTGTACAGACATGCATTCTAATTGAGAGTCAGGTGGGATTTGGCTACTATAAACCCCATGGTTGAGCAGCCCATGTACATTCATTGCCTAGAGTTACTCACAAATGAACAATGAGATACGGGGGCTGCCTCTCCCTATTGAACACCCAGCACAGCGGTGGCAGGCATTGATGGGAACACCAGGCTTTGATCTCTGTGCCAGATATCTTGCTTTTTAAAACTTACTCCTGTCATCAGTGGATGCCCAGGTCTCCCACTGCTTCAAGTACATTGTGCAGGAAATATCTATCCCTTTAACTGACCATATGCGATACAACTTAAAAAGAAAAATAAAAAGTCAAATGAAAGGGAAATGTTAAGAGGATATAGTGTGTGGACCTCATCTTCATGTTCAAATCCTTCCATGGCCTTGCTTCTCCCTATCTCTTTCATATCCTACAGCCCTACACTTTTGCTCCTCTAATTCTGGCACCTATTCATCCCCAATTTTAATCACTCCACCACTGGCAGCCATGCCTTCAGCTGCCAAGGCCCTAGGCTGCCAAGGCCCTAGGCTCTGGAATTTCCTCCTAAACTTCTCCCCCTCTCTACCTTTCCCCCCACCCCGTTATGATGTCCCTTAAAGCCTTCCTCTTTGACCAAGTTTTTGGTCATCTCTCCTTGAATCTCTTTATGTGGTTTGGTAGATTTTGTTTGATAACAATCCTGTGAAATGCCTTGAGATTTTTTTTTTACACTATGTTAAAGGTACACTATAAACACAAGTTGCTGCTGTTGACCTTACAATAAGCTGCAGCTTCAAGTGAAGGCCAGATTCAGCCAGAGAAATTTTGCTGCAGTCACCTGGCAGGACAAGCCGTGGTAAGCCGGGGGGCAACGACATTCTTCCACTTGCAGTGCCTGTGCCAGGTTGGTGTAGTACGGAACTGCAACCTCCATGCTCACATCGGAGAGGCTGGCAGAGATCATGTCAGTCGAGTAGGTGGCACGGATGAGGACTTCATCTAAGTCAGCGAGGACCATCAGGAGATGTTCCCGGGTGGCTTGCTGACCATCTGGGCGCTTCCAGAATTGCTGAAAAGGAAGATGATCAGATTCACATTTTGCTCACTCCCAAATGGTCTTGAACAATGATCCCTCATTTACTGAGGACCAAAATTAATATTCAGCTCACGTCAAACCCAGACACCAAACTGAAGATCACCTAAAAGGTGATTTGAAAACTAACACAAGACATCTTAAATGTTCAGAAGGCAGTGCGCTTGACAATGCTTACATTATTTATTTAGTTACCTAACTGGCATAAAAGATTAAGTTGAGTGTTTGCAACTAAATTGAGCCCCAAATACAAATTGTACCTGTTTTTTGTTAGTCTTTTGGAGAACTGCAAACCTCCCTCGATTGACAAGGGAGTCAAAGGGTATAGGGGGTAGGAAGGAAAGTGGCTTTGAGGCCACAATCAGCCATGATCTTATTGAATGTCGGAGCAGACTCGAGGGGCCGAATGGCCAACTCATGCTTCCAATTTGTATGCAAATTTACTTAAAAACCCACAAAAAGTTGCAGCCGGGCTTCAACTAGTTTTTCTTAAAGATATACAATAATAAAATTACAATATTCTTTCCTTCACCATACTATATAGAACCTTGAAGGAAAACCAAAGCTGCATTCAAACATAAATAATTTATAGAGAATAGTCCATCTTCATGATTTGTGGATAGTTTTTGTACAAAGGTAAGTGTGAACCAATACTGTATATTGGTTCCTCTCAGTAGCACATGCATTGGCTTGGCTCAGTTAGGATCACTCACTTCTCAATCAGGGAGTTCAAGCCTCATTTTCAGGATCTAAGTACAGAACCAAGGAAACAACACAGCTCAGTTGTGAGGGAGCTCTGCCCTGTCAGAGGTGCCAACATTCCAATGAGATATTACACTTTAAGTATTTAAAAGTACATAAAAGATCCCATGGAGTAAACAAGGGTTAGAATTTTCTCTAAGCTCCTTAACCAACATGCATATCATTATATTCACAACTATACCCGTGAATAAATGTGCAGCATTTGCTTATTGTAGTTGTACAGAGTTTATCATAGACATTTTCCAATTATAACAGAACACTATATATTTTTAAAAATTATATTACTACATTTTCTGCAAAAAAATCAGCTATAATCGCCAAACATTTTCAAAATATTGCCTTTTAAAACCTTGATGCGTCTTATGCCAAACGTGGTAATTATTTGTGGTGTGAAGTGTTCCTCTACCTTGCTCGGCATGGCAGCAAGTTCAAGTCCCCATGGTACTGGCCATAGTCCACGAGGGACCAAAGGCATCTTTCTCCCTTTGAGAGAGACAGACAGGCACATTGTTATATAGCTTGAGGGGCACCACTCTGCATCAAGTGTGGGGCAAGGCGAGGAGGCAGACCTCCATGAACTACCTCAACCAGTCGTGATTGAACCCCAATCCGTAGGTGTCATTCCGCACCCCACTCAAGCCGTCTAGTCAACAGGGCTAACTGACCTCCATCCATGGAGCCGAGTCAAAATTAGGAAGTTGGGAGTAAAATGTTAATCAGGCCGAACTCTTTTATCCCAAGAACAATTGTCCTGTGGAGTAACTTACCAGAGAAGGGCACCGACACCAGCAGTACTTGTGGGAATGGGAGGGAATTGGTTGTGTTTCTGGAGAGCGATGGGGCACAAGATCATGATGGGATGGTTAATATTTGGATTAATTCATTGAAAAAGGGCAGGTTTGTTTTGTGTTGACTCATCCTTTCTCATTCTAAAAACGTACATTCTTACTGCCCAATGTAACATCAGGTCTTCCTTTCCTCATTTCTGGAATGCAATTCATCCCCAAGACACAAATGGATATGCTATTGCCATTCTTGAAGATATTTAACAGGGAAATGGTGAAATGGGATAAGCAAAATTTAACCCTTTACCTCCTTGAACATGACCTCAAAGGCCTTTATCTCTCTTGGTTGCAGCTGGTGATGGTGGTAGGTCACCAAGGTGATATCATTGCCCTGAAGGATCACATAAACAAAAACGTTTTCAGGTGAACAATCAATAGGTCTGTACACTTAAGCATGGAAGAAGTACAATGCAATAGCTGTTCCCGCAAAAAGGATTGTACAATGATTCTTTTATACTTTTATTAAAAAACCCCATTGCTGAATCAGGAAAGTCCTCTCAATGCTCTTGCTGGAGTGCTGACCTGCTTCAGCAGCCCAAAGGACGCAACTGCATCTAACTCAAATTTAAGAAATGTGTCATAGAATAATATAGCACTGAAGCCCATTGAGTCTGTGCTTACTCATTTGAAGAGCAACTCAATCCCACTCACCTGCTCTTTCCCTATATTCCTGAAATTCTTTTTCCTTCACACATTTATCCAATTCTCTTTTGAAGGCTGCTTTTGAATCTGCATCCACCACCCTGTCAGGCAGTACATTCTAAATCCTAACCACATGCTGCATGAAAAAAAGCTTTTTCTCATGTCGCCTCTAGTTTTTTGCTGATCACCTTAAACCTGTGCGCTCTGGTTATCAGCCAGTCAGCCACTGGAAACAGTCTCTCTTTATTTACTCTGTCAAAACCTTTCATGATTTTAACAGCTTTATCATATCCACAAAACCATTTTTTAAGCTTCGGTTAGTTTGGGATTTAGAGATAAATTGTTTGATAAAAAGACTCCCATGTGGCAGGGGGAGAAGATTTACCTCCGAAATTAGCCTAAGTGTGGAATGCTTCATAATTCTGTCGTCCTCATCCAACTGGGCACAATCTGTTTGACATTTGCTATTGTCATCTGAAGGCAGCTACCAGAGCAGTTAGCTCCCTCATTCTTTTCCTCCCTTTTACTGGGAGATGCTGCAGTCCATCTCCAATCTGAGTAACAGTGCGCTGGTATTACTATCTTCAGCCAGGCATACTTTATAAGCTTAATATATCAACCAGGTTACCAGGCAGATTAACCAGGTTTTTTTGTGTGTGTATTTTATTAGGTACTTCTATAGTGATGTGACAAAGATGACACAAGGGCTAATTTTCTGCTTTGGGTTAAGGTCAGGATTTTCAGTCCAACCGCTATTGCAAAACTAACCTGCAGTCTAGTGAGCTGATTGCCCACGATTGTGTGCGAACAGCTCACTGGACTAATTACCGATAGATACTGACACATTTACGATTTGGTGCAAGGAGCCAGTTTAATATGGTATGGATATCATCTAATGGAAACACAAACTACAAGGGTCAGCGCATCCAAGACCAAGTGGCTGCAATAAGGACAAACATAATTTCATCTTTTATACAGCTACAAAATTAATTTTAAATACTCGCCAACCTTCATCAAGGGCTGACAAAAGAAGCGAAAGAGAAGACAGGGGCGAGGCACAAAACGTTTTCAGTGGGTGAATGATGTGAATCTCACCCAGTCCGCTTTGATGGTCGACAAATTGGATATACTGCTGCATGGGAAGAGATGTCCATTCTGGCAATTCATGCTACTCTCCTCAGAGCACAGAAGTGCATCATTCCTTGGCAGCAGGTTCTGGCCAAACTGAACATTATGTACCCTACCTGGACACAGGTACATAAGAAGGCTGCACAGTTCAGAAAATCTGTAAGATAAGACTACCGTGCATTGGATAGATGGCCGAAGATTCTGTATCACACAGTGCTGCCTGTCAACCTGTTCTAAATTAACTCATCTTTCACAAGTCAACTTTTTCACTGCACCTCATACATTCCCATTTCCCAGTAGGGCTCACGTTCATCAATAATTGAAAGTTGGATCTTACACACATAAGTCCTGGCAAATCACTGTAACGCACAAATGCTGCATGATGTAAAGGCACCTGCCAACACCTATCTCTCAACAGCCATGAGCTCCTTCAAAGTCACAACATGAAAACAAACAAGCAAAAACCAAAAATAAATTCAAAGAATTTAAAAGCACAACAACAAATCCCAACAATAAATAAAGATAGGACCCAGAAAGTAAAATAAGCAATGAAAAGTCCTGAAGCAGCACACCCCAAAAAGGAGCAAAAGTGCCTTCAACAGCCACCATCTTGTAGAGGCCAAGAGAGCTGTCCACCCGTTTCCCTGGCAACAGTTCAAATATCATGAGCCAGGTATATTGAAACAACTGGGCTTGCTAATGAACATGTGCTCAGTCAGCAAGAACCTGTATCCATCCCAGTGTAAGCCAGCTTAAGAAAATCGGCCACATGATCTACAGGGCTGGTGCAAGGGATTATTCCCTGGTTTCAAAAGCTTGTGTGTTTAACATCTAGATACTAATCTCTCAAAACAATGCCGCACCCACAACTTGGTCTTCCCGCAAAGGTACATGGTGGGAATCCAAGATCAAAATTTCGCTAATGGCTTTCTTCATTTTCACAGGCTCAAGTGAAGTGTGTGTTAGCTGGGCAACTACAGTCACTTACGATGATCTGTACGTCAGCATCTGGTACTGTGGAACCCCGGAACCCAGCATCGTAGGACAATGTGTACCGAAGGAGTCCACCGTAGGAAGTCACCTATGCAAAAGGAAAAAAAAAAATCACTGACAAGAATGCTTCATATTGATGCAACACGTGGATTAGCACCACTCCTTAACCAGGAGCAGAGAGAGAGAACAGGTGTCAATGGCACACCTTGGATTTAACAGTCAGACACTATGTCAAAGTACATACCTACAGAAATAAAATGATCAATTTTATAAATTGATGATGCACTGTATCAGTTGAAAAGTTATCAAAATTAACACTTTATGGATTATAGATTTATTTTTTAAAAAATGCCAAGTTCCAATGCTTCAGTTAAAGCTTCCATTATTATAGATATAGATATTTAGATATAGATATAGATTCCCTGTGGCACTGCTCACAGAGAGTCCAGGACATGGGCCAGGAAGATGGAGAGCCGCAGAGCAGCCAAGCATGGAGTGGAACACAGGGCAAAGGAATGAAGCATGTGTGGGAAGGAGGAGTTGGAACAAGGCAGGAATCCCACAGAGATGGAGCTGGATGAGTCTCATTTTACCTGTTAGCTAGTAATTGCTGTCATTTTGAGAACAGACATGCCTGGGTACTGGAAACAGGACAGCGACGGTGAACTGGAAGAATGATGGATCAATGCTAATTTGGGATATTTACTTAGATGTCCTGATATTTCAAATCAACATGGCAAAACGCAAACATCCATACCAAAGCATGTCATAGTGTTTATCGAGAGGGACATGTTTATAGGGCTTCGGTTGGGGCTGGAACCTGGAACCAGAAACCAGTGGCTCCGTTAGTGGGTGTTATATTTTTAAAAATTCTTTCTCGGGATGTAAGCATCGTTGGCTAGGCCAGCATTTGTTGCCCGTTCCTAATTGACCTTGAGAAGGTGGTGGTGAGCTGCCTTCTTGAACCGCTGCAGTTCATGTGGTGTAGGTACACCCACAGTGCTGTTAGGGAGGGAGTTCCAGGACTTTGACCCAGCAACAGTGAAGGAACAACGATATATTTCCAAGTTAATATGGTGTGTGGTTTGGAGGGGAACTTGCAGGTGGTGGTGTTCCTATACATCTGCTAACCTTGTCCTTCTAGGTGGTAGAGGTTGTGGGTTTGGAAGGTGCTGTTGAAGGATCCTTAGCGAGTTGCTGCCGTGCATCTTGTAGATGACACACACGGCTGCCACTGTGTGTCGGTGGTGGATAGGGTGCCAATCAAGCGGGCTGCTTTGTCCTGGATGGTGTCGAGTTGTACTCAACCAAGGAAATGCAGAGTCAGGTGGTGAGTTACTCTTTGCAGAACTCCCAGCCTCTGACCTGCTTTTGTAGCCATGGTATTTAACTGGCTGGTCCAGTTCAATTTCTGGTCAATGGTAACCCCCAGGCTGTTGATGGTGGGGGATTCAGCGATGGTAATGCCATCGAACATCAAGGAGAGATGGTTTGGTTTTCTCTTGTTGGAGATGGTCATTACCTGGCACTTGCATGGCACGAATGCTACTTGTCACTTATCAGCCCAAGCATGCATGCCTTGCTGCACATGGGCACGGACTGCCTCAGTATCTGAGTCATCGTGAATGGTGCTGAACATTGTGCAATCATCAGCGAACATCCTCACTTCTGCCCTTATGATGGAGGAAAGGTAATTGAAGCAGCAACTGAAGATGGTGGGCCAGGGACAATGCCTGAGGAACTCCTCAGGGGAGGAACATAATCAGAGCGCCACAGTGACAGTGCTCTTATCATGACTAGCCATGAAATATCACAGTGAGTGATAAATATCTTAGAATAGGTCATTATTTCTGACTGTGCTCTCATTTTTCATCTCCATAAAGGTGCCCTGCCATTGTATATCCCAACTAATCCCCAGGGTAGAGTAATCTGGTCTGGAAAACTATGTTTTACTATTATCATTGACCGTAAGGTAACACAATACCCTTAATAATATCTCTCGACTATCTCATGGTGAGGTGCTGACCTTCCACTTCAGGCCCAACAAGTAGATGTGACCGAGAACTGGTAATTCACCCAGATAAAACTGAGTTGCACCATTCCAGATACCCATTGAACTTGACACAAAACATCTGTTCCAAGGTTCCTTTTGATCAGTATTTATAAGCTAAATATCTCGCATCTCCCTTCAGAACTAGGGGGTGCTAAATCATACTGGGAATTGCATAAAACTTACAGCACAGAAACAGGCAATTTGATCCATGGTCATTGCCTGCGGTCATTGCCTGTGCTTATGCTTCACATCAGCTTCCTCCTACTCTAACTACTTCTTCCTAGCCTGCCCCTATTCCCTAACCCTTCATGTATGCTGTAAGCCACCCCTTAAATTTATCTGCTTCAGCCACTCCATGGGCTAGTGAGTTCCACATACTCTATGTAATGAAATACTTTATTGATCTGTTAGTTTTATATTTTGCCCTGTTGCTCAGGGCTCTCCAACAAGTGCAAGCAGTTTCTCCACCTTCTACTGCCATCGACCCTCTGCGGAGGAAGTCCAGTTCAAGGGGGCATAACTTTAAAATTAGAGGTAGGGTGTTGAGGGGTGACATCAGAAAATACTTCACACCCAGGGTAGTGAAAATCTAGAACACTCTCCTCTGCCCTTCCCCTCCCCACCACCAAAAAAAATGTTGAGGTTGGGAGAAAATCAATTGAAAATTTCAAAACTGAGAACAACAGACTTTTGTTTGGTAAGGAAATTAAGGAATATGAAGCTAAGCAGCTAAACGGAGTTAAGATATATAACAACCATAATCTAACAGAGCGGTAGAACAGGCTTGCGAAGTCAAATGGTCTACTCCTATTCCTTTGAGCCCTCCATAATTTGAGCAACCTCTATCAGGTCTCCTCTGAGTCTTTTCTATTATTGAATGAAGACTTCCAGCCAACTCAATCTTTCTTGAAAGATGCATCCTTTCAGGCATTTCTGAGTAAAAGATGCCATTTGTTATTTTTTTCCCCATCATTTCCAATGTACACATGGCCCATTACCTGAGTATAATGACAGGCATTAGACTTTTCCCCTAATTTATTTGTAGATTGGGCGAGACAGTCTGGATGTGTTAACTAGAAATATTGATTATTTGACTGCTAGCACTCATTTGTTAGTATTCCTTTATGAATTGATAGGTAAATATAGACGTTAATCTGACTACTCTGTGCTAGGATGCTGGTCTAATTTGTCAGGTTTGTTGTCAATCGCATTGGGTCGTAATTTCCAATGGAGTGGCAATTGAGTCGGATTGCCACTCCGCTCGAAAGTTATCATCTGAAAATCCAGCCACTCCGATCTCGCCCGACCTTCCAACTCAGGCCGGGTGAGACCTGTGTAGTGCAGATCAGGGCCCAGCGTTGAAGGTAAGTAAGCCATGCCCCCTTTTTTTTTAAGGCTCTAGCTGCTGTAAACTAGGTATGTTTAAAGGTCCAACCAAGTTTAAAGGCCTTCAACAAGGTAAATGTATACGGTAAACGGGTAAGATTTGTGCTGGTGGGGGTGGGGTCCTGGGTCAGGATTTGGGGGGGTGGGTTCGGTCAGACCTCGGGCTGTGTGGTTGGGTCAGGTCTTTTAGGGGGGTGGGGTCAGGCCTTGGAGGGGGGCTGGGGTTGGTTGGGCGGGGGAGGAGGAGGAGGAGGAGGGTGGCGGGGGGTGTGGTGGCCGGGCCGGGGAGTCCTGTGGGTGTGGGTGTGTTTCCCAGCACATCTTTGGGCTACCCCCCCACCCCCAGATATGTTACCCTGGAGCTCGGAAGTTACGGCCCATTGTCGCATCATAGGTGTACTGTAACTCTCATTGCTGGGCTGTGTGCAGTGAAACGAGAGTTATTTGATCTGATGATAGTATGCTTCAGTTTCCTCAACTGATGTAATAACAATAAACTTAGCAAACCCATCCCAAGTAGAAAGGAAACCCTCCCCTTTCTCAAGTAGAGAGGTCTCAGCAATCAGCAATGGATGATGCTGACTACAATCCTATCACTTAAGTGTTAGAAAGACCCTCAGAGGAGACCAAATAATAAACTTGTGTCTCCTCCAAACAGCAATTGGCAATGTAATTTTTGAACAGATTCTTCCCTCAGCCTAGGAGTCGAGGGAGACATTTTTTGGTTGGGTTGAGGAAAAGAGAAGATATAGGGCACAGGGGCAGGGAATGGAGATATAAAAGGTTGCTATTGGAAACATGAGACACTTATCATTCTGGAACTCCCCACTTTTAATTTTCTACAATAGAATGACATAACTGCTCCGATGCCAATACATCTATCACCAACAAAGCACCTTGCATCAGGTGGCTTGGCCAGCTATCCTCATCCATGTCAGACAACACAAACGTTGGCTTAGCATCAGCGCACCAACTTCAGTTTTAGGTTCCAAGATCCTATGAGGATGGGTCAAAACTGAGGGCAATTTTAACTTAACCCAACCAGTGGGAAACTGTCTGGATGAGGCCAGCCGCAATTCTATGCCTCACCTGATATTAGTCTCCACTGACTTCAATTGGACAAGGTGTAAAATGGGTAGCTGACACAAGCCTGGCATTTTTTCACTGGAGACTAAAATGACCATAGCCTCAAGGGAAGACAGAAAATTAACATGCTCTTGCCTAAAGTCTTTAATGGAGGCTTCTGGTCAACACTTCGCTCTTTTCTTGATGTTGACCAATGATGGCCTTTTGGGAAACTGGCACCTGAAAATCTTGGTAACTCAAAAGATGCTGAATGAAGAGAACTCAACAGTTGCGTTGATTTTTTTGGACCAGTAACAGAGGATCTGATATATGATCCAGAGGCTTTCAACACTTTCTCCACCAATCCAGAGCACGGGCCAACCAGTGAATCTCTCTTCAAAAATACATACAAAGACGTTGTCATATTAAATTAGAAAAACACACATAACTCGTCCCAGCTGGAATTATTATCCAAACTACAATTGTGCAAAGATTTGGTTTCTCATTCAGTATTGGAAACACTGGTTACCTTGTTCCCCAGGTACTGGCGAGGTAGTTGCCAATAGTAATTGCTTTCAGGTAGGAGGCTGAAGCCCTTGTAAAGCAGAGAATACTGGGAAAAGAGGCAGACACAAGATGAACAGAGGAAGTATATGCAGAGAAGCAGTCAAAGGCACATTCAAGGACATGCTCTGAAACCCTTTCCCCAGGATTGTTTCAGGAAGCAGAGACACCCCATAACATCCCCAATTCTCTGCTGAAAAAATACAAACAGGTTTGTTTTCACAAGAGTGTTTCATGGAATTATTGAAAAGCAATGGGCCTTTGTAAAGGTACCAAATCCTAACAGTTTATCAGAAGTACTAGGCTCTCAGTAAAATCCACATGGCTGAGCAAAGTGAACTAAGCAGAAATTAATGCAGTGGCAAGAAAAGCAGTTTTGATGAAAGGTCATCAACCTGAAATGCTAACACGGTTTCTTCTTTCACAGATGCTGCCTAATCTGTTGTTAGTGACAACATTTTCTGTTTTATTACAAAATTAATTTACCATTTTACATCCTATGTTTGGTCAGCTGACTGTCAGATGTGCACAGAAACCCAGCGACGAGTTCAAGACTCTCCAAGCCTAACTACAGAGAGCTGTAAACTGGTAGAGTTTCTGTGTGCTGAAATACAAAGCACAGTTTGCCTACAGAGCCTAGCTGCAAGTTGGCAATACCCAAGATGGAGGGGACCCAGGTTGGGAGTGCTGGAACTTTAGTTAGCCACAAGTTCACTAAGTCTTCCCTCAAGTCTTGGAAAATTTCCCACTGTTTGTTTTCCTGGTACCATCTTATCCATTAGAGTGTTAGATGATGGGATGATCAGAAGCTGTGTGGGAAGAATCCATTCTTCCATCATGACACCTATCTCATGTTACAAATGATTGCTTTAAGAGTTCAGGATATAGTTAGTCTGTTTTATAACAAATAAAGACAAGTGCCACCAAGTTCCTTGTGTGGGAATTGGCAGGGCGAAAGATAGCAGACTCTTTTCTGCCTAGTCTAAAAACCAGTACTTTTTCTGAATGGGGATCACCCCTAAAGTTCATGGATGGGGAAAGATCATTTGCAAAAATGTTTCATTTTATTTCTCCAATTACTCCTCCATTTCAAAATGCTCTTCATCAGTCTGCAACTTCCTAGCCATCTGAAATCCAGGTTATTTCTTAGCTGAAAGCACGGTGAAAATTAACCAAAGGAGGGCACGTTCCTGCCACTTACTGTGGCATTTGGAAATTGGAAAGCATGGGCGACCTACAATAACATTGAAAGCTGAAAAATAATGGAACACTGGAAACAGGAGAGTAGGCCATTCGGCCCCTTGAGCCTGCTCTGTCATTCAATAAGTTTACGTCTGACCTTCGACTTCAATGTTATTTTTCTGCACTATCCCCATATCCTTAATATCTAGAAATCTAGTTTCCCATCACTTTCCACATGAGAGACTGGAACTTTTAGCAAGAAATGTAGCTGGGATCTTTCACTAGTAGAAACCTAATGTAAAGTTGGCAAGCATTCCAGGGTCAACCTCGTTCTTTTAGGTTTGAAGGTTTCCAACAGAATTCCCACCTGTGCATGGGAAGCCCACTTAGGAGGGGAGGTGGGATGGTGGAAATGGCTATTGCAGGCCTCATTGGCTAGTGAAGCTTTTGAATAGGAGGTCAATTTGTTTTTATGTAGTCATTTTTTAAAACAGGGTTACGGAAATCCTGTTCAGTTTCTTGGCTCTGTTTGACTTCCTTGCTAAAAAGAAAACTTTCTGAAACCATTGTTCAATAATGCATTGCTTCAGGGGACTAATAAAATGTAAATTTCCTCCTGCCTGCCAAACCAATGCTGGATTCCAATTACACCTACAGGTCTGTCTTACATTCAGCGTTGTTATGGCGACCAATGGAAAATGTGATGCCTGGCATCACTCCACCATGGCCACACAATTTGAAGACGCTCGTCACATTATGGCAAAGACACCCGAAAGCTGATCTTCAATAGCAAGTCTAGGAAAAGACGGTGACCAGTGGAACTCCTCTCATACTTAGAACTTTTAATAGATAAGAAACGTGAAAGTCTCCTCTCAAGAGTGTTGCCTTAACACAATAACTAATGAGATCCCCCTTTTAATCATTTACAAATGACACTGGGTATCAAGAGAGCTTAAGTTCAAACATGCACTTTTGAACCAATCACAGTAAAGCTGTACATACACAGTTTTAGTCCTAGCTAAAACTCAGCCCAAATAAGATAAAGGTAACTATACCCAGCAGGGTATTTATGACCACGTTAAAATCTCATGCAGAATGATCTACATTTTTCAGTGACCTCAGCTATTTTCAACATAACTTTACTAACATGCTGCTTTGCTGTTATTTTTAAATATCTTGAACCAGTTGACATGGTGAATAATGAAATCATCCACAAATACAGGCAATCTGATGAGCTCCTCGGGCCAACTAGGACCCTTGTCCAAAGGTCTTGAACTTTAGTCCAACAGGCAGCTTTCCAAAGCCATTCACATCTTAGACACGCATGCAATCACGGAGATACTAGAACATTCCATGCAGAAGTTAACTCTGGCTACCTTCTTGAAGCCTCCAGGCCTTGGGCCTGACATGGGGGAAGAAATTAGGTTTGCTGATTCCTGAGCTTGCAGTGAAGAGCCCTGAGGAATGGTTCTCATCTGTATGTTGGTCCAGAGAAAATCAACACTGAATTTCATCAATTTATAATGGAATTGGTTTTAAAAATAATGCAAACCCTCACATACAAATGGAGAACACCACTATGACATTTTCTTTTAAACTCCTATCTTTCTCCCCTTCCACGTCTCAGGTGGGAGTATTATTATCCTCGCCTTCCCAGTGAGTGAACTTGCCCAACTGATCCCACAAGGGAGTTCAGATGGAAGCCTAATCCTTCGCAACTGCCTTTTTCCAGTAGGGTGCAGAAAACAACACAGCCACTTCCCCCCTCCCCAGACAGATGTTGCTTTGGCTGATGAGGGCAAATATTCAAAAGGCGAAGCAGTCAACCCCTGAGCCGTCGTGTCCTGTATCACACCGCACACACACACACACACAGTGGGCATCGTCAAGATTAACATTCTTCACGCCCAAGGCTGAGGACAGCATTGGTGTGGTTGCTAAATTTGCTGACGACACAAAGATAAGTAGGAAAGTAAGTTGTGAGGAGGGCGTAAGGAGGCTACAAAGTGACATAGATAGGTTAAGTGAGTGGGCAAAGACTTGGCAAATGGAGTATAATGTGGACAAATGTGAAATTGTCCATTTTGGCAAGAAGAATAAAACAAGAAGCTTATTATTTAAATGGTGAGAGATTGCAGAGCTCTGAGATTCAGAGGAATCTGGGTGTCCTAGTGCAGGAATGACAAAAGGCTAGTATGCAAGTACAGTAAGTACAATAAGTAATTAGGAAGGCTAACAGAATGTTATCATTTATTGCGAGGGGAATTGGATACAAAGGTAGGGAGGGTATGCTTCAGTTATACTGGGCACCGGTGAGACCACACCTGGAATACTGTGTACAGTATTGGTCTCTTTATTTAAGGAAGGATTAAATGCATTGGAAGCAGTTCAGAGGTTTACTAGACTCATACCAGGAATGGGCAGGTTGTCTTATGAGGAAAGGATGGACAGGCTAGGCTTGTATCCACTGGAGTTTAGAAGAGTAAGAGGCAATTTGATTGAAACATAAGATTCTGAGGAGTCTTGACAGGGTGGGTGTGGGGAGGATGTTTCCTCTTGTGGGAGAATTAGGGGTCACTGTTTAAAAACAAGGGGTTGCTCATTTAAGACAGAGATGAAGCAAAATTTTTTCTCTGAGAGTCATGAGTCTTTGGAATTCTCTTCCTCGAAAGGCAGTGGAAGCAAAGCCTTTTGAATATTTTAAAGGCAGAACTAGAAAAATTCTTGATTAAGAAAGGGGTGAAAGGTTATTGGGGGTAAGGGGGTGGTTACAATCAGATCAGCCATGATTTTATTGAATGTTGGACCAGGCTTGAAGGGCCAAGTGGCCTACTCCTGCTCCTTGTTTGTATTTCAAGTCTTCAAACTTTTGCAAAAGCAAACCTCTGCCCTCTGACAGCCTCAACAGTGATGAACCATTGATAATTCCGCTTTTGCCATTTACAGCTCCTCTACATCCATCTTTTATGTCTTTACTTGTCTCATTGCTATCCCTTTTTTGCCTTGCTCCAACATCCCTTGCGTCATTTAATCCCTTGCCTCCCACCCTATCACGAACCTTCCATTTTGTCCTTTCCTCACTTTCCCCTTTCCCCATGACTGTATTTCACAGAATCACAGAATTGTTACTGCAGAGGAGGTGGTCATTCGGCCCATCATGCCTGCACCAGCTCTTCAAACGAGCAACTCACTTAGTGTTATTCCCCCGCCTTTTCCCTGTAACCCTGCACATTCTTCCTCTTCAGCTAATTGTCTCATTCCCTTTTGAATGCCTCGATTGAATCTGCCTTCACCACAGTCTGAGGCAGCACATCCAGGTCCTAAACACTTGCTGTTTAAAATCTGTTACATTTCCAGCTCTCATGAAGGTCACCGAGCTGAAACGTTAACTGTGTTTCTCCACAGGTGCTGCCTGACCTGCTGAGTGCTTCCAGCATTTTCTGTTTTTATTCCAGTTTACGCCTACTTACGTTCCCTCTTGGTGGAAGCACCTCAAATCCATTTCCATCTTCTCCTGGTGACCTTGGAGGTTGAGGAATTGACAGACTGTCACATACAACCACTGTGGGGGGGGGGCGCACTGTATGATTTATCAACACATTTTGCCACTTGACCATTTAAATTCCAATTTTTCCAAGCCCGGCATGCTAAAGTCACAGTTAACCTTAACTGTTCACCATTTGCAACAGTTATCAATGGAGTGCTCTACATTGCTGATGAAGATAGCTTACAAACAGGCATCCCCTGATGCACGGGTTGCAACTACATTTTTGGGCATTTTACCAAACGGAAAACTGTGCCTCGACTTTTTACTAATCTTAAACCTACAGACACAAGGATTCATCTTAAATTGATGATTCTATTTCCCACTGAAGCAAGATTTCCATACCTTTTCGTAGTGGCCAGGAGGGGAAAGTAGAGATGAGGGGCGAGAAGAGTGGAAAGTAGCAGATCTTGAAGAAAAAGATGAGCGTGCAGAATGAGGTGCTGAATTGCGAGAGGAAGAGGGAGCAGGAGGTCCAGCAGGCCCCGCTGAGGCCAGTCGAGATAATGGACGGGATGTATTAGACAGATCCCTGTCAATGGATGGGGTACGATTGAGTGGCTTGTGCAACTGCTCAGCAGTAAAGCCAGTTATAATTGCCCATATCTCGTCATCTATGCGCTTCTGCTCTTCCATATCAGGCACAGACTACAAGGAAGTGAAGGAACAAGTCATGTATAAGAGTGTTTACATCGAAAACAATCACCACTGCAATCCAGCCACAAACTTATCACTTAATACTAAACATGCATGAAATCATAGCACAAATGAGGATAATTAATTTTTTTTCTTTATTCGTTTATGGGATGTGGGCGTCACTGCCAATGGGCCAGCATTTATTGCCTGCCCCTAACTGCCCTTGCAACTGAGTGGCTTGCTCGGCCATTTCAGAGGGCAGTTAAGAGTCAACCACATTGCTGTGGGTCTGGAGTTGCATCTAGGCCCAGGCTAGGTAAGGATGGCAGTTTTCCTTCCCGAAAGGACATTGTGCAGCTTGTTTTCAAAATAGTTCTATAAATTTTCTTCCCCCTTTGAACTGTCATGCACTTATTCAAATCTGTGCATCCCACAGGCAAACTCAATTTTCACTGCTGTCCTTTGAAGGACTACCATCAGATGTTAAATCATAAGTGTTAAGGCCAAAATACCATTCAAAAAAGACCAAAACATGCAGTAGAAACAATCAAGGTGGTCACTGGTTTGATAATTCATCCTTTCCCTGCATCACTTTGAGATCCAATCGTGAAGGATCAATGTGATGCCATGGGTCCAATTATGTTCTGACTTAACCTTTATCTGAAGGGCACCTGGAGTATGACTGCAGATCATCACCATTCGCAAACAACACAACTAATCACCAGGGATGAGAGAGAGCGGTCATGTGGAGGGACTGGGATTGTCAGACTTAGAGCAGAGAGGGTCACGGGGTGGGGATTAATAGTGGTGTTCAAAATTATGAGTATGTTTCACAAAGCAGGTAGGGGGGAATTGTTTCCACTGGCAGGAGAGGCAGTAACCAGTAGACTCAGGTTTAAGTGATCGACAAAGAACCAGAGGAAAGGTGAAGAGAATTTTAAAATCTTTTATACAGTCAGTTATGATGATCTGGAATGCGCTGCCTGAAAGTAGGGCCGGGATTTTCTGACCCACCGCAGGCGAGGCGGCGCCCCAGCCAGAAGTCCATTGGCTTGCAGCAGGGCCGGAGGATCGCGGTGACGGGTGGCTGCGGAAAATCCCGCCGTAGGTTCAATGGTACCTTTCAAAAATGAATCAGGTTTATACTTGAAAAGGAAATCTCCACAGGGTTACAGGGAAAGAGAATGGGAGTGGGACTAATTGTCCCTTTCACAGAGCTGGTACAGGCACGATGGGCCGAATGGCTTCCTCCTGTGCTAAAACACCTGACTTCTCAAGCTCTTTGGGAAGATGCTTGAATGATTAGTGTCTAAAACTAAGACAGTTTATTCCATGTACAAATGGTGTATCTAACCTTCTACTATATAGGGTGGCTGAACCCGACTTGTAAAAAAACCTGTGCTACATGCAGGAGGCACATGAGTCTCCAATCCCTACAGAAATTCATTTTGAGTCCTCAATAACAACTTAGATAAAGTAATTCCCTATGCTTCATTTACAGCACACGTGCAAAGTTGTCAAAGATGAGCTTAATAATGAATTGTATATTGTTTTATTACTTTAGTAAACTTCTTTGCAGTGGGAGAAAGAAATTTTAAAAATTATCAAAATGCAGTCTTTAAAATAGCTGAAATAATCTTGTGCATGAGATGGACTGGGCAGGGTTAAATCTACTCTATATGCAGCTTGCACTGTCCACAGTCAGAGAGATTCATGCTCAACACTGTCATGCAGTTTCACTGCTACCTTTGAGGATCGTTTAACCCGAGGAAGTGATGAAGAGGAGCCTAAGAGTTCCCAGATGGCCGCATCCTTCCTCAGCTGGTCCTCAGTCAAAGACAGGTCTTTCTAATGAATGCAATTTTGAACGTTATTTACAACATACAACTCATCCTCCGGCTCAGCAAGGTGCTCCAGTTAACTCAGAATCAGCACAAACACGTACAGGCAAGAAGGTACCATGTAAGCAAATTCTGGCAATATCGGAAAGTACGGCTTGGTTATCTTGTTGAGGTAGGCTAAGGTGAGTAGTTCAAGTCATTGCAGATCAAAAATACAGCAGCTTTGATTTAACATGAAACATCGTCCCTCAAACAATATCAAAGCATGCTGAATGTTAATAGAAACATCAGAAAACTAGTTTTATATATTTTAATTTCAGGCTCTGCAGATGCAAGTAAAAGCCAATAGTGTTTTCTGATCATTGACACCTTTCCAACAGCAAGGGCAAACAAAAATTACTGACCATTTAGAACGATTCCAATTGCACAGTGGATGCCAATTTCCATTTATTATCCAAAAATGGCTTATTCTGATTTTGGCTTAAAATTAATCTTCCGGTCATGGAGTGCATTGTTAAAAAAAAGTTAATAGTCAAGGGGCTTCAACTTAGGCTTAGGAACAGGAGGAGGCCATTCAGCCCCTCAAGCTTGTTCTGCCATTCAATTAAATCATTGTTGATCTGCACCTCAGCCTATTTAACAGGCTTTGCACTAAATACCTCAATATCCTGACACCAGCAAAAAAGGCTATTGCTCCCAGTGCTCATAGTTTCAACTGACTCAGCACCTATGCCTTTAGGGGGAGCGAGTTCCATGTTTTATGCCATTATAGCCAAATTTGAGCCAATATCTGGAAAGTTCAGTTTTAAAAAAACATGATACATGTGACAGGCTGACAGACATTGCAAAGCACATTCATGTTGTAAATTTAGCAGATCAAGATTTTCTGGTCTGTGTGGATTTATCATCTTTACAGTGAATGATTAACATTCAGTTATTTTAATACATCTAGCCTGGGGGAGGGGAGAGGAGGAAAGAGCAGCTTAGAAAAAAAACAGCAATTTGCAAATCTGTATTCAGATACGACTATTGAAATACCTGAGGCAGGGGGAAAAAAATGGAGAAAATGAAAAATAAAAGGTGCAGAGGTTCACCAGGGTTACCTCAAAAGTATCCCCCTCTCTTGTGACCTCTACCACTGAGAAAGGTAAGGGCAAGAAAGTTGTGGGAATATCAAAGAAAAGGCTTGCATTTATATAGCACCTGTCATGAACTCAGGGTGTCTCAAAGTGCTGCACCCCCAACAAAGTACTTTTGAAGTACTGTTGTAATGTATGAAATGTGGCAGCCAATGTGTGCATAGCAAGCTCCCACAAGCAGCAATGAGAAAATGACCACATCATCACCAGCACTATTGCACTACCACCACTCTAACCATTTCCTACGATTTGTCATACTGTTTTTCAGGCATCTGGCAATACATGAGCAGAGGTGAAATATTCCAACTTAATATAAGAAAGACTACAGCAACTGTATTTTGTCCCCTCTACAAACATTGTTCCCAAGCCACAGATCTTATCCTCCCCCCTCCCTGGTTGAACCAGTCCATTTGCAACCTTGCTACATTATTTGACCCTTAGCTGAACTTCTGATGGCATATCCTTTCCAGCAACACCACATGCTTCCATCTTTATAATATCATGTCTCCATGCCTGCCTCAGCTTATCTGCTGCCGAAACTGTCATCTATGGCTTATTATCCCTAGACTTTACGATATCCAATGCTCTCAAGGCCAGCCTCCAATCTTCCACTTGCTAATTGTGAGCTCATCCAAACTCTGTTAGCCATATCCTAACTCACACTAAGTCTCAGTCAAGCACTATCTTTGTGCTCACATTACCTCCTAGTCCTAGCAATGCCTCAATTTAAACTCATCATCCATCTGTTCAAATCCCTGCAGGTCTCGCTCCTCCCTACTGCTGCGTCCTCTGCCAGCCCCATGACCTTCTAAGCTCCTTGCATTCCCGCAATTCTGGCCTTTTGAGTATCTCAAATTTCTTCTGTTCCCACCATTTATGGCCATACCCTCAGTTGCCCGGACCCCAAGCTCTGGAATTCCTTCCCTAAACCTCTCTGCCTCTCTCTCCTCCTTCAATATGCTTCTTAAAACCTACCTCTTTGACCAATCTTTTGCTCACCTATCCTAATATCTCCTTCTGTGGTTCAGTGTCAAAATTTGCCTGGTAACAACACTCTTGTTAAGTGCCTGGAGATGTTTTATGTTAAAGGTGCTTTATAAATGTTGCTATGATGCTGGTTGATGAATATATATTGGCCAGGATACCAGGATCCTGTTTGGACACATCTGGGCAAGTGAAAGATTTGCTGGGAAAAGGATGAAAATAAATTAGATTTTGAAATTGTGCACAGTGCGCTTTTCTCAGAATGATGAGCAGATCTCTCATCTGAACACTGGGCTACGGGGTCATCATTTCCCTGTTCGAATACGATTTTCATGACAAAAGTTGGCCTTGTCACTTCCACATGTCAATCTTTTCTGAATCTATGCTTCTGAACATCTGGAAAATTGCTTCGAGCTACAAAGTTACTCCAAGTTGCAAGGTAGCCAATGGGCAGTGGGAGATGGAGAGGTGATGGAAGGCAATTTACAAGGTTTTAAGCTTAAGACTAAACAACGCAGGAGGATTAGAGTGGGCAGAGGAAAGTATCATTAAAAAAATTAGGAAACAGAGAAAACAGCTTAAAATATAGCGGGAGAAAGAAAGGATTAAGGGGGTGGATGCAGCAAAGGATTTCTTAGTGTCTATTTCAGAGTCATAATATGGGAGTTGACAACAAACTAAATTGATTAAGCTGAAGTGATGAGGGGTTTACATGATGGCAGTTCCATATTCACCAACAGCTACAGGGTATTGGAGCGATACATTGATCTTCCCAGGCCCTTTTTTCCAAGTCTTGACAATATAACAGACATTAAACTTGAGTATTGGTGAAAAAGAGAGACATGCTGTTGAAGCTTTTTGTCTGGCACCCATCAGGACAGACACAAGATTGCCAAATTTCAGACGGAGCAACAATTTATACTATGTGAGAAAAGGGTTCAAGTTGATTCTAATTGGTCGCAGTATTGCCATGGAGAATGCACCAGGGAATTATTGTTTCTCCCTGCTTTCGCTTAACTCAAAAACGGCACATGCCTAGACATGTTCCTTTTGCCTGCAGAGGGACTGGCCAACCAATCAGCAACCTTTTCTCAAGCAGCATAAATTGTTGCTCCCTTTGAAATTTGGCATTCTTGCATCTGTCCTGATGAGTGCAAGAGGAAAAGCTTCGACAGTGTGATTCTTTTATCAGGAATACTCATGTTCTGTCCTACCAAGGAACATCAAATTAATTATACAGCTCATATTCACTTCTTGTTCCGAATGTGAAAATCTGAACATTTTCTTTGGAGGAAATATACATTTATCGCAGTGCCTTTTCTTTTAGACAGGGATATTTTCCTGTCTTCTTTCCTAGGCTCCCTTTGCCAACCATTCAGAATTGAGAGGAAAGGTAGGCAATCTGCTCTCAGTCTGGCTGCTGTAGGAAAAACTGGCAAGTAACCTGGATCAAGGCCAGACATTTGTTCAGCACCTGGCCACCTAAACCTGGTGGAGACAGTAGGTGCACAATTTCATTCGAGGACTCTGCAGTAGCCTCCACTATCTAATCTCAAGGCACAGTGACTTTGCAAAGCAAGGCACGTTTTCACTACTGCAAGCTAACAGCGCAAAGCCAAACCCAAGCAGACAAACATAGCGGTCAAGCCATGAGAAGGACATCACAGCAGGCCCAATGCAAATGCTACCTTATGTCCACGTCTAATACGGGCAAAGAATTGCTCCCTCTGAAGAAAGGGAATAGACAACAGTGAGAGGTAAACTAGCACAAAGCGGTGAACAGTGCGTTAGAGATAAAGCTGAAAACAATAGACCAAAGTGCAGTGGTCTGCCTTGGGAGCATAAAGTAGAAGCGGACTGAAGAAACCCATAAAACTTCACAGTTGTGGTTGTAGAAGCAATATGACTGTAAGATCCATGTATTCAGGCCCTGACTAAATATTATTTTAATTTGCTTTGCTGAGAGAATTTATTACCAGGTCAATTCTACCCCTTCCATTTTTGCCCAATTGGCTAAGCCCTTGGCTCAAAATATTTCTGCCTTTGTCACAGGTTTGTAATGCTGGTCTCAGCCAATCTCAGCAGTTGCTCTACAGGCACCAATTACTCTGCTTTGAAAGAACAGTATCATCTTTTCCATGTACATGTGCAAGACTTGTGTAATGCTCATTTATACGATCCCAGATTAAACTTCAGTCATTGTTAGTTCCACGCATATCAACATCTGTTAATGGCATCTGGGGTAGAGTTCTTGGCAGATCAATTTTTAAGAGAAAAAAAGAAAATTTAATTGCTGGCAGAATTTAATCTTAATACTTTGGAACTTGGCATTTTTTGACTGAAAATGGATCAAAGCTTTCAGTAAGACTCAAAATTCAAATCTAGGTTTTCAGGCTGTGGTCTTACATCAGAACTTCTGAGGGGGATGGTTAATCTTTGAACAATGCTGTGAATATGATGAGACTGGAGGCTTGCATGTTACACTAAGAATGTATTGGATCACATACACAGATGTTCTATTCCACAGGTATATTGTTCTTAGCTACACAATTTGAGCGAAATTGAACAGTGCTGCTCATCTTTGGGAGACTGCACCTGTCATGTAATAAAGATTGTGAACTCATTAGACATGTATCATGTTCATTAGGTTCATTTCTATATGTAAATAAAATATCCCATTGTTAACATTATAGCACTGGCCTCAGTGTTAACTCCCCCACAGCAGGAGATTGGGTTAAAAGTGAAATACATGGATCGAGACATCAACATATCACCATTTTTTACATGGCAGATATTAGGGAGCCTGAGTGATGCTCATGAACATAACTAAATGGGGTGACAGTGCAATAAGAAACTCCATTTAAATTTTGCTGCTGCTGCACTGGTTTCCCTGGGGTTGGGAAATTTGGCAGTGAATGGGTGTGGGAGCTGAGGGCTCCACAAGGTAAGTGCCTTTTCCAGCACTCCTTGTGGGCCAAGTGGAGCAGGAGTGCTCACCCTGGCTGCTCAAGGAAACCTTCTGTTTCCAGTCACAGCCTGGTCACCAGCCTCTGACCCCAACTGCTGATTTCCATTCCAACCAAGTGACAGGGGCAGTCCCCAAGGGGCCCCACCTAGAGCCTCTTGCGGTTAGTGCCCTTTCCCGCCTTCTGGTCAGGCTGTTGGATAGAGGGCAGAGCTACAGGGTGTTGATGAGGCCCTGCTGTTCACATTGGCAGGACTTCCTTAATAACTGCACACTGGGTCCTCACTTCCCTGTAATCGCACCAGCTCCTGCTCGCTCAGACTGTTATCAAGAAATGTCACAACACAGACAACAAGCAACCTCCAAAGCCTTGAACTATAAATATCAAAACATTATCATGAAAGGAGAGTGGCAGAAAATTCAATCCTAAATAATCACAACTTAAGGTTTTGTTCAACAATCTTGATCACCAGTAGGAGACACCATGTCGAGTATCACCAAGTTCTTAAACCTGCAAAGTTCTAGGGTCCAAAGGATTTAAATTGAGAGAGTCTGGAGCTGTACCTTGTCTCCCTGAAATGCCTCTGGAAGCTGCCAGTAGTAGGATTCCTGCATGTGCTGCCCAAACTGTCCAAAAGAGAGCTGTGGCTGCCCGTCTCTCACTGTCACCGTGAATCCCGAGGTGATGCGTGTGGTGCGCTGGCGATTCACCAGCGAGAAGTTTTGGAAGTTGTTTGGTGGAACAAATGGACTTGCAACCTACAGAAGTGAACAGAACGAAAGGTCATTTGTTTAACTGCTTATAAATCATATCTGATCATTAAGGCCTTACAGTATCATCCAAACCAGGCAACTTACACAAGAACTATGATATACAAGTGTTACCGAAAAATCACTTGCAACAGAATCACACAGAATTGTTACAGGACAGAAGGAGCCCATTCGGCCTGTCATGTCTGCACTGGCTCTCTGAAGGAACAATTTGCCTTGTGCCATTTCCTCAGCTTCTCCCCGTAACCCTGCACGTTCTTCCTTTTTAGGCAATAATCCAATTCTCTCTTAAATGCCTTGATTGAATGTGCCTCCACCACACTCTCAGGGAGTGCATACCAGATCTTAACCACTCACTGTGTGAAAAAGCTTTTCCTCATATCACTTTTGCTTCTTTTGCCAATTACTTTAAATCTGTGCCCCCTTGTTTGCGATCTTTTCATCAATGGGAATAGTTTCTCCCTATCCACTCTGCCCAGACACCTCATGATTTTGAATGCCTCTATCGAATCTCCTCTCCAAGGGAAACAGTCCCAACTTCTCCAATCTATCCACATAACTGAAGTTCCTCATCCCTGGAACCATTCTCGTAAATCATTTCTGCACTCTCTCCAATGACTTCACATCGTTCCTAAAGTCTGTGCCCAGAATTGGACACAATACTCCAGCTGAGGCTGAACCAGTGTTCTATACAAGTTTAACATAGCCTCCTTGCTTTTCTACTCTAAGCTCCTATGAATTAAGCCCCGTGATACTGTATGCTTTAACCGCTCTCTCAACCTGTACTGCCACCTGCGATGATTTGTGCACATATACCCCCAGGTTCCACTGCTCCTGTACCCCCTTTAGAATTGTACCCTTTATGTTATATTGTCCCTCCGCACTCTTCCTAACAAAATTTATCACTTCACACTTCTCTGCGTTAAATTTCATCTGCCCATTCCACCAACTAGTCTATGTCCTTTTGACATTCTACACTATTCTCCTCATTGTTCACAACATTTCCAAGTTTTGTATCATCTGCTAATTTTGAAATTGTGAAACAAAATGATCCTTTTTAAGTAAAGAAACATTTCATTCTGTATAACTTCAATGTGATCTTCTCTAGTATTCTAATTTACTTTAGGCAAATCAATAGCGTGCTATCCAAATTTTGATATGGATGGGATGGGGCTGGGAGGTGTAGAGAATTAGTGAACAATTTCTGCTTAAGACTCTGATCATCCTTACAGAGATTGTGCACAACATCCAGTCAGAAAGACAGTTACAACACAAAAAGATGGTTACACATATCCAACAACATCTGTCCCTTTGTCAACATCTGGAGAACACCCATCAGGAAGAAACAACATTGAGCTATCATCATGCTGTGATGCCCTGCAACAAAATAGTTCCAAAATGGATGGCCACCAGACAGTCAAATAGGAACAGGCAGGTAGCACAGGAGTCCCCTGAGTGCATCTCAATCTCCAACTAGTATTCAGTTCTGAATACTGATGAGAATGATGGTTCATCTGGGGAGTGCAGTTAGAGCCAAGTCCATGGCACTAGAAGCGGCTCAGCTGTACAGGTGGGTACAAGAAAGATTGGAAGTGATAGTGATAGGTGATTCAAAAGTTAGGAAACAGGCAGGCGTTCCTGTGGCCGCAGACCTGAATCCAGGATGTCGTGTTGCTTCCCTTGTGCCAGGGTCAAGGATGTTACTGAACGGCTGCAGAGCTCCTTGAGCGGGGAGGCCGAACAACTAGCAGTCCTGGGTCCATGGTGGTACCAACAACATAGGCAGAAAGAGGGATGCAGTCCCACAGTCAGAATTTAAGGAGCTATGTCAGAAATTAGCAAGTAGGACCTCAAAAGTAGTAACCTCTGGATTACTCCCAGTAACCACACACAAGTCAGTACAGGAATAGGAAGACTGAGCAGATGAATGTGTGGCTGTATAAATGGTACAGAAGGGAGGGCTTTAGATTCTTGGGACATCAGGACTGGCTCTGGGGGAGGTGGGACCTACAGACTGAACATGTTGCATTGAAATAGAGCTGGGACTGAGTACCTTGTGGGATGATCTGCTAGTGCTATTTTGGAAGGTTTAAACTAATTTAGCAGGGGTGTGGGAACCAGGAAGAATTATCAGAGAGGAATGCCAAGGTGCACAGAATGCTGAGAGAGATAGCACTATAGTAGGGAATAGTAAGTTGTTAGATAGGGCCAAAGTTAGAGAGAAAGTAATAAAGTCTAAAACAGGATTAATGTGCATGTATATGAATGCACAAAGTGTACTTAATAAGATTGGTGAGTTACAGGCGCAGATTAACATGTGGAAATATGATGTTGTGGTTATAACAGAGGCATGGATCAAAGAAGGGCTGGACTGGGTGTTAAAATATTCCTGGGTACAAGGTGTTCAGGAAAGATAGGAAAGAAAGAAAAGGAGAAGGAACTGCAGTTTTGATGTAGGAGGACACTGCAGTGCTGGAGAGAGAGAATATGCCAGTGAGGTCAAGGACAGAATCTACCTGAACAAAAATTAGATTGCTCAGTGTAATCCATAGGCCACCAACTCGTGGAAAGGTTGTAGAGGAACAAATTTGCAAGGAAATTACCAAGAGGTGCAGGAATTATAAAGTAGTTATAATGGGGGCCTTTAATTATCTGAATATAGGCTAGGATAGTTGCAGTGTAAAGGGCAGAGTTCCTAGAGTGTGTTCTGGAAAATTTTCTACATCAGTATGTTTCCAGTCCAATGAGAAAGGAAGCACTGCTAGACCTGGTTCTAGGGAATGAGGTGAGCCAATTGGATCAAGTGTTGGGGGCAGGGGGTGGGGTTGTGGGGGGGGGCATTTAGAGAACACTGATCATTATATCATAAGGTTTAGGCTTGCTATGTAAAAGGACAAAGAACAATATATTGTAAGAATAATTCACTGAGGGAAAGGCAACTTCAATGAGGTACAAACGGATCTGGGCCAAACACACTAGAGTCAAAGGTTGGCAGGTAACGCTGTAGCTGAACAATGGGGTGCCTTCAAAGAAGAGATAGGTCAGGCACAGTCAACATATATTTCCTTGAAGGGGAAAGTTGGGCAAACAAATCCAGAGCTCACTGGGTGCCAAAAGAGTAGAGGTTAAGATAAAGAAGAAAATGTGTGCTTATGAGAGATTTCAGGTGGATAATACAATGGAGAACCAGGCTGAATACAGAAGGTTCATAGGGGAAGTATAAAAGCAAACAGGCTCACTGGCCTGTAATTACCTGGTTTACTTTTGGAGCCTTTTTTAAACAACGGAACAACATGGGGTACCCTCCAATCCTCCGACACCTCACCCGTGGCTAAGGACATTTTAAATATTTCTGCCAGGGCCCCTGCAATTTCTACACTAGTCTCCCTCAAGGTCCGAGGGAATATCATGTCAGGCCCGGGGGATTTATCTACCTTTATTCGCTGTAAGGCAGCAAGCACCTCCTCCTCTTTAATCTCTATATGTTCCATGACACTACTGCTTGTTTCCCTTCCTTACACACTATGCCAGTTTCCTGAGTAAATACTGATGCAAAAAAAGCTGTTTAAGATCTCCCCCATCTCGTGAGGCTCCACACATAGACAACCACTATGATCTTCAAGGGGACCAATTGTGTCCCTTACTATCCTTTTACTCTTAATATACTTGTAGAAACCCTTTGGGTTTACCTTCACATTATCTGCCAAAGCAACCTCATGTCTTCTTTTTGCCTTCCTGATTTCCTTTTTTAGTATTTTCTTATATTTTCTATACTCTACAAGTACCTCATTTGCTCCTTGTTGCCTATACCTGCTATAGACCTCTCCCTTCTTCTTAACTAGATCACCAATATCTCTTGAAAACCAAGGTTCCCTATGCCTGTTAACTTTGCCTTTAATCCTGACAGGAACATGCAAACTCTGCACTCTCAAAATTTCGCCTTTGAATGCCTTCCACTTACTGAACACATCCTTGCCAGAAAACAACTTATCCCAATCCACTCTTCCTAGATCCTTTCTTATTTCCATAAAATTGGCCTTTCTCCAATTTAGAATCTCAACTCGAGGACCAGACCTATCCTTATCCATAATTAGCTTAAAACTAATGACATTGTGGTCACTGGACCCAAAATGTTCATAGGTCATGTTTAACGAACCTTGTAGAGTTTTTCGAGGAGGTTACCAAGGAAGTAGATGAAGGAAAGGCTGTAGATGTTGTCTACATGGACTTTAGTAAGGCCTTTGACAAGGTCCCACATGGGAGGTTAGTTCAGAAGGTTCAGACACTTGGTATCCATGGAGAGGTTGTAAACTGGATTCAAAATTGGCTGTGTGGGAGAAGACAGAGAGTGGTAGTGGATGATTGCTTCTCAGACTGGAGGTCTGTGACTAGTGGTGTGCCTCAGGGATCTGTGCTGGGACCATTGTTGTTTGTTGTCTATATCAATGATTTGGATGATAATGTGGTGAATTGGATCAGCAAGTTTGCTGATGACACTAAGATTGGAGGCGTTGTGGACAGCGAGGAAGGCTTTCAAAGCTTGCAGAGGGATCTGGACCAACTGGAAAAATGGGCCAGAAAATGGCAGATGGAATTTAATGCGGAAAAGTGTGAGGTGTTACATTTTGGAAGGTCAAACCAAGGTAGGACATATACAGTAAATTGTAGGGCACTGAGGAGTGCGGAGGAACAAAGGGATCTGGGAGTTCAGATACATAATTCCCTGAAAGTGGCGTCACAGGTAGACAAGGTTGTAAAGAAAGCTTTTGGCATACTGGCCTTCATAAATCAAAGTATTGAGTATAAGAGTTGGGATGTTATGGTGAGGTTGTATAAGACATTGGTGAGGCCAACTTTGGAGTATTGTGTGCAGTTCTGGTCGCCTAACTACAGGAAGGATATCAGTAAGATTGAGGGAGTGCAGAGAAGATTTACTAGGATGTTGCTGGGTCTTAAGGAGTTGAGTTACAGGGAAAGATTAAACAGGTTAGGACATTATTCCTTGGAGCGTAGAAGAATGGGGAGAGATTTGATAGAAGTTTACAAAATTATGAGGGGTATAGACAGAGTAAATGCGAGTAGGCTCTTTCCACTTAGATTAGGAGAGATAAACACGAGAGAACATGGCTTTAGGGTGAAAGGGGAAAGGTTTAGGGGGAACATTAGGGGGAACTTCTTCACTCAGAGAGTGGTGAGAGTGTGGAACGAGCTACCATCTGACGTGGTAAATGCGGGCTCACTCTTAAGCTTTAAGAATAAATTGGATAGATACATGGATGGGAGAGGTCTGGAGGGTTATGGATTAGGTGCAGGTCAATGGGACTAGCGGAATAATATTTCGGCACAGACTAGAAGGGCCGAATGGCCTGTTTTCTGTGCTGTAGTGTTCTATGGTTCTAAGCAAAGACAGAGTATGAAAAGAGGCTGGCTGCTAATATAAAAAGAATCCAAAAGTCTTCTATAAGCATAAAAATAATATAAGGGTGGTAAAAGGAGGAGCAAAGCCATTTAGGAACCAAAAAGGGGAATTACACATGGTGGCAGGGAGTCTCCCAAAGTATTAAATCAATATTTTGCATCTGTCTTTACCAAAGAAGATGATGCTACTAAGGCCACGAGGAGGTAATTAATACACTAGGAGGATTTAAAATTGATGAGGAGGATGTTAGATAGGCTGTCTGTACTTAAAGTTTATAAAGCGCCAGGACCAGATGAGATGCATCCAAGGATACTGAGGGAAGTGAGAGGAAATTGCGATAATTTTCCAGTCTTCCTTAGGTTCGGGGGTGGCACCAAAGGGCTAGAAAATTGCAAATGTTATATCCTTGTTCAAAATAGGGTGTAAAGACAAGCCCAGCAACTACAGGCCAATCAGTTTAACTTCAGTGGTGGGGAAACTTCTAGAAACAATAATTCAGGACAAAATTAATACTCACACAGACAACTGTGAATTAATTAAGGAAAATCATGTTTGAAGAACTGACTGGAGTTTTTTTGACAAGTTAACAGAGAGGGTTGACAAGGGCAATGATGTTAATGTGGTGTACATGGACTTCCAAAAGGTATTTGATAAAGTGCCGCACAGCAGATTTGTGAGCAAAGTTATAGCTCATGGAATAAAAGTGGCAGTAGCAACATAGATAGGAAATTGGCTGAGCGACAGGAGAAAGAGAGTGATTAATGGATGTTTTTCAGCCTGGTGGAAGATTTGTAGTGGAATTCCCCAGGAGCCAGTTTTGGGACCTGTGATGACCATCACTTTAAGATCAGTTCAATTGAGTAGGGGTCACATGATTTGTTCAACCAATGTGCGGCTAGCGCGGGGGAATAAATTCGAGGGAGGGATTTCCTAGGAAAAGAAAATGGCTGTACGAGGGGCTGGCTGGAAACAAGCAGCCATGGAAGTTCTTGTGTAAATAAAGTTCATTTTGTTTGACTATGAAGCCTCCCAGAGCGTGTTTCTACAGGGTCCTTGCTCTTTCTGATATATATTAATGACCCAGGGCACAATTTCAAAATTTGTGGATGATACAAAACTTGGAAACATTATGAATTGTGAGGAGGGTAGTGTAGAACTTCAAAAGGGACATAGACAAGTTGGTGGAAGGGGCAGACAGATGACAGATGAAATTCAATGTGGAGAATTTTTGGTAGGTAGAACATCAAAAGACAATACAAAATAAAGGGTACAACTCTAAAGAGGGTGCAAGTGCAGAGAGACCTGGGTGTATATGGTTAGAAGTCACTGAAGGTGGCAAGGCAAGTTGAGACAGTGGTTAATAAAATATAGAGTATCCTAGGTTTTATTAATAGGGCATAGACTACACGAGCAAGGAGGTTATGTTGAATTTGTACAAGACACTAAGTTCAGCCTCAGCTGGAGTATTGCATCTGGTTCTGGACATCACATTTAGGAAATATATGAAGGCACTGGAGAGAGTGCAGAAAAAGATTCATGAGAATGGTTTTACGGATGAGGAACTTGAGTTATGAAGATAGATTGGAGAGGTTAGGATTGTTTTCCTTGAAGAAAAGGCGGCTGAGAGGAGACTTGACAGAGGTATTCAGAATCATGAAATGTCTGGACAGAGTGGATAGGGAGAAACTGTTCCTCCTCACGAAAGAATCGAGAATGAGAGGGCACAGATTTAAAATCATCAGCAAAAGAAGCAAAAGCGACAAGAGGGAAAACTTTTTCACATATCGAGTGGTTAAGGTCTGCAATGCACTGCCTGAGAGTGTGGTGGAGGCAGGTTCAATCAAGGTATTCAAAAGGGAATTAGACTGTTATCTGAAAAGGAAGGATGTGCAGGGTTACAGCGAGAAGGTGGAAAAATGGCACAAAGTGAATTGCTCATTCGGAGAGCTGGTGCAGACATGATGGGCTGCAACTATTCTGTGATTCTGAATATGACAGTAACATATGTGGATACTGCTACTTATCAATTAGATCCATCACACTGAACAGGAAGGTTCATTGGCACACCCACCTCCACTGAGTGTGCATGTTACTTCATTCTTCATCGTGAGATGTGATGGGCTGACACATCTATAGAATCTGACTGACTATAATTCCAAACCTGCATGATATGAAGTGAAGTAGAGAGGTCCAGGCTACACACTGATGGTGTTCCAAACTTGCCCTATGTGCTGGGCCAGGATCAGCATGACTGCCTGATGCATGCATCTGTAGTGTTAACGGAGGAACATCCTATGTCAAAGTCCCCTCTATGTGCAATTCCTATTCTACAAATGTCAGACCAGTCACTACAGCTGGAGTTGAACATTGTGTGTGGATGATTTACAAGGGGAAAGTTTTAAGCTGCTTGGTGGAACAAATGAGATCATAACCTACAAAAATTACCAGTATTAACTGCAGCAGCTTTTCCATATGCTGGTCACATGTTAGCTCATATCTGAGAATTATAACTTATATTTATATAGTGCCTTCAAACGTAATAAATCGGTCTAAGGCGCTTCAGAGGAGCATTATAAAACAAAGTGTGACACCGAGTCACATAAGGGGACATTAGATCAGACAGATTACATGTGACTTAAACACTCCTGGATAGGGAGGCAAATGTCAGTGGGAAAGGGAGAACTAAGGCTTGTTCCCAGCCCAAAGATCCTGGATGCATTTAACCTGTGCTGACGTGAATATCTTATATGGACAGCATTCGTAAGTAATTTTCCCTAGGGGATGATTGAAGTTACAGTTTATACACAGGTTGATGAAGATTGAAGAGTTAATATAAAACTTACCAGTTTTCTATAGTACGAGGAGCTGCTGCACTGCTGCGTCACTCCCATACAGAAACACGGCAGGCATCCTTCTCTGCCCTCTGCACTCAGGTAGAAGTGACCAGCTTTGCAAGTGTCACAGGTCTGGCCTTGCACATTAGGCTGTAATCAAAATGAAAATTACATATCTGCACTAAAATGACACTTAATGGAAATGGGTCACATCGTTCTGCAGTAAAACATTATAAATTATATAAACTGAAATTGGATTTAACCAGCAGCGCTCTGTAGGTAAATTTTTAGGTTTCTGACTTGAAGTGGCATAGCGTTAGAATTCTCACTTAAACCAGAATGTCAGTATGATCAATCTCAGCAGGAGTAACTAGGCTCCATTTTGCAGACAGTGCAGCTGGAGTTGAATGAAGTTTGAAAAAGGACCAGGTAGACAAGTGGAAATCCCAACATCAAACCAGAAGACTATGATATCAGGACTAGATTTTCATGAAGGAGTTCTTTACGACACTGATGCTCATCAGAGAGGATAAAATCACCTCGACCACTCAATACTCCTACCTTCACCCCCAGGTGATTTCATTCTGTTTCAAAGCCCTACTGAGGGGGATCCATTTGGTGATATGTTGAGGAACCACACCTATGACTATCTGTGAGAATAGACTACGTCTTATCTGCAGTGCAGTGAGGTGTATTGGTAGGCGGCAGCCACAAATTAATTTAATGCTTAAAATGAAGACATTCACTTTATTTGCATCCCTGCAACCCAATTTTCTCTCCTGAAACGGTTGACTAATTGCTAGAATGTGGCTTCACGGACACCTGTCACCCTCCGGTGCCTTGTCCAAGTGACTGTTATTCATGTGTGAGCTGCGACAGGGAGTGAAAACAGGCATCGCTGCCAAGGCCGGCCTCATTTGCATGTGATATCTGCCCCCGCGTGGACCCTGGAGAGTGATCAGCACGAACTCTGGCTGGTTCGTCCTTCCTAATCTCGAGACTTCAACTGTAGCACCCGAACCTGTAGCTGAGCCTGAAATGAAGCACCCACCCAAATATCAGTTCCCAAGCTGGAACCTCATGAAGTATCACAGCCCGACAGCGTCTTCACTGTATATTGTTGGACTGACAGGATCTTCTTTAAAATAGCTTCCCCATGGTTGTGAGACCAGACGCTTTTAGAATTTGCTGTGTTATACCCAAGGGAAATGTCTTTTAAAAATATGATTCTTTCCATCCCTACTCCCAAATGTAAAAATAAAATAATTATCCTACAATATAACTCAATTATATTTGACTACTTTGGTCAGGTGGTTTAGGAAAATCTCCAATGGTTGCTCTCCAATGGGTAGTATTCAATCATTACCTTGCATTGGCAGTGCCCAGTGGCATCACATTGGCCTCCAGTACTTCCTCTCCAATCACATGTACAGCCAGCTGCAAACACAGCAAATGAAACATTTCTGGTTTCATTCATAAACTGAGGAAAATCACAAAAGTTACCAGAAAGAAGATCCGAATTTTAACAGGCGCCTCAAGATCCACTATGGTGGGTCTCTCAGTGGGATGAGAGTTGCTCTTGCTATTGTAGAATGTGGACCCATCGCTGCACTCATCTCACTGTGTTGACTCTTCAGTATTGGCTAGCAGCTCCAGAGTCCCAGTGATGTTTGAGAAGAGCCCAATGCTGACCAGGAAACTGGTTGCCTCACTTAAAACAAAATAAATGCACTGGAGAAGGTTTAAGACGGAAGAATGACAAAGAAAAGTTGGAGAAGCTTAATCTCTGCTATCTGGAGAAAAGGTCTTAAATCACTTAAAGGTAAGTCAGGCCAGCTGGGCAAGGTTAGTTAAAAATATATTTAAAATAGATGTTAAGAAAGGCTTCTTAACTTAAGGAGTGAGAAGCATTTGGGGTAATCTACCAGGCAAGGTAGTAGACTCAAATACATGAGAAGGAAAAGTTAAGTTGTAATTGGCCTCTAGGCCTTGGCTCAGAGGTAGAATTCTCATCTCTGGGTCACAGGTTCAAGTTTCAATCCAGAGTCCTGTAATCTCAATCCATTTAGATAACATTCTGCTTTTTTATTCTTCTTGCCAATGTGGGGAACCTCATATTTTCCCATGGTATACTCCATCTGCCAAACTTTTTCCGCTCATTTAACCTATCTATATCCCTTTGCAGACTCCTTATGTTTTCTTCACAATTTACTCTCCTACCTATCTTTGTGTCATCAGCAAATTTAGCAATCACACATTCGGTCCTGTCATCCAAGTCATTGATGTAGATTGTAAATAGCTCAGGCCCAGCACTGATCTCAGTCACTCCACTAATTACAGCTTGCCTACTCAACCCATTTATCCCTACTCTTTAATCCTGTTAGCTAACCAATTCTCTATCTATGCTAATATGTGACCCCATGTACCATGAGCTCTTATTTTGTCTGATAACCTTTGATGTGGCACCTCATCAAATGTCTTTTGGAAATCCAAGTACATCACATCTACAGGTTCCCCTTTATCCATGTTGCTTGCTATTTCCTCAAAGGACTCTTAATAAATTAGTCAAACACGACGTCCCTTTCACAAAACCAAGTTGACTCTGCCTGATTGCATTAAGGTTTTCTAAGTGCCCAGCTATAACCTCCTTAATAATAGCTTCTAGTATTTTCTCTCTGACAGATGTCAAGCCTGTAGTTTCATGTTTTCTGTCTCCCTCCTTTCCTGAATGGAGGAATTACATTCACCATTTTCCAATCTAATAGGACCTTTTCAGAATCTAGGGAACTTTGAAAAATTAACCAATGTATCTAATATCTCCACAGGTATTTCTTTTCAGACCATAAGATGCAGGCCATCAAGTCCTGGGGACTTCTCAACCTTTAGTTCTAATAGTTTTCCTCAGTACTCTTTCCCTGTTGATTGTAATTGTTTTAAGTTCCTCCCTCCCTTTCACCTCTTGATTTACAGATATTTCTGGGGTGTTATTTGTGTCTTCTACAGTGAAGACAGACACAATATCTGTTCAATGCTTGCGTCATTTCCTTATTTCCCATTATTAATTCTCCAGACTCTCTCTTGAGGACCAAAACTCACCTTAGTTACTCTTTTCCTTTTTAAAAGAAACTCTTACTATTATATTTCTAGCTAGCTTTCTCTTATACTCTAATTTATCCCTCCTGTTTTTGAGTCATTCTTTGCTGGTTTTTAAATTCTATCCAATTTACCGTCCTAACACTGATCTTCATAAAATTGTATGCTTTTTCTTTTAATTTGACACTATCCTCAGCTTCCTTAGTTAGGCAATGGATGGTGCATCCTTCTCCTAGCATCTTTCTTTCATACTGGAATATATCTTTGCTGAGTGTTATTAAATATTTCCTTAAATATCTGCCACTGCATCTCTATGGACCTATCCTTAACCTTATTTCCCAATTCACTTTAGCCAGCCCTGTATTCATACCCTTGCAATTGTTTTTATTCAAGTTTAAAACACTCATCTTAGACCCACTCTTCCCTTCCTCAAACTGAATGCGAAATTCAATCATGTTAAAATCACTGTTACCAAGAGGCTCCTATACTATGAGGTCATCAATTAATCCTGTCTCATTACACATTACCAGGTCCAGAATAGCCTGCTCTCTGGTTGGCTTTAGAACATACTGCTCTAAGAAACTGTCCCTAAAACACTCTATGACCTCATCTTACAGGCTACCTTTGCCAACCTGATATGTCCAATCTATATGTAGAGTAAAATCACCCATGCTTATTGCCTAGCATTCTTATGAGCCCCCATTATTTCTTCCTGTATACGCTGTCCTACAGTGTAGTTACTTTTTAGGGCCCTATAAACTACTCCCACAAGTGACTTCTTACCTTTGCTATTTCTTATATCTACTCAAACTAATTCAACACCTTGATCTTTAAAACTAAGGTCATTTCTCACTCCTGTACAGATGCTGTCCTTAACAGAGCTACCCCACCACCTTTCCCTAGCTTCCTATCCTTTCAAATTGTCAAATGCTCTAGAATATTTAGGTCCCAGCTTTGGTCACCTTGCAGCCTCTGTAATGGCTACCAAACCATATGTATGTCACTTACATGGCGCCTAATCAACAAGGAATGGTAGCTTGGTGGTAATGTTAGTGGTCTAATAATCCAAAGACCAGGTCTAGTGTTCCAAGTCCCACCATGGCAGCCAGGGAATTAAATTCAATTTTGAAATAATTAGGAAGGCAAATAGAATGTTGACCTTAATTGCAAGGTGGCTGGAGTACACAAGTAGGGAAGTCTTGATACAACAATGCAAGACATTGGTGAGACCGCACCTACAGTACTTTGTACGTTTTTGATCAAGATGGATATACTTGCATTGGAAGCTGTCAGAATAGGTTTATTAGGCTGATTCCTGGGATGAAGGGGTTGTCTTAAGAGGAAAGGTTGAGCAGCTTGGGCCTATACAGATTGGAGTTAAGAAGAATGAGGTGATCTTATTGAAACATATAAGATTCTGAGGGGTCTTGATGGGGTAGATGTTGAGAGGATGCTTTCTCTCATAGGTGAATCTAGAATGAGGGGATCTCCTGTTTAAGATAGAGATGAAGAGGAATTTCTTCTCTCAGCAGGTCGCTGGAATATCAGCATATCTTTGGAATTCTCTTCCCCAGAGGGCAGTGGAGGCTGGGTCATTGAATATATCAAGGTTGAGTTAGACAGACTTTTGATTGACAAGGGAGTCAAGGGTTAGGGAGGACAGCCTGAAAAGTGGAGTTAAGACCACAATCACATCAGCCATGATCTTATCAAACAGTGGAGCAGGCTCGATGGGTCGAATGGACTACTCCTACTCTTACTGCTTATTATCATTTGATCTTCTGAAAGTTCATGTTTACCACATTCATGAATTATGCTGGTCAATCTTTGTTATCTCTATCAAAGAATTCAATAAGGTTAATTGAACATGACCTTCCTTTTGGAAATCCTTGATGACTAGTTTTATTCTCTTCTCCGTCTCTACTTGTTTTGTTAGTTTCCATTATCTTACTGATATTAAGCTAATTCATCAATAGTTACCTGTACTAATTTTATCTCCCTTTATGAAACTACGAACTATATTATCTGCGACTGGTCCTCCACTATGACTAATCCTTTTACTGCTGGATTTTTAAAACATGGATACTAGTACCTTTGCTATCCTCTGCCTGCCCTGAATATCAACGGGCATAACCCATCAGGACCTGGTGTTTTATCCTCAAATTTAATTTAATTTCAGCAGGTAGGGAAGGTGGAATTAATAGTCATAGTAATAATCACTATTAAGTTTAGGTACTTACTAGTGCAACTTTGTCCGTATAAGGGATTCCCAGTGTAACCTGGAGCACACCTGTAACAAGAATTACAAACAGAAATTAGAAATAATTCTTTATACAGGACGCAAAAGTGTTTACATTTGAACCTTTCTTGAACCCGCTGACAAAGGTCAAATTTACACTGGAATTTAATTCTGGTTTGAAGTCTGCAGGATAATTATACCCTCAGTTACATGAGCACCTCGGTTGTGTCAGTCAAGGGAACGTGGGTCAAAGTGTGATCCAGCCTCCAGTAAAATAATTATGAATCAATGGGAAGGCAATGGCAGCTGAAAGAGATCATGGGTTTTGGCAGATCTTTAAAAATGTGACCGAAGAATTTGCAATCTTGGAATTGGACACCATGCCTGTGGTGAAAGCAGTCCTTGGATACAAAGGAAAGGTGATCTGCCCCAGCAATTGCCTCCCTCTTGTCTAAAGCCCTCCTGATGGTCGTTAGCAAATTTTGATTGGTTTCTCTGTCTATCTATGCAAAAATTACTTCCTAAAAATATCAGAATGAGTTTTCAGCAGGCTGTGGTGAGCACAGGTGTAAAAGCAAAGCATCTACCCTGGTTCTCAGGAGCAACCACTGCATATATAGGGCTATGACTACACACTTACAATTATGTGGACAGTCTAGAGAAGCTGGGATTATTCTCCTTACAGCTAAGATGATTAGTGGGAGAGAGGTGTTCAAAATGATTAAAAGCTTTGATAGTTTCTCACTACTCCATTAACAGGAGGGTCAGTGACCAGAGGAACCAGGTTTAGGTCATTGACAAAAGAACAAGGGGGGATTTTTTTTACAAGGCGAGTTGTTAAGATCCGGAATGCACTGCCTGAAAGGCCGCTGGAAGCAAATTCAATAGTAACTTGCAAAATGGAAATGGAGATATATTTGAAAAGTAAAAAACTGCAGAACTATGGGACTAATTGGATACCTCTTTCAAAGAGCTGGCACAAGCACGATGAGCCGAATGGCCTCCTTCTGTGCTGTGTATTGTGTACTGTCACATAAGCAGGTAATTCTTGTGCCATTATCACAGTTGGCTTAGTTTTTGTTGAGCACACCTCTGTTGTCCTCTTGCCCAATAATTGTTCAACTGCAGTATTTGCACTTTTGACTTTACTTTCTGATGTATGTTTTGGTACACCACGTATCAATTATAAAACCACAGTCAACAATTAGTTGCAAACAACTATTGACCTTCAATTTACTTTCGAATAACCAGTGAGTCAGTGGGAGCATTCCAACGCTTCCGCACTAACTGATTTGACTCCAGTTACCGCCCCCTCCCAAAAAGAAACATGCTGTGTTGTTTAAAAGTTTAACAATCTTACTATTTATTGATTTTACACATTAATAAAAAGGCAGAAAATGATTGTTTTACTTAGACGAAGACATTACATATACACAACTGATGTAGAAACAAACACACACACACAAACACACACTAGAGCTGAGGGCAGCATCAGCAAACCTGCACCAACACTAACTAAAATCAACAGTGACAAAGTTCAGAGAGACCAAGGCAGCAAATCAGGCGGCTATTTATTATGAGAACTGGCAAAGCAAATTAAATAGCAGATCAGAATTACTGACAACTACGGGGCACCAAGGCCAGAGGTTAAGAATGGCAGGCAGATAAGATTACTGTTCTGACTACAAACCCTTGGTAAAGGTCTCCTCCTTCAAATATTTATTGTACAGCATTTGGATAAACGTCATCCAAATTTAGCCAAAATCATTCCACATAACAAGGCAAGGGAACACTGTCACTCAGTTGCATATACCAACACAGCGTCAATAGGAAATGCTACCAGGTTTCACAGGTCAGAGGCCAGGGTCCCCCCATGTAATCAGCTATGGCACTAACCTTTTATTTTAAAAATACTAACAGATTAATCTAACCCGCCACGTTTGAAGATTAATGTGATGATTCTTTTACTAAACACTTCACTCAGAACATTCCTTTGCATGTCGCTAAGAGGCTTGTGTCACATCAAAAGCATTGTCTACCCTGCGATCATTTCACGGTTACACTCAAATTAGAACCAAACCCTATTTTTTATTTCTAGCTGATATTTCACATTGGGACAATTTAACCTTCTTCTGTCATCAAAACGTAAGCACTGTACAAACCCACAATACTGTGCAACTTCTCATTCACGGTCACATGGGAACTTAAGCAGTGGTAGAAATCCAGATATTTTATGAAGTGTTAACGACTCAAGCCAAAGAGTGCTGCATTCCACCTCTGGGGTCTAGTCCTCACCCCAAGGCAAGAACAACATGTGAATCAGCTTTTGAAAATGTCCCTGTTACAAGGTACAAGAGGACTGCAGTGGTACAGTAATTTATGTTTTAATGTCCTCTCTCATTTTAAGCCTTCCTTCTATAAAATATTTGTTTTGGAATTTTCTCTGCAGTTTCACATCTGTCAGACAGTCCTTGACATTTACTTCATTTTGTCTGACAGTGCTCCTGTGAAGTGCCTTGGAATGCTTTCATTAAAGACACTATATAAATTCAAACCTGTTGTTGTTACTTGACTGGTTTTATTTGAAGTTGCCCGCCTTGCCCAAGATATTTTGTTAGGGAGCTCAGTCACAGTCTTGGTGTGATGAATTAAGCAAAGGGCAAACTGGATTCCTGCAATGCCCCCTCAATATCTGGCTACTGAATGGGGAAGCCATAGTGCTGCAAGGCGGCCCAGACAGAATGGGCTGCTGATAAAGGAGTCCTGAAAGTAGAAATGTTTGAGTACTGAGAGTTTACAAGCCAGTTCTTTCGGCACTGCTGGAAACCTTGTGGTTTTCAACTGGAGCTGAACTTGTAAAAATCTGTCTCCATCACATCAAAGCAACCAACTGGTTTCAATGTGTCCTAATGTAATACTAAACTAGCTCTTTCATGGTGATATACAGCTGAGGGCTGTGCATAAGTTATGCTATGGCTAGCAGCATGAGGGGTTAAATGCTTCTTATTCATGGGGCTTCTGATAATTCACTTAAGTGTCAGCCATAACTCAATGGTATCACTCTGACCTGGGAGTCAAAAAGGCTGTTGGTTCAAATCATACTTCCAAGACTTGAGCGGATCACCTATAGGCTGGCACTTCTATGTAGTCCTGTCAGAGGTGACATCTTTCGATGAGATGGTGAACCAGTTCAGGTAGACATAAAAGCATTCATTGACGAAGGGGGGGCGGGAGGGCAATTCTCCAGGTGGCCTGTCTAACATCGCTCAAATTTATTAACAAGTCATTGGTCTCACTGCTGTCTGTGTCTAGGTACTGATTATGACCAACCAGTCACTCAAGTAATAACAATATTTGCCCACATAACAGTGACTGTATTTCAGAAGCAATTCTTTGGCTGTGATACACTTTGGGACATCCTGAAGATATGCACTTCCCTATTAAACTGAAAGCTTTTTCTATGATCCCATCCCCTGGAATTATCCGGACAGCAGACACTGGAATAAATGGATCAAGTGTGCAAGATCATAAAACAAAATAGGCACCACGACTGTGAACAAACTGTGCTGGCCATATCACACTTATAAAAATATAGTAATATTTTCTGATTCAATACAACCAACCCCAGCAGAAGGCTGGTTTGTAAACTTCCCGTGACTCCTCCTTACGTACAATTTGAGTTGACCAGAAGAATCCTAGCAAAGCATTTGATTGGCTAACTGCCAGCGTCTACTGGACACCAATGCCACTAGAGGATGGAAAGTTGTGGTAATAGCCCTATTGTATTAAGTGTAGAAATACTAGCTTTCTTAATGCCCATTCTCTAAGTTAACCTGACTGCCATAAACAATTTACAGGTAAATATATTGAAAGAAAAATAGTCCAATACTTAAATAATGTAGCAAATATTGGACCTGACCTGGTTCAGGACTGTAACAATCAAAGCAAGGAAGACAAAACAAAGGCATGCTACAGGAAAGGATAAGCAATGTGCAAGTTCTCACAGCTTAACTATAATGCTCGTTTTTTTTTGTATATATGAACGCACACACAGAGACACTTAAAGCTTTGTTCACACATAAAGCCACCTGCACCCAAAAGTAATGGGAATAGCTTGAAGTCGAACTAACCCAGCACAGCACCTCTTCCCAAAAGGATGTGAAAGGGATTGTGGAAACAGAATTACAAGCGCACCAGCTGGCTTGTGCATCATGGGAATCTTACCTTGCGAGTCTGTGGCCTATCGTAACCATTTCTGTATGGCCAACCAGAACAATTCTTGTGCCAAACTAAAGGCCTGAACCTATAAACACTTCATTACATAAATTGCATTAAAACACCCAAAACAGTGAGGTCTTAAATTAGGTAAAAATATTAGAAGCATTCATACTACACTTACCAAAATAATAATACACTTTAACAAACTATTCCTCAGCATCTTCAACAGAAAGATGCGCGATTATTTTAAGGACACTTATGATTAACTAAGTCCTGATTATGGCCAGCCAGTCATCTCTCATTGATGATCAGATTCAAGCAACTATTGGATAATCATATTACCCCATAGCTTCCAACTTACTAAATAAGAAAATAGAGAATAGAGAATGGGGTATAGTGAGAATATCCAAACATACTGTACCCTGAATAACAAGAATGTCCAAACACATTGTACCCTGAATGGCAAGAAAGTCCAAGCGTACTGTACCTAGAGTGCCTTAAGCTTTAACCGACAGCTAGGATTGTTTGTCCGAGAGGCACTTACAAGACCACTGCTCCCCTGCAGTTACTGGAAAAAATAGTAATGGGCACAGATGCATTGATTTTGAGGTAATGTCAGTGCATGTGAACATCCCACGTTTAGGTGCTGGGCTTGGAACTTGCTGTGAATTTGAACAAAATTCCCTTTGAATTTCCCATCACAAGAAAGGCATCGTCCTGCCCAATACAAACTGGGGACAAGCTGAAAGTCATATGCAGTGCCAGACCTTCCAGAGTCTACTGCTGTACACTGATAAGGATCAGGGTGCATATATTCTCCTACTGAGGGCAGGGCAAGCTGCACTGGCGATAGATGAGCTCTTATTAGTCTACCATCTCATGGATACAGCAGTTCAAAGGCTACTCGAAGGGTACAGGGTTGTAGTGGGGGCAGAGAAGAGAGCAAGACAGTGGAATTAGTTTTGGATTGCTCCATTAATAAGCCAGTAACACAATGGGCTGAATGGTCTCTTTGTGCTGTAATTGCTTATGGTTTACTATTGAGCAGTGTGTATATATTTATGGGATACAGAAAATATTTGCTTCAACATGACATATAGTGAAGCCTTAATTTTTAACATTGGCATTACTGTTCCCTTCTCTGGGTTCACTAAGACGCAAACATACTCAGATAATGATCACAGAAGATGATAAATAATGACCTGTTTATCTTCTGAAGAGAATTTTATTTGTATTCTTAGAATTAATTCCAATATTGAAAACATTTCAAAAAGTCTAAGTTCGGGCAGCATTGAAGAGCCAAAGGCACATAATTTAATTTGTAAAAATGTAGTACCTCACCTGTCCAATGCAAATGTTTTCACACCTAATCATTGCATCCTGTAAATTTATAGTACAGAATGTCACTTAATCATCTGGAAGGATACAGGATGTTGAAGAGCAGAATAATCGTGGTGAGCCAATGAGAGGCTGACTATCGTGGTACCTCAGGTAGATGCAGGAACCCAGAATTATGACAGTGAGTTGCCTTTACTTAACAAAGCAAACCTGTCAAAACTCAGGAGTGACAAGCATCCATTTTAGATAAATCATTGCCTATTTTGCTGCATCACACTTCAAAAATATAAATGCTAGCCCTACAGCACACTTGAGAATCAGAGATTTCACCAACGCTCCTTTGATGTTGACAGTTGTCACCTGGACAGAATGATTAATGGTCAACTTGCAAATCCAATAAGAGGGAATATTTTCCTCAGTGTTGTAATAAAATTATTACAAATAAAATAAAATTAGATTCTTTTCAAAATTTTTTGTGAAACAGTGGACAGAATTTAATGCCCTCCCCCAAGGCAGGTTTGGAGGTGAGAGGGATTTAATCAGGTGGTGGGGAGGGTGGTGGGTGTGGACCCTGCCACCTTTCTGCCACTGCTGATTAAGTTCAAGGTGGGGAGGTTTGTGGATGGCCTTCCCACCCCACTGCCAATTAATGCCCACTTAAGGGCCTCATTCCACCACCGCTAGCAGCAAATGAGGGAGTCACTATGCAGGAAACCTATTTGGGCTCTTAGTAACAGCCACCCCCTGCTCTTGCTGCTGACCCTCCTCCAGCCACCTCCCTCACAATCCCCACCTTGCGACTCCCATTACACCCTCACTCACCTTCGGCCTAGGGTTCCTCAGCTTTCCTGGACTCCTCTCTGGGTGCATTACCAACAGCAGCCACCGCTTCAGCTGACTGCCTGCAACGCACAGCTTCCGGCCTCTGATTGGCTGGCAGTACATGGGAGACCGGGATTTCCATCCCCGGCGGTCCCTGATCCCAGGAAAGGCCCACCGCTGACCATTTGAGTCCCTAAGAGGCACCTAATGCAGCGGTCCTTCCTGACAAGTGGTGGTACAGGGCTCTCGGTGGCTCTCCCGCCCAGTCAGCGGCGTTAAATACTACCCAGTATCTGAGTAATTTGAATGTTTGGGAGGATCCGGTGCCAATGGATCCCAAAGCTCTCCATCACTGGGACTTTCCTTGCCTCATGTCTGGGTCTGAACAAACTGATAGAGATTGATTGCTGTGATTAGCATTATCATTGGATCCTGTGACGACCAGCAGGGTTGAAGACAAACTAGATGGGGCTTGCTCTCTCTTTATCTAGCAATTCCTATGTTCTCACATATACTTAAAAGGAGCATCCAAACTGTGGCAGTTGGATACCGAACTTTGGCAATCGATCGTGAAGCCAAGCTAGCTCAGTTTTATTTGTTGGTTTGGCCTATTTCAACGTTGTGGGCCTTGGGGTTTGGAAATGGCTGTTTACAGTGTCATTGATGATGTCCTAAATCAGGACACCAAGTTCGGTAAGCACCAGCAATATAAGATACATACAAATTAATGGGGCATGGATGTAAACTTTACTTGAGTCTTACAAGACTCCATGATATGCACCTATGTAGCTCACAAAAACAAAACAAAATTCTTGAACAGTGGTGTAGCCAGTAATATCAATAAGCTCCATTCTCAATGCATAGCCACTCTAGATAGGAATATGGATCAAAGATAAGGCTCTAGCACTCAGGCTAATTCTGTGATCCATCCTCCAGCCTAGTGGAGCTCAGTTCTTGAAGCGCTTGTACCTTGGAAAATGATAGCTCAGCTAACAACATATGGCAACCTAGAGTGAAACCATAGAGTCAGAACAATGATGTTTAGCTGTAGAGAAATCACAGAACACTAAACTAAACCTGCACAAAGCAGGTTGTGAAAATGGTGGCTGATATCATTATGAATCTTAATTATCATAAAAGGAGAAGCACAAAATCATTTTTAAAACGTCAACATAAACACAATATATAAATAATTACTTAAATAGCAGCTACAAGCTCGACACAATTTAAAAATACAACTGCTTCTGTTTTTTAAGCTTTGTAATCATTGTCCAGGAGGTACAATAGCTGAGAAGAGAGCAGAACGTGTGGCACCAAAAACAGAATGGAGGGAAGGCATTTCCTGTCTGTTACTAGGCAGGAGTGGTTATTCATTGCTGTTTCTCCAGCTTTATGGAGCCATACGATTGTCCGGAAATGTTTATTAAGTTCACATAATCTCCACAGCAAATGACCAATGGTGATTTAGATCTGTTGAAAGTGAACATAAGTAGAGCCAACTTTAAAAAAAACTGCCAGGAACGCCGTTTTTATTGGTAGTTGAACTATATGCTTTAGCCTAATATTTCAAGTCAGTTGTCTGTTGGCAACTTATTTTGACTCCATCCTTCAACAAGAAGTCACAAGCGGTACCTACTGAGAGATCACCAATTGCTGGCTTTGGTTCACTTTGCTCTAGTTCACCAGTGCATGTACGGTGTCCATTAACTTCCAGCCAAACTGTTCGGAAAAGGATTCCACCCTTCAAAGAAGTGTACCAGATTAATTTCCTTTTGCCAGTTTGCTTTGCCATCACCTTTTAATGTTCCACTTGGAATGAAAACTCTTTGTGGGAATGAGATGCTGAGTACTTAGCAACAGCAGTGAGCATTATACTTCCTATTCCTTCACAAGATAGCCCACGATTGAAAGCTGTAACAGAGTTATTTAACTTTGTATAAATCATTGCTAAAACCATGGTCAGGTCAATGCTCTTCTCCACCTTGCTGCATAAAACCAGTCTCATTCTCAGTAATATCTTAACTTTTTAATGAAAGGCAAACGAAATGAGAGAAACCCTCAAAAAAGGCCTTTAAAAAGCTCCAGATTTGATAAAGACCCAAGAGGCATAAAGAGAGAGAGCTCTTTCCATCGAGGATGTAAACTATCACATATACAGCTAAATTTCTGCAACGATATGAGAGGATTTGTACTGATTGCTGAAATAATTTCTCACACCGAGATATCACCAGTTTTTCATTGTTAATGAGCAACATGGAGATTTAATTCATCCATTATAAACTAACACCTTGTAAAAACATTTTCATCCTGTTCTTCCCTGGGCTATGGGCTCACTTAGGCTGCAAAGCAGATTACAAGTTTCCCCATACCACACTTCATGTGGAAGAGTTGGGTCAGATTGTTTAATTTATTCTACTTCCCATGCGTTGATCACATGCAAATGTGGCTCATTTTCTCACTAATCATTGAGCAGAGGAACTGCACCCCATTGACCATTGGACTTTTTCACTCTTAGCATTTTGTAGAAAATCCATTCAGACAAGCTTTTTGAGAAAGGAGCTCTTGATACGAGCGCCTTCATTTTTTAGTCTAGCTCTTTAGAAAGCGAGCTTAACAAACTAGGATTTTCTGCTAGGGAACCCGCATTCAGCTGAATTTTAGCACACAAATCCTACCATGTCACTGGGGAGATTTATCGTGGTTAAGGGTATAGATTCAAAGCAGCCCTTTATTAGGATCGGAAGACGACTTTTTCAGTTTCCAGCGTATTCCAGGATGCAAAGATGCTTCAAGGAGATTTGGAGAGGCTAAGCAAGTGGGCAAAAATTTGGCATGAGTAATACAATGTGAAGAAATGTGAGGTTATTCACTTTGGTAGGAAAAATAGAAATACAGAGTATTTCCAAAATGGAGAGAGGCTGGGAAGTGTTGAACTTCAAAGGGTCTTGGTTGTCCTTGTTCATGAGTCACTGAAACCTAATGTGCAGATACAGTGAGCGGCAAATGGTATGTTAGCCTTTATTACAAGGGGATTTGGGTATAGGACTAAAGAGGCCTTACTGCCATTATATAGAGCCTTGGTGAGACCACGCCTGGAGTACTGTGTGTCATTTTGGTCTCCGTCCCTAAGGAGACCATAGGGGGAGTGCAACAAAGGTTCAGCAAGCTAATTCCTGGGATGGAAAGATTGTCCTATGAGGAGAGATTAAATAGACTGGGCCTTTATTCTCTGGAGTTTACAAGAATGAGAGGTGATCTCATTGAAGCATACAAAATTTTTACAGGACTCGACAGGGTAGATGCAGGAAGGATGTTTTCCCTGGTTGGAGGATGTCTAGAACTATTTGATACAGTTTCAGAATAAGGGGCAGGCCATTTGGGACTGAGATTAGGAGGAATTTCTTCACTCAGAGAGTGGTGAATCTTTGGAATTCTCTGCCCCAGAGGGCTGTGGAGGGTCAATCATCGAGGATGTTCAAGACTGAGATCGATAGGTTTCTGCATATTAAAAACATCAAGGGAAATGCGGATAGTGTAGGAAAATAGTGTTGAAGTAGATGATTAGCCATGACCTCATTGAATGGTGGAGTAGGCTCGAAGGACTGCACGGCCTACTCCTGCTCCTATTTCTTATGTTCTTATGTATCAGCAGGAGATCTCCACCGACCAAGTTAATTCCTGCCAAATCAATACATAGGAGTTTTGTACAAACTCCACTTTGGAATCTCTACTGATCAGAATTGGAAACACACTTGTACTTGCACAGGAACAAGCTGAAGGGTGCACAATGTTTAATACTCCATTAACTAGGCATCGACTGGAGCTTTCAAATGGTTTTGTCACTTCTTCTGTTGATGTTGGTTAACAAGAGAAGCAAATTGGAACCCCAAAACTGACCAATTGTCACTGAAGCAAGTTCTGTAATGTTGGAAGATAGAGAGAGAGATGCTCTGCAATGTAGTCCTGCCAACCTTGTTTGGATCGTTTTAATTAGTGGTCCCTATTCTCCTTCTAATTAGGAAGTAAAGGTACATTTCTCCAAGCAAAGCAAACTTGACGCTTCTTTAGCTGGAGGATCGAGTGTTACCATTCTTTGGCCCTTCGTTGAACCATACTAAACAGATGGCCAAAAGAATTAACACCTCTGGAAAGAGGTTGTAGTCAATAAGCAATGGTCAATAAGCCTTAGAACCAGGATCACCACCACTTGCAAGATAAAAAAGGCACACAAACCTGGACTTCAGTCAATTGAAAGTAAGAAATATGCATCGGCCAAGTGCTGGATTGATGACATAAAATGGCCAAAACTTGCTAAAAGCAAATAAAGCTTCACCGAATTTCTATAAAGCACAAAGTCTGAGGCATATCATCTCTTGTTTGTTAATTTTAGCAGTAAGTTGGATGCAAATATAAAACACTGTACTCTGCATTATGCAAGTCCCCTTTTTACCCCGTAAGTTAGAGATGGAGGAAAATATACCCTCATGTAGCTTAATGATGTAAACTTACTGTTTAAAATGATGGAAACAACTTTCTCCTCATGGATAACAGGCAGATAAGAGATAAACAGCTGAGATACCCCAGAAGATGGCCTTCTATAAAATAGGCTCTCATGAAAAGTCCTGAAACGTTAACTCTGTTTCTCTCTCCACAGGTGCTGCCTGGCCTGCTTTCCAGCATTTCCTGTTTTTATTTAAGATTTGCAGCTTCAGCGGTATTTTGTTTTTATGTTCTATCAATTAGGTGTTGGGAAGAGCATCCGTCAATGTGTTACCACAGGATCAGATCAGACTGTACAAACCATGAAGAGATTCCCCTCTCTCTTCGGATGAATATAGGGAATAAGGAATGGGGAAAAGAGATTATTTCTTTTGGAAGATAATTTTAGAAAAATCGCGAATCCAAGCGTATTTGCTTTCTAGTCTGTAATTCAGTGCTGCATACAGCAAGATTTTATTAAATAAAGTACATTTAAACAGCAATATGTGATTTCCTTTCTGGCAATGCAAACTTTCAAATGGGAGAATTCAATCCCGGTTTACAATAAGGATTTAAATATTCTCCGAAAAAACAGCATTTATGGTGTGCGGAAACGACTGAAATTAAGTGGAGATGGGCAAGTGAAATGAAATAAGCCTGACTTTGAGCCCAGGCTTACCCAGAATAAGAGAACTTAAAAGGTTTGAAACGTAGTCTTTCATTTACCTTGGTGTTGCCTTGGAGTTCCTGCACTCGCAAACATAGTCGACCTGGTCACACAAATGTGGCTAGTTGACCACTGTAATTAACTGATTGTTAAATCTACATCGATCTAAGGGACATAGGACATGCAATGTAACAAGACAGATGCACGATTTAAGTTAACAATCTATAATCCTTCAGCAAACAAATCGCAAGCACTCTATTGAAAACAACCTAGATCTATGTGGAGGTACAAAAGGAATCCCATTTTCTTTGAGCACAGTAATTCAATATTTGAGTCAAAAAGAGACTAATTTATTGAATTCAATAAATTATTAATGCAGGCATGTTTCTGTACAGATTATTCAAATAGAACAAATGAGAGGAAACCAAGTGTGTCACTTGTACTGAGGTAGTTATTTGCACCTCATTACTGTTTGAAATGAGTTACATTTTACTTTCACAAACTACATTGCATAACACCTTCAAAACTTTTGACAAATGTTTGTATGTTGTTTTATACAGATAAGTGCAAAAGAATCTCGATCAGTTCTCAGTGAATCTCCATCTTACATTTAAGTAAATGAGATTCTCAAGCACAAAACCAGCTACTAGATGGAAATGTCTTCACATATTTTTCATTAAGCTGAACTCTGAAAGTCAGCACAGGGACTCATCAATCTGGAATAATTTTTATTGGTATGGCTAGGCGACCCAGCGTAATATAAAGCGGCAGGTCCTTCCTTTTGCCATTTGAGTTGGAATAATGATGTTGCCCTCCCCGCAGTAATTGCAGGATGTCCAGAGCGGTTGCTTTCTTTGTCTTTCTCTTTCTGCCTCTTGTCAGTTTTTTTCTGCGGGGGTCATCACCATCACATTTTTTAGTCTGTGACCCACGTATTGGTCGACTTTCAGGTCTTTTCAGTGGCGGTGCAGTTGCTGGGAGCGCTGTGGTAATCGTCAACAGGGTTTCCACCTTTTCAGAAATCTTCCTGGTGAATGTCAATGTTGGCAGTGAGCTTGTTTTGCCTGCAAGTTTCGGCTGTGTTGTCACTGGGGGCAATGTGGTAGCACCTGATTTAAAGGATGTATTTCCTCTCCTATGGACGGATGTATTATTACTATCTGATGGCTGTTTGATTTTACGCCTCCGAGACCCACCTTTATTCTGCACTGCTGCAGCTGATGGTTTCACGGTTGAATTAAGATGTCCTGTGGTTGTTTTACCACCACGATTTGTTTTATCCTGAGACTGTGCTGGTGCTTTTTCACCAGGTTTTAGTTTATGCTTCGAGTGCCCAGTTCCATTTTTACCAAGTTTGGTTTTGCTTTTAGACTTTGTGACCATTTTCCCACCAGAGTTTAGTTTACCCTTAACTCTAACCGGGATCTTTGCATTATTTACAGTTTCTACGTATCTGGGTTTCACTTTCATTCTTGATACCTGTAAATGTGATTTTGTGGGTTTCCCCAGCACAGTAGGAACTGGCTGAGTTGTCAAATCCTTAGGCTCTATGCTGACCATAGTCACACTGGGATGCAATGTAAACGTGGTAGATGAGACTCGTTTAAGTGTGACTGCAGGCTTCACTGTTATTGCTGATGTAGCTGTTGTGGGAATCTGCTTAACAACAGCTCCGCCTTTACCAAATAGAGCTGAATTTTTTCGCCCATTATTAGCAGGCACTCCAAATTTCTTCTTAACCTGGACTTTGCCTGTGGACTGCATGGGAGAAGATGTGGATTTGACACGTGTTCGTACAGTTGTCAAAGAAGCAACGGTAGCTGCTGCTTTTCTGTGAAAGTGAAACGCTTTGCTCTTGATTTGTGTTGGGGTGGTAAGAACGAGATTTTTAACAGGAGGTCTTTTGGAAACAAACCTTGAAGTTTTGTTGTTGCTGCCATAAAATGTTGGCTTCACTTTCGATATTGTACTGGAGTACTTTGTAAACGAATTTGTAGGGGAGCTAGTAGTAATTTTAGTGAGATCTGGTTGATCGCTATTGGTGAGTGAAGTCCTCCTTTTCTTTAGCTCTGAGATCTCTTCAGCCAAAGCTGCAAAACCATCGATAAGAATCTCCAGCCGTACTTGCAACGCGATCAGCTTGTCATCGACATCTTTGTACTTCCACTGTAAGTCTGAAATCAGCTTATCTTTGGGTGGGGCTGATAACATATGGGTGAGGTTCTTCAGTTGTAAGCTTAAAGTATCTTGCCTTTTCTGCAAGTACTTGAAGCTGTCTTTAAGGTCCAAACCTGTGTCCTCTAACATGGTTAGTCTTCTGTTGAAGCTGATGAGAGATGTTTTCATCAAGTGCCTGAAGTTATATGTCCTCCGTTTCGAGGTGGTGCCCACTGGCAGAATTTTCGTTGCTGCTGTTGGCACGGTAACTGCACTGGCACTGGAAGCATTGTCCATTTTCCCTGCATCCCCATTTATTAGACCAGTGGTGTTAGTGATCGGTGAAGATGCCCCCGGCTTATCATTACCGCTCCAATCAACAGTTTCCGTCACATTGTCACTTGGATCTTTGGCATTGTCTTTGAACCCACCTCCAATGATCTTCTGGCACTCAACTGGAATCAGCTCCTGACTCCAGGCTTTGCAGAATTGTGTCAGATTTCTTCTTAAAGGATTAAAAGGTCTTGGTCAGCAAACAAAAACATCTTTCCCTTCTTTAAAGAAATATTGACATAGAATTTGATCATTTGGCCTCAGATTGATAGCCAGTTGGTTAGTTTAAAATTGGTTTCATTTTAGGCAGGCTGCTTTGAGCTGTTTTACTTGAGCACAAAGACAGTGTGCTGAAGACTCTATTGTTCACAGCAATAGACATGTTTCAGCCAAGTAGGTTTTCTATTGCTTATATGTACTTGTGCGTCAGTGTGGAAAGGCTTTACGCATTTGCAAGCCCTGACCAACAAGTAGCAAACATGGTAGCCCCATGTTAGTGCACAGGTTAGTTAGCAGCAGAAGCAGAGCTTGATTAGGCAATGATTAAAGCAAAAGCCCCAGACTAGTCTGTACATGAAAGCCAATTATCATCCTTGCACGAAAATCTGCTCTCACCTGCTCCTCACCTCAATGCAAATCCTCAAAAAAAAATACTACTACTGTTCCAAAAGCAAACTTTCATCCTGTATTTGGCTGCATTCTGCAGGCTGTCGTAAGCTGGAAAGCAGACTGAGCTCTTAGTCACGTAGAAGGGAAGCACTTAAAGGGATGCAAATTAGGTCAAATATCATTCATTTGCATACAGATAATTCCAAACAATCCCCGTGACTTGAAATAAAGTGAAGCACCAGCTTGACAGTGAGAATGCTGGGGCCTGAAGATTCCCCAACATTCACTAATTAGCTTTGTACAACTAACTTGGCAACTCTGACCCTTAATTCAAGTGTATTTAATGTTCACCTCAATAGACCTGGCCAGCCAATTGCAAGGAAATGACAAAAGTAAAATACACACAGTGAGTTTTTGCAATTCAGCTGACCAGTAGTTTTTACATGGTGTTACAGAAATTGCCTGACACCTCTCTCATTACCTACTACATTATAAATGAAGTCTTCAAACCCATTGTTCAGTTGATTTAGGTGAAGCTAAGGCAACAAACTGGAGACATTAGCTGTAGTGAGGATTGAACCAATAACAGAAGAGTCTGTTCTGAGAGTTTATAGTGCAAACAAGTCAGACTCTGTTCAGTTGCACAAATTGTCTCCTTGATGCAGGACAGCTGGAGCGTGTGATTTCATTTCACAGCGTGTAAAAATGTTAGAGAAAATCCTCAGGCATAGTAGTAAAACCAAACCAGAAACAACACATCTGGATGTAATAATGGGATAGCTAGAGTATTCAAAGGGTGAGTTACAATGGGTGCAATTTTTTTCTCTCATCATATGACCTTTGTGGATATTAGAAAAGAACATCCAACAAATTTCACAAGTGATTTTTTTTTATTATTCGTTCATGGGATGTGGGTGTCTCTGGCTCAGCCAGCATTTATTGCCCATCCCCAATTGCCCTTGTTCAGAGGGCATTTAAGAGTCAACCACATTGCTGTGGGTCTGGAGTCATATGTAGGCCAGACCAGACAAGGACAGCAGATTTCTTTCCCTAAAGGACATTAGTGAACCAGATGGGTTTTTATGACAAGTGGCAATGGTTTCACAGTTTGACTTTTATATGTACTTGATGTGTCAGTGTGGAAAGGCTTTATGCAGCAAAATGCCATGTTTGCAAGCCCTGACCAACAAGTAGCAAACATGGTAGTCCCATGATTTATTAGACTTTTAACTCCATATTTTTATTGGATTCAAATTCCACTATCTGCTGTGGTGGGATTTGAACCCAGGTCCCCAGAGAATTACCCCTGGGTTTCTGGGTTACCAGTCTAGTGACAATGCCACTAGGCCACCGCCTCCCCCATTAATGCTAGTTACTTCCCTCTATCAATAATAAAAAGTGTAATTGAAAGAATTATCTCTATCACTGCCCAACAAATGGTGTGAAGTAATCGTTATGGAAAGGTGGGAAGATGCCAACAGGTGGCGAGAAAAAGAACCCCAGGTACATGCCCAATGCCAGAGTGAGAATAAAACTACTGTAACCCATAGTAGGAGCTCGATTCTTGCTGAGCCACTTAATTGACACACTTTACAGGGAGTGTACTGTAGCTGCGCCACTGGAGGAGGAGGTCAATTTCAAAGTACCCCCACAGAGACACTCTCGACCCCACCAACCCAGGGTCATCAACCTGTTTTGGGTTGTTTATAGGAGCCACTCTGGGGCCCTTCCAGTACTTGATATCACCAAAGCAGCCTAATGGGAAGACGTGACTTGAGGGTCTAACTGTGGCAGGAAAATATTCATTCCAAGAGAAAAAATAAAGTACATTCCAGGTGTGTTTGCCTTTTCTTTCTATTACTGAGAACAGAGATTTTAACAGGACCATTTCCTCGAGCCTTTCCTATGCCAGGTTAAAAAACAACTTGTTTTATTAATATCTCAACCTCTGTTTCTGCATTGGGTATTCAGATGGATTTTAATAGTGCCATACCTGCTAACATTTACTGATTCCGAAGAAGAGTCATATTAACGTTAACTCTGTTTCTCTCTCCACAGATTCTGTCAGACCTGCTGAGTTTTTCCAGCACTTTATCTCTTTTCATTTCAGATTTCCAGCATCTGCAGTATTACACTAATACTTATCTCATCATTCCACTTAGTGAGGTGTCACAGCTTTCAGCCACATTGTACAGGGCAAACATTATAATCGCAACTCAGTGGTCGCACTCTCTCCATTGTGCAGCAGGTCTTGGTTCCACTCTGTTGCTTGAGCACATATTCCAGACTGACATTTTAGTGCAGCTCTGAGAGAGTGCTGCAGTGTCTGATATGCCATCTTTCAGTTGAGATGTTAACACAAGGCCCTGTCTGTCCTCTCAGGTGGAAATCTGCCAAACTATGCTGAAACTCAATGATCCTTCATTAGCTAATCCGAGAAACCAGTTTCGCAGCAACAACACACTGTCACCTAACTACAGGGTGGGAGATAAACGGAGACAATTCCAGGCACTGCAGCTTTAACCTCACTGAAAGAAAGATCATTCCTGTATTTACAAAATCACACAGCTGCAAGGAAACAATTTTACAGCGTGGCAGAAGGTTAGAACAGGCAGCGTCTAAAAATTGATAAAAGGAAGTTGCCCTCAACCTCTATAAATCACAAATTCAGCCCCAGTTCGAGCACTGTGTCTAATTCTGAGTACCACAATGTAGGAGGAATGTAAAAGCCTTAATGAGGGTGGAAAGGAGAATTACTAGAATAGAACCAGAGAAATGGAACTTCAGTAGTGTGGAGAAACAACAGAAGCTGGGGTTGTTTTCCTCAGAGCAGAGAAAATTAAAGGAAGGTGAGGGTGTTGAAAAACCATGAAGGCTTTTGACAGGGTAAATAAGGAGAAACTGTTTCCACTGACAGGAGGGTCGGTAACCAGAGGACACAGATTGAAGATAATTGGTAAAAGAACCAGATGGGAGAGGGGGAAAATGTTTTCTTTAATGCAGTGGGTTTTGTAATCTGGAATGCACTGCCTGAAAGGCTGGTGGAAGCAGATTCAATCATTATTTTCAAAAGGAAATGAGATAAATACTTTAAGGAGAAAAAAAGTTGGAGGGGGAAAAGGAAATAATCAGATAGCTCTTTCAAAGGGCGTTGATGGGCTGAATGGCCTGCTTCTGTGCTGTATGATTCTAGGATTCCAAATCTAGGCATGTTTATTAAGATGAGGGGTCAGACTTGAGGAAGCTAATATGCCATGGACACTACAGTGAGTACTGAGCATTCATGAACCTGTTACATGCCTACTCTACAACTTAACTCCAACCACAGAATTGCCCCACACAATTTAAAATGCACTACATCCTACTCGAGCTATCCTCATGGCCTCACTGGGCGACGCTACTAATAGGCACCACACTCATTAGTTCTACAGGTCCATGTCCATCAGGAAGCTGACTGAAACTGCCCCAAATTACCTTACTGAAGATTCAAATTGGTAGAACGGGGGAACTTTCAGCCATCATCATGGGCTAAATTCAAACTCAGGTCCTGGAGGAAAAGTATTTCCGACGGTACCAATCAGCCCCCAAATACAAATCTGTTTAAAATACCTCAGTGTTTCTATCAATCACCACATTAAATATGGTTGATCCTCACTGGAAGGTAACAGCTGAAGTCAGCCCCAGCCAGGCTAGTCAGGTTCAACACAGGGTTGGTCACACATCAAAATCTTTCAGATCCCAGCAAAATTGTCTGACCAAAAAGGAGTAGATTAAACAAGTAACTGGAGCTCTTCCAATCTCTCAAAGTAGCTATTTAATGGGGTTATGAGATGCGCCTGGTGCCAGGCTATGCAATGGCAATTTGTATAGTGTGTGTCACTGAATTTCAGTGGGGGAGGTAACATACAGAGCGAGGTTAAACAAAGATGGCAGAAAAAATTAACAATACAACTTACAGAAACCTGTGTATACTAACTGAATTGTGGGATTGGAGCAGACGGTGGGATTGGTGGGGATTGTGGGATTGGAGCAGACTATTTGGAATTGTGGATACATCCAACCACAAAGACAATGTCATCAGACATTCAGCAGTTATGCCCAATTCTCTGGGTGTGAGACCATCAGTTAATATTATAGCTTCATTTTATGGTACCATCCACCAATAGTCAGACATTGAGGCCTCCAAGGGAAGTCAATCTCAACAACCCACAACCGTTAATAGATTTGTTGATTGCAATTACATCTAATTTGCACCAAGCATGAAGAATAAAAACTCAACTCTTTTAAATAGTGCCAAACCAAGTAGCAGTTATATATTTTGCTTTCCATGAATCAAAGTTTGCAATATGAAAGGACCATAACGGACAAAAATGCACAGCAATCACCATTACTACAGTAAGCCTTCAGTACAGACACATGAGAGAGTCTAAGCCACCCAGAAGCACCTGAAGATCACCAGTCTGCAACTATACACAAACTCCCACAACACAAAGCACCAACTCCAACTGATTCATGCAAAGCTCTTTGGCTTTCCCACAGTAAGTAAGGGTCAACATATCTCGTTAACTCCTTTTTACAGAAGCTGAAAGTCCAGTCTCTTGGTCTGTTGTTCAAAAAGAAGCTCTCGCTATCAGCCGTATTGACAGAGGCTGGCCAGTAATCTGCTTTAGATCAGATGCCTAGCTTCCATTAAGGCCAGAAGGAATTCCCCTCTCCTTCTAAGAAATTTTACAAATTTGACAATGAACCCAAAACATATGGAATGGTGGTGATTGATAAATGTAGGGAACATACTTAAAGCCATTAAAGTCATCTCAACAGCCAGCCATTCTGCCCTTCCAGCTTCTGCCTCAGGGAGTGAGGTAGTTATTGAATGTTCAGTCCAGTAATGTTTACTATTTAATCCTTGGCTTCTCTCCAGACTCTCAACATATAGCATGCAGAAGATCCTATTTGTCTCTATGAATATACAGTCCTGAAATAAATTACTTTCAATGTACTACACCCCATTAACAATCAGTGATATGCTTCAGCTCAATGGTACTTACAGAAATAATCCAAGAGCAGTGCCATCTGAACAGCACAGGTAACTTTCTACTGATATTTAAAATACATCTTGTATGACTGGTTTATTGTCTCTAGAAAATCACATAGTATCTTCCTGCTCATTTCACTCACAGTTGACGAGGCTGGGTTTTTTCATACATTAAGCTTCTACAAGTTATACTCCTGCATGCTCAAACTACTGTATAGAGTTTGGGAGAAGCTATATGAGAGTTGTCTGCTTTCAACAGAGGTAGCGTGATGTCATATTCCTGATAAAGAATGAAGTGCTGCCTTAGGAGGATTTTCAACGTTATACTGCTTTCTTTGTAGGGAGTTAACAGTGGAAGCAGTGACACTGCACAAAGAGGCTTTATTGTCATCTCAACTTTAAAATGCCCATACCCACCATGGTTGAGATGAGCCAATCTCATTCTCATTGGGGCTCTACGACATCAGATAAAAGGGATCTCCATCCCTTCTCTAACTGGGCTGGGCTGCAAGTCAGGCCTGATATGGAGTATGCTGAATCAATACTTCAACAACTCTTTGAGAAGACATATTATCATTTTGAAGCTGATATTTGTACCAAAGAAAGCAGATTTCAATTGAAAATCTTAAAACAGATCTTCGCTTTTTAAACGGAATCCCTGATTCAATGAGCAACAGCGAGCTTCTTTTAGTCAGAGAATTACTGGTCAAAGTACAAAGAACCTGCTGTTAAGTCGGGGATTCACGTTATACGGGTTCGGTTAAATTGAACCCTTTCACCGGAGCTCGATAATAGTTAGGACTAAACACAATTTTCCTGGATGGTAACTGAATTTGAATATGTTGGTCGAGTTCTGGGTACTTTACTTGTGGCACGTAGTGAACAACATGAATGCAAACGAGATACAGAACTTGGTGCATACAGGCCGGTGAAGGGGTCAGTGCATCTGAATGAGATGCTGGTTCTTGGAAATGACACCACATTGGAAGCAGCTCCACATTCTATATTAAATAAGTGGGCCCTTGGGCTAATTACCTGGAATACCCACTTAGGAAATAGCAATGTACAGTAAAAATAGTCATGATAAACCAAGACATAAAAGGGTCTTGGCAAACTATACCTTTCACAGTTTCTGCCTTCGTAACCGCTAGAGCAATGATCACAAGTTGGCTGTCCGTCTGCGTCCAGGAAACAAGTCGGGGAGAACCTGAGTGGAAAACGAAACCATTAAAAAAGGTTTGAGCTAATCACTAAGGTTTTCAAGGTTTTGGAGTAAAATTTTCACATCAGCTAGACAAATGAGATGCTTAGCGGCCCGGATACAAGTGAAAAGCATTTGGAAAGTTTTAATTTTGAAAAATTATTTATTTTTTTTGTTTTTCTTTTACGCATGTTTGACCCAACTTGCCCACCTTGCTGGAGGTTTGTTACAATCAATGTGAAAAATTCCCTGCCTTTTGTAGCATTCTGGCTAGAATTTCTGATCAGTGGCTTGATGAGTGGGTTAGATAGTTACTCTCAAACTACTACACTGTTGCGCAAGTGAGTCCACTCACAGAGGCTTGGAACTCAGCTCAGAAACAGGGGAAGCAATGACTGTAACATACACATACCTGAGCAATGTGTGCAATGACAAAATCAGAGCCCTACCAAAGCACAAAGTACGGATTGTCTTGTGAATCTTCAAAAGGCTCTTTGGCCTGAGCTTATGGCTGCAATATTGAATGGTCAGGTATAAATTTGTACAAACTCCTATTAAATCTTAAATTACCCGCTACCTGAATCCCTAGCTGATAAACACTGCTCTGGAACACAGGTTACTCATCTGCCATTGCCTTGGACAGCTCCAAAGCCTTTCAGAAGGTGCATTTCTAAAAAACGTTATTTTGAATGCTCGCCCATTAAATGTGCAAAGCTATCTAGTTTCCTCTCTAGCCTTCTTATTTCTGATGGAATCAATGACTCATCATCTTTTAACAACACAGGAGTTCCCCACAATTCTCTCTTCTCTCCCGTTGTTTCTTCTCCATCCAATCATGTCTATTCGTTTACAGGTGATTCTCGAGTCACCATGCTCACAGTTGCTTGCAGCAGAATAGTGGAATCATTGTCATCTTCAATTCTTCAATGAGACAATGTATGTCACTTCTTTCCTACTCTTTGAAGATGGTGGAGTAGAGTTTCCACTGGATTGTGCTGTGCAATTCGCCCAAAATTGGCCAAACCAGCACACAAGACTGGGAAAAGTGAATAACTTCACATTTATTCACAGTATATCCCATCTGCCATGTTCCAGCCCATTCACTTAGCCTGTCCAAGTCCTCCTGAAGCCTCCTTGTATCCTCCTCACAACTTACATTCCCACCCAGTTTGGTGTCATCAGCAAATTTGGAAAATTACACTTGGTCCCCACATCCAAATCATTGATATAAATTGTGAATAGCTGTGGACCTAGCACCGATCCCTGCGGTACCCCACCAGTAACAGCCTGCCATCCCGAGAATTATCCATTTATTCCTACCTTCTGCTTTCTGCCTGTTAACCAATTCTCAATCCATACTCATATTTCCTCCAATCCCATGCACTCTAATTTTATTTACTAATCTCCTGTGTGGGACCTTATCAAAAGCCTTCTGAAAATCCAAATGCACCACATCCACTAGTTCTCCTTTATCAATGCTATCAGTAATATCCTAAAAAAAAACTCAAACAAGTTTGTCAAACATGATTTCCCTTTCATTAATCCACATTGACTGCCCAATTTTACCATTCTTTTCTAAATGTCCAGTTATCACATCCTTTATAATAGATTCTAACATTTTCCCCACTGCTGACGTCAAACTAACAGGTCTACAGTTCTCCATTCTCCGTCTCTTTTTAAATAATGGGGTTACATTTGCTACTTTCCAGCCTGCAGGAACATTTCCAAAATCAATAGAATTTTGAAAGATAACCACCAATGCATCCACTATCTCTCTAGCCACCTCCTTCAACACTCTGAAATGAAGCTCACCTGGTCCTGGGGATTTATCAACCTTCAATCCAGTTAACTTTTCAAGTACCATCTCTTTATTAACACTAATTTCTTTTAGTTCCTCAGTTTCACAAGTCCCTTGGTTGCCAAGTACTTCTGGGAGATTTTCTGTATCTTCTTCCGTGAAGATGCAAAGTAACCGTTAGTTTTTCCACTATTTCCCTAATCTCCACTATAAATTCCCCTGTCCCATCCGTAATGGGCTCACATTTGTCCTAGCTAATCTTTTCCTTTTCGCACACCTAAAGTTTTTACTGTCTGCCTTTATATTCTCTTTACCCATTCTTAATCAGTTTCTTGTTCCTTCTTTCCTGGGTTCTAAATCACTGACAATCCTCAGGTTTACCACCTTTTCTGGCATCCTTATAAGCCACTTCCTTACTTCCTTTGGTCTAATGCAATTTTTAACTTATTTTGTTAACCACAGTTGATTTACCTTTCCCTTTGTATGTCTGTGCCTTAGAGAAATGTATGTCGGTTGCAGACCATGTAGTATTTCTTTAAAAATTACCTGTCTTTCTTTAAAAACAGCTTGTCTACTGTCAAATATTTTAGTGTATTTTGCCAATCCACCATAGCCAACTTGCCCGTCATGCCTTCATAATTTTTATTCAGGTTTAAGATCCTAGTTTCAGAATGAACTATATCGCGTTCAAACCTAATGCAAAATTCTATCATATTATGGTCACTATTTCCCAAAGGCTCCTTTACAGCAAGGTTATTAATTAGCCCTTTCTCATTGCACAACACTAAATCCAAAATAGCCCAATCCCTAGTTGACTCCTCAATGAACTGCTCCAGAAACCCATCTTGTTCACAATCCAGGAATTCTTCCTCCAGAGCATTACTGATTTGGTTAACTCAGTCTGTGCAAATTGAAGTTGCCCATTATTACTGTATTACTCATGTTAAATCTCTAATTTCCTGATTTATACCATGCCCAACGTTACCACGACAGTTAGGTGGCCCTACAAACAACTCCCACCAGTGTTTACTGCCCCTTAACCCCACTTAAACTGATTCCACATTTTGATCCTTCGATCTAAGATCCTCACTTACTAATGTATTGATCTTGCCCCTTATTAAGTTTGCTACTCCATCTCCTTTTCCTTTTTGCCTATCTCTCCTAAATGCTGAATATCCTTGGATATTCAGTTCCCAAGTTTGGTCACCCTGTAGCCACGTCTCCATAATGGGCATTAAGTCATACCCATTTACCTCAATTTGTGCATTCAAATCGTCAACCATTTATCTGAATAAACGTAGCATTCACAAGAGTGCTTTAAATTATGCTTTTTTAACATTATTCTCTATTTGGATCCTAATCAATGCTTGCCTATGCTTCGTCTGCCTTCTATCTTTGCTTTCTACTTCCACCAGTTTTGCTTCCCTCCAATCTGAGCACCCTCTCAGGTTTTCATCCCCCTGCTAATCTAGTTTAAACCCTCCCCATACAGCACTAATGAATCTCCCTGGAAGGATGTTAGCCCCAGTCCTGCTAAGGTGCAGCCTGTCCATCTTGTACATGTCCCACCCACCCAGAACTCTAACTAAAAAATCCCCTATCACTACTACTCTCTCCGCTTTCTTCCTCCACTCCTGTATGGCTGTGCCGCCTGTGGTGCCACAAACTGGCTCTGACTGCACTCCTCTAAAGAACCAACGCCCTCACCAGTATCCAAAACAGAAAACTGATTAGCCAGCAGGACCTCAGTGAACGCCGGTACCACCTGCCTGGTTCTCTTGGACTGCCTGGCAGTCACCCATTCCCTTTCTGCCTCCATGCTCCTAGCCTGCTGTGTGACCACCTCCCTGAATGTGTTATCCACGTAGCTCTCAACCTCACAGGTACACCATAGTGACTCCAGCTGCTGCTCGAGCTCTGAAACCCGGAGCTCAAGTTTCTGCAGCTGGTGACACTTCCTGCACATGTGGTTGTCTAGGTCACCGGTAGCGTCCACGACTTCTCATGTACTACAAGACACACATTCCAAGTGACTGAGCTGCCCTGCCATGTCTTAACTTTACTTCACTTACGTCAACTTTATTTTACTATAGTTTACTTATATTAATTTTATTTGGCCGAACTAAATAAACCTTAAAACTATTCATAAACCTTACCGGTACTGATAAATCCGACTAATACTTAACACATTTTACAAGTTGCAATAAACCTTACTTAAAGGATCTCTTTCCCCAGTGCACCAAATTCCCACGTGAATTGCTGATTCACCACTCACTCCGTCTACGTCTCATTCAGGCGGAGTCTCCTGACCTTGCGCCCCCTAACTGACAAGTCAATGGAGTTTGATGCAACCTGATGAAAAACTAAAAAAGCTGCCATTTCTTCGGGGGTGAAAAAGCAGAACATTTCGAACTAATGATCATCTTCAACGTAATACAAATCACACCACCTTCTGGAAGAAAGGGCTATACTGTATGCTATACTGAGGAACGTGGTGTGAAGAAAGGGGACAGTTACCAGCAATGGGAGAGTAAAGGATTGAGCTACAACATCAGAATAGGGCCTTATTTTGTCTTAGAGCGAGGGGTATACCACATGCTCATGCGGTCATTGTAAGGTTCCAATCTCTAAGGAGACACAGATTTTTAGGCAGTTTCCCCAATTTGCATAGTTCGTCATTGCATATGGAGATTGAATATTACATTATTATGCTACATATTCATTCTTTGAAGTTGCTTCATTGACATTGATCAACAGCAGACTTTCCATTAAACAACAGTGCTGAAGGGAAAGGAAAATCTACGGAAGTGTTCTTTATTCATGGCACTTTTTTTATATTATAAATACATAGCAGCAAAGTTTTTTTTTTAAAAAGGAAACTCACTGATTTGAGGGAGTGGCTCCTGGACAAGGACAAGGAGTACAGTCATTTGGTGTTCCATGTCTGGCGTCCCCGTAGAAACCTGACCCACACCGTTCACATCTGAGGCCCTCGGTATTGTGTTGGCACCTCTGTAGTGACATTACAAGAAAAAGAAACTTCAAATCACAGCCGCCAACATCGGGTAAGATCACAATCTGATAAAAGACCAAAAAAAGATAAAAATCTGTGATAATTCAGACAGTCTGCACAACATTGAACAACAAATTAGCACAGATTTCACAAAAGGAGAGTTGCAAATGCACACTCTCTTGATATAAAGCCATTTGTGAGAGACGAGGGAAAATAGCCTTGTATCAAGAGAGCAACTGTATTTGAAACCTATTTAAAATAGGATGTTATATTTCTTTAATGTTGAAATATAATGTTGATCAATAGCAGATTTAAAGGTGTAATAACATGTTATATGAAAGCAGGCCAAAAGTGAAAACTTAATATGGCTAAATTATGTCATTATTAATTGTAATACTTACTCATTCCTCAAAACTGCTTCATTGACACTGATCAACAGTGGAGTCTCCATAAAATAACAGTACCGAAAGAGAAGGGAAGTCTAAGGGAGTACTTTTTAATTCACATACTCTCCTATTTTATAATATACTTACAGACATGACAGCAATTTGGCATTTTACTAAAAATAATCATCAGTGTTATTGCCTTGAGTAGGGTCTTCCTCCTTTCTAGGCCAATTATATCCAAAATAAAGGACACCCATTGACACAGAGCATCTCTATGGCACCTCCAAGGAACTTTGACCTCCATCCCAGGGTGTGAACTTAATGCTGATGAAGTCCCCCACTATTTCTGCTATGATTCCTTTTGGTGGTAGAGGTTGGAGGGGAGGGGGATTAATCCTGAAGTAATCTGGGCGAGTTGCTGTAGTGGAGAACCTGTAGATTGTACAAACTATTGGTCCCAGTTTGCTGGATGCCAAGTCCAATGGTACAAGCACTAATCGAGTGAACTGTTTTCCCCTGATGATGCTTAGCTTCTTGAGTGCTGTGGCAGCCGCACCCATCCAGGCAAGCAGAAATGATAAGCTCAGCTGGTAAAGAAGAGGGTCCAGAAAAAACATAGGCCAGTAAATTTTCTAACACCTCACTTGAGCCTTGTAGACGGTGGGGAGAGTTTGTGGGATCAGGTGAGCCACTTATCACAAGAGAACCCAATTTCTGTCCTGCTCTTGTAGATAAGGCATTAATAAAACTGGTCCAATTCAACCCTGGTGACCCTAAGATGTTGATGGTGTGGGACCCTGGGATAGTAGTATGGCAGGGTTTTCCCTGGCTCAAAATGGCTACTGATGACACTTACATAACTCGTTACTCTTACTGGGCTGCTAATCCAGGGAATAACTTCAAGTTGTACTGTGGAAATGTGAGACTTTCAATCCTTTTTTTTAAAGAATGCAATAGTAAATGTGACTTCGAATACTGGACTGTCAAAAAAAAACCCCAACTGATTGGCCATGAGCTCTGGATGCTGACTGTTTGGAGGGGCATTAGAATAAGCGAGCAGAAATTATAAGCTCAGCTGACTGAGAAAAGGGTCCAGAGAAAACAGAGGCCACTGAATTGTGCACCTTCTCAGCCCACTGTCTTCCTCTGCAGCAAACACAGGATGTGGGTGTCACTGTCTGGGCCAGCATTTATTGCCCATCCCTAACTGCCCTCGAGAAGGTGGTGGTGAGCTGCCTTCTTGAACTGCTGCAGTCCATGTGGTGTAGGTACACCCACAGTGCTGTTAGGGAGGGAGTTTCAGGATTTTGACCCAGCGCCAGTGAAGGAATGGCAATATAGTTGTGTCGCTTAAAGGGAGACTTGTAGCCAGTTATGTTCCCTTGCATGTGCTCCCCTTGTCCTTCCAGAAGGTGCTGTCGAAAGAGCCTTGGCGAGTTGCTGCAGTTCATCTTGTACACACTGCTACCACAGTGGTGGAAAGAGTGAATGTTGAAGGTAGTGGATGGGGTGCCAATCAAGCAGGTCGCTTTGTCTTGGATGATCCTGCTGTAGGCTGGCATGTGTTGCTGTCACTCTGAGTGGAGTTTTGAATTATGATCAAAACTGTGGATTTGGTAAAATTGAATGAAGTTTACTGAATTTACAATGTGATTCACTAACTGATCCAAAGTGAAGACAGAAACTCGCCAAGTGCAGGTTGCAGGTGTGGGTGAGACACTGTGAACTCTCATTCTGTCACACAATGACAAATCTCCAACACACTGACTGCACCAACTGGAGAAGTGTTTCTAAACTGCTGAGTTGACAAGTTTATTTTACCAAGAGCATATACAGACCGTGCCATGAAAATTATATGAAGCAGAGTGAGAGCAAAGAGATGGAAGAATTAAAAGTCCAACCATGAAAAGGATACAATTGTAGAAATGGGGCTAGTCAGAGAAAAAAAAAATTTCTTGAAGTCCCTATCAACATTGGAAAATGCTATATAACGTATCAATTCGTATTTGGAACCGAAGAAGCATTTCATGGTTTTATCCATACCAGACATTCCCCGGTGTCTGCATCACAGTCGGAGTGTCCGTTACATTCACAGCGCTCACACATTCCCAGGTACAATCCACTCGCTGTGCGTGTATAGCCAAAAGCACATTCCTACACAAAAGGAATTCCACATGGGTTTGTTTCAAAAATAAACAATGTGAATCTATTTTTTTTTAAATCACGTAAAGCTATCGCAACCACTTCTTTGTATTTGGTGAAAAATTCAACAACATCAACTAAATTAAACATTGTGTTTTCAAATTGCTGCGAATGGGAACTAGTTAGCTATAAATGTCCGATTGTGACATGCTAATAGATTCGGAATTTTGATCTCCTGGTTTTTAGTCAAGATGAAAATTTTTCCAGTTTGACCATGGAGCACTTGCTGATATCCAGAGATCATGAAAGGTGCTGAATTAATGAAAGCTTTTCTTTTCTTTTTACCTGACAAGATGATCCCTTGTAACCTTCTGGGCAAATACATTCCTCCACCTCAACAGCCTTTTCCTGTCCAGTGGAATGTGGGACTGCTACATCCATATGGATTTGGGATATTCTGAAAATGAACAGCCGCATTAGTCCCCAAACATTGCAGGACTCCTGAAAATGGTCGGGCTTCTTGTCCCTGGTTCACCGTTACATACAGACAGAATTTCTATCCAAATGTGTCCCCAGTCTTGAGAGAAAATTGTTCTCTAACATTGAGGACATGTAATCATCTGAAAACTAACAGGCAGCTGTCATGAAGAGATATTAACATATATAATGTAATCAGAAATTATTTTTAAATTGGAATTGTAGTTGGGTCTGTATCTAATGTGTGTGTCTGTGTGTGTGTGTATGTGCGTGGCTTAATTGGATTAAAGCCAGCTAGTCTCGGCGCTTTGGTGTATAGTATTTTGAGATGTTAATTAGGTAAACATAAGGAGTAGAAGGTAAAGGACAATTTGCATTTTTAAATAAACCATTCAAAAGAGGATTATTATTAGGAAAGGTAAAATTATAAAAACCTAGTAATACAATGGAAAAATTACATTCAAAGGGGAAGCTAGGTATAAACAGAAAGGAGTTTGTGTGTCAGGCAGAGGCATTTAAGATCTAACCAGCCTGTAAGCCTACAACTGTCTGCAAAGGGAACAAATTGCAAGGAACCTCATTTTGAATTCGTAAGGTCAAATGTGCTTTGCCTGGTGACTGTTTAAAATCTATGGGTTATTGTTGCCTTGGTGAAGGTTTACCCGGGAGTGATTCATTTCGGGATTTGTTTAAAAGTTATTATGGTAGTAATTTGTAGACATGTGCATATGTTTAATTAGTTGCTAAATTAATAAGTGTTTAATTTAGTTTTATATTAAAAACCTCTTGAGGTTTGGTGGTTTTATTCCTGAATTCAGAGCTGCATCTCAAACATACCAATTGAAAATCTAGGTTATGACAGTTGTTCAAGCTTCCCTCTGGGATTTAAACAACTAAGCCTTTACCAACTGCTGCGTCATAACACAATGCAATATACATTTAGCTAAACCACTTCTCAAAAAAATCTGAACGCCTTTTGTTTTGAGTGTAATACAAGCTCCACATCAAAAGAACTATGCATCATCCAAAGAGGTCATGCCTCTTTAACAGTATGGTGAGGTACTGGGGCTAGGACAATCCTTGTGGTCTAACATGAGGCCTATTCACTTGGGTCTTGGTCTGGGAAGGGATCAATTTTAGAAAAAGGCAGAAACAGAAAAACTGATCAAATGCAAGAAAAATTCGCAATGCCACTGTTTAAGAATTCATTTTAAGAAAAAACTCTGTTTCCCCACCCTCACCCCCTGGCCCCACCCCACCAAACCTCTTGTTCTTCTATATGTCAGCTATACAATTTGCAAACCATTTTCTATAAATTTCAAAGTTTCCTTGATGCTTCTGCTATATTTTGAGGAGGCCCAACATCCCAAATCAATCCTAATGAGCTGGCATCAACTGCTGACTCAACTCTCAATTGCCACAATGACACAGCAGAGGCTGGCTTTTTCTTTTGTTTTGGATACCAAGCCAAATGGAACCAAGTGCGCAGCGCTGCCAGAAGATAACGTGCAAAAGATACTAGAGTTTTCCACACACAACTTTTGCTTCAAGTTATTATAAAATATTTATCCACGGATCTGTTGATACTTAACCTGCTTTCAGTCGTCCCTTCTGTGTAACTTGCTCGAATCATGAAAACATTAATATTGGCCAGAGCCATCAGGAGATGTTCTCTGGTGGAGGGCTGGCCATCTGCCCGTCGCCATGCCGACTAAAAAAGAAAACAAGGTCGCTTGTGAATCATTGAGAAGAGGCACCAATAGGAAGAATGATCTTTCTTAGTTCACAAATCCAACAACAGAATTGCTGATATCAAAGAATGTAACTACACCACACTAATGGGGATCTTCATCAGCATCAGTATTCCCTCCAAGAGTTTGCATGCTTCCCTCTCATTCTTCCAACCCATGCAATTCTAACAAGGTTGACAATTTGTTCTGCGGTGGGGAGGCTGGTGCAGTTCTACATTTGACAATGAGAAGCCACATTGGTAGCAAGAGCACACAAAGAAATTAACTGTTCTCTTTTCTGTTTGACTATTGAGAGGTTATCTGTCTGGTAGTGAGACTAAGTAAACTAAACAAACCCATCACAGCTGTTGCAAAATGATGGGCAGCAAGATGTCAATCTCACCACAACCCAATTTGGCAGCTGCATCATAATCGTGAGTCTTTAGTTAGACTGGACTTGAAGAGAGCTGGTAATCAGAAATCTGAAGAGCAATTCCAGGCATTACTAATGAAAGTAAGTCCCAAGAAGTTACTTAGGTATCAGGAGGGAGCTAGAACAACATACAATATATGAACTAGGTGAAGGAGTTGGCTGTGTGAATACTGCTTCCGCTTTTCAATACGAATGATGTCAAGCACATCCTGCGCAAAATTCATTTGCACAATTTAGTTATTACATCAAAAAGATGCAACAGAAATGGCTCTCCGTTACACAGAAAAACGGGGCTACACTCAACTTACCTCCATTTCACCGAATTGCCCCACATTTTGATGTAAGGAAGACAGCTGCACTGTATCAAAGGGAAGGTCCCGTGTGCATGACACAAGGGAGTGGATAGAAGCTGCACACTGCTCTCTACATGTTAAGACATGCAAGGCAAAAGGGCTCTGGATGTGGGGAGCGGTAAAAAAGCAGGACAGAGTCCCTGAATTCCGGTAAAACTGGTCTTTTGAGGCCAACAATCTCGTGTTAGGTCAATTAATTGATCCTACTGGGCCAGGTTTGGGGGGTGGGGGGGATGCAAGAATTTCCTGCAACCCTCCCTTGCAGTACCCACTCCAAAATGGAATAAGGATTCATAGGATCCTGGACATCAAGGCTATTAGGGGTCCCTTTGTGTAACCTCCCTCCACATTCCCCAATCCATTACAACACAAACGCGTGAGTTAATATAATATTTACACATTGAACTCAGAATGAAGCAAATCATAATATACCATGCTTAAGTTAAACGTAATTGCCAACGCCATGGGCATGAATCCCACACCCCGCCCCGATCCCAGCATAAACACCACTGGCCTGTACATTAACCCCCCACCCTGATCCCAAGCATGAACCCTATTGGCCTGTGCATTAACCTCCCCTGCTCCCAACTGCAGTGGCTGTTGAACACTTTCAGTGGTCTGTCAAGTGCACCAACTGCATTATGCCACGATGATCTCAGCTGTATTCCATCACTTGCTGCCCACACTGCCCTGTATTCAGCCATGTGCAGTGTAGACCTCTTACCTCATCTCATTGGATGCCAAGTGTATCATTAATAGGTCCCCTAATGTCACTGAATAGCATACGCAGATATTGTAAATAGTTGTGCAACTGAAGGTCACCTCAATGCTGATGATCTCATCCTTGAATAATCCAATCCATCCTCAGCTCAACAGAACATTACATACACATATTATGGTGCCTCTTAACTGAACACTAAGGTCTTCTAAACCCCACTTGTGGGTGGACGATCTCACAATCTAATCAGCAAAGGACTCTCTTCTCCACTTAAGCATTCACTGTACATCTCAAATATATATGCAATAGGTTAAAAAAATACAATGACAACCTACTTCTTTAAAAGGAACAGAGAAAGTTGAGGGAATGCCAGGTTGCGGCTTCTTTGCCGTGTAGTGCTCCAAGAAGATGTTGTTGCCTTGTAGAATAACATCAGGCATCCCAGTGATTGGTGAGGAGACAGGGGAGACACTGTGCTGGATAGTGTAATGTAATTCACCTCCATAAGAAGTAACCTATAAAAATGAATAGGGGGAGGCATGTAACAACAAGGCATGTAACTTGTTGACAGCATGCTAATATAGCCATGCATTAGGTCATGCATCGAACGGAATTGGTGTAAACAGCATCTTTGGCAACCAAATGTGCCAACAGAACTGAGACAGAACAAACATTATTCTTTCCCTATGATTAGGTAATTAAATTAAGCACTTAGACACTTGCATAATTATCCTCATGCAACAGAAGACTAATTTCATAAGGAAACTATTAAATGACCTCTTGCAGGAGACAGTGCTCCTCATTCTTTGCCCACAGTATAATGTCTCTATACAAGTTCACTGGTCAAATGTTAGCAAAACCAGGCTTTTGCCCTACACAATTTGTCACTTTACATGATCCTGAGTCGATGCATGTGTTCTCTCATCACCCCCCACTCCCCTGGTTTGTGTAAAGTTTTGTTCTGGAACATGCACTTCAATCTTTCTGAAAGGAGGTATCAGCAAAGAGCTCGGGTTGATAGAGTGAGCATAAACAGGAAGTGCCAAATGCAGTTTGAGAGTGACAGAACCAAGCAGCAGGAAATTGAACAGCATCTAAAAAATGACTGGTGACCAGTAAGCACTCTTACATCTTTGACTGTTCCAAATAAAATAACACAGAAACAAAGAGGTGGAAATAAGTATTGAGGCCACTCAGGCCTCGATGCAACAATTCACAAACTGAGGGGAATCACAACTTTTGTTTTGCCTCTATAATGCCGTGGCATCCATTTGAAATGTCAACCCAAATCAGGCGGATCTCCATTTACCTTATCGCCTTTAAACCGATTAGGCAGCACCCAGTAATAGATGTCACGAGGGATGGTATCAAAGTTCGCAAAAACCAGCTCATTCAAGGCATTCATTTGAACTCCTTCAGTGACTCTCTGCGTGTGCGCCATATTTGTCAACATGTAAAGATTCCTTTCCTGCTCATCATAAAGAGCTCGGACCTTGCAAAGAACAAGCAGCACAATTAGATTGTGGAACAATGAGGAACTGTCAGCAAATCTAACAGTCAAATTCATTTCTAACTAGTTCAACTCAAACACTAATAAATCAGTATAGTAATAATAGTCCATGTCCTCCCCCACAACAGCCATTTTTAAGATTTCAGCCAACTTAATATCCATTGCAGTAACTTCCACATCATATTTAAAACTACCTAATATTACAATATTGACATGTTGAAATAGATGGTTATTACTGTGTTACTATGATATAAAGCTTACATCCATATTGTGCCAGTCCTAAAGAACACACTTTTAAACAAAATCCTTCCTTTGTTTATTATACAACTCTGTGCACAGTGAAATGAAACAGTAACACTATCCCACTGAATTGGTTCTCAAATCCAGCATCACATTCCCTTAACAGGAGCATTTTCTATAATATCTTCCAAATCCAGCCAGCTCCAGGTTGTCATTGAAGAATTGGCCAACAAAAACATTCAAGGTTATAAATCACCCCAAATGTCGAAGAATTGCTGAAGAGTTGAAACTTTATTGCAAACTCTCAATACTTGAAATGCCAACAAAATCCATGAAACAGGTGAAGTTCTGCAAAGGTGAAAGTTGTGCCAAATCCGAGCTTTAATCTCCCAAATGGAACACAGAGCATGCACAAATTCCAACATTGGAAGAGTCTTGGTACAAAAATTGCTCATTTAACCTGACTTCCAGTAACAAAATGAGGTTACAGCCCCTGAGCAGAGGATGTTTAGCATGATGAAGGGATATCCAGTTTTTCTCTCCGTAGATCCTCTGCACCTATTCTCTGCCAAGTTGAAAAATGAAACCAGTAAATTGAGATCGTGTTAAAAAATCTAAAAATCAACCACTCCATGGAAAGGTACCCTTACAGATGCTTCCCCACAAGATGCCCAAACGCATTGCTGCTTGCATACTAACCTGGTCTCGGTGCCAAGATGAGCTGGCACACTGTTTGCTGATCCCCATGCAGAAACATTTCAGACAACCATCCACATTGGAGTCATCCAAATTGAAGGACCCCGACGAGCATTCATCACATAGTCTTCCAACAACATTGGCCTGTAAAACAGCCAACATAGTGAGAGCTGTATAATAGGCTGTGTGAAAGCCTGGACACAGCAGGGCCTGATTAGAACCCTCTGACATACCAAGGGTACTGAGATTCAAAAACACAGAACAAAATAAAAGACGTTAATGATAACCACATTCTTCTTGTTACAATAGGATTTTAAAAGAAAATTCCCAACTGTAAGACTCTTTCCTCTAACATTTTTAAATGCCACATCAAACGTCAAAGAAAAAAATTATGAAAAGTACTGGTTTTCATTTTATTTCATTCTCCCAACCATTTGAATGTTGCCTGCTTATTTTAAAGATCTTCAACCCTATACATAATCTTGAATATTCTGCAATTTTTTTTTATCTAACCCATACCTAGAGGTATTGCCGGGGTGGGTTTGGGAAATCCAATGCCACGACAGATTCCAAAATCAGGGTGTTATCACGTATTCTAAAATCTATGAATAATTAACACGGTCATCGCAGTAAAGAGGGCGTAGAGACTGGGATTGTTGTCCTTAGAATAGAGAAGGCTAAGGAGAAATTCTCAAAACTATTGCTTAAAATTATGAAGGGTTTTAATAGAGTAAATAAAGGGAAAATGTTTCCACAAGAAGGGTCGGTAACCAAAGCGCACAGATTTAAGATAATTGACAAGATGAGGAGAAGCTTTTTTTTTCACATAAACAGTTGGCGTGATCTGGAATGTGCTTTTTGAGGGGGTGGTAGAAACAGATTGATTAGTAACTTTACAAAGAAAATTGAATACATACTTAAAAAGAAAAAAATTGCTATGGAGAAGGATCAAGAGAGTGGGAATAATTGGAAAACTCAGCTAAAGAACCAGCAGAGGCATGATGGGCCAAAAGGCCTCCTTTCTGCTGTAGGAACCTACGATCATCCATCTGAGATTTTGGTCTGGACATAATCAGAATAGTTATTTCATACAATTCAAGCAAATCAACAAATTCAATAGAAAAGAGAGAAAAATAATCCATGACAGAGCTCTGGAGCCAATAAAGAGAGAGCAGGCTTGAAGTTGATTATATCGAGTACACTGGTCGACTGGTGGAAGGGGCAATGTTGGGGTTATTACCGTTTGCAATGTTATTAGTTATTAAAAGGACATGGTTAGATGGAATGGGCAGGTTTAACATCAGGAGCTGGTAAATTTCCAGCTGTGAAGCGACCAAAATATATAGAGTTCATTAGTCACTGATCTCTAAACATGGCAGTAAAAGGAGGGGGAGGAGGGAAGGAGGATAGTGCACAGAGGGAGGAATGGTGACAGAGGAATTCACACACGCAGAGTGAGGGAGAATTTGGCGAAAGGATGTGACACATCCAAAAACCAGATTACCATGGATTTTAAAATCATCATTTGAGCGCCAACAAATTGACCATCCAGCAAGTGGAAAGATAAAGAAACTACAAAATAAGTGACTGTGCGTTGGTAAAAATACAATAATATGACTGAACTAAAGATACATAAAATACCGAGTAGCGAAAACAGGCCAATAGACACAGGGAAGTCTCCTTTCTTGTCGATACTATCGCCATGATTGACTCAAGCACGTTTCTCAAAGTAACTACTGATTTTGAACTTTTTACTCATGTCCATGCTCTTTGCATCCACTTCATGGATGTTCTATGCAATACCGCCAGGTCTAGAGAGATATGCTCTGCGTATTCATGTTCGTCATTCTCTGGTCATTAGAACATATACCTACCTTACACGCACAAGATCCATCATATGATTCTGTGGAGTCCGTTCCTCTGCTGTCGCAATTTGAAATGTGTCCCGCTGCACAACAAAACAAATTTCCTTCAAAATTCTGCTCTGGATTGTATCAAAGCGTGTCAAGATTCATGAGAGAAAATTTCCTACATTACAACAGTAACTACACTCAATTGAAACACCTGGCCAGGTTCTCAGCTGTGAAAGGAGCTATATAAATGGAAGCTCTTCCTTTAGAATATGGGACCTGAAGCTGGGGAATCACAAGTTTTTTTTCATTCAGTAACAGTATCGCTACATAAAATATGGGACATTAAAGCGAGTATGTGCACCAGCAGCTCTATTTCACAGTACTATCCTTTCCGACACCAGCCACATCTTCCTCGTTCCCAGATTAATGACCTGGGTGGGACTGGCAAGCATTGAGAGCAATCCTGCTTCTGTAACCTCTAGGAACAGATCCAGAGGGAAACTACCTGGACTCTGCTCACTTTGGATCTCACTTCACCAGAGAGATGGTTTACTCCATCTGTTCAGTTTGATTAAAACCAATGTCCAGAGAGAGGTTGTATTGCTACAAATGTGCGGTTTTATGCGATGGCTGTTTTAAATTGCCTCTTTAAATTTAAGGTAAAGCAGGATATCCTGCAATGGGAGATGGCGCTCAGACTGATTCTGCCCAGAGACAAGCCCTTGTGATCTGTAGCCAAAACCTATTGAAAATCAAGTGAGAGGTTTCACACCTGGAACACAGGCGACACAGAGGGTCACAAAGAATTTACTGCTGTGAGGAGAAGCAGCCTCTATTGTTGTGAAGGACAGGGTGAAGTGCTTTTGTGTTAAGAGCTAAGCAGAATGCTTGCCAAAGTTGATTTTACAAGTTTTACATTTGGAGAGGAAGGGAACAGGACTGACGGGTCTTTTAGAGGTTCAAGGAGCAAAGAGTCAATGAGGTGGGCCTTGTTGGTGAAAGTCTGATCTAGATTACTTTGTCCGAGCGGCTCGATTTCCAAAGGACACCAAGAGGATTTGACCTGGTATGACAGGGAGAAGTAAGCCTGCTGGAAGCTGGGAATGTCTTCAGGCTTAATCTTGTATTGCTATCCAGCTGCCAGAAGTGTGGAGTAAAGTAAAAATGTTGCATGGCATATTTTGTTGGAAATAATTAGTTAACGCAAAAGTACATTTTCTGTAAGTTGGTGTGCTAGTTACCTGTTAAGGTGTGTTTGACCTGTGTTGATTTTAGTCTTAAAAACATGAAATCTTGTCCTTCAATAATTTCCGTTGATTGTTGGGAAATTCATCTCTTTTTAAAACTTACTGGTCTCTATGGGGATTGTAAAAATATCTCATCCCAACAGGCAGCCCACACTTGAATGTGGAAGTTCTCCTGAATTGATGCTGCATTTCCATACTGAGGGAATGCAGTTTATTTGGAGTTCAGCTAATCTGCTCAATTTCAGACACCATCCAATGGGCTAACTTAATTAGCAAGCAGCAATGAAATAAAAACAGAAGGTGCAGGAAAATCTCAGCAGGTCTGGCAACATCTGTGGAGAGAGAAACAGAGTTAACGTTTCGAGTCCAATATGAACATGTTCATCGGATGAAAATTCATATCGGGCTCGAAACATTTACTCTGTTTCTCCCACCACAGATGCTGCCAGGCCTGCTGAGTTTTTCTAGCACTTTCTGTTTTTATTTCAGATTTCCAGCATCCATAGTTTTTTTGCTTTTAAACAGCAGTGGAATTTGGTTGTAGATTGAGTTCTGAGATCCTGCGAACTGTTTTTTAACAACAACTGGGGGATTTGATGTGACCCTAAATGATAAAATTTAGCGCAAAACACCAGTTATCGGGACACTTGTGTGAAAAGCGGCCGGCTTTCTGGAGCTTACCATGTGGTCTACATTTTCCACCTGGAGTCATTGGGTTTCCTTCATAACCAGTGGCACATCTACAAGAAGAAAAAAACAAGCACAAGTTAAGCAACATCTCTTCGACCAGACCAGAGAATTGCATTGTTGTGGAGATAAACCTACATTTCACATCGACGTCCAGTATAGCCAACACTACAAGCATCACAGGTGGGACGCCCATCTGTATCCAGGAAGCAGGTATCTGAAAATCTGGAGAGAGAACACATGTCAGTGTGGTTCCTGCAAATGGCAATCACTCCCTAAATTTATCCTGGATTTTGCTATTTTTAAAGGCACTTCATTCTTAAATTAACCTCCACCCTGAAGCATTTTCTGCAAAAACAATTATACAGAGCGTCAGCTGTAGATCATACAGGGTACACCAGTTCATAAGAACATATCAAATGTCCTACATATAGACTCTTCAACTCAAGAGGGGGAGTGGAGAGGGAATGGAGAGTGGAGAGGGAGTGGAGAGGAAGGGAGTGCCGAGGGTGAGAGCGTGGAGAGGGAGGAAGCATAGAGGGAGAGTGGAGAGGGAGGGAGCATTGAGGGAGAGTGGAAAGGGAGAGGGCAGAGAGGAAGGGAAAGTAGAGAGTAGAGGGGGCGGGAGTGCCAAGGGAGAGTGGAGAGAGAGGGAGCAGCAAGGAAGGGAACATGGAGAGTAGAGAGGGCGGGAGAGTGAAGTAGAGTGGAGAGAGAGGGACCATGAGATGGAGGGAGCGCAAAAGGAGTGTGGAGAGGGAGTGCAGTACTCACAGGTCAGGAGTTAAGGTGAAGCTTCTCCATTCTATCAAACTATGTTCTCTAACTCCTACACTGAAACCCTTTACTGCACACTGGTGGGAATTTTTCCATTCAGTGCATCAATCTAATGTCAGCCCTGGGTCACACTGCCGATTTATCATAGGTCTGGTGTTGTTAGTCTACACTCATTAGAAAACACATTCATAGGTCACTCATTGAGCCAAAAGAGAGCAGAAATTTTTGGTCCATCTGTTTGGGCGGGATTCAAACCAAGGGGCCCAGAGAACAACAACGATCTGCAATTATATAGCACCCTTAATAAAGTACAACAGGCCAAGGCATTTCAAATAAAGTTAGCAAACAAAATTTGACACTGAGCTACAAATGGAAATATTAGATCAGGTGATTAAAAGCTCAAAGTGGTAGGTTTTCAGGAGTGCCTTAAAGGAAGAGAGAGAGGTACAGGGGTTTAGGAAGGGAATTCAGAGCATAGGATCTTGGCAACTGAAGCATGGCCACCAAGGGGGGAACGGTTAAAATTGGGGATGCTTAAGAGGTCAGAATTTGAGGAGCACAGACACCTTGGAGGAAACCAGCAAACCACTGTAGTAATTTGCCAAGCATATGATGAACCAATCCTATGGAAGTCCATGGTCGCCATCGCACTCTCAGGGTATGGTACCTGAAGAAGGAGGAGGAGGAAGGGAGTCAAGGGTTATGGGAGGCAGACAGGAAGGTAGAGTTGAGACCATAACCAGATCAGCCATGACCTTAATGAATGTTGAACCAGGCTCAAAGGGCTGAATGGCCTACTCCTGCTCCTGAGTCCTATATTCCTATGTACCTATGTTCAATCTTTGGAAAACAGGTTATCAGTTTCTCCATTTCCTATAATTATTCACAAAGTGAAGGCATAGTGAGGAAATGCATGGAGTGAGCGGGAAGGCACACAGTTCCGTCTGGCCTTTGTTATGAGGCTGCAGGGCTCATCCTGAATATAGTGAAGGTGCAATAAGTCTCAAACTCCCAGGCTGGGATAGTCAACCTGACTGGTAACAGCTGTCCCTTTGAGACAACAACATGTGAGAGTGGATTTCAAAGGTGGTCAGGAACATGTTCAGGTTGAACAGCACGCCAATAATCAGAAATTAAATTCACACATAGGGGCTACTGAAATCCTCTTCAGGGCAGGGTTGAGGGGGAAATTGGTAAAGGGCAACTGATAAGTAAACAGAAGATGTGTGAACAATAGATTGCCCATTAATATGGAAACAAAACAAAAATCATTCCCAAGTCTACACCAAACCACAAATCTGACACACACAGCTCGGCCTTGTCAGGTTCACAAATATTTGTTCCAGTAATGCTGTTTTTCCAGAGTTTTTCAGCTGTGGGACACTGACCTCCTGTGGGATTCAATAAATGGGCATGGACACGGCATGCAGTCGTTGGCAGTTCCTCGAGTGGGATTGCCAAAAAATCCAGCCTTGCACTTGTCACAGTGTGGGCCTTCCGTGTTGTGTTGGCAGCTCTGTGAGGTATGAAGAAACATATTAACTGATAAAAGCCATTCAAAACCTTTAGCAAAGTTTGCACAAGGAAACAGAATTTACTTGGGAACTTCGTCTTTATTCAATGCCTCAAGAAAACACCTGCACCTCAAATCCAAAACAGGCAGATCGTGAGATTACATATGCAACAGGAACTGCGTGTGAAGCCCAACTCTCAGTCACCTGGATCACAACTGGATCCAAATCCACCCTTCTTCAGAGGGTCTTGGCAGTTTTTTGATGAAGGGTCTCCACACACAACATTAATCTGCCTTTTCTCTTTTTAGATACTGACTGAGCTGCTGCATATATTGAGTATTGCTGAAAAAAAGAAGCTTTTTGTCTTGCACTTATCAGGACAGATTCAAGAATGCCAAATTTCGAAGGGAGCAACAATTTATACTGCACAAGAGAAAAGATGCCAAGTAAGTGAGCCACATGTAACGTGGCATATGAATTTCAATGCCGGAGCAATGCCAGGTATGTAAGCCACATGCTCCAACAGCTGGCGGATCGTATAAAACAGCACAGCGCTTCAGCTGTTTATAATAGGCAGAACACAGACCACACTCAACTAGCCCATGCTTGCAAAACTCAGAACATAATGACTAACATTGGACATGATTCTGCGATTGGACAGCAATTGCCAAGCAATCCTGAGTATGCTAAGAATTACACTCAACCAATTTGCGATCATCAACTGGGCTCAAAACGTGGCTCACGTACGCTTGCTAGGAGCTACATATATTCATACACAAGGATCTGTCTTATGCAGGCAGGAGGAACATGCCCAGGCATTGTGCCTTTTTTGAATTAAACAAAAGCCTGGGAAACAATAGTTGCCTGGTGCATTCTTCATGGCATTGCCTCAAACAGTCTGAATCAACATGCTATCCTTTTCTGATGCAGCATAAATTGTTGCTCCCTTTCAAATTTGGCATGTGTAAATCTGTCCTGATGGGTGCAAGATGAAAAGCTTCAACAGCATGTCTCTTTTTTTCAGCAATACTCAAGTTCTGTCCTACCAAGCACTAATTGCTGTATACTTTCAGACGTTTCTGATTTTGCTGTATGTTAGCACGGGTGTGATAACTGGTACAATTAGCACACTCCTCCAGAGGCAGTGAAGTTGGATAGTGTGAGGAAAGGAAAGAAAGTTCACTAGTGCAGATGGGATGTTCTTTTAAACAAATTTCTGGGGCAGAAGGAAGTATTTTCTTCTGAATTGGGCTGGCCTGTAACCGATCAAAGATCTCCAACGTGGGCGCATTCCATTCCCCAAGCACCAACCCACTTAACTTTTTCAACAGTTTTACATAATTGGCTTGTTTGATAAATTACTTCAAAGGGCAGTTAAGAGTCAATCACATTAGCCTGGGACTAGAGTCACATATAGACCAGACCAGGAAAGGAGGTCAAGTTTCCTTCCCCAAAGGGTAATAGTGAACTAGTTGGGCTTTTACGCCAATCGAACAAGTTCACAGCCACTTTTACTGGCACTGTTTTCTTATTGGCTGGGTTTTTAAAACCTGATTTGAAATTCTCAAGGTGCCAGGGTTATTATTTATGGCCTCTGGACTACAAATCCAGTAACATAATAACTATGCTCGTGTATCTAAGCTGCAATGCACCAAGTCACTGTGGCTTCTTTGGCAGCACCTCCGAAACCCACACCTTCCATGTTGAACAAGAACATCAGGCACATTGGGAACACCATCGCCTCAAAGTTACTCCCAAAATCACGCACCATCCTGGCTTAGCAATGCACAATCATTCATTCACTGTTACTGCATCTCCATATCGAACTCACTAATTAGCTCATCATGGGAGCATCTTCCCTACAAGGACTTGTGTCATTCAGGGCAGTGGCAACTAGAAATGGGTAATAAATGCCAGCCTTGTCAGTGACGCCTCTATTTCAAGAATTAAGAAAAAGGCCTTGATTAGCCCAAAAGTTCAGACAAAAATGTAGTTCCATTCACAAATCAAGAAATCAAAAAATACACTAATCTACCATGTATAAATTGTTAGAATCATATCCCTCAAGACTGAATTATTCTTTTACAAAATGGAAGGAGATGGCATGATCTGGCCATTTGGATGTTAACCTGGGATTTTTTTTTTAAAAAGGTCATAAGTTCACCTTGGAACCGACAGCAAGCAGGCCTCTTCCGAGAAATCACCTGACCTTTATGGTACTTGAGGAAGATCTGGCTGTTTGTTTTAAACTGCAATCACTTTAATTGATGACGAAAAAAAAAGCTGAAAAGGAAGGTTGGTAACTTGCTGGAAATCACATGGGTAAGAGGAAAAAAAACTTAAGCTGCGAACCTGCTTGTTTTGAAGGCTGTCTTGTTGTGGATCAAGCTGAGGAAGGAAGGCTGCCCTAGCTGGTTCTCTCTCTATCATGCCAAAAGCTGTGTGGGGCTATCCATGTGTAGCTAGAGAACCCTCATCTGAGTGTAACCTGTCTGCATTTGGACCTGCAAAGCTGAGACCAGTGGGTGAGAACTTCCACACATCCACAGGATTGGCCCATCTTCACACGCGGGAACTCCAGGTCAACAGCATTGAGACCCCGCAGACGTTATCCTTTATTTTATAACACCCATCCTGCAGAGCCCATCTCTGCAGAGAGACTGTTTGTCCTTTGTTTGTCTGTGTCTGTGTGTGTGTGTCTGTCTGTGTGCTGCAGGAATTCTTTAGGAAGAGGTAGTTATACTTTCCGATTACAATAGTGTGTTAACCAGTACTCGCAATTTGTTAAAAGAACAGCACAAAGAACATAGACTCTAAACTAAACTGCTTAACTCAAATTTCGTCCTACATCCATTTGACTTACACCCCCAGTAACTTAGGTCAGGGAATTATCAGATTAACTACTTGGTCTGAGTACTGTTTCAACAATTTGTATAAGGGCTGAGATTTATTGGGCCTTCCGCTTACTTCCAGCAAGATTGTTCCTTCAAATCTCCTCCAACTGCCATCGCTGCAGATTCCCCATTCAACACGGGCATCACTAACGTTTTAAGCATTGTCACCTTGGGTCAGAACTCTCCTGATTCTCATCTTTTTTAACTCTGGAGTCTTGCATCTAAAACTCACTCTCTCTCTCCTGAGCTTGACTACCCCAGGAGCCCAACTTACTGTCAGTAAATTCCTTCAGTTGACAAGAGTTTTAAACTCTTTTAGCCAGTACACTGAATTTCAACTGAATTCTACTAGAAAGAGATGGCCCCTATAGCAAGCTTGTTCTAAAAACTAAATCCTAAAACTGTTTGAACAGAGAGCCACACGTAGGAACCTACTTACCCCTATAATTAACTTCTTGTTGACCCTTTGCTATTGCTGTTGACCTCCCAGGCAAGCTGGTCACATGATCAATTACTGGAAGTAAGCTGCTTTACCAGAAATCATCTCCCAGAGAAACCTAGTTCTTAAAGGGACCGTCACTCCAACATAAAATACACATTTTTTCCCCAAAAGTACATGGGCCATCACACATCCATGACAAAAAGTAGATGACTGAATAATCTCTGAATAGCTAAATTTCTTTCCCTGACATTTCCTTGTTCCCAATTACAACATGATGTTTGTTAAGAGATAGTGTGCACCAGTACTAGCCACCAGAGTTCTCTTAAGGAGTCTGAATTTTCTTGCTGCAGTGTTTGAAATCCTTACCAGACAATATCCTGTGACTTTGTCACAGCTGCTGGCATGGCCATTGCAGCTGCAGCCATCACAAATACCCAGATACGGCCCGGTCGAAACACGTTTAAATCCTTGGGCACAGATCTCACATGACAGACCGCTGTAACTTACAGGGCACCTGGAAGAGAGAGAAATTTTTACCTTGTATGTATCTGCTCTAAATTAGCGACACTTTGAACTTAGATTCCTGTCCCCATAAACATGCTAGGTTGTTCCTTTCATATAGTGTTACACGGTAATCAACACAACAGGTGGAATTTCCTGGGAAGTATTGGTGTTAACTAGGGTGTAAGCAGGGTGGCCAACCACCCCTTATTTTACGGAATCATCCTGTATCTGAGCACACGTCCCACGTCCCCGGCTTCATGGTGCCAGGGTGCTGTTTGCCCTGTAATTCACACCATTAAACTTCATGCTCGTGGAGTACTTGCTCTCATCCTGTTTGCTTGACCACCTCCCCAGACCCCCTACCGGGCAGGCTGTCCCTTCATTTCCTCCGCAAGAGTTGGCCATCCAAATCTTCTAAGAGGAGATTTGCCGAACTGACTTGCACCCATTCTACACTTTGCCGCTACAGGCAAATTTCCTTAACATCTGCACCATTCCCAAGTTGCATATGGCACGCCCCACTTTGCTCATGAGTATAGTTCCACTCCTTCACAAAAAAGAGCGCAGAGCACTAATTTTCTGCACTTATGCCAATGCTGAATGAGCGTAAATTTACCACAAAGAATTTAAATGCTTTGGAACCCAAAGTCACTGTCTTCGATATTTTCTGCTGATGATTTTTTTTTAAGTCTCAGGAAATTTCAGTGTAAGTTGCCATTGAGCAAAAATCAGTGTAGAAATGGTTGCAATTTTCAGTGTAAGCTGGATAAAGGAAATTTCAGCCATAATGAGATTTCTCAGAGACCAATAAAATAGCACCAGGTGGGGAGGAACTCTGCCTGGTACCTGCACTGCTCAACAAGCTGTGGTTTTCCCAGAGTTGTGAATTCCACACTGGTGGTATCCATGACGATGTCGCTAAGACCAACGCTGGCCATCTTGTTGTCGTACTTTGTTCGGATCATAATTTTGTCCAGGTTAACCAATGTCATCATAAGATCTTCACGGGTCACAGGGGTACCTGACTCATGCTGCCAGTTATCCTATTAAAAAAACATGAAACATTTAAAGCAATATACAAGAGTTATCATGCCTGCTTCAACCGTTGGACATTAAATATTGAATTTTGACTCATAGCTTTAAAAAAATGCATATCTTTGAGGATAGTAAAGACAGTAAATGTCCAGAAGTCCACTTGGGCTGCACGACAGATGCCAAGATTTACCAGAGACATGGTTAAATAAGATCTTGGTTCATAAACCAGTTTCAGAACAACTTTAAGGTCATCACTTGCCAAGGCAGTTAGGTACCAAACGCCACAAAATGTTACAACCCATAATTCACATTCCCAAAGATGGAGCACCATATGATATTCAATAACTTACAGCCATGTGATAGGGTCTATATCCCACAACCCTCTGAATTACAGCCATGTCATTGGTCAGCTACTGAGAAAGCACTTACAAGTCTCTTAACTGATGATCACATACGTTGCAGGATGTGCAAACTCTAGAAATGCCCAGATTACATGAGTTAACATATTAACAACACTCAAAAGAATGGGCATGACCAGTTTCGTCCAAAAGTCACCCATGCATACTAATCAGGGAAACAACATTGGGCTGCGCATCAGGGTCAAAACATAAAACAGCCATGGAAATTTTTATTTCTTTTAAGTGGCTGTAAGTAAAATAGAATTTGTTAAACGTACGGAACTAGGATTTGTTGTTTTATTTACACTGTAGTTTTCATCCCAGGTTCTGTGAACATGATATAGCAACGGTATTCCAATAATAGTAGTAATAATAATAGTAATTGAATTGCTCCTCAAGCAAAAATACATCTTTGAGCTTCAGCAGAGACATGCTCCCACCAAAATTCAACTAGTTAATGAGCTTTTAAGTTAAATACTTTTAAATTAAATTAGAAAATGAAATATAAAAAGACGACAGTCACGAAGAACTCTATACAGCCTCTTGTTATTGATTTATTCAAATTGTGTATAAATGCCCTGAATGATTGGGGAAACAAGAGCTCGAATGAATTTAAAAAGCTGCACTTTTGTAGAAAACAAGGCTTCAAAGCTTCAATTTGTTTGGGACCAAAACTACTCAAAGCAGAGACCAGACCAGAGAAATCAGAACTAGAACAAGGGCTTCCTAGTTTCATTCGTCAAGCCCAAACGCTAGAAAATCAAAGCCTCAAGGCCTTAAGACTTCAAAGAAAATCTTGGTGCTGGTGATTATGTGTTCATTTTAATCAAAGGCACCCACTGTGACAGAAACAAGGGATCTCAACTGCTTCCACAACAATTAAAAACAAGAGTTGAAATCCAATAAAATTCTGTTGGTTCTAACATAAGACATTGGATAACTGCAGCTGGTTTTCCAGTCTGCCCCAGAACACCCAAATTTCATGTGCTGGGTCATCAGAATGGCCTGTCAGGGCCCTGATGCAGCTCCACCCCTGACAAGCCTTGCATCAGGAAACGAGCATCTACAGATGAGGAAGATGAGAATTTTAAGTAAAATTGATTGGAATTGGAAATTCCCTTCTTACCTCAGTGAACAGGATTTCCTTCTGATTAATGACACCAGGCTGGGTAGGGGTCCTCATTTTATAAATTAGTTTTCTTCCATTTCCTATTATGATCACATCTGCCTTTTCCTCAGGCTCTGCTTGCCCCCTTGCCACACTGTAGCGAACCTTGTAGCGCAGGAACCCACCGTATGAATCGACCTGCGCAAAAGACAAGTCACATTTTCAAAACAGGTGTCATTTTGGTATCCTGAACTTTAAACATGTATGAGTTGCAATAAAAAGCACTCTCTGACCTGGAAACTAACATATCCAACTATCAAGATTCAGCTCAGTTTAAGTGGATGACTATGTTAGTACACATATTTTCAACTAACTGAAACACATGTTGAATCCTTCGCCATCCAGCTCATGTAAATACCATTAAGTCAAAGATTTCTTGCCCACATTAGGCATTTTATTATACTTGCAACCCAACAGTTACATCATTTATTGATTAAAATACAATTTGTATATTTCGACATTTAGTACTGCAGAAATCACAAAGTGGGTGACAAGCCAGGCACATATCAGACATCGTGTGCATAAGGTCACATTCAGCTCATAACAAGAAAAGGTTTGTGTACAGGAGCGTTCCTTACTACATTAAGAGAAATATCTGGTGCAACCCAGAATTCCAAATAATGACTGTACCAATGGTGGATAATGAAATGTTCTTCTTCATCCTGTTAATTCTCGCATTATGCCAAATTACTGGAGAAAACTGCAAGTACAAAACCCAATGGCCTAGTGTTAAGGCCAGCTTAGATCCCATCACCACCAAAATAATGGTCAGCTTGAATTGCCTGATCAAGATAATAAAAAGATTTTACTGCCTTACGTGCAGTGATGAGATAAATCTTATTACTGTTGGCCTGTAAAGTGGCCACAGCACAAGCAGAAAGGCCAAAACACTACTTAGCGATGGATTTGACTGACTGCATTGCTAAATCAGATTAATGGCTAGCTCCTTTGCCAAATGCCTTTTATACTAATCTATACGGAAGAAAAAAAATCGTCTTTCTCAGCAAGCAGCATGTGATGGCAAATAAAATCTAACAGTTATTCGGGGATAATTGAGGCTTTTCGTTTTACTAAAAAGTCAAGCATGCGATCTGTGACTATAGGTCCAAGCATCAAAGTAAGATATTGCCACTGGATCAGGGGTCTACGTCACTATACCTACAAGATGAAATGAGAGCAAACAGAAGGACCTTTAAAAAGGATAAATTTTAGGTCACAAGAAACCAAAATTACGCCAGTATGAAATTTATGCAAAATAAAATGCTAATGCCAGGTATTAACCTTCTAATGCTTACAAACTTGGATCTCCTTTATAAATTTCCCACTGAACAATGGTTGTTGCAAGGCTCATTGAATTAGCCACGAGAACATTTGTCAACAAGACAATAATAAAGGAAAACTGAAATATCACACTGCAATACGTCACAGCCCTGATTCTGTCACAAACGCCTTCAAGTTTTTGATGCCTTTCTAAATGTCGTCGAATATAGCAAGGAGTTTATTTTAGTTAGGCTGTCCCCTTTAACAGTCAAATCAAATTAAATGAATAGACCAAAATTCTCATAAATCATTTGGACCGAGGTATAAACAGATGAGGAAAAAGAATGAAGCAAGCACAGAAGGCCTCTTATATCTAGGGAAGAATCATTGCCCGTGTCAGGGATTTTCTTTGAAATGTACACAGTTGCGTCTGGGAGGCATTAAAGGTGCAACAATCAAAGGTGAGATGAGATTAGGACTAGAATATAAAAATGATCTTGATTCGTGATGTGATAGTTAAAAAACAGAACTCACTGTCTCTTTCAAAGGAATGACCCACAAGGCAATACTTATCAGAATAATTTCTTTCCCTGTGAATTCAACACTTATAATATCTCCTGCTGCCAATCTTTGTACAAGTTTAGGATTATCGCAAACTGTGCCACATTGAGTAAAAGCTCCAAGAGGTAGAGAAATATCAGTCACAAGGAATAGTAGGAAGTGCTAGTTCAGGACAAAACAGAGCTGAGAAAAACAAATCACAGAATGGTCAATGCTGGATAATTCGTAAGTTTGAAACAGTCACAAGACAGACATCTGAAGGGCTGCCTTACACCAAAACAAATAAATAAAGGTGTCAACGAACAGGCATTATTGTGTTCTCTCCTCTTTAACCATTGAATAATTTTCTCCCTTGCCCTTTTAACTTCCCTGCCTCCATAGGCCACCTGACAAGTGTTCCACTGCAATAATAAAGGCATGGTTATTCCGACATTCACTATGCAGGCATAGCGAAACCATTAAAATTATAGAGGCTCTCAGTTTTCCTAGAAATCGATCACTCCTGCTATGAATAGCACTCTTTTGCTTCCTTTCTTGGAAGGGAAAGATAAATGCCATTAGTTACCATCACAGTTCATTCATGCATTAGGCATGGAGGGCAGGGGGTGATCACAAGCGAGAGTACACAGGCTTGCCAAGATGGCTGCTGTATGGCTCACATGCTTAAAGGAACAGCGCATCTGACCCATTTGACAACATTGCACTAATATACTTCCAAAGATGTACAGATAAGAAATTAGATAGCTGGATAATCTGCAATATCAGCAAGACAAAGCCCTTCTTTATTCTTACTCACGAGCTATGACTACAGTTTGTGCCAAGTAATAATAGCTCGAAGTGTGCATTTCATAAATCTTCACTCATAATTAAAAGCAGGACTATGATCCTGGCCAGTTTTAGTCTGAACCTCCAGTGAGGGGCAAACAGGGTGGCAAAACTCGCGAGATTAACCAACAGCTAAAGATCTCAAAAACTTCAAATGCACCTTATTTCCCAGAAACTGCCTTGGGAGAGTCCAGAATGAATCATGGCTGAGGAACCGTCTCGAGAGGTCGACCATCTGGAATTCTCCTGAGTCAAGATCCACAATCATCTGAGAGGTCGAAAGGGGAGGTGTCACTGGCTGAGCTGGTACTGTCACGTTCACACCTAGGAGAGGAAAGACAATTGTACCTCAGAATAAGGTCGAAAGCTGATTAGTTTAACGATATCCTCAACCAAGGCTGATTGTGGCTGAGCTGGACAGGACAATTCTCTGAGGATAAACAACAGACTGGAGTTCAACAACAACTTACATTTATATGGTACCTTTAACGTAATTAAACTTCCCAAGGTGCTTCGCAGAAGCATTATAAAACACCGAGCCCATTTTCTCAGCCCCAAAAGTCATGTTTCTGCATATACTCGGAGTATAGGTCAACACCCGTCACCCACTGCCTCCCTTTCCAGCTATGACATGCTATACTCGCATTAGTAGTCAGCCTCAATTTTTCACCCCACAATTGGATTTTTTACTTACCGGTACCTTATAGCTGGGTGCAAGGAACCAAGCAGACAATACTGGTGGTGTTGCATAGATGTGTGGGAGACACAGCCACACAGAGCAGGCCCAACCTAGGGAATGACAAAGAGGGGGACCAGCCACACACCCATGCCAGTGGTTCACTTTTAATACTCGGCGTTTAAATCAAGCCCATTCTTGGAGAGATTATTTGAGGCTTCAAGATCAACTCATACACTGACATCTATGGTTACAAAATTCATCTTGTATTTCTTTAGGGAGCTCCCAGATTCCTGTGCCAACTAGTAGTTAGTCACCAACTCTGCAACGTTTTCTCAATTACTCTCTACTTCTGTTTAAAGTCTCATTGTGCCAACAAAACCATTGAGTCATGAGTTTGGATGAAAATTCTATTTCTAACATTGCTGCTTCAGTTATCAGGCAAAGTAAGAGAGTGACGTTAAGATGTGTCTGCACCCCCTCCTAAGACAAACCAGCTGAGTGCAAACTCTGCTTGCAGGCAATCACTGCTACAGAGTGAAGCAGTTCCAAAAGTGCAATAAGACAACTTGCAGTCGTAATGTGGTATCAACTGCTGTGGTTTCTGGCCTTCTAGTCACATTCATAAAGTTGTATCATAATAATGAGTGACGTATCCTTTTTCCATTCTAGCCCTTTTGAGAAACATAGCTAACATGGACAGAAAGATGACCAAAGAAATCTCTCAAAAAAGTCTTCAAAGCACAAATGAAGATAGGGTTTCAAAAAGCTGCTTGCAAAGGAGCAGGCAATATTTAGAATTGTTTACCCATAAAGTTGTCTTCCTCAGTGAAACGCAGATGTATCTGGTTTCTATAGCGGCTTGTAGATTCACACTTTCTGGTAACACCAAAGCAGAAACAGGGAACACATTGCAGACTGCCCTCCACATTGAAGTGACCTTCAGAGCAGATTCCTGAAAAGCAAAACAGTGTGTTAGATTAATGGCAACTACTGGAGAGGAACAGGAAAGGAGGTAATGAAACTAAAATCCCAACTTTGTTTCACCTGTGTTTTTCTCAGACTATCAGCTGATATTTATACAACTGGATGGATTTCAGCATGGATTTGTTAAAGGAAGGTCTTGCCTCACAAATTTGTTTGAATTATTTGAGGAAGTGACAAGAAGGGTTGATGAAGGTAGTGCAGTGGTTGTTGTGTACATGGATTTTAGCAAGGCATTTGACAAGGTCCCACATTGCAAATTGGTCAGGAAAGTAAAAGCCGATGGGATTCAGGGTAATGTGGCAAACTGGATAAAAGGTTGGCTTTGTAACAGGAAACAAAGGGTAATGGTTCATGGATGCCTTTGCGAATGGAAAATTGTCTCAAGTGGTGTTCCACAGGGTTCGGTGTTGGGACCCTTGCTGTTTGTGTTATATATTAACGATTTGGACGTGAACGTGGGGGGCACGATTGGGAAATTTGCAGATGACACAAAGATTGGCCGAGTAGTGGATAGTGTGGAGGATAGCCATAATCCCCAAAATGATATAGATGGATTAGTGGAGTGGGCGGTAAAGTGGCAGATGGATTTTAACATAGAGAAGTGTGAGGTCATACATTTAGGGAGGTCAAACAGTTATAGGGATTTCACAATAAATGGGAATATACTAAGAGGGGTAGATGAAGTGAGAGATCTTGGCTTACAAGTACACAGGTCCCTGAAGGCAGCAGTTCAAGCAGACAAGATTGTAAAGAAGGCATATGGAATGCTCTCCTTCATTGGCAGATGTATAGAATATAAAAGTAAGGATATAATGTTGGAATTGTATAAAACACTGGTGAGGCCACAACTGGAGTACTGTGTGCAGTTCTGGTCACCACATTACAGGAAGGATGTAATAGCTCTGGAGAGAGTGCAGAGGAGGTTTACAAGAATATTGCCAGGGTTAGAAAAGTGTAGTTACGAGGAGAGATTGGATAGGTTGGGGTTAATTTCCTTAGAACAAAGAAGGCTGAGAGGTGACTTGATTGAGGTGTACAAAATTATGAGGGGAATAGATAGAGTGGACAGGATAAAATTGTTTCCCTTGGTGGAGAATTCTAGAACCAGGGGACATAAATTCAAGATAAGTGGCAGAAGGTGTAGGGGGGACATGAGGAAGAACTTTTTTACGCATAGGGTAGTGGGTGTCTGGAATTTGCTGCCCAAGTTAGTGGTAGAGGCAGAAACTCTAAACTCTTTTAAAAAGTACCTGGATCTGCACCTTAAGTGCTGTAAGCTGCAGGGCTATGGGCTAGGTGCAGGGAGGTGGGATTAGAAAGGGCACCTGGGTGTCCTCGGGCTGCCATGGACAAGATGGGCCGAATGGCCTCCTTCTGTGCTGTAACTTTTCTATGGTTCTATGGATCTCAATGGCTAGATACCATCATTCTGAAACAATTGCATTTGTCCATCCTTGCTTGTTTGAAAGCAATTTACTTGTAGGATTTTCAGTTATTTCAGATATTTTCCATTCACCTTTTTTTAATTGTCTCTCCCTTGGCCCCTCCCCATCTGCCCACACTCCCAACTCAGACCATTCAAGAATTCAACCCATTTTACCATGTCCGGCTAGAGAAGTCATGAATAGACTGCTGAAAAAGTAAGGAACGCAGTGCCGATTAATCAGGTTGAGATTGTAAATTCACCATAAACCACTTCTAGACTGCCAACCTGTCAATTCAATTCCTTCATAACAAAATATTGAAATTATAGTTTTGGAAATTAAAACAAAAACAGAAATATGAGACTGAGCCACATAAAGTGATATTAGGACAGATGACCAACAGCTTGGTCAAAGAGGCAAGTTCTAAGAAGTGCCTTAAAGGAGGAAAGCAGATAGAAATAAACTTCTTCAACCAAACAGTGGTGACAACGTGGAACTTGTGACTACTGGGAGTGGAAGCAAATAGTGTAGATGCATTTAAGGGAGGCTAGACTAGAGGGTTACAATGATAGATTTAGATGAGGAAAGATGTGAGGAGGCTCGAATGGAGCACAGACTAGTTGGGCTGAATAGCCTATTTCTGTGCCTTATATCCTATGTAATCCTGCAGAGCAGTTGCAGAATCAGTCAAAGGAAGATGTCACAAAATCAATTGTACAAATTTTATTTTAATGTTCTTTCTTCATCCCCTGAAAGGACTGACTCTTTGCTGGATCACAATTCCATTTCTGCCAGTCAGCTTCCAGTGCCAGGCATGCTGGTGCCAAGCATCTGCTGACTGCACAACTATGTGGGGCATCACACCTGTGTTCCAGCCTCCTCTCGCTCTGACAAGGGTGGACTGGTGCCAAACCAGCGGATCAATCTTCCCGTCCCTGTCCCAATGGTTCAAACACGAATTGAAGAGTTCTTGCCGCCACCTGAGAAAAGCTCGCTCCACACGGAGCAGGCAATGATCTCCAGCCTCGCAGGTTCTGCATGACTTAGCTCCTCTCAAAGCACACTTGCTGCGCCTTGTGGGAGCATTTCAATAATTTAAGCAAAAGGGTGGACAGTGTTAATGGTCAGGTAGGGATGCAGCAGGGTGCAACTGACAACATGTAATGTGAGTTCAAAGCTGAAAAATAGCTGGGCAATGAATGGCATTTGGCCCTCAGAATATTTGGAGTGGAGAATAATTCTATTGGTGACAACAACTGATTAACTATTGATCCCCACGCCCAGTATAAGGCTTATCTGGTTGTTCCCTGCCTTACCCACTCTTTTCACCATCCACCCCACATGGGAAGTTCCCGGCTGCACAGGGTCAACCAAGTTCATTGCAAGGGAAACATCAGATGGATTACTCTTCTGGTTTGGTCAAGAGATATCTATCATTCCTTAGCATCTGCAAAAAGCCAGGGAGCAAATTTGTACCACTGATCCTTAAATATTAAAACCAACAGGACCAAAGGTTTGCCTACAAACTGAAAGGTGGATTTCTGGAGTATAATAGAAGTCCATCCCTGTGTCAATGGCCTCCATTGTCAATTCAAACTCCTGACCAGCCACAGAGTTTGGAATTAATGCTTACAATGATGAATCAAGGATGTTCTATATTATTAACTAATACTTTCTGTTGAGCTTAGTGTGAAGGGTTACCTGGATTGGATTGCAAAATCAGCAGCGCATCAGGGATTGCGAAGATCATTCCTTTGGCGTTGATGGCCTCACAGGTGTACGCTCCTTGATCTGACTCCTTGACATCCCTAATGATCAGTGTGCCCTGGCCATTCTGGCTAGTCATGCTAACTCTGCAGAAAAAATAAATCAATGAGAATCAGTCGCAGTTGTCTTTTTGGCATAAAGCTGTGCTAGAACAACACGCTACACTAGTGTGTGTCCAGAGACTCACCGCAAACTCAAATTGCGCTAGCCCACATTCCAAAACAATAAGTAAGTTTCCTTAACTTGACAGGAAGGCTGCTGTAAGCACATGCAAACTGCATATGCTAAGTAATGCAACATAGATCCCATATAATTTCATTTATAGTCAGGAAACATGGACAGTGTATTTTGCCGTTTCAACACCCTATCATTATTAGCCGCTCTTTTCCCTTGTTCTGGACCTGAAATTTCCCTTATAGCCCATCAGTAGGGGAGGGTGGGGAGGGTGCAGCAGAGGCAAGGGGAAAGTTGAAGAGAAAGCAGGGGAAAGAGAGGAGAGGGTGAGAGAGAAAGAAATAGAGAAAGAAAAAGAAATAGACCCGTTTACCTTCATGCAGCAACACACAAAACATCTGTTTGACATAATCATTTTTCTTGTGCTACAGTCTCCTCAGTCCAAGGAATAACGCTTGGATATACACATTAAAAATTATGAGGGTATAACATGTTAGAGAATGCCATGAGTCTGAATACAGTGCCCTGTAGCTTTTAGTGAGGAATATTCAGGACTATTGTAAAGACCCCACAAATACACTACCTCTAATTACAGTAATAAGCTAATGATTTGGAAAATTCAAAGGAAGAATGGTTGTAATTTTAGAAAGCTGGAAACACTAAACCAATTAAAATACAGGAAAAATCATTAAATTATGCACCCACTGACTTCATTACAGTCTTGGCTCTGTTTAGAGAGCTCTGCACATAGGGAAAAGACAAGTAACAACTGAGAATCTGTAGCACTGGGTGACATTACAGCAGGGTCAGCATGGTTTCTTAGGCTAGTTTGGATCATCTTAGCAGGTCAGAGGGAGAATTCCCAGATTTTATTTTTCCCCAACTTGACCAAGGTTTTTACCCAGTTTTTCACCTCTCCCAGGTTTTTTTTCTTCACTCATTGAGGGGACATGGATGTCACTGACAGGGCCAGTGTTTGCTGCCCATCCCTAATTGCCCTTGACCCGAGTGGCTTACCAGGCATTATCCCTTGTGGGGATAATGGGCACATTGCTAACGTTCAACCAACTCACAGACCACGTAATAGTTACCTGCTGGTAATAGGGATGTGACCCCAGTTCAATCTCCACGTAATGATTGGAGTCGGAACACCTGCCGCCATACAAGTTAATGTGATGGTAGCTCCACGCTTCACCATGACTGTTTCTTGTGGTGGTGTGATGACCTGGGGAGGAGCTGTAGAGAATAATATTCAACAATGACTTATAACCCTACACACCTCTGTGCCAATTTCTTGGTCATAGATTAAGAACAGCTTCAAGTCAAAACAGAAGAATCTTCAAATAAATTGAGCTTTAAAGACTCGATGGGAAAGAAAAAGAAGTGTCATTGGCAGTTTCAACAAATGTCCCATCCAGGAGAGGGGACGGCTCATGATCACAAAACCCACCGTTGTGAGCTCTCGGTCTTAACCCTGCTGCGATGGGAAGAAACAAAACAGAAGCCCACATTGGTTCTTAAAAAAAAAGGATGGTGACAAGAAAGCAAAATCAGCAACAATATGACGACAAGTTCCCATTGGACTCTGCAGACTATCGACCTGCCTCCCAAATCACTATCATATTCTTTTTGTTTAAAAAACAGACCAGTGACTTAATTCATTATTTCAACCTTGGAACCATTTTATCAAAGTAATATTTGCCTTTATGCAGTGCCTTTGAAATGCCTCAGAGGCTCGTTCAGTGAATGACTTTTCCTTCATAAATCGCTAGTTAGGCCCCGACTGGAGTACTGCATCCAATTCTGTGCACCACACTTTAGGAAGGAAATCAAGGCTTAGAGAGGGTCTGGAGGAGATTTATTAGGGTTAGAGGACTTCAGTTATGTGGAAAGACTTGAGGAGCCAGGGTTGCAGTCCTTGGAGCAGAGATGATCAGAGGTGTTCAAAATCATCAAGGGTTGAAGCAGCTGTTTCTGATAGCAGAAGATAGAAAGAGGCCATTCAGCCCATCTTGTCAGAGTTAGCTCTTTGAAAGAGCTATCCAATTAGTCTTACACCCCTACTCCCCCACCCCAACAAAGAATACCAACAAAATAAGTAACATGAACGCAAATTTCAAAGTGGGAGTTTCAACAAAGCTTCAATATCGTCCTCACTTCCCTGAATGCAAACATGGCCAACAAAGTGGATTAGTTAGGGCGACACAGTTTCTTTACATAATGACAGCACTGATTACTTACTGCATCCAAATTCATCTGACCGATCAGGACAGTCAGCCTCCTCATCACACTGATAACTTGCCGGGATACACGTTTGGGTTGAAACACAGACAAATTGCTCAGGAGCACACGTATCTCCAGGTCCTTTGGTGGCTGAAAGTTGACAGAACACTTTTACTAGAACTTATTCACTGGAAAAGACATTGATCAGATCTCACACCACACAGCCTGCTCATGGTTTACAATGTGTCCGGTTGGGGGGGGGGGTCACAGATGACATAAACAAGAGAAAAATATCAGGGCAATATAGCGATTAAGCAAAAAAGTTACATGTCAATCCCTTATCTTCATTTCATCTGGCTTTAAGTTTGTGAGTCATAAAGTATGAGCATATATTCTGCCAGGTAAGTTTATCTTCAGATTTGGGTTTAATATGAGAGTGGCCACCTGCGATGGATCCCGTCGAGATTTAGGTGTTCTTCATTCTGTATCCTAAAGTTCGACATTTTGAGAACTAAACTTTCATATTCATTGCCTAGGTAGACAGTGGCCTAAATTTCCTAGTTTATCATTCTGCATTAGAACAATACCGATCAAAAAATCCAGGCCATGATCTCCAAACGTGTCTCTACAAGAGTGAAACTGGTCATTCACAGTGGCCAGCTTTCCCTTCAACTGGTTGGAATTCTTAGACCACCATCAGCAAAATCACTGACACACGGACACAACCTGTACAGGAGTCAGGTCTAATGATATACTACAGATGATGAGCACCCTCTTAAATCTGTCAGCAACGCTTGCACTGCCATTTGTCTGCACTGTAACATCCCCAGACCATATATCAACAGCAATTAGAAATAAAAAGGCATTAGCCCAATGTAGATTTCTCTCTCTCTCATTAGGTCCCATGTCCTAAGAAGGCGTTGGTGACCATGAACCTCCATATTAATCTTGCTCTGCAGGTGTGGGTCATCTTTGTTGATGGTACATTTATCCAGCTTGCAAGGCTCTTTAGAAAGATTGTTCTTTGTCTACCTCGATCTCTTTTACCATCGATCTTTCCCATCAGCATCAGACTTTCTAAATCATGATTTCTTATTATGCGCCCAAGAAATTCCAACTATCTCTTCCTGAACTTGGTCGGCAGAGTTCTTCTGGTCTCAGATTTTACTAGCACTTCTTCACTGCTGGTGTGACTTGTCCAAGATATCTTCATTATTTGCCTCAAAAACCGTAAGTCTGCAGCTTCAATTCTTCTCTGCATTGCTTCACTGATTGTCCCAACACTCACTTTTATATGTCAAAATTGGTGTGATGTTGCATTCCAGGATTCTCAGCTTTGTTTTCACGGCTAATTTTGAGTTGATCATAATCTTTTCTATTTTTTTGAAATGCATCTTTGACCATTCCAATCCTTCGTCTTACTTCTTGGTTGCACTTTCCATCCAATGTTAACATACGTCCTGGATAACAAAATTAGTTTACTTGTGTGACCTTTTCATTCTTCACTGTGATCTCACATCCTGGTGTGATTTTCTTTGGATGATTTTCTTTTTTTTCCAATTTATGCTCAGCCCTTTCTCCTCACTACTCTATCCAAAATCTTTGCCGACTCTGCAGAGAAACTTCAAATGAGAACAGTGTCATCGGCGTATCTTATATTATTAAAGTTGTAGCCTCCAACTAATAATCCAGGAAGGTCTTCAATCTCTTGAAGAATATTTTCACGATATAAACTGAATAAATTTGTGGAGGAAGTACCCCTGTCTGACCCTGTTTTAATCTTCACAAAATCTCTTACATCATTCTTAACTTTCACAGCTGCAGTTTGTTCACAATGAAAATTTCTCATTATTCTCAGATCCTTGCCTTCAAGGTCAAGAGGCTTTAACACATCAGTTCTCCATGTTTCACCTCATCAAATACCTTACTATAATCAATAAAACACACGACTACATCTTTTTTCGTTTCCATAGCTCTTTCTGATAGCATTTCTTATTCCTTTATCTTCTACAAAACCACATTGAAGAGCTGAAGTTTCTGGCTTTATCTTGCCCCTGGCCCTTTTCATGTGTACTCGACGAAGGATCTTAGCAATGTGACTCATCAGGCTGAGAATGCGATGGAGTTCACATTCAATTTCTCCGGGCATTTTAGGGAGTGCAAGAAATATTGATTTACTTAAGTGAGAGACTTAATTACTTTCTCTTAATTAGCATTTCATTACAATAACCCACTTCCTGCAATCGAAAACCAGCCCGAGTACAAAGAGTTTTAAATGAATTAGCTGACAAAGCACATCAACGTGCAATCTGTTTCTGGGGCAGGGATATGGCTGAAGGATACTTTCCGCTGACTTACGACAGTATTCTTCATCAGAGTTGTCTCCGCAATCGTTATCGCCATCACAATGCCACAGCTTCAGGGCACAGCGACCGTTCTTGCACTTGAACTCATTGGGCTCACATGGTGATGGCGTTCCTAGGGAACAAGAAAAAGTGAATTCACATTGCCTGAGCTGTGCTTTTCAAAAATTGCCCGATACAAAACAATTAGATCTACTGCTGCATGTCCCCTGGCTTTGCCTATGGAGACTGAGTGCCCAGACTGATGCTGTATATGTAAGTTTAGGGACCTGCCACTTCTGGGACTTAGGAAGAAAAGATGCACATAATGGAAGTGCAACTGTTTGTCACAGAATGATATCAAAATAAGGAGTGTGAGATTGACATACCAAATTTAATAATATATTGTATAGATTTATGGAAGTAAATGTGGAGAATAGCTTTCACCCCTCAACTAATCGGTGGCTAAATGGAGTTTTCTGTTGTAGTGAGATACTGAGTAGAAGAGTATGGTGTTGAGGGTGATATATTAGCATGGGTAGAGTATTGACTAACTAACAGGAAAGGGGTAAATGGGTCATTTTCAGGTTCATAAACTGTAGCAAGTGGAGTGCCACAGGGAGCAGTGCTGGAATCTAGACCATTTGCAATGTATATTTCTGACTTGGATGAAGGGATCAACTGCACTGCAGTCAAATTTATTGACAATACAAAAATAGGCATAAGTTCTGAGGGAGATACAATGATTCTGCAAAGGGATATAGATAGGTTAAGTGAGTGGGCAAAAATTTGGCAGATGGAGTACAATCTGAGAAAAATGTGAGGTTGTCTACTTTGGCAGGAAGAACAGAAAAGCAACATATTATTTAAAAGGAGAGAGACCTCAGAATGCTGAGATACAAAAGCATCTGGGTGTCTTTGTACATGAATCACAAAAAGTTAGCATGCAGGTACAAAAAGTTAGCATGCAGGTACAAGTAGTTAGCAACCCAAATGGAATGTTGACCTTTATTGCAAGGGGGGTGGAGCATAAAAGTAGGGAAGTCTTGCTACAAAGGTACAGGGCAATGAGAAGGCTGCATCTGAAGTATTGTGTAGTTTTAGTCTCCTTACTTAATGAGGGATATACTTGCATTGCAGTCAATTAAGGAAGGTTCACTAGGTTGGTTCTTGGGATGAAGGAGCTGTCTTATTATTGTCGAGTTAAGGCCACAATCAGGTCAGCCATGATGCTATTGAATAGCGGAGCAGGCCGAATGGGTTGAATGACCTACTCCTGCGCCTCTTTCTTATAATCTCATGAAGATCCTAGCATCAATCCCTAAATCAGAGTTTGTGGGTCTCAGTTAGGGCTATCAGTGGGGTCACAAATTGTCTTTTATCCCTGGGTTAAGGAGGAGGACAAATTAAATGGGTGTTAGTTTTGTCCAAGTCTGATCCAGTGAGGCCGGTTGGAAAATTCCACGTGTGTTTGGACAGTTTGAGGGGAGCGGATAAAATGTGGCTGTGAACACCACCTCATGGCTGACCAGACCCAGGATACTTGCCATGCAGGTTCAGAAGGGAAGTGTCTACTTGAATGAGGTACATGAGGTTTCTGGGCAGCCACAGTGGTGTGCCAGCCCCCATCCAGGCCTGAATTAGTGGTATCCATTGGATGAGGCAATAAACTGAGACTCCATCTGACTCTTTAGGGAGACATAACACATCTCACTGCACATTTCAAAGATAAGCAGAGGCATTTTCCTGATGCCCTGGTCAATATTTATTCCTCGACCAAAACCACCAAGAGCAGGGTAACTGGCCACTCAGCTCACGGTGTGTGTTAGATCGGAATGTGGAAGGAATCAGTTACCCTATTGGCTGTCTAACAGCAGTGACAACTCTTCACAAGTCATTCACATGCCCTAAGAATGGAAGTGGTGCCATATAAATGCAAAGTCTTTCAGGATTGAGGAGAAACAGAGCACTTGGCTGTGCCTCAACAATTTTATTTTGAAGTATAAATTCTTCAAACTCTGTTTTCAAAAGGACTTGGTGGGAGGGCTGCTTCTTTCCTCCCACTCTTCACGCACCAAGTCCTTCACCCTTCAGCTTACTCAACATCTTATCTCAGCATCTCAAGGTCCCAGGTGCTGGTTCAAAGCCTCCAAGAAGTTGGATGCCAGAGTGATCTCCAGTTACCTTTAATTGTTAAGCTCAGTCTCTGATAGTCTTTCGTGGTTAAGCAAGAAATAACTATATTTCAGAACTACAACTGAGGGGGCATCACAAGAATCTGGGCAGATCAGAGTGTGGGGGGGTGGTTTAGGAGATGTAGAAGTATGACAGAGAAGGTCAAGTGGTTCATCAGCATCTTGTAAAACAACAACTTACATTAATGTGGCATCTTTAACGTAGTAAAATGTTCCAAGATGCTACACAGGAATGATATCAAACAGAATTTAACAGTGAGCCACATCAGGAAACAACTGTTGGCCAAAAACTGGATCAAGTAGGTAAGTCTTAAAGGGTGACTTAAATGGGGGAGCAGGGGAGAGGGGCTTGGGGAGAGGGGCCAATAGTGGAGTGATTAAAATCATGGTGGCACAAAACAGCAATTTATGGCAAAGTGCAGTCCCACAGGCACCACAGGACTGATAATCCTGGTCAGTAATATCATTCGGACATTCAATCCACAATATAGCCTGACCCTGGCTCTTCCCCAATGTGTGTGCATGGAAACCTCTAAGATTGGTTCATTGTCTCTATGACCATTATATTCACACACTTTCCAGCAGGGGTCAGAGGTAACCAATTAGAAGTGGAGGTCATAGCCAATTTTCTGCATTTGAGGCTGGAAACACCTTAGCAATTCTCCATTGCTGCTTATTTTCCAGAACATTCTAACAGTTAATAACAGCAATGTTCAGTTCCCTTCTTATGTGAAAACCAGTGACAAAAAATAATTCAACAACAACAAATGCTCTTCATGCTCTCCTAAACAAATTAGTGCTCAGGAAATTCTACTTCAGGTACTTACCACAGTCCAGCTCATCGCTTCCGTCAGTGCAATCCCTTTCTCCGTCACACAGGTAGTCCCTGGGGATACACTGCCCATTCTGGCACACTGCCTTGTCTATTGGGCAGGGTCTCAGCACGTCAATAGTGGGGGGAGTCGGTGCTGCAGTAACCAGCGGCCTTGGTGGTCGTCGCTCTGGTTTGGCTGTAATAAATGCAGGTGTTGTAGGGGCTGCCGGTGTTCTTGGCCGAATGGGTGGAACAGTGGAAACTGGTTCAATTACATCCGCTGTGGGTTTTGAAAATGTAATATGCAGATGTGAGAACCAAGACTTCTTAGTGCAGATAGACCATCCCGGCTAAAGCTTTCCTTACAGGGCTCGGAAAAGTCATTTCTAATTTTACTCTCTGAGAATTCAACCTTAATATTTACACCTTGCAATGATTGATATTATACCCCAATAATTTCACATGTGTACAAGTTAATCTCAGAGAGTGGCACAAAATGGGTGTTATCATCCCACACCTTTTACTCCCACACACTTTCTTTTGCAATGACATTTGTTGGGTGGGCTGTAAAACAGGCGTCAGGGTCACTATCCCCCAAACAGCTAGCAACCAGGATGAATTTACACCCTATTAACTCTATTTTCCACCCACTGTCTACTGGCAATTGTGGAAGGGCAGCACAGGGCGGGAAGCATGAGGCCAGAAAACTGCCATAGTTTTCCCTTCATTGTAAAGGAATCATTGAGAGGGATGGGACAGGGAGGCCAGGTGGTGAGTGTTCAAGTTGTAAACGTGTACTAAGTGGTGAAAAAATGCACTTCGAAAATAAATCACAGAAAGTTGAGGCCACAGGCTCCAAAAGGACACATTAAGGTTCCCTTAATAACAGGTTGCTTAGAGGTTTTAAGGGCCAACAGAAGCAGATGTAGGAAAGTTGATGTTGGAATACTGATGGAACTTTCCTTGCAGATGGGCACAGATTGGTTGCAGAACTTGTCCCTACTGTAACACACCAGTGTCATGGACTGTTCATATTTAGATATTGTAGTGAACCAGCCTGAGACATAGGGAAGAGAGGCCAACGAGGTTTAAAAGATACTGGAACATTCTATCGTCAATTTTCTTCCCTGGGGTTTAAAGCAAGTTTCAATCTTAAATGCACTTGAAGCACTGAGAAATTCTTAAAGATTAGACAGCACACAGTTTGAATCACAAAACATTGGCATGCAGTAATTAGGAAGACAAATGGCACGTCGGCCTTTATTACAAGGGAGTTGGAGAATAAAAGTAGAGAAGTCTTGCAACAGCCGTACAAGGTATTGCTAAGACCACACCTGGAGTACAGTGTGCAGTTTTGGTCTCCTTACTTATGGAGAGTTATTTTTGCATTGGAAACAGTTCAGAGGAGCTTCACCAGGCGGGTCCCTGGGATGAAGGGGTTATCTTATGAGGAAAAGTTGAGTAGGTTGGGCCTGTACTCAATGGAGTTCAGAAGGATGAGAGATGATCTTGTTGAAACATAAAAAACCCTGAGGGGGCTTGACAGGGTAAATGCGGAAAGGATATTTACCCTCATGAGGGAATCTAGAACTAGGGGGCACAGCTTAAAAATAAGGGATCTTCCATTTAACACAAAGATGAGGAGACATTTCTTTCTCAGACGGTTCTTAGTCTGTGGAATTCTCTTCCCCAGAGAGCAGTGGAGGCTAGGTCATTGAGTACATTCAAGGCTGAGTAAGACAAATTTTTCACTGACAAGGAAGTCAAAGATTATGGGGGACAGACAGGAAAATGGAGTTAAGACCACAGTCAGGTCTGCCATGATCTTACTGAATGGTGCAGCAGGCTCAAGGGGCTGAATGGCTTACTCCCACTCCTATTTCTTATGATCAATCAGCCCAACCAGTCCATACCAATGATAATTCTCTATTCAAGCCTCGTGCCATGTTTCCTCACCTATATCTACCACTATAACCCTCTATTCTCTTTGCCTCATGTGCTTGTCCAGCTTCCCTTTAAATATTTCTGTTCTATTGTTTCAACCACTCCCTGGGGTAGTGAGCTCCACATTCTCGCCATCCTTTGGGTAAAAGAGTTTCTTCTGAATTGCCTACTGGGCGTCTAGGTGATTATCTTATATTGATGGCCTCTAGTCATGTTCTTCACTACAAGAGGAAACATCCTCTCTATATTGAGAATATCAAAGACCTACGGTTTACGTGTAATTATATATTTATTAATCCAGAGATGTGGGTATTATTGACAAAGTCGGCATTTATCGCCCATTACTAGTTCCCTTCACATGGTCAGCATTCTTATTGAAGCGCTGCAGTCTGGGTACGCTGAGGCGCTGCAGTCTGGGTACGCTGAGGCGCTGCAGTCTGGGTACGCTGAGGCGCTGCAGTCTGGGTACGCTGAGGCGCTGCAGTCTGGGTACGCTGAGGCGCTGCAGTCTGGGTACGCTGAGGCGCTGCAGTCTGGGTACGCTGAGGCGCTGCAGTCTGGGTACGCTGAGGCGCTGCAGTCTGGGTACGCTGAGGCGCTGCAGTCTGGGTACGCTGAGGCGCTGCAGTCTGGGGACGCTGAGGCGCTGCAGTCTGGGGACGCTGAGGCGCTGCAGTCTGGGGACGCTGAGGCGCTGCAGTCTGGGGACGCTGAGGCGCTGCAGTCTGGGTACGCTGAGGCGCTGCAGTCTGGGTACGCTGAGGCGCTGCAGTCTGGGTACGCTGAGGCGCTGCAGTCTGGGTACACTGAGGCGCTGCAGTCTGGGTACGCTGAGGCGCTGCAATCTGGGTACTGAAGCTGCTCCCCCGGTGCTAGTAATGTTAGTTGGGGGGCATTGCATTTTGATACGGACTCCCACAGAGACACTGCTTCATAATACTGGAAAACACAGGCCACTTTGAAATTGGTATTTATTTCTTGTAAACAGGAAAGAAATTTCAGAAAACATCAAGATAATTAGTTTAAAATAAAAACTATTCCTTGAAGCAATTCTATCTGCTTGCTGTGGTCAATGCCAAGAGCAAGTAAATATTATCCCACCTGTTTGTTCACCAGGAGAGCTATAATGATATAAAATCCACCCAAATGATACAGCAGGGAGACAAGTGAAGGTCACCAGTTTATTGCTGGTCCAAGTTTTAAATAACAAGGGATCTTTCTACTTGGTCTGAGAACAATCGTCACACCAACTTCTTCCGGAAGTAAGAGAAACTCTACAATCCTCGCCAATGTATGTGTTGGAGGACAAGGCCTCGAAAGGCCTAACAAGCCTCTCCAACCAAATACCCCACTGGCTTCCTCTGTAGTTTACCCATCTGAAACCAGCAAGAGGGAAGCCATGATATTGGAGACAGATTCTGAAAGTAGCAGCTGGCACCAATGAGAAGCTATCCAGATCTTAACCAATCATGAGAAGCCATGGGATGATGTCCAAGGTGATGTTGCACAGTTGGTACAAGAATACTTTAAACATTTAAAACAAAAATATTAAACTCAAAACCAAACAAACAATATCCCAGTGGGCACTGTGGACCGTAACAACAACATATAATTACATAGCACCTTTAACAGAATAAAAATGTTCCAAGATACTTCAGAGGCTAGATAAAATAAAATATGATACCAAGCAATGTAAGGAGGTGAGGTCAGGTGACCAAATGCTTGGTCAAAGGGGTAGGTCTTAAGGAGTGTCTTAAAGGAAAAAAGTGAGGTAGTGAGATGGAGAGGCTTGGGAGGGACTTCCAGAGCTTAGGGCCTAGACAACGGAAGGCACAGCCACCAGTGACAGAGTAATTAAAATCGGGGGTGTTCAAAAGGCTAGAATTAAAGGAGTGTGGATATCTCAGAGGGATGTGGAGCTGGAGGATGTTACAGAAATAGGCAGGGGGTGAAGCAATGACAAGAATTTTAAAAATGAGGCATTGCTTAATCAGGAGCTAATGCAGGTCAGTGAGCACAGGGGTCATGGATCTGGCGCGAGTTAGGACAAGGACAGTAGAGTTCTGGATGACCTCAAGTTTATGGAGGGTAGAATGTAGCAGCCCAGCCAGGAGTATGTTGGAAGAGTTAGAAATAGCAAAGGTAGGGATGAGCATTTCAGCAGCAGATGAGCTGAGATGGGGCAGAGATGGGTGATGTAACAGAGGTGGAAATAGGTGGTTTTCGTGATGGTGCAGATATGTGGTTGAAAACTCTGTAAAATAGGAGTAAGTTTGGGAGACAAGAGAGATGACCCAGTCTCTGGGTTGTTGGTCCAGTACATTACTGCAGGGTTTTCAACCTCTGCTTCTGAGACAACCCCTCCTGTATTGTAAAAAAACTCCAAGGACCTCTTGTAAAACAAGTACTTTTTCTAAGAAAAAATTGTTATACAATTAAACATGTATTTACTAATTTTGTTTTACTTAATGTGAAACTTGTTACTAAGCAATAATTCTGACAAGACATGAAGGTATTGGATGAAAAATTATCCCCTGGTATTGATTGTGGCATTTACGACGAATTTTCCTGTTCTTTGTAATTTATCTTGTTGCTACTGATTTATTTTTGCTGATATTGGTCTCACTGAAGTCTGTACACGGTCACTGAGGTTAATAAACTGTGGCTCAGGTTAGTGGTGTTCTGCTGAAGCTGGTTGAGTGTTACTTAGGTTGGTAAGTTGGCACTGAGTCTGCTCATTATTATGAGGTTAAGGCTGGACCAAGGTTGTTCGAGCTCTGCTTAAGTGAGAAGATCATCACTGAGGCCGGTGAACTGACAGAGGCTGGTAAAGTCATAGTGAAATTAGCAGATGGTCATAGAGGTTGGTAAACTGTCAGTAAGGCTGATAATATGTTACTGGAGCTCAGAGTATTGATGAAACCAATGGTGTTGATGCCATTAGAGCTCTCACTTCTCTCATCCGTTACTAGAGAGCTGAGCAGAGCGTGTCTGCTGAGACAGGACAGCGTCTCCATAACGACAAGGCTGACTGATGACCATGAGGCTCTGGGGCCCAGTGGTGCTTTCCATGGCAGGCCCGGACCTTATTCAGCAATGTTCCTACAGCATCTATAGGAATACATTATTTGTGGCAGAGTCCTTGAAACCTTCTCGTAAAGGCCCAGTTAAAACCCCCTGCAGTAATGTACTGATATACTCTTATTTCCAAAGAAAGGCAACACATTAAAAAAATTCGGATGCGATAAAAATTGCTCCACATGGTTGCACACTGTAACTTGTTGGGCATAATTAGTAACATATGGCTTACACACTATTTTACCCACGTTTTATTCAGTTCCTCCTCCCATCTTGGCAAAGCCTGGATGGACCAGAGGTGGTTTCCTCATGTGACTGAAAGTCATTGTTTATCATTCTCCACACCTTTCACTCCATTTCCAATGTGACTGGAATCCTGAGTCCATGATAAAGACCTTTGGGCGGCCCTGATTAGTGAGTCAAAATTACCATAAAGAAGACATGCAACAAGATACAGATCTGGTGGTTGCTCTGGTGGGCAAAGATTAGCACCACTACAGCAATCCTCAGAGGAAGGAGGAGGTGCGCATTGAATTCCAAACTCCTTTACATCAAGATATATAGAGCTCTTACCACAGTTGTCTTCATCAGACATGTCGTTGCAATCAGCCCTGAAGTCACAGCGATAATCAAGAGGGACACACTCGCCAGAACCACAGGAAAATTCATCGGGACGACACTCACGAGGGATAAGTATCACATCTAAATACAAGGGTAGAATGAAGCTCATTAAAACAAAACAACTTGTAGCATTTATTGTTGCACACCAGTTCATAAATATCTGCTGTGTGTGTCAACTGGGTCAGCACCTAGCAATTTTACTTCCCCCTCCTAGCCCCTGCTCTCTGGCTGTATTGTCCAGCCATGTTTCACAACAGCACATAAAAAGCATGCACTTGTGGGCTGCACTTTGAGGAGAACTCGGAGGTGAGTGCACAGTAATGTTGTGCAGCACATGCATCAGGGACACCTTGTATCACAGTATCTTTGCAGTGCAGAAGGAGGTCATTCAGCCCCTCAAGTCTGCACTGGCTCTCCGAAAGAGCATTCCACCTAGTCCCACTCCCCTGCCTTAGCCCCGTAACCTTGCACATTCTCTCTTTTCAGGTAGCAATCCAATTCCCTTTTGAATACCTCGATTGAACCTGTCTCACCACCCTTTCAGGAAGTTTGTTCCAGACTCCAACCACCCTCTGGGTGAAAAAAACTTTTCCTCACATCATTTTTACTCCTTTTGCCAGTTATTTTGAATCTTTGCCCTCTTGTTCTTGATGTTTCCTAGAGTGGGAACAGTTTCTCACTATTTACCCTGTCCATACCCCTCAGGATCTTGAATAACTCTATCAAGTCTCCTCTCAGCCATCTTTTCTTCAAGGAAAACAGTCCCAACCTCTCCACTCTATCCTCATAGCTACAGTTCTTCATCCTGGGAATCATTCTTGTGCATCTCCTCTGTACTCTCTCCAATGCCTTCACATCCTTCCTCAAGTATGGCATCCAGAACTGGACGCAGTGCACCAGATGAAGCCTAACTAGTGTCTTATACAAGTTCAACATGACCTCCTTACGCTTGCACTCAATGCCCCTATTAATAAAGCCTAAGATGCTATATGCTTTTATTAACTGCTCTCTCAACATGTCCTGTCATCTTCAATGACATATGTACGTATAAACCGAGGTCCCTCTGTTCCTGCACCTCCTTTAGAGGCTCTCCCTTTATTTTATATTGTCTTACTATATCTTTCCTGCCAAAACAAATCACCTCACATTTCTCTGCATTAAACTTCATCTGCCACTTTTCTGCCCAATCCACCAACATGTCCATGTCCTATTGAAGTTCAAGGTTATCCCCATCACATTTCCAATCTTCGTATCATCTGCAAATTTTGAAATCATGCCATGCACACCACAGTCTAGGTCATTAACATGTATCAGGAAGAGCAAGGGTCCCAACACTGACCCCTGAGGAACTCCACTACAAACCTTCCTCTATTCTGAAAAACAACCATTTAACAACAACTCTCTCTGTTTCCTGTTGCTCACTGTCTAAGTGATTATTGATTTTATCCCATACTATAATTTCCATAAGTTTCCCTACCACTGAGGTCGAACTGACTGCTCTATAGTTGCCAGCTTTATCCTTACACCTCTTTTTGAACAAGGGTGTAACATTTGCAATTCTCCAGTCCTCTGGCACTTCCCCTGTATCTAAGGAAGACTGAAAGATTACCACTAGTGCCTCTGTAATTTTCACTCAGTGCCCTTGGATGCATCTCATCTGGTCCTGGTACCTTATCTATTTTAAATAAAGATAGGCTTTCCAACACCTCCTTTCTCACAATTGTAAGTTCTTCCAGTGTACCAGTTACCTCCTCTCTCACCTCGGCCTGGGTAGCAAGTTCTTCCTTTGTAATGACAGATGCGAAGTACTCGTTCAACACCTACGCTATTTCTCCAGCCTCCGCATACAAGTCCCCCTTTTTGACCCTAATTGGCCCCAATTTCTTTTACCACCCTTTAATTATTTATATGCTTATAGAAGACCTTGTATGTTCGCTGCCAGCTTCTTTTTATGCTCTCTCCTTGCTTTTCTTATTAGTTTCTTCACTTCCCCTCTGGTCCTTCTATATTCAGCTTGATTCTCCATTGTATTTTCCACTTGACATCTGTTGTACATGCACTTCTTCCTTTCCATCTTCACCTCTGTCTCTCTCACCATCCAGGGCACTCTGGATTTATTTGTCCTACGTTTCCCCTTCAAGGGAACATACCATGACATTGCCTGCAATACTTTTTCTTTGAAGGTGGCCCATTGTTCAGCCACTGTCTTTTCTGCCAACATTTGATTCCAACTCAATCGACTCAGTTGCATTCTCATCCCATCGGAGTTGGCTTTCCGCCAATTAATTATCCCTGCTCTGGATTGTTCCGTGTTTTGTTCCGTGATTAACCTAAACCTTATGATACAATGGTTGCTGTTTCCTAGAGGGTCTCCCGCTGATATCTGATCCACTTGGGCCATCTCATTCCCCAGAACTAGGTCTAAAAGTGCATGTCCTCTCGTTGGACTGGAAACATACTGCTGTAGAAAATTATCTTGAACACATTCCAGGAACGCTCACCCTTCTTGTCCTTTTGTACTATTCCAATCCCAGTCTATATTTGGATAATTGAAGTCCCCCATTATGATTAATCTATAACTCTTGCATCTCTCCGTAATTTCTTTGCAAATCTTTTTCTCCACATCCCTTCCACTAGTTGGTGTCTATATACTACACTGAACAATGTTACTGCACCTTTTTCATTCCCTACCTCTAGCCAGAGAGATTCCATCCTTAACCCCTTGGAACATCCTCTCTCTCCAATGTTGTAATGCCATCTTTAACCAATATTGCCACTCCATCCCCCCACCCCTTTCCTTCCTTTCCTGTCTCTCCTGAACACCTTGTACCCAGGAATATTTAACGCCCAGTCCTATCATAATTCCATTTGTTAACCTGCGCCTGCAGTTCACCAATCTTATTAATCACACTTTGTGCATTCACAAACATACACATTAGCCCTGATTTTGGCTTTTTTTTACTTTCCCACTTATTCTGACCCCATCTAATGACTTACTGTTGCCTACTCTCATTCTATCAAAATCCCCAAGTTTTCTATCTACCTTGAGGCAATTCTCTGATATATCCTCCTTATAAGTTGACACTTCTCTACTTCCCACTGCCAGTTTTTCTCCTCTGCACTTTGAATTTCCCCTCAGGTTCCCATCCCCCTGCCAATCTAGTTTAATTCCTCCCCAACAACACTAGCAAACCTCCCCATGAGGATACGTCTCCCAGTCCTGTTAAGGTATAACCCGTCCTTCTTGTACAGGTCTCGCCTGCCCCAGAACTGATCTCAATGCCTCAGAAATCTAGGCTTTTAATTCCAGATTTTTATTGAATTCAAATTTCACCATCTGCCGTGAATTGAACCCGGGTCCCCAGAGCATTACCCTGGGTCTCTGGAATATTAGTCCAGTGACGATACCATTATGCCACTGCCTCCCCATGATTAGAGAGCAAAACAGCCTCAAGGGATTCCTGCACTACCTGCCTGGTTCTCTTAGATACTCTGGGGGTCACCGATTCCCTCTCTGCCTGTGTACTACTTAGCTGTGGTGTGACCACCTCTCTAAACGTGCTGTCCACGTAATGCTCAGCCTTGCGGATAAAACACAATGACTCCGACCGCTACTCATGCTCCACAACTTAAGTTGTGCTCAAGTGACTATTCCTCTGCAGCTGAGACAGTTCAGTTACACCCACAGTGACATGATTGGAGTCGGGCCTCCGGCTTCTCTGCCCACTCAAGCAACACAGAGACATCAAAGTGCCATCAAGTGCTCCAGAGCTTTTCACCCGCCCCGGCACAGACTGCAAACTAATGAGTGTTTTAGTGGACTGCAGTTGTACAATCTCCTCACTAAAGCTGACCATGGAGTAGTCACTGGTGGAGGCGCTCACAGCCCATGGCAATGTCATCATCCCGGTTTGGACCAGTCTCCCCCATGGTTCAAGCTAACAGTGCAGCCTTGCAGTGCGGGTTAGGAGAATGCCTGTGCCTGAGCTGAGAGCACAGCATGCAGCCCAGTGGGCAAAGCTGCCACCAATTGGTCAGGTGGAGTGGGGCGGAGGTGGGTGGGGTTTCGAGCAGCCATGCAGTGCACTAAACTCTGGCCATCCAAGTGGTGGCCAGCACTCTCCAGGATGCATTAAGGCGTCTTCAGACTTAACTAAAACAGGTTCTTAATATACCCATGCTAACCCACACATCTCTTTCTTTCATCCTACAGGAGGAGTACATCACGATCATGGGGCCTGGTGAACTACCTGTATGCCTCAAGGCGTACAGAAAATGAGGACGACAGAGAAGAGAGTGACTGAGGCACCTGGCCGCGCAGAGGGAAGAGCAGCACCCTCTGGAAGAAGGGGCGGCCAGGGCTCCCGCACACACTGCCGAAGAGCCACAGTGAGCAGTTGTTGATCAGTGCCTAGTTAGACCCAGGGTCTACCGACGCCGCCTTTCATTCCTGCAGATGACCGAGAACCAGTGTCGCCGAAGGCTGTACAGGTCTAGGGAACCGGTCGGTCACATCTGCCAGCTACTGCAGGATTTGACGCCACGGGGAGGGCATCTACTGCCAGCGGCCATTAAAGTGACCATGGCATTCTATTTTTATGGCTGTGGCTCATTTCAGGGCTCCACAGGTGACCCCTGTGGGATATCACAAACCTCCACCCACAAATGCATCCATGAGGTCCCAGATGCCATCTTCACACAACTTTGTGCATTTCACCTGGGACCAGGAGAGCTAGGATGCAAAGTGGTTGGATTTCCCCAGATCTCGGGTTTCCCACAGGTGCAGGGTGCGATCGACTGCACTCACGTGGCGCTCAGTCTCTGTCATAACACGTGGCCAGCTATGTCAACTGCAAGGGCTTCCATTCGCTGAATGTGCAGCTGGTGTGCGACCACCACAAATGCATCCTGCAGGTCTGCGCACGGTTTCCAGGGAGTGTCCATGGCTCCTACATTCTCAGTCCGTCACAGATCTCTGACATCTTCCAGGGTTCACAGAGGCTGCAGGGATGGCTCCTCGGGGACAAGGGCTACCCACAGAGGACGTGGCTGATGACACCTGTGCGGCAGCCTCAGACTGCAGCAGAGCGGCGGTATAACAAGGTTCTTGCTGCAACTCGCAACTTGGTGGAGCAAACCATCGGGATGCTGAAGATGAGGTTCCGCTGCTTGGGCTGATCTGGTGGAGCCCTGCAATACAGTCCACAGAGGGTGTCACACATCGTCGTCGTCTGCTGCGTCCTTTACAACCTGGCGCTGCAGCAGGGAGAGGAGCTGGCTGAGGCGATGATGCAGGAACTGGAGGTCTCCTCCAATGAGGAGGACATCGACGGTGATGAGGGTGAGGAGGCCCTCGAAGGCGATGATGACGGCAATGAGGTACTCTCACTGGCCAGACGAGACAGGCGCACTCGGGAGGCCCTCATAGCTGCTAGATTTGTGGAGGATGACGAAAACATGCTAAGAGGAGACCCCAGAGATCTTCACATTGCATCTGTGAACATTTGACTTCAGTCTGGCTTATGGCAGCACACATACTCCATGTGATAATGCTCCTGTCTTAGGGTCACAGTGGAGGGAACGCAGTGGCGGGGATACAGTGGAAGCCCTAATAGTTGCTCGATTGCAGGAGGATGATGATGACATGCAGTGAGGACACTCCACAGATCTTCACATAGCTTCCAAGAATGTCTGACATCTGTCTGGCCGAGGGCAGTTCGCTTGCTCTCTGTGATCAGCGTCATATCACAGAGATGCAGCTATGAAGTTTGAAAGGCATCTGTCCACCTTCAGCACCTGACCCCTTCAGGAGCACAGTGTCACTGGTCACAGATGCTGAAGAGATGAGGGCCAGCCCCACCTTAAAGGTGCTGAGAGCACACAGAATGACGGAACTCTGAGACACTTGCCTACGACATTCTGGCAGCAATGACAAGCACCATCGAGGTGCAGGCATCAGTAATGTGTCCAGGGAGTGTGAGGCTGGATCATCACTTTGGTCTGAAGGCTGCACAAAGCACAGGGAAGAGGCCCTGGACTGAGACACCTGCCTTTATCTTGTGCAGAAAGGTTTCACATCTGAGTCGCACAAACATTGCTCATCAGAACAAGGAGCCATAGGCAGGGGAATATTGTTCAGAGTTTATTGACACTAGTGAACATTATGTACAAGTGATTAAAACCTGTGCCCAGGCTGTGCAACTACATCTTCTTAACCTTCTTAACCCTGCAGCTGTGTCTTGGTGCTCCCCTGACATCCACAGCGGAGGTGGAGACAGCCGGCTGACTGCTACGCCCTGTCTGTGATGACCTTGGTGGGTGTCTCTGGAGGGCTGAGTCCTGGAGGGCCCCAGCCTGCTTTTGGGGTCCTGCTGTGTGGCAGTGAAACTCTCCTCAGCCTGTGGAGCTGGAGCTGCTGAGGTCACAGGAAGAGGGGATTCGAATGGGCCGGACACTCCCGGGGTCACCTGGATGGATGGGCCCAGGGGATACACCTGCTGGTCCTCCTCCCTGTGGGCGCCCAAGGGCCCCGGCTGACTCCTTGAGGAGAAGGGGTAGCTGGAATGAGATCGGGCCGCCCCGCATCCCTCTCGTGTACACACTGTTGGAGGCCAACAGTGATGGAGTTCAGCCAGCGCAGCAGCATAGGAGTGGCATCCTGGACTAAGGTCTCATCCTACCAGTGTTGACCTCAGTGTGTAGGCCTTTGGTGTGCCCACTGATCTGGCCTACCATCATTGGGGATTCTCGCTGTGATCCTGGTCACATAACCTCAATGTTAACTCTTCAATGGTATCTGCTATGAGTGCTTCCTTCAGATTTACCAGTGCTTCTTCAAGCTATCTTTGAAATCCTTCAAGCAGCTAGAGATTCCAACAGGCATGCACAACAATGTGTGTCTATATCATTGGCCAACGGAAGGTCCAGAAAGTGCCTTTGAATTATCCCTCTCCCAAGACACCCTGGTGCATGGTGTTGAAATGGTAGTCAAGCAGACTCAATCCTTCATTTAGTGCAACATGCATAATCCCACTCTTTGCATCCACAATCACAAGTAGTTCCACTTTCACCGGTTTAGGAATGATATCACTTACGGTACAAAGTGACTAATGATTTTATTTGAGGACTTGGGAATAAAGTTTGGGCCTATGCATATATACAGTGAATCATTCTCTTCATTATTACTTCTATGGAAGGGATTTATGGATAGATTTCCATCAGTACTAACTGCGCTGGGCATAGGGTAAAACCGGCCAAGGAGGATCAGAATGTTCATATTGTAACTAGGCCTGTGGCATTTTGCCCCCATTTAAATAAATGCAACGATAATTGGTCAGGCCCCACTGTGACCCTCCCACCCAACGTATCCCTCCACAATCTGCCCAGGCAATACTTTAAGATAAACATCTATTCTATAGCGGTGGTGTAAAGGGTAGAGAGGAGCAAGAGTCCCTAGAGTCTGTTCAGGAAAATTTTCTACAGCAGTGTGTTTCCAGTTCAATGAGGAAGGAGGCATTGCTCAACCTGGTTCTTGGGAGAGATGGGCCGATTGGATCATGTATATGTCGGAGAACATTTAGGGAACAGTGATCAATTAGGGAACAGTGATCATTGCATCATAAGGCTTATGGAAAAGGACAAGAATAATTAATTAGGGGAAAGCCAGCTTCAAGGGGTAAGAATGGATCTGGGCCAAATAAATTGAGTCAGAGGTTGGAAAAACAGTAGCTGAACAATGGGCTACCTTCAAAGAAGAGGTAGTTTGGGCACAATCAAGGTATATTCACATGAAAGGGCAAGGTAGGGCAAACAAATCTAAAGCTCCTTGGATGAACTGGAGACTGGAGAAGCTGCAATTGTTTTCTTTAGAGAAGGTTAAGAGGAGGTTTAATAGAGGTGCTCAAAATTTTGAAGGGTTTGATGAGGTGGTTAGGAAGAAACTGTTTCCATTGGCAGAAGAGTCAGAAACCTAAGGACACAGATTTAAAATAAAAGGCAAAGAATCAGGGGCGAGATGAGGAGGATAATTTTTACTCAGTGAGTTACAATGATCTAGAATGCATTGCCTGAAATGGATTCAACAGTAACTTTCCAAAGAGAATCAGGTAAATTCTGAAAAAAAGAAACATTTGAAGGGCTATGGGGAAACAGCAGGGGAGTGGGACTTTTGGACAACTCTTTCAAAGAGGCAACATGGGTACGATAGGCCCAATGGCTTCCTTCTGTGCTGTTGATTCTATGGCCCCCAAATTCAGCAAGTCCCTGAAAACAGTTGTGTTTAACTCATGCCCCTTGCTTCTGATGCACGCAAACCTCCTGCTGCATGATCATTTAAATGCTTGTAGCATCCAGTCAATTTAAGCACATGGAAGACAAGCATTAAGGGAATGCACAAGGGTGAACTGTTGACTTTTGTATGCAATAAGGCAATGTTCAATTTATAAACTTGGTTTACATTGCTGTCAAGAGGACACTGTGATGGTCAGGAACAGAGGGAAGGGAAGGACTGGGAGTGTTGTTGAATGAGGAATTACAGTTGTGGTCACTGATATTGCCATTGGATGGGTCAGTCAAAGACAGCTCAGCCAGAAAGGGAATGTGCTGGTTGACCCCTTCGATTCCTCCCTCCCCACCTCACCTTCAGCTGGTCGCTGTTTGGCTGGTGTCAAAGGCTGTGCCCACATGATGTGGTGGGGTGGTACATCATGCAGCAGACCACAGCAAATCATTACACATGCTATGGCGTGTACTGCAGGGTTCCTCCACAGTGGTCTAGGCAGCACAAGTGTTGTTTCAGCACTTCAATGGTCTGCCCAATTACATTTGAGTGGCAACATGGCTTTCACTATATGAATGCTGCCCACGTGTGCGCGGGTCACACAACAGGCTCATGAGTTAAGTGGTCGGTGAATGACTCTTGTTGCTCAGTAAACTACCCTCTAGCTTGCCATAGTGCCTCAAATGCAGATACAGTGGCTTGCCGCAGAATGAAGGCATCATGACTGCTGTCAGAATAGCGGACAATGACCTGTGTGAAATGTAGAGTATAGTTGCACACGAGCTAGACATTGGGGAGTGCAATTCTTTCTGGTTGCGGTATATGTCACCCGCAAAGCCACATGTGAGCAGTCAATGGCTCACTGCACCATGGGAAGCCAGCAATCCTAATGAATGCCTGCTTGCTCCATTGTTTCTCTCTGGCAAAGAGACAATGAAATGTATTCAACCCTCTTAGTACACAAAGCCTCTATGAATTGCAAAATGGGGGACGTTACAAACATTGCCTGCTCCAGCCTGGAATGAGCCAGGCACATACAAGTTCATTGTCACAGTCACCCTCATAGCCACTGCCAAAGTGATCCTTGCACATGTAAACCTGAATCTGGTTGTCAACAGGTGACCAAAGCAAAACTGACCAAGGTTTCCTGGAGGAGAATGATAATTTTATAACCAAGTCAGTTCCAGCCTTCACACTCAATTTATACATTTGTTTAGTGTTACTGCAAAGTGGTTCTTGCTTTACCAGATCTGCGAAGAATGAATACACCTCAGGATTATTAATTATGAAATACTTATGTTTCTTAAAACTTAAGAAATAGGAGTAGGAGTTGGCCATTTCGGCCCTTCGAGTCTGCTCTGCCATTTAATAAGGTCATCGATGATCATCTACCTCAACTCTACCTTCCCGCATTATCCTCAAAACTGTTACTTCCCTAAATACACAAAAATCGATCAACTTCTGTCTTGAATATACTCAACGAATGAGTATCCACCGCCCTCTGGGATAAGGAAAGATAGAATAGGTAGAAAGAAACTATTTTAAAGGCAGGAGGGTCGGTAATCAGAGGACACAGATTTAAGATAATTAGATAAAGAACCAGAGGGCGAGATAAGGATAAGCTTTTTTCAATGCAGTGAATTATGATGTTGCGGAATGCACTGCCTATAATCACCGGAAGCAGTTTCAGTGGTAAATTTTAAAATGGGACTGAATAAATACATGTAAAAGGAAATATTTTTTGGGCTCTTGAGAAAGAGCAGGACAATGTGACTGCTTTTTGAAAGAGCCGGCACAGGAAGGATGGACTAAATGGCTTCCTTCTATGCTGTTGGATTCTACGATATTCACTGGGCTCCAGGTAAAATTGGGCCTAGGGCCCTGATTAGCTCATGCAGCAAAATGTGTCTTTCAGTCAGGTCATCATAAGGTGTCAAATTAATGTATGTATCACAAGGCACAATGTAAAAGTCTGTGAAATTTTAAAATACTGCACAAACATACAGAGTAAGCCACTGTGTCCAGATTGAGAAAGGCTTAATTTAGCCAGTAGGAAGTTCAGAGTAGGAAATTAAAAATCCGCTCCATTTGCTAATGTTATAGACTGCAGCTGCTCAGCAGGAAAACATTCAATCCCAGAACAGCAATTAACAGTAACAGAACATTTTATACAAAAGATGTAACTGTCATGAGTACAGTCCCTCTATTTATTAACCAAAGGTTTGCAGTCAGCCAGACCATGGATGTGAGTTCTTACATTTCCATCTAAACTGGCAGAGGGGAGCAATGAATAAAACAAAGAGTTGGAGCACAAGTCGGAGCTTAAAGTCGCACAGCTTGTTCCCACCCAGGGTGAGAAAATCAAACTAAACTAACCTAGCAGAAGAATAGTGGGTATAATGTGTTAATGTCTTATCAATGTCATTGTTAAGGTTTGTTAATGTCATGTCAAATACATTACTAAAGTGAAGAGAAACAGGTGATGGCCATTAATGGTCTTTGAGCACATATTAATAGGAGATAGCTGGGACACTGGGTTGAGTGGGAAGAGAGTTCTGAGACTGAACTAGTCAATAAACTCTCTCAACAAAGAAAAGTTCTGTGTCTTGGTTTCAGCTTCACCAACCAGCTTGGATCCTGTCAACATTAGGTTTGTCAATTTGATAAGTAGCAAGGTATTCTCCAGCACCAGCTTTTCATAGCTACAATATTTCAATTTTTAGCTATCGTATTTCCTGCATTACAACTGTGACTACACTTCAAAAAGTCCTTTATTGGTTGTAAAATGCTTTGGAATGTCCTAAAATCATGAGTGGGGATATCTAAATGCAATTTTGTTCATTCTCCTTGCTGGCTTAGTTACTAAACCCTAAAACACAGAACACAGTTTCTCAGAAGTATTATAAAAACTGACCAGTGAGGCAAACAAGGGAGTCACATTGTTGCAGTGATGTGCGATCTTCTGGCAAAGGCACTTAAGTGGAGCAGGAGGTGACTGCACGTGTGTCTGTGCCAGGGTTATTCGTAAACAATGCTGGCATTAAAAGAGACAAAAACATCGCTTCCCTAATGATGGACACCTCACATTTTGCTAAACGCAAATAAAAATGGTTATTCAAAATAAAATGGTGGAGAACCTCAGGAATGAGCGCCCAGGAAAAAACGTTTTCCAACTGTCTGCAATATTTTGAAGCTGCACATTTATGCCAATGGGACACACAGCACTTCACATTGTGAACAATACACCAGCTTCAGTCCTACATCAACGCAGAGGGATAAAGTCAAAATCTACGATACATTCTCAGCCCTGACTAGTGTGGACTATTTATTATGTTTTGGGGCTGTCTTTAATTTAGGGTAAAATGAAGGGGGCTACGTGTCTGCCTGACAATAGGTCTGGGTGATATGGTTGTTCAAGAGTATAGGAAGGCCTTGATTGTTTTGCTGGGAGGAAAGTGCAAGGTATTCATACTTGAGATAATGGCAGCTGTGAGGGTGACGAATAAGTCTCCAAGTCTCAGGGAAGTACTTAAAATGTCAGGGTGTCAAAGGATATACTTAGGACTGTCCATTTGGGTAGGATAGAGTTGGGGTCTAAGGAATAGCTAATCAGCATTTCTACATGGATACAAGGTCCATGTGATTCACATTGTCATGGGGGTGGGTACAGACGAAGCCATTGTAAGAATTGGTTATAGGCTTTCCTAAAACATCACCGAGTATCACAACAGATGGGTTAGTCTGCCAGGACCCGGGGGAAGGAGCAAGTGTGGTTCATCACACAAGAATATGGGTGGAAGCTCACGCTCGGATTGGAAAGACAAAATTTATGGGGGGTTTAAAACGAGGCTGGAAGATTTTCCTAGCTTTAGATAGGGGAAGAAGTTTCCAGGAAAACTCACATCATGAATAACAGTTCTGGGTTAAAAGTTGGCAGGCTGGGAAAGGAAAAGAGCTCCCGACAGTTTACTTCCAATAGGGATCATTTTGGACTGGTTCTGGGAGAATTGAATGTCTACTTAAAGGACAGTGCAATGTATATCTGATACAGCCATTTTAAAAAAAGGCACGATTAAAACTTCTGTTCTGTAGTTTAAAGTATAAGTTGCCTACAAAAATAGTGTTTAGTCAATAGTGCTTACAGTAAATGTCTTAAAACGTGAAATTGTATTTGTAATTTGTTCAGCTTTTTACTCAGAACTCTTTTTAAAAAAGTTATCTGTCTCTACCGGAATCATAACAATTGCTAGAGTCTGGAATCATTATATTCTGATCCAGGTCCATTCATCTGGGTGAGATCTGCACTGGTTCTCATATCAGAGCTGACTTTTCCTCAATCTTAATTGAGCATCCAGATTTTCAGTTCAATGTTAGTGCATCTTTTGACTATCCGCATAGACACACCAACTAATCTAGGAACAAATAACAAATACCTTCTCCTAGGTGTCGGAATTTGAAGCCTTCGACTGAGGTTTCATAAGGGCCAATGGATCCACTCCTCACAACCGAGTAAACGACATCCCGTATCTCTTCATCATTGCTGTTTCCATCAGATCCCACATCCAGCTCCACAATCACATTTTGGTCCTCTTGCCTGCAAAGTTAAACAGAAACAATTCTGAAATGATATGACACATCATTCAGCCTAGTCAGTCTAGACTGAACACTTTGGGTCCTAGCTACCAAATGGGATAGGACAATACAGAACTAGACAAACCAAAGATAAATCAACAAAAGAACAGTACTGAATTACACCAACCAAAATTAAAAGATTGTAAATGATCCCATCCTATTTTTCCAGAGCCTTATAAACTAAGTAACTTTTAACCAACTGGATGCAATATGCAACCATGTTGGTCATCCAAGGCCTTTCAATTCTATAGTCTGATTGATAATGCGTACTCACATTATCCAGCATGTTGATATGAATATTAATTTATTCATTACCACAAATGTAGGAACAGGAATAGGTCATTCAAATTCTCAAGCCTGTTCCTCTATTCGCTGAGACCATGAATGATCTATACCTTGTCTCTAACTGCCTTGGCTTCATAGTCATCGATACCTTTGTCTCGCAAAAATCAGTTGATCTCAGGTTTAAAATTAATCTAGCACTTACTGCTTTTTGTGGGCGTGTGTTCCAAATTTGATGGTACAATGGCAAGGGAACACAGATTTCAAGTTTTGGGCAAGAGATGCAATGGGAATGTGAGGAAGAAGTTTTTTTTTACATAGCAAGTAGTAATGACCTGGAACTTGCTGTTGACAAGGGTGGTGGAAATGGGAACAATGAACAGTTTCAAACTGAATGGGCACTGAAGGAAATAAACCTGTAGGACTATGGGGATAGGGCAGGAGGGTAGGTGACTGGATCGCTCTACAGAGAGCTGGTATGGACTCGATGGATCAAATGGACTTCTTTGTGCAACATGACTCCACGTGATGAACTGCTTCCCAGCCTCTACCCTGAATGACCTGGTTCTGATTTTACGGTAACGTCTCCTTGCTTTAGTCTCCCTCCATTAGTGGAAGATGTTTCTCCCCATCTATCCGATCAAATCCTTTCAAAGTCTTAAAGCCTCAATCAAATTACTAATTAACCCTCCAGGCAATACAAGTCTAGTGTATGTGATCTCTCTTAATCTAACATCCCCGGTAACATTCTGTTGACTCTGTGCTGCACTGCTTCCAAGCTCAATATATCCTAAGGTGTCATGCCCAGATGTGTACACACTGCTCCAGATGTGGTCTACCTGCCTGCTCCATTTTAGTGACCTGTGCACATCTCTTTGGCCCTTCACTGTTCCTAGCTTTTCATCATTTAAAAAATATTCCTGATTACTATCAAGTTGGAAAGTCTAAATGTGGTCATTGTATTGGGAAAAACTGAGGCCCCATTGTCCTCATGTGTCAAACAGCCTGCCAACACTCTCAGCCTAGCCTTATACTTGAAGAGCAACCATTCATGGAGGCATTTGTATGTAACAGGCATCTAATGAACTAATTTCCAACAAAAATCAGGACCATCAAAAGAAAAGGGCTATGAAGTAAAAGGTCATCAATAGTGACCCATCGTTTGTCATGCATTTAAAGAGGAGATTGTCAGGTTAATTTAACATTGGGTTAGCCTCAAAGCACAGTGCACTAGAAACCCAAACCCTGATCCTAAGGCAAGAAGGGGGCATTGATTCAACATCTGACCTAATCAGTTTTAAAAAACCAATGCTGCTATGGGAAGGCACTAAGCAGAGGTCACTGGATGGACTAGAGAAGGTGAGATTGGTCTCCTTACAGCAGAAAAGGTTAAGGAGAGTTTTAATAAAGGTGCTCAAAGTTGAGAGGTTTTGATAGAGTAAACAAGGAGGAAATGTCTCTACTGTTTCACAGGAGGGTGAATAACCACAGGACACAGATTTAAAGCAATTAGCAAAAGAACCAGAGCAGCAGCTGAGGAGAATTTTCTTTGCTTTTACACAGCATGTTTTCATGATCTGGAATGTGCTGATTTAAAAGGATGGTGGAAGCAGATCCAATAGTAACTTTCCAAAGGCAACTGAGTAAATTTTTGAAAAGGAGAAATTTGCAGGGTGGTAGGAAAGGACAGAGTATCGGGACTAAAGGCATAGCTCTTTCAAAGAGATACGATGGATTAAATGGCCTCGTGTTGTGCTGTGTGATTCTATGATTCCCCAAAGCTAGCGAGGGAGAGATCAGACACAAGCTTTGGCAGTTTGGTTCCTGCTATTTGCTGTCTCAGCTTCAGGGAATGAACCAGTTACACTGCAGGCAAAATTAAGGGATTTGTTGCTATCACAAAAGGCATTAAGGCCATTACATATTAAGCACAAGCCCTTCATAAAATAAAAGCGGACAGTGATTACAGCAAGGGAGCCTGAAATGTGGCAGCTATATCATTTATTTTTATAATTGGGAGTTGCAGCGAAGGGCATTGGTCGGACAACACAATAGAAATGGCAGGAGGTTTGGTCAAAAAAAAACCAAAATAGTTTCCACAGTTTAATAAGGAGACAGGATATCAAAACAAAAGATTAAGAAAAGGGTTCAAACTCATTAACACAAACTCAGGAAACAGAAGGCATCTGTTGCAGTGATTTCAAGTAAAAGGATGATTCTGTGAATAGCTCGATATAATCCAAAAACAATGGGTGAATCTGATCTGGAAAAATGGGGGCAGCAAGGTGGACAGGTTTAAGAGGGTGACACTGACCTGGTTCAGCTTTCCCAAGTAATAAAATTGGTTTGCACTGTCGGCGATAGGGGTGTCATAGGGAGTTGGAAAGTCTTCACACCATGTTTAACTTGTTAAAATCAATGGGGTACCTTCAATTAAAGAGAATCTGAAGAATCTACATCAGGAGGCAGAGGTACAGCAGGTGAGGAGGCATCAGAGGAAGACTGACAGAAGAGGAAGCTCATGGGAGGAGAGGCATCAAGGTTGGTCTAGTCAATTCTGTGCTGATAATGTTTCTATATTTATCAAATTGCTTTGTTCTTGGAGACAATCCCAGTACAATGTCAGAGAGACGAAGGGAGAACATAGGTTTTCAGATGGAATTCTGGGTGGTTGGGGCATGGCAAGTGATTCGTTGATGAAAAGGACTCCATTTTCAAGTAATTGTGGAGGCTGAATAAGGGTTAACTTGAAATATTCTATCGTCCAAAGTGGCCAGTGAAAAGGTGCATATTGCTGGCGGGAGTGAACATCAGAGATGCAGGAATGGTCAGACATTCTGGAGATTGTTTTGGGAATAGGCTTTACACATACTCCTGGGGAAAAGGGAACAACATTTACAAAGACAAGTAATACCTCTCAAGTCTTGCTTGTCAAATAAGTTGTCATGTGCATTGGATCCAGAGTGTAGATTAATTATAACTTTGCACTAGCACTTTAATCAAGACAAGAAGTCAAATAAATTTGTTATGAGGTACTTGTACTCTGGACACTCAATGACTTGTAAATAGTGAATGGCAAAACACCTCTTTGCCACACTTATTTCTTTGAGCTGGAACTTCTGCAGTTACATTCCTTAGGGTCAAAGGAGCCCTGTTCAGCCTCTGCAATAATCTGAAGATGTTAACTGTTGCCTGGGCAGTAGCTCCATGAGCTTGAGTCCCTCCTGTACATCTCCAAGTGGTCATCAGTCATTCATGAACTCCAGACAGAAGTTCAGCCAGTTATTCGACAAGGCAAGCGGGGGTGGACCAGGGGAGGCTAATCCAGTCATCACACATTTGCTATCGATAGCCATGAGCAGTGGGAGCCCTAGTTTCCTACACCAATCCGGAGGCACAGAAGCTAACGGCAGTGACCCTATGGCCCCCGTTAACATCAACTAACTTACCACAAAGCATAGGCAGAGTTAGGGTTCCCACAGGTCACATGAGCCACATGAGAATAGACTCATGAGGTAGCAGGGAAACGGGGCTGAAATATTGACATTTGAGCTGCTGTACATAGTTTTAAGAAGTTCTGTGCATTTTGGGGAGGTAGAGGTTTTTCAAATTAGCATTCTCACGAATGATGAGGCAACATGATAATAAGACTGAGAAAAGCAATCTTGGAAAATGTAAACATTCGATATGGAGTCAGGTAAAGATTAAAACTATTCCACCAAATGCAGTAAGGAGCCAATAGATCTCACAAAGCTCACTAAGCCAGACAGAATAATACACTGATTGTAACTGGAGGAAAGTGTGGGAGTGGGTCATCTGTAGGAGCAAAAAGCGTCTTTTTTTTATAAAGAACATTTTGGTGTTTTGGAGCGTAGGGAGCGATGACTGATGAAGTTGGAATGCTGTGGGCCAATGGGATAGTTATCTGTCTTCTCGTGCCACGTGATCAAAGTGTCTGCTTGTTAAAATCACTCTTGGCTACAGCTGCAGACAGATGCCGTTCTCCAGGCAATTTCGTTTTCATTGATCCCCAGAGAAATCATCAATTACTATTCACAGCTTTTAATCATTCACTTTATATCTCACTGTTATGTTATCAGCCTCAGTTGATTAAGACTGAGAAAAGAAATCATCTCATTTTCCAGCAGTGGATATTTTGTAGCCTCATTAGGAGTTTGGTCAACTGCTAAAATCATTGTGCCTTCTATCCTCCCCATGTACATACAAGTGCACAGACAGACAGAGCAGCTGGTGCATGCAATAGACTCAGACCCATTTTATTCCATTATAATAGCCCTGGATTTACACATCTCATTATAACCAGTGCTATCATTATAGAAATAGTACTTTATTGGTCACCTTTAAGCCTAGAAAACCAAATTTGATATTGACTCTTTATCGGAACTGTCAGTGAGAGTTGTGTTCACGTCAGCTGTTGTAATGGCTTTCTTCCATCGGAGGAGTTTGCAGGTCTATGGGGAAAGAGCTGGGATGAGACTAATCAGAACCCCCCTTCAAAGAGCTGGCAAATATATGATGGGCTGAATGGCTTCCCTCTGTGCTGTAAGATTCTAGGACTGAGGATTATGGAAATGTGCAAATAGAGTTGATCAAATGTTCTGTGGTCCAATGTGGTTCCTGCATTGAATAGAGGGTGTGGTCAGTGATTGGACAGCCAGTCAGGGTGAAGAATGAAGGTGTGGATATGGATAGACATTCTTCAGTTTTGTTCATCTATGATTGAGAATCAGATTCACACATACTTTTCCTTTAGGAAATTAAATAATTGTGATAGCAGCCAAGTCAGGCGAGATACAAGATGGCTTACAGCTTTATCACTTCAGGCTTTAGGTAGCCAGTTAAAGCAAACATTATCTAAACCTTGTACTTGACTCCAGCGTCATCACCAATCCAGAATAAATTCTTCATGGTAGCTGGGTTCAGCTGCTACACAAGCAAAAGGAACAAACAGAATAAAATTAATCTGGATGAGAAGGCCAAAAAAGTTGTAAGGTGCAAGTGGGCACTGTATGTTAAACATCTCCAGGGTGAAATCCCTGCTCTTGCCCCCAGTGAAATAAATTTAATGTGAACACCTTGTCAACAACTCCCCAGTGCAAAGGTACTTCCACAAACCTTTCCGTGATCGGTACTGATCATGCATCACCAAATGAGGACTTAACAATCCATGACAATGACATTAATTTAGAAGCCAAATCTTGAAGGGACAGAAAAACAGAGGTTTATGTTACATCAACATGTGTCAGTAGGAATAATTGTGAAATAAATAGATACCAGATGACAGAGTTACCTTTAAGAATGGAGGGGAGAAAAGGAGAAGGTCCAAGAGTGTTAATGATTTCAGGGTTATCTGGACTCACTTGAACTGAAAATCCCTTTCCCTCAACTGGTGGAGAAGCCTTCATAGCTACGATAGATGTTAAAAGTAATTTGAGAATGATCATATTGTGCTTTGCTTTGTCTGAGGCTGGGCCTACAGGAGATCATTTTGGCATAAACTGAGATTGAGATGAAGCGGCACTTACTTGATCCATACCACAGTGACTGATTGGTCTCCTGGAATCCGATAAAATTCAGACTCAAGCTGTAAAGAAAGCACATTCATTAAAGATTCTGAATTGAGGGGAGGCTTCAAAGCTTCTGAGATTGTGTTTACTTCAAAATATTGTATTTGAATAGATCATTCAGGAATCAACCAGACACAGTCCATCTTGAGTGATGGGACACATGATAGGGTGTCATTCAATCAGCATGTTGGCCACAATGTAACATTCTAAATTCTTTCAGTCAGGGCCCCAAGGTTAGTCCAGTGAAAGCAAAGAGGGTCAGAGCAGAAAGGGTCTTTCACAGCAAACATGTCAATACGAGCTGCTTCTTACTGGATTGAGGGTCCTGGCATTGGCTGCCGATGCCAATCTCAGTTCAATGTAATAAACAATTGACGTATCAGTCAATAAGCTACATCATAAAAGATCACATCAGTTGCAGTCAACCTCCAGAAAATGACGTAATGGACCACAGTTCTCAAGGGACCCTACAGGCGACCAAAGCTCAGACACTGGGCTTCATACAGAAAAACCTGCTGGAGTTTGCAGACAGACCAGCATGACGACTCCTCCTCACAACCTACCAACTTGTTACTGTGTCATTATTGACATATTTAGGTAGACCACTTATAGAGCATGTTATGAGGTTACGGCCAGGTAGTAGGCTGTTATAAAATGGTCCAGCGTCTGGGAAGGGACATGTGCTTGGTCTATCAGCAAGGGCTTTACACTGACCAGGAGATGGCCAACATATCCTGGGGAGAGGACTGAAAACGATTACTTCTGAGACCACATGTGGTAAAACAGAGGACCGATTTTGTGGGATAAATAAATAATTAAATGATGATAAATGTACTACGAGTTAGGAGATACAGGTTTGCGAGGACTGGGTTGAACCACAGTTGGTCTTGTGCTTGTGGGTAGAGGAGAGGTAAGTATGCTGGTCTCACGAATTGTGGAGTGGGAAAGTGGGCAAAATCAACCAAAGCTCCCGGCTCTCGATTGCTATTCACATTTAAAAAATGTTTTTAAATTCATTTATGGGATTTGGGCATCGCTGGCTTGGCCAGCATTTATTGCCCATCCCTAACTGCCCTTGTTCAGAGGGCATTTAAGAGTCAACCACATTGATGTGGGTCTGGAGTCACATGTAGACCAGGTAAGGGCTGCAGATTTCCTTCCCTAAAGGACATTAGTGAGCCAGATGGGTTTTTACGTCAATTGACAATGATTCTATGGTCATCATTAGACTTTTAATTCCAGATTTTTATTGAATTCAAATTTCACCACCTGCCATAGTGGGATTCGAATCCAGGTCCCCAGAGCATTACCCTGGGTCTCTGGAGCATTAGTCCAGTGACAATACCACTATTCCAATGCCTCCCCCGTGGAGAAGCATCAGGATGACAACTGGGCTCTAAAGCCCCTCACAGTGGAATAGCTCTCATACTTTAAGCTCACACATTAGAATTGGCCATTTGGACAATTAGAACCTACGGAATGGTATGTCAGCATGAGTTACTGTCTTTGAAAGAGGTTGGAGAGGCACGGAAGAGAAGTTTTGTCAAGTAGAAAATGTGCAATCAGATGCCAGAGCAAGAGATCACAATCTCTCACACAAATCAGGTTAGAGAAACATGAAATCATGACCAATTAAAGCCAAGAATCTTAACTATAGTGTCACACAGGTTAACCCTCCCTCTGGTGAGCGAGTTGGATTATTTGGATGCTGTCAACCTCACCCGATACTGCTGTTCACCTGCTACATTCCTCTCTCTTCCTGTAGCCTCTAACATGCGAACTGATCTTTAAATAGCAATACTCTGGGAAATAAAGGGTGTTTCTGGGGATAATTTTGACTTCAGAAATGTCCAAAAATCCCACACAATTTTACACAGGTTCACTACAGCACAAGAAGTCCTCATCAACTGCTCAACAGCTTCAAAGCTATCTTCTATACCCTCATACACTCAAATTATATTAAATCCAGCAGCAAAAATTCAGCAATTCACTGAATTGCATGGAATCTACAGCACAGAAACAGGTCATTCAGACAAACTCTGTGTTGGTGCTAAAGTTCCACACAATGCTCCACTCACCCTACTTCATCTTACCATATCACCATAATCTCCTGCTCTTTTCTTCCCCTATGTATTTGTCCAGGTTCCATTAAATGATTCTACACTATTAATCTCCCTGGGTAAACACGTTACTGCTGAATTCCCCCATTGGATTTATTACAACCTTATATTCAGCGCCCCTAGTTCCCCCATAAGTGGAAACATCTTCTCTAGGCCTGTGCTGAATAATTGTCTCAATCTTGAAGACCTGTTATTAAGCAACTTCTCAGCCTTCTCTTTTCTGAAGAGCCCAACCTGCTCAGTCCTTCCTGGTAGTCATAAAAAAAAAATCAATAAGCTTTAAAATCAGAACCGTGCAGTGGGATTGCCCCTCCTGTACTTACTGTGTCTATGATTCCTTCAGATACTTCTTTGAATGTTTCAGATTCAAAGTTCTCCAACTGAGGATTGTACTCGATTGAAGTTGTGAAGTTGACCAACACGCGGTAGTACACTGAAAATTAACACATGGAAATAATAGCAAACAGCAAACTGGGGCTTTTCTCTCTGATTAAAAAATTACATCATATGACTGACAGAAAACTAGATTAAGTCTCAAGTTTCCCCTCAAGTAAGGCAAATTACAAAGCAAAAATTATCACCCAATCCTTTCCTCAATGCCACGGTTAAACAACACTACCATAAATATACATCAACCTGCAATATTGTCCTCTGGGAAGCAGAGGACCTCCTGGAGGAAAACCCCTCCTGTTTTCCAAAGCTCCTCTGAGGAACCAGTGCCTCCGGTGATAAATATCCATGTCCAGTCTACCTTTCCTAACCAACAATAGCCCCAAATATTAATGAGGGTCCATGGCCTGAAACTGAAGACCACAACTCAAATTCCCAGCCAACCAGCATATCCAAGGTTCTGTATTTTTGCTTGCTCATATAAAATTCAGCACTAAATGTGAAGACAGTAAATGTCACATCAGTAGTCGTGCACTGCAGAAACACTTGAACTGGAAGTAGGTTGGTAGTACAAAGGAGTCATGAAAGTAAATGCTTTACTGCTCTCACCCCTCAAACCTCTCATACACCCTGTAGAAAATTTACATAGAGCTTGATAAAATATGTCATACAAAACAAACCATGTAGGACTATTTGCAGTATAAGTGCCATGCAACAGCAGTTGCTAGTAAGTACATCAACCAGGTAGGAACATACACAATTTCATTTCTAGTGCCTCTTACAACCTTAGGACATCCCAAATTTCTTCACAAGCAATGAATTATTTTTCTATTTGAAATGTATTCACTGCCATGATACAGGGAAATGCAATGGCCAATCTGCACAGCAAGGTCCCACCAATAGCAATGAGATAAATACCCATTTCATCTGTTTTCAGTGGTATCGGTTGTGGGATCAATATTGGCTAGTGTCAGTGTTTCAGTAATTACATTGTCAAAGTCCAATAACAATCATCTTTTTGACTGGCAATTACATTGCATAGCAATTACATTGTGAAGATAAATGCTTGTTAAGACAGGTGATGGGCGTTGGTTTCCTGCTGCAATCATTTGTACCGTTTCTCTAATGTAGCGGTTCTCACGTTTGCTTTAGTGCAAAGGTGCCCGTTTCGAAACTGGGAAGAAATATTATTAACAGGTACAGCTGTAACACTCCAGAGTGGAAGGGATTGAAAGAGTCTGTCACTGTGCTGAGCTGGCTTAAGAATAAACCTGCTTGTGGTAAAAGACTAGCTTTGGATTCATTCTTCCGTGGTGAGCACTTATTGGAACTAACAGCTAGGACACCAGGAAAGCTCCCCTGCTCCTCTTCAAAATAAAGTCATGATATTTTTTGTATCTATCTGAGGAGGGACCTCAGTTTAGGATCTCATCTGAAAGTCAACACTTCTAACAATGGAGCACTTGCCACTGCATTGGAGCATCAGCTCTTCGGAGTGATGTTTGAACTTACAAATCTTCTGCACAAGCAAGTAGCATTGACTCAATCTCCTACTTTTTCCCCATCTTCTGTTTAGATTTCTCTTGGAATGTGTTCATATGTTAAATCTCTATTCAAATCAAGGTTCTGCTCCTTTTGATCTTTTTGCAATTACCTCAAATTTGTGCCCTCTCATTACCATCTCCAGTGCAAACAGGTTATCACCATTTGCCTCCTCATAAACCTCGATAGTCCAGCAACTCACCAGTAACATATATTCAATCTACAATGTATATTTTATCATTTTCAGCTTCTGCAATATCTTTGCATTTCTAAATCTTCCTTCATTGACTATATAAATTAAGCCATTGTCCGTGTGCTGAAGGTGTTCCTGAAAAGATTTTACAAAGAGCCTCAATTGTATGGCATGGCGCCTCAGCAATATTTAGTAGATTAACGATGTATTTAGGTTACATAACTGCTTCAAGTAGTCTCTTGATCTCTCAAGCTGTGGAATCCATTCCATTTACACCAATAAAACCAAATACATTTAAGCAATTATCTGACAACAGTGCAGTCTGGCAGCCATCACAGCGGCTTAGGGGAGGACGGGGTCTGTGCAGATAATAACCAGGGCATGGATAGACCAAAGGCTGTGTGTGGGGAAGGAAAGAGGGTCTCTACAACAACTTAACTGAGGAACAAAGATCAACGCTGGAAAGAAAGGGTAGTATTCAGATTGATGTTCCAGTTTTACTGCCTCCAGGGAAGACTAGTCTTTAGGCAATTGGAAAGCAGTAACATCACCTCTTTGTCTCACTGTGCTGCTGCTGACAGCCAATTTATCAGAGAATGGAGCTTAATGTCCTCGGCAACAGTTATTTCAAGGACACAACATGCATAATCCTCCTTATTCAAGTCCAATTAGCTATGGCTGGTAACTATCTCTCAAGAGCTGAGAGATCCACTTGAGATCATTACCAAGTTCTTTGATAGGCAAGTGATGAACATTTCATATAGCAAGGAACAAGTTTCAATGCACCAGAGAAATTCAAATCCTGCTTCCCCGGTCAATAAATAACACTGCTCTGTTCAGCAAAGCCCCGCCATATAAAACTATTCACTTTTGATTACCAGAGTAGCATTAAACAGTTCAATGAAGAAGATAAAATTATGATGGGGTTTAATGGGGGTAGAGGTAGAGAAGATGTTTCTGCTTGTGATATCCAAAACTCGATGCCATGTACTAAAGCCACTAATAAAGCAAATAAGCAATTCGGGTGAAACTTCTTTACTCAAGAGTGGTGATAGCGTGGAACTCACTACCACATGGTGTGAATAGCATAAATGTATTCAAGGGAAACCAGACAAAAACACTTTTGGGGAAGGGTAATAGGGTGATAAGAATTTGGGAGAGATGAACCTCATGAAGCAGAATAAACATGTTCGGCCAAATGGCCTGTTGCTGTGTAGTAAAATTCTATGTGAAGCTATATCAATAAACATAGCACAAATCGCAGGATATCTAATTCTATACATACAAGTAAATATTATCAACACAGCCCTAAGGTATGACTAAGTTTGATGGTTCCGAATACATACAGTAATTTCAGCTTTGCATTAACAGCAAACTTTGTGTGGTGTAAATTGAATCTTAATGCCCAAACCAATTCAAAAGCCTCCATGATGCACCTTGGCAAGTTTCTTTTCTATGTTGAAGATTCTGTATGATACAACAACAGATTCAGGCTGCTTTGACATCATAGTATTTTGTAGCAAAATAGCCATCAGGTCACTTGGTAGATGTGTTTCCCAGCACTTTATTTAAGACACATTTTAACATAGGCCATTTCAAGTACCAGTCATGTGGTGAGATCTGGTTTATGAGGAATATACAGATCGTTGACCTGGTGATGTATAATAATTATTTTTCCACATGGAAGATCAGAGCTGAAACGAAGGGACTGTGTTCGAGAAAGACAAGCCTTCACAATTTTAGGACATCCAGAAATGTTTTATGGTCAATGTTTTTTTTTTAAGTGCGATCACTGATATAATGTAGGAAATGTGGCATCCAATTTTCACACAGCAGAGATAATGACCAAATACCTGTTTTTGTGTGTTAGTTGAGGAAAATATATTGGCCCTGGCACCGTGGAGAACCACCCTGCTATTCACTGAATTACTGCCATGGGATAGTTTATGCTCACCTGAGATGGCAGACAGGGCCCGAGTTTAACATCTCATCTGAAAGACAGTATCTTCAACAGTGCAGCACTCCCACAGTGCTACACTGCAGCGTCAGCCTAGATTTTATGCTCAAATTCCAACGGATAGGGTCTGTCAGCGTATAGACTGAATTGGCCGTGGTACTGAACCCACAGCCTTCTGACTCAAGGTTAGCACTGAGCCACAGCTGGCTCCTAAGAGTCACGAAGAAAGAGCGGTGAAGAGCAGATAGCTTCACCGGGTGCCAATGGCAAAGAGCGCAGTCTTGTAGTATCTACAAGAAGCCCTGTGATCAGTTGATATACACTCAGCATTGTCAATGCTTTTTAAATGCTGACATGGTCCAATGTGGGAAGGGTCAATACGACTCCATGCAACCCTAAAATCAGAGCCAGTTAATACTCAAAAAGCAGCTGAGATCCTTGCACATATCAGGAGTTGCTCTGTCTAAGACTTGGCTTCAGCACTGTTGTGGCCATGGAAAGAGCTCTAATTTATTGCCCTGTGCAACAACCATTCACAGCAACCAAGCCTGCAATCCTTGGAATCGTACTGACTTTCCGACTTCCTTCCCATTTCCTCTCAAAGAGGAGCATTGTGCCCTCACAGCCACGCATTTCTCAACAGCACATCACGTAGAGGCTTGTGATCTTGAGGGCTTTTTCCGATGAAAGCCAAATTATTTAAAGGTCTGTTTGCAGCTGTTCCGACGCCATGCCCCACTATTCACACTGTGGTGTGAAAGCACTAAATGGAGTTCTACAAAAAAAGACTATCAGGTCAGGCTCCACTCAGGTAGATAATCTTACAGCAGCACCCAGCCTCCTCCCTGTACCGCAGTCCCTCACCAAACCTGGGCCTCTCAGTGCCCTAAACACCAGTGTCATGTTGAACCATATTGGTATGGGGAGACAAGGCCTTTCCCCAATGGGTCTTAATGAGCCCCGGGCTTGGCTGACGCAGGTCAACAAATGAAACCGAAAACAATGTTCAGATTAAAACCATTAACTACTGCCAAGGAGATCTCTTACCAAAAGCTGTGCTGAGTGAACACATTTTCTAAACTGCTATTCATACAGCAGTGCTTCTAAGCAAAGACAACATATTGCAGAACATGTTAAAATGCAAGGGTTTTAATTCAAAAACTTCGCACTGTTTCCTGGTTGTGGGAAAACAAGCCACAATCAATTCTCAACCTTTGGTTGGTTTGCAACTATTCAGCTGTGCCACAGTTTCAGCTCCAGCCACCCCCTCAATAAGCTCATCCTCCTCCCTGCAACCTCAAGATTCATCACCCGCCTCCCCTAACTCCAACTCATCCTTTCCCAGGATCTCAAAACTGTTGAACTTCAAAATGAAAGAAAGGCAAAGTAGAAAAGGTCACTGCTGTAGTGTGCAGAGCAAGATCTTTCAACACAATTATCACCAAGTAATTTGCTTTTGTGATACACACTTAAGCAAGACTTAAGATAAACTTGCATTTATGTAGTGACTTTCATAATAACCAGACATCTCCAAGTGCTTTACTGCCAATTGAGAACTTTTTGAAGTATAGTCACTGTTGTAATGTAGGAAACGCAGCAGCTAATTTACACTTTAAAAAATCCCAGGAGCTGCAATCTGATAATCAGATGTTCTGTTTTTGTGATGTTGATTGAGGGATAAACCTTGACCAGGTCACCAGGGATAACTCCCCTGCTCTTCTTCAAAGTAGTGCCATGGGATCTTCTGCACCAATCGGGCGGATGGGGCCTCAGTTTAACGCCTCATCCAAAAGATGGCACCTCCAACAGTGCAGTGCTCCCTCAGTGCTGCACTAGAACGTAAGCCTTCAATTTTGTGTTCAAGGCCTGGAGTGGGAATTGAACCCGGAACCTTGTGATTCAGAGGCAAGAGTGCCACCAGCTGAGTGATACCTGACATACATAGATAAATATTCATCAGCACACTGGGAGGACTCCCCTGCTTTTGTTTGAAATAAAACCATGAGATTTCTTGTATCCACCTCAATGGCCTCTTACTACCTCGTCGTAACTATCTGACATCACCTGCACTCTAACCACTTTGAACCTTGATGGCCTGGATTATAAGTCATGACCCTTCACCTCGGTTTCTCAGCATGAAGTCCCCTCAAAACACAAGAAAAACAACTGGTTCAAAAGCCAGCTCTATCTCTCATCGCACAGCCAGCTTCTAATCTAAAATCAAGAGTGAACGTCAAGGGACAAAGATGCTACTGGAGGGATCATCCCCTCACACCACTCCCATGACCAGAAGAGACAAAAGCAACACTGGATAAAGGCCTTGTAACAGGAAACTTTATTCTGCTTTTGGCAGACAATGAGTTTGTTGGCTGCGGGACCAGATACGTTTTTAAAGTGGATGAGAACATAATTCTAAAGAACAATGCCACAATAATGGAAGTAGAGCTGTTTGGGACAGAAGTGCATGCAAAAAATATTCAGTAACAGGACCCATATAGATCAGCCATGGCAGAACAGATTTAAGGGGCTGAATGGCCTACTCTTGTTCCAGTGACTGAGTGAAGCAATGGTTGATAATCTAGAATTTAACAGACTCCATCCTGTAATGTGGGCATTGCAAGCAAGGCCAGCATTTATTGCCAATCTCTTGTTGCCCTTGAGTAGGTGGTCATGAGCTACCTTCTGAAACCACTGCAGTCCATGTGGTGAAGGTGCTCCCAAAATGCTGTTAGGTAGGGAGTTCCAGATTACTGAATGTCAGTCATTAGTTGTGCTGGCCAAAACAAAAACAGAAATACCTGGAAAAACTTTGCTCTTCTCCGCCGATGCTGCCAGACTTGCTAAGTTGACATTTCGAGTCCTCATGACCCTTCAACAGAACTAAGTAGAAATAGGAAAGGGGTGAAATATAAGCTGGTTTAAGGGGTGGGGGGGAAGGGGTTGTTGGGACAAGCAAGAAGTGATAGGTGGAGATAACCAAAAGATGTCACAGACAAAAGAACAAAGAGGTGTTGAAGGTGGTGATATTATCTAAAAGAATGTGCTAATTAAGATTGGAGAGCAGGACAAGCAAGGTAGCTCTAGTGGGGGTGGGGTGAAATAAACCATGGGTGGAATACATTTAAAAATAATGGAAATAGGTAGGAAAAGAAAAATCTATATAAATTATTGGAAAAAACAAAAGGGAGGGGGAAGTAACGGAAAGGGGGTGGGGATGGAGGAGGGAGTTCAAGATCTAAAGTTGTTGAACTCAATATTCAGTCCAGAAGGCTGTAAAGTGCCTAGTCGGAAGATGAGGTGCTGTTCCTTAATTAGCACATTCTTTTAGATAATATCACCACCTTCAACACCTCTTTGTTCTTTTGTCTGTGACATCTTTTGGTTATCTCCTCCTATCACTGCTTGCTTGTCCCAACAAATCCACCCCCCCACTTAAACCAGCCTATGTTTCACCCCTTTCCTATTTCTACTTAATTCTGTTGAAGGGTCATGAGGACTCGAAACGTCAACTTTGCTCTTCTCCGCCGATGCTGCTAGACCTGCTGAGTTTTTCCAGGTATTTCTGTTTTTATTAGTTGTGCTGGTGATTGCTCACTTAAGTTTAAAAATGTGGTACCTCCTCAGTGTACACCACTCTTAGTGAACATAGGTTTGGAAGCTGCAATGCTTACTGACCACAGGTCTCCCCATTAGTTCTGACATGTGTAGTTCCCAGGTCAGGATTTAAATGCAGTCTAGACAAGTGAGAGCTAATGAGGCTCATTTTGAATACACAGTTAGAGAGTTTAACTCAAGGCTGAGTTAGACAGATTTTTGATTGACAAGGGAGTCAAGGGTTACAGGAGACAGACAGGAAGGTGGAGTGGAAGCCACAATCTGATCAGTCATGATCTTATTGAATCACAGGGCAGGTTCAGGGCGGGGTTGAATGGCCTACTCCTGTTCCTGTTTCTTGTGTTATGTTTCTTATTGCTGGTCACTTTTAATTCACTTCAGTCTTCCCCCAACTAGACCCAAAATGGTGACCCAGTGGCAAAAGGCCATAGAAACAAGCTGTTTGTATTTGTTCCTGTCGTTTACTCGTCACTGTAGGCTGCCTCACTGAATAAACGGAGCATTAGTAAACTGCCTACTGTCCATATTCATATGCAGCTGGACCTTGACGTTCAGGCTTGGGCTAATAAGTGGCAAGTAACATTAGCGCCACACTAGTGCCAGGCAATGACCATCGCCAAAATGAGAGAATCTAACTACCTTCCCTTGACATTCACTGGCACTACCATTGCAGAATCCCCCACCATCAACAACCTAGGGGGGCTTACCACTCACCAGAAACTGAACTGGACCATCCATGTAAATACTGTGGATACAAGAGCAGGTCAAGTGATGGGAACTCTGTGGAGAGTAACTCACCTCCTGATTCCTCAAAGCCTGTCCAACATCTACAAGGTGCAAGTCAGGAGTGTGATGGAATACTCTCCACTTGCCTGGATGAGTGCAGCTCCAACAACACTCAAGAAGCTCGACACCATCCAGGAGAACAAAGCAGCCCACTTGATTGGCATCCCTTTCACCAACTTAAACATTCAATATCTCCACCACTGGTCACAGTGACAAGCGTGTACCACCTATAAGGTGCACTGTGGTAACCACGGTTCCTTAGACAGCATCTTCCAAACCTGCAACCTCTATCACCTAGATGGGCAAGGGTAGCAGAAGTATGCGAACATCACCACCTGGAAGTTCCCCTCCAAGCCACAGACCATTGTGACTTGGAAATATATCGCCATTCCTTCACTGTCGCTGGGTCAAAATCCTGGAACTTCCTCCCTTGCTGCACCATGGGTGTACCTACACCACAGGGACTGCAGAGGCTCAAGAATGTGGGCTCACTCCCACCTTCTCAAGGGCAGTTAGGGATGGGAAACAAACACTGATCTTGCCAACAACACCCATATTCTATGAAAGAATAAAAAAAGAATCCAAGTTACCCATTATTCTACCATACGCTTGCCAGCTTCTCATTTTGCCATATGGGAGGCCTTCAGCCCTAGGTTTCTGAGTTTCTGCTAGGGGCAGGAAGTCTCATCCACCACCACACTTTGGGCAAATGGCATACTAGCAAGGTGTTCTTAGAAAACCACCTGTGAGATTTCAAATGATCTGTGCGGAAAAATCAAGCATCTTGGTAAATTGTACAAAAGCACAATTATTAAAAACAGCTTTTAAGATTTTACCTGGACTGTGGCAAAAATCAGTGCAACACTTTATTAAACATTCATGTATGTAACTCCTCATACTCATTTGCTTTTAAAAGATGCAATTGCAGAACAAAATCGAGAGGCTGAATGACCTACACCTGTTTCTAATTTCCTCTGTTATAGCATTGATTCAGTTGAATAACACATTTTGCATTAAAATTGTCCAAATACATATGATTGGTGCTTCAGTTTAGCTTTGGATCCTGGCCACAGCAGTCAAGGAGAAGCAGGATTCATTAGCTTTCAATAAAACATCACCACTGTTTTCGAACAATAGGTGGCTTCTGCCCAGCATCACTAATGTTACTTCCACACGAAATTCCAATACTGCAGCACAATTATGGATATAAACAAGAGAAATAAAAATACTTTCAATGCAATTAATAGGAAGCTATGTTCTTCACTTCCTTCTGCAAAAATGTATTTTCCACTGGGACCGATGAGATCCAGATTATTCATGGCACATGATGCAGTCAAATAACACTAGACCAGCTGAGCTCCTACTTCATAACTAGAAATTTTAACTGCCAATTAAGCCTCAAAGGTTAGTTCAAGCCTTCATCAGAATGGAACCGTTACTTCGACAGCACCTTCCTCCCTTGTGACCAATGGGAAGGACATGGGCAGCAGCGCTGTGGGGACACAATCACCTCAACAGTTCCCCTCCAACTCAAACACTATCACAATTTGGGCATGTGTCTCCTTTCCTTCAATGTTGCTAGGCTAATATCCTGAACTTCCCAGCCAACAACACTACTAGGTCCCTATCACCACAAGACCATCAACACCAGCTATTGAGGGACAGTAAAGCCTTATCAATATAATCCACCTACCAAAACCAAATAAACTTTAAAAAAAAATACAAAAACTAACCTTTGGCCTTGGTATGGAGCTCAGTGAAACAATGAGCTAATTGAGATAATGGCCAGTGTGCTGTCGTGAAGAAGTGTTGAGGCACACAGACTCAGGAAGATGCTTTGTATGCTGGTCTGTGCTGATGTAACTGGCCACAGTCGGTGGCGGGGGGGGGGGGGTTGTGGAGAGATAGCTGAGTAGCAAAGTTGGTGAACATGGCAAACACTTGGTCTCACTTTTGATCATAATGCAATGACCTTTGTTGGAAAGGCCCCACAGACATTGTTAGGGCAGGGCCATGCTCCACTCTTCCATGGGTGAGTACCCTACTAGATTATTGAAGGTAATGGAAGGCAGCAGCTGCCTATGGGGCCATATCTGAGTACAGGTCATCACAGGCAGAAGGATTGGGGCAGGGGGATAAAAAAAAGAGGGAAATCAAAAAACCTTTTCAAACCAGGAAATGAGATCAAGTATGAAGAATAATCAGCAGCAGAGCTGGTGCCCAATTCGTTCCTCAGCTCTTTAAGGCCCTAGGAGTAAATATTTAAAAGCCACTTTTATTGATGGCTTTCCTTGTGTGCTGGTTTGGAATAAGACCAGAGGAGCTCTAAAATTGTGCCACCAACATTGTACAGCATTGGTTGATATTGGCCAGGACACCAGGTGGAACTCCCCTTGCTCTTCTTTAGATAATGTCATGAGATCTGTTCCATCCACTTGAACAGGCAATAGGGCCTCAGTTTAACTTCTCATCTGAAATATGGCAGCTTTGACAGTACAGCAGTCCCTCAGCACTGTAGTGGAGCTACAACCAGTAACATTCTGACTGTAGCTGAGACTAAACAGAAGTTCAAGAATTTCTCATAATCGAAGAAAAAATCCCAATCAATGAATGAGAGGACAACCTGCGAGGGCTTCTTTTACTGGGTAGGTCTTTGATTGCTGAGCACAGTTTGGATCTCTCCTGTATTCAAAGGACCTTCCAACACAACTAAATTACAATCCAACAACTAAATCTTATCGATCTGAGACATAGTTAACCAAAAGTGTTTTTGGACACTACTCTTCAAATATTTGTACCTGAAGGCCAATTCTTTGGTTCATTGTTTTAAGCCCAATTTTTAAAGAAAAAGCTAGCTTCTTCAGGCACCTGTCTCACGGTTGACTCACCAGATTTAAATCTTCTAAAATCAATTGGTCTTCAAACCAGAATGGGAGTGGCAGTATCAGAGATTGTGGGGGTCTGGGAAGCCTGTTGAAGCCTAAATTTCTACGCATCTTCAAATACTTCTTTTTCGTAAACCATTGAGATGCAATTTGAAAATACAGTAGTGCTAAAATTTACACTGATGTCGTAGGTGCCTCACTGATGAGGTTCTAAGTTTGGAAGAGCTATCTACTGTAAACGTTATTATTTTCTATTTCTGAAAGACAATACTGCAAGAAAAGGTTTTCTAATTGTAAAATGGCACTGGAAGCTCGTTTCCTACATGGTTTCACCCTTCCCTATCTCCATAACCTTCTCTAGCCCTACAACCCTCTGAGAATTCTTCCTTAATGTAGGACAGACATTAAATACTGAAGCAGTTTTATATGTTATTAATCTATTAGAGCCCTGGACACTGCATAATTTTCAAAATCCCTTGAATTACAACCCATAATACGCATGGCAAAATAGCATTTAGTTTCGAATCCTGATTGACATTTATGCAAAGCCCTTTGCAATTTAGGCCACTTAGCTCTCATAAATGTCAGACCTGCCTTTGGAATGGAAAATCAGTTGAGTGCCAGTGTGGCTTCCACTAATTTCTACCAAAAAGAGAATTAGATAGTTAGATTTCTACAGTCACCATTAAGGGTGGGCAGCTTGGGGAACCTAGTTTGCACCATAGCTATCACAGAACAAGGTGTGAAGAGAGATTCTGTGATCCCACACTCTCAGCGAGTAAACATATTCACAGAGCATTAAAGAACTAGTGCTGCAACTAATGTTGCTGTCCCATCTCTGACCTGCACTCCCTGCGGACACTGCTGGGGAGCGCACCATTTATTTTGAAAGATGAAACACCAAAAAAGTTGCAGCTTGTTCGGTAGGAGCAACTAGCACCACTGGGTAGAGCAACTGGGAGCTAAGAGAAGAAAATGACCAATATTGGTAGCAACCTTTATTGTGCTGCTGAGGTTTTCTTGCCAGTGAGGAGTTTAGAAAAGTGCTTCCGCAGAACAGTAAGGGGTAGCAATGAGAGATCAGAGATGTAGAAAGCAAATTTGAATTCCTTCTGTACTCGGGTTGGCCAATTAACTTCTGAGCATATTTCTGGATTTATTAGGATAGCTCCTAACTTGAGATATCCAGTTTTTTTTTTGGCAGTACCATTTATAGAGTCTTACTTTTTCTCACAAATAAATCTGTCAGCCGCAGCTCAGTGGTTGAACTCTCACCTCTGAGTCAGAAAGTTGTGGGCACAAGCCCCATTCCAGAAACTGGAGCACGAAACTGGAGCTGATACTCTAGTTCAGTACTGATTGAGTGCTCAATGGTCAGAGGTTTGGGTTTTTAGATGAGAGGTTAAACAGAGATCCCATCTGCCCTCTCGAAGATACCAGATCCCAGGGCACCATTCCAAAGTGGAGTAAAGGAGTTATCCCTGATGTACTGGGCAATAATTGTCCCTTAGTCAATGTCACAAAAACAGATTATCTGATCATTATCATATTGCTGTGTAGAAATGGGCTGCTGCTTTTTCTTTACAATACTTTAAAAGTACTTCACTGGCTGTAAAGTCCTTTGAGATTGTCTGAGATTGTGAACGGCTCAAAACAAACGCAAGTCCTTCTTTCTATTATTAACCTTTGCATGGTGAACAACGAAAGGTCAAATGTCACCAACGAGTTGTACAATTAATGAATATGTGGGACCCACTTTCACCTTTGAAAAGCCTCAGAAGCTCTGGTTAGATCATGGCTAGGGTACTGCACCCAGTTCTGGTCACCACACTTTAGGAAGGATATGTGAAGGTCCTTGAGAGGGTGCAGAGGAGATAAACCAGAATAGTTTCAGGGGTGAGGAATTTTAGCTATTAGATTAGGTTGGCAAAGCTGGAGTCATTTTCCTTGACCAAAGGAAGTTGAGGGCAGATTTGATGGAGAAGAACATGATTATGACAGCTTGGATAAAGTAGACAAAGAAAAGCTGTTCCCATTAACTGATCATACAAGGATTAAGGTTTTGGGAAAGGGATACAGATGGGATGTGAGGAAGAGATTTTTTTTTACACACAGTGAGTAGTAATGACCTTGAACTCTTTGCCCTCGAAGGTGGTGGAAGCAGAGACAGTGATTTCACAAGGACACTGGATAGGAACTTGGGGGAATAAATCACAGGGCTATGGATACAAAGCGAGGTAACAGTACCGACTAGGTGGCTCTACAGAGAGCTGGCATGCACTCGATGGGCTGAATGACCTCCTTCTGTGCCATAATGATTCTATTGTGGAGCTTTGCAGTTTCTCTCTGGCAGCTCAAGCAACTTCCATTCTTTGGCAATATAATAAATTAAATGAAAGCAAAATATTGCGGACATTGGAAATCTGAAACAAAAATAGAAAATGCTGGAAAAACTCAGCAGGTCTGGCAGCATCTGTGGAGAGAGAAACAGAGTTAATGTTGAGAGTCCATATGACTCTTCTTCAGAGCTGGAGAAAGGTAAGATATGTGACAGGTTTTAGACTATTTAAGAGTGAGTGGAGCAAGATGGACGGGGATAGGTGGGAGCTCAGAAGAGATTGACAAAGATGTCATGGACATAGGACAAATGGAGTGTAAATGGTAGTGTTAAAGATTAAAGAAGGTGCTGAGAGTACTGAGCTGACCTCGCCACTTATTGTGGATAAGACAAAACGTTCATCTTTACACACCAATCCACTGAGCCACACTAACCTTAACAAAGAACAAGCTACCAGCTGAAGGTAGACAGGAACTAATGCATTATTAATTGAAAAATTAGGTTGAATACATGAAGGACACCGGCCAATATAAAAGTTGAAAATACTAATGTTAATCTTATCTATGCTATAACTGGACCGCAGCTATCCTGGGAAAGATTTGAACCATATACCAAACTGTGTAATGATGAATTTCATTTCATGTGATTGTCTTGAGCTCTCTAATGCACATTCCCATGGCTTGAGCTTTTCCAGATCACGAGGTAAAACACATTTACAGCCTTCATAGACACAAATAAAAATGTTATTCTTCATTATAATGGCAGCCTTGATTCAATTGCCACATTCTGGTCTGCAAATCAGAAGTTCTTGCTTTCAAGTCCCACCCCAGAGACTGGAGTATATAATCTAGGTTGACGTTCTTCAGCAGTGCTGAGGGAGTGCTGCACTGTCAGCTGAGACTTGAAACAAAGGTCCTTATCTGCCCTCAGGTGGAAGTAAAAGATTCCAAGGCACGAACCAAAGTGCAGGGGAGGGCTTCTGGTGTCCTAGCCAATATTCACCCCTCAACCAACACCACCAGGAACAGATCATCTCATCAGTCATCTCACTGTTGTTTGTGGGATCTTGCTGTGCACAAATTGGGTGCCGTCTTTGTCTCCAAAATATGACTAGACTTCAAAACTAATTCATGAGCTGTGAAATGCTCTGGGGCATTGTGTGTGTGTGTGAAACATGCTTTGTGAACGCACCTCCTGAAGTCAGCATGCTTCAACGAGCTTGTGAACTTTTGGTCAGATATGGAAAAGTCTTGAATAAAGTCACACTAGAGAACCATGTTGTGCTTTTAATAAGGTCTATTTCATCCTTACTTTATGTTTGGTTTGTCAGTATTAAATCATAAAATCTAAAAGCAAGAGTATTCATGTGCAATATACTTCTGCTTTTATATTCAGTAATTCAAATTAAGCAATTAAAATAAAGCACACACACAGCATTTTATGCCTGAAAGAAATCAAATTAATTCAAGTTAGGCAAACTTGAATTTTAAAAGAAGTGCTCTATTTATACAGAAAAGATCAGCTTTTTAAATTAAGCTGCCCTCCTTCGCCAAGCAGGCAGTTTTCCTTTATCCATGGGGAGGCGCACCAGGTTTCTCTTGTTACTTGGCCACATCACCAACAGGGAGCAGTCCAGACAAGTCTTGGGGCTCCTCCACACCAGTCTGACCAAGAAGGCCACTGGACAAGCTATGTACTTGGGGCTTTTCGCAATTTGTCACAGAGGCCTAAGGCCTACCCCTTCGTGATCAATGTGGGTAACACAGGTATGATCAGGTATGAGTGGGGGTTAAATACACTTTCGATGCAGAGTCAATAGTATCCCCACCAATTGAGCCAAGGTGTTATTAAGAATGCACAGGGCTAATCATGGTTTTTAAATCTCAAAGCAGCCCAGTGCAACGAAAACTGTGATCTACCATGCCACTATGAGATTTTTGTTCCCCCTTTAAAAAAATGGAGAGTCTCTCGAATCAACAAGGGCCATTGTTGCTGAAACTGTTTGTTCGTGGGTGGATACATATTCGGGTTTACAAGTTGGATCTGTTGCCTTGGTCACAAAATTATGAATGATGCCCTTGGAGACCACATGACTCTGAATGTCAACTGTTACTGGCACTGACCCTGCTCTTGAGTGAGCAGCCAATGCCCGACTCCTAGACCATCTGTGCTGGCTGTGTGGTGGAACCTCATTACGGTCAGGTGCCATTCATGCAAACTGTTCTTGAAAACACCATTATTCTGATATGTGAAGAATTCTGGAAAAAGGATTGCGTATGTGGGAAGAAGGTCAAAGAGTAATTATGCAACATTTGCTCTCAACACTAAGTGGCTGAGATAAGTTGGATTGGACAGTTGATTCTTCAATATCTAACAGCAGATGTGCTAATACACAGCTCACATTACATCAGATATCATAGGAATGGCAACCTGATTTCATACAAGGCATAGTGTACTATTCTGCTGCTAAGGTACATCAGATGCTTAAACTAGCCTGTCTCTTGAGAAGCCACCAGGACCAGATGAGATGCATCTGAGGATGCTGGAGGAAGTGAGAGCGGAAATTCTGAAGGCACTGGCCATAATCTTTCAGTCTTAGACTCAGACATGATGCCAGAGGACTGGAGAATTGCAAACGTCACACACTTGTTCAGAAAAGGGTGTAAAGATAAGCCTAGCTTACAGGCCAGTCAGTTTAAATTCAGTGGCGGGGAAACTTCTAGAAACAATAATTAGGAACAAAATTAAGAGTCACATGGCCAAATGCAGGTTAAGGGAAAATCGTGTTTAACTAATTTGTCTGAGTTTTCTGAAGAGGTGACAGCAAGAGTTCATGTGGTGTACGTGGACTTTCAGGAGGCATTTGATACAGTACCACACAAAAGACTTGGGAGCAACACTATAGCACATGGGACAAAGGGAAAGTAGCAACATGGATCCAAAATTGGCTGAGTGACAGAAAACAGTGTAGTGGTTAATGGATGTTTATCGGGCTGGAGGAAGGTTCATAGCGGAGCTCCCCAGGAGTCAGTGTTGGGACCCTTACATTTGCTGATATATATTAATGACCTCGAAGTTCAATGCAGAGAAATGTGAAATGATTCATTTTGGTAGAAAGAACAGGGAGAGACAATATAAAATAAAGGGTACAATTCTAAAGAGGGTGCAGTAGCAGAGGGACCTGGGTGTATATGTGAAAAGTCATTGAAGGTGGCAGGACAGGCTGAGAGAGTGGTTAATAAAATATACACTATCCTGGGCTTTATTAAATAGGGCAGAGAGTACAAGAGCAAGGAGGTTATGTTGAATTTGTACAACTTCAACTGAAGTACTGCATCCAGTTTTGGGCACCAGACTTTAAGATGTAAAGGCATTGGAGAGAGCGCAGTAAAGATTCATGATAATGGTTACAGTGATGAGGAACTTCAGTTCTGAAGATAGATTGGAGGAGTTGGGACAGTTTTCCTTGGGGAAAAAACGCTGAGTGGTGACTTTATAGAGGTATTCAAAATCATGAGGGGTCTGGACAGAGTAGGTATAGAGTGCAGTTCCCACTCCTGAAAGATTGAGAACAAGAGAGCACAGGCTTAAAGTAATTTGAAAAAGAAGCAAAAGCGATATGTGGGAAAAAAAACACTGCTTGAGAAAGTTAAGGCCTGGAATGCACTGCCTGAGAGTGTGGTGGAAGCAGGTCCAATAAAAGCATTCAAAAGGGAATTAGGCTGTTACTTGAAAAGGAACAGTATGCAAGGTTATGGGGAGAAGGCAGGAGAATGGCACAAAGTTAATTGCTGATTTGGAGAGCGGGTGTAGACACGATGGGCCAAATGGCATCCTTCTGCACTATAAGAATTCTGTGATGGCTACAAAGCCTGGTATAGCAAATAAACACAGCCTGGGTCAGTCAGAGTATAATTGTCATTTGGTAGGCAGTTTGCATATTGGAAGGTGTTGCAGAATTTTTGGCTCCAGGTTGGAAACACATCATAAAATGACAGCATAAAATGCTCTCTTTCTCTTCAATACTTTTTACCATCTGAAGTGTGACAACATTCTCAACAATTTACTATTATCTACTTAGCATCCTGTGGTGTTGCTTGTATGGGTTGACAGATTCCAATTAGCAATTATTTCAATGTTCCATTAATTCAGCACAAAAGCTCACGCAATCACACGTGCACAGCATGTTAGGAGATAAATAACATGCAGGTCAACATAAGCCTTGCTATGTTCACCTGGTCTCAAGACATTGTTAGTGTCCATTGCAAACCTCTTACTGTGACAAGATGAGCTGCCAGAAAGTACTAGTTTGTAAATCTCCACAAGCCTACAATAATGATGCTAAACTGTAGTTTCAAAAATCTTTAACAACCCTTAACTTACTGTTGCAACTATTACAGGCAGTAATTGTCCTATCAGGTGGTGATTTAGTGGTATTTTGAAAAATGCAGATTTCCAGTATGTAAGAAGAGGAGTAAGGAATGACTTACTTTGAATTTCATAACGGAATGAACCAGAGCAGATAAGAGAAGTAAAATTGGGAACAGTTAAGCAACAGTGTCCATAATATACCAACTAATGGTAAAGATGTGGCTTAGGATAATAATTGCGAAGGATACAAGCATGGTAAAGATCTGGTTAATAAATTGGAATAAAGTTGATTTTGAAGAGCTGAGAACAGAACCTAGGAAAATAAAATGGACAACAATATTGGCAAAAAATTGGAAATGTTCCAAACAATGTTCAACAGAGCCGAGGAAAAGTATATTCTACTAAAATACATGAACAAACTGCACACTAATGAGACATCATGAATGAATAGAGACATGAGGGAAAAATTGAAGGAGGCACTAAGGACACAGACAGTAGAAAATAGCCTGACAAGGGAGAATATGAAGGGACTAGGAGAAAATTCAAAAAATAATTAGGAAGGCAAAGAGGAACTATGAAACTCATACATCAAGGATCATAAAACAAAATAGCAAATATACAAAAAGGAAAGTTGGAATGGGAATAGGTTCACTAAGATACGGTCAGGATAAAAGTCAGAGGCAGTGATAGAAAAACAAAACAAACATTAAATAATTATTTTGCTTCAGCGCTTACCAGGGAGATGGATCAAGTGTACAACATCGGAAGTTGAGATTACAAGTGATAAAACCACATTTAAAATGAAAAGAGGAGAAATATTCAATAAACTAACTAAACTCAAAGGGGGATAAACCCCTGGTCTGGATGGATTGCATTCACACATTCTAGGAGCATCTCTAAGAGATAGCAAAGGAATTATTATACATGTTTAATAATTGCTTAGACAATGGTGCAGTGCAGAGGACTGGCTGATAACTAACTTTATACCTGTGTTTAGGGAGGGAGATAGAACATGTTCTGGAAACTCTTGGACAACCAAATTAACACTGGCAAGTAAGAGAAAGGGAAAAATAAAAAAAACATCTAAAAACCAAAATGCTATAATGAATAATCAACATGGATTTCAAAAGGGAAAGTCTTATTGATCAATCATACTGAATTCCTTGGAGAGGTAACTGAGAGGCTGGGCAAGGATAATTCAGTAGATGCAATATATTTGGATTTTCAAAAATATTTCAAATAAGGTAGACTAATGAATGAAGTCAGAACACATGGAGTCAGGGGGCAATTAGCTGAATGGGATAGCAAGGAGGCAGAAAGACAAAAAACAGGGATTAAGGGTAAAGGCTAGTTATTCAGTCTCACAAGTTAGGTCCTACATGCATCAGTCTGGCACCATTATTGTTCACAATTTATATTAGGCTTTGGAACCAAAAACACTATTTCTAAATCCATGGGCGACACCAAATTCAGGGGGCAGTTGACACTTGGAGGACTGCAACAAATTGCAAGATGACATTAATAAACTTGTAGAATGGGCAAATAATTGGCAAATGATTTTCAACATTGATAAGCGTGAGGTATGATGTTTTCGAAAGGAAAATAAGGAGGTTGCATATTACTTAGAAAATAAGAATCTAAATGGGGTCGAGGAGCAAAAGGACCTGGGAGTGATGCCCCCAACCATAACAAAAGCAAACTAAGCTTATTTCTAGGGGGATAAAATTGGAAAGTAGGGAAGTTATGCTAAGCTTGTATCAAACCTTGGTTACACCACATTTGGAGTACTGTGTACAATTCTTTAATGTGTAGGGGCGCACTGGAGATTGAGTAAAGATTTACAAGGATGATATCTGAACCGTGAGGTTATGCCCATCAAAAAATGAACAAGCCGGGTCTCTTTTCTCTTGAAAAGAGGAAGCTGAGGGAGAATCTAAAAGAGGTCTTTACAATTCTGAAAGATGATGAGATGATGATTGAATAGACAAAGAGAGAATGCTTGCACTTGTGGGAAAAGCAAAGCCAGAGGCCATCATAATAAGATAGTCACCAAGCAATACAACAGGGAATTCAGAGGAAACTTCTTTACCCAGAAAGTGGTGAGAAAGTGGAATTCACCGCCACAGGAAGTCACTAAAGTGAATAGTATAGATACATTTAAGGGGAAGTTATGGGAAGCATATGCAGCAGAACGGAATAAAAGATTATGTTGATAGCAACAGATGAGGAAATTTAGAAGGAAGAGGCTGGACTGTTTGGGTTGAATCATCTGTTTCTGTGCCACATATCCGTAGTAATATTCTATGCAACTCCAAATACAGTAATCTAGGTACTGCATTAGAATACAATAAAAGCAAAATACTGCGGATGCTGGAAATCTGAAACAAAAACAGAAAATGCTGGAAAAACTCAGCAGGTCTGACAGCATCTGTGGAGAGAAAAAGAGTTAACGTTTCGAGTCCATATAACTCTTCTTCAGAGCCTCCTCTTCACTGCATGAGAGTGTCAGCCTGGATTTTGTGCTCAATTTTCTGGAATGTGACTTAAACGCACAAACCTTCTGACCCTGAGGCGAGAGTGCTAACCACTGAGCCAAGGTGACACCGAAGCAGCAGTCCTGACTGATTTTCCCCTTCCGAGCTTTATACCCATTCTTGGAATGTAGGTGTTGCTGGCAAAGCTGTATGATTTATGGTCTGCCCCTAGTTGCCCTGAGAAGGGTGCTGGTGGTTGTTCTCTTGAACCATCTGTTTGATACCTGTGGCTCACCAGGCCGTTCCAAAGGGCAGTTAAGAGGCCGTGGGCTTGAGACACGTTTCAAAAATTTGAGCACATATCCTAGGCCATCATAATGCAGACATGGTGTTGCACTGCCAGAGATGCAGTTTTTCAGATAGCACATATAAAGCAAGGCCTCGTTGGCCCTCGCAGGTGGACTTAAAAGATCCCTTGGTACTGTTTCAAAAAAAGGGCAGGCAAATTCCCTCTGGCTTCCTGGCCAATAATTATTCTTCAACCAACATCAGCAACTGCTCATTATGCCAATGTTAGTTGTGGGACCTGTGTGCAAAAACCAGCTGCCACAATTCTCTACCACAGTGACGATACTGTAAGTACTCAATTTGTCTGTAAAGTCCTTTGGGACATCCCGAGTTCATGAAAGCTGCTACATTCAGTTCTTTCTTTCACACTTTAAGCTGATCCAGCCTAGGAATAGTTAGGGCTGCCCGTTGCCTTTAACTGAAATGACTTTCAATCTAGTATACTTGTAAAGTTTCACTGAAAAGGAAACACATAAAATAGGATGCAACCTCCACAAGTTTTATTTGAAATCTTTCCCATAACAGCTCAATTTAGGTAGACACAGCTGGCTGACTGAAAGGTCTGATCTACCATCTCAGCAACTTAAAACAATGTTCACTGGCATGCCTACCAACTCCCAGTGGGTCAATTTTTAAAAAACCGCGAGCATCGGCTGATAAAAAACCAAAGACGGAATGACAGAGCAGGCCCGAAGGGCTGAGTAGCCTACTCCTGCTCCTAATTCATATGTTCGTATGTAATCCTGACGCATGCTGAAATGTTTCATGAACAGAATATCCATCAGTAGCAGCAGTGTGTACCATCTACAAGATGCACTGCAGGAATTCACCAAGGCTCCATAGACAGCAGCTTCCAAACCTACGACCCGCTACCATCGAGAAGGACAAAGGCAGCAGATAGATGGGAATACCACCACCTAGAAGTTCCCCTCCAAGTTACTTACCATCCTGACTTGGAAATATAGCACCGTTCCCTCACTGTCACTGGGTCAAAATCCTGGAACTAACTCCCTAACAGCACTGTGGGTGTACCCACACCATAGGGACTGCAGCGGTTCAAGAAGGCAGCTCACCACCACCTTCTCAAGGGAAACTATGGATGGGCAATAAATGGTCTAGCCAGTGATGCCCACATCCCATGATGAATAAACAAAAAAACACTGCTGCTGAAACCCTCATTAATGGCTCTGCTACCTCTAGATTCAATTATTCCAATGCACTCCTGGCTGGTCTCCTACATTCCACCTTCCATAACTTGAGGCCATCCAAAACTCAGCTGTCAGTATCTTAACTCTCACCAAGTCTTGTTCATCCTTCACCATTGTACTCTCTGATCATACTGGCGTCTGATTAAGCAATTCCTGGATTTAAAAATTTTCTTTCTCGTTTACAAATCCCTCCATCGCCTTGCCCCCTCCCTACCTCTATAATCTCCTCCAGCCCCACCGTCCTCTGAGATAACTGCACTCATCTAATTCTAGCCTCTTGAAAATCCCCGATTTTAATAACTCCATCACTGGTGGCCATGCCTTCAGTTGTCTAGGCCCTAAGCTCTGGAATTCCCTCCCCTACTTGTTTCTACCTCGCTTTCATCCTTGACAATCCTTAACACCTACCTCTTTGACCAAGCTTTTAGTCATCTGACCTAATGTCTTCTTATGTAGCTCGGTGTCCTATTTTGTTTTCCTATGAAGGACCTTGGGATGTTTTAGTAAGTTAGGGTATGAGAAATTTCAATTACAGGGCTAGGCTGCAGAAGCTAAAGTAGATAAGAGACGATAGAGGTGAGCAGATAGGGAAATATTTATCCCATTTCCTTCCCGAAAGGACATTAGTGAACCAGATGGGTTTTTATGACAATGGTTTCATGGTCATCATCAGGCTTTTCATTCCAGATTTTTATTGGATTCAAATTTCACCATCTGCCATGGTAGGATTCAAACCCAGGTCCCCAGAGAATTATCCTGGGTCTCTGGAATACCAGTCCAGTGACAATACCACTATGCCACCACCTCCCCCACTGATTTCAGGCGAATATAAGAAATAGGAGCAGGAGTAGACCATAAGGCCTGTTGAGCCTGTTCCGCCATTCAACATGAATATGGCTGATCTTGGGCTTCAACTCCGCTTTCTTGCCCACTCCCCACATTCCTTGATTTCCCAAGAGGCCTAAAATCTGTCTATCTGGGCCTTAAATATATTCTATGATGGCATGTCCATAATCTTCTGGGGTAGAGAATTACCAAGGTTCACAACCCTTTGAACGAAAAAATTTCTCCTCATCTCAGTTCTAAATGATCAGCCCTTTATCCTGAAACTGCGATCCCTTTATCTAGGTTCCCTAGCCACAGGAGACAACGTTTTAGTATCTACTTTGTCAAGTCCCTTCATGGCCTTAAATGTTTCAATGAGATCACCTCTCGTTCTTCTAAGCCCCAGAGAAGTTTGTGATGAAACCTAAACTCACCACCTTTACTTCATAGGTCTGGGCGAACTTCAAGCCTCTCGCGCATGCACCGGGTGGGAAATGGCCGCACACGCGCAGTTCAGTGGCTTTGCATTGTTCAGGACGGGAACTGGCCCTGCTCACCTGCGCAGAAGGGAAAAGAGAAAACGGAAAATGAAGAGGAAGGTCAGGTGACCTGGAAGGGATCGGTATTGTAAGAGTGTGTCCCAGGGAGCAGGGGGAAGGTCCCAAATCAGGGAGAGGTCACAAAAGGTAGTTCCAGGCAATGAATGAAGACAGGAATAAGTCCCCTTAAGTGAAGTTAAAGAAAGGAGCAGGGTAATCACTCCAAATTCAAGAGCAAGCTGCAGAGAATGGACCTTAAATGAAGTGGGCATGAGAGGAGTCCTGAAGATCTGAGAAGGCAGCTGAAGGTTGGTGATGCTGTGCTGCGGTCCTTTGGGGGAAAAGGTATCCCTGTGGAGCAGTGCCTGCTCTGCTTGGCACGGCCAAAGATCTGAAATTGTGCATGGAAAGTGAAGCTTGAGTGTGCTCGGTGATCCAGGGGAAAAGAATTTTGGAAGGCAAGTCTGAATCGTTGTTGAAGGCGTCAGAGTGGGAGCGGCCTTTGAAGACGAGATCCTCAAATGTAGAGATTGGAAATCCTCATGAGAAAGACCAAGTTTCAGTAAGATTGGGTGGCTCGCAATGTGACAAATGTCTAGATGTGTTGTCAAGAAATCCATGGAATCAGCTTTGGTCGCATCTGTCTTCTATCGTGCTGTGTCTGACCATAGTTTGCCTGTTAATTCACATGTACCTCATACTTACCATGAATGTTGCAGTGCAAGGTAGATATTGTAAGTTGTTTCTGAACTTGTTAGTAAAGTTTATTTTTGTTTGTTCAAAACCCATGGAACCTTATGGCTCTACTCAGTCAGCATCTTGAATCTCAAACTTTATCTACTTTAAACAAAATGTTACTGGTCCCTAACCGGATCTCCCCGGGATCTGGCCAAGGATCATTACAATGCCTGGCATCCTTCCATCTCTGGAGGTGAAGGGCTGCACCCGGGGTGTGTGTAACTTATGTACCGAACGCTGTCTGTTCTGGTTATAGGGGCTGATAGCCAGTTCACCATAGAGCACGTCTTTCGGGATGCGGCCATCATCCATTCGGCTGAGTTGCTGCTGACTCAAGAGGGCAAACATATTGAGGATCCCTGAACGCTGGCGTACTTCCATATTCGGCACTCTGTTCTGTCCGGCAGGAGATGTTCAATATTCATTTGAGGCAGTGATGGTGAAAGCTGTTCAGCTGCTTTTCTTGGCTTGCATAAGTTGCCTATGCTTCACTACACTAAAGGAGGGTGCCGAGAATACAAAACTGGTACAAACAGGGCTTTGCATTTTTGGTGTATTTCAGCATCAGGGGACAGGTTGCTGGTAATTGCTTATCCAAGGTATGTGAATCTGTCGATGACCTTCAGAGTGAGGTTGTCGATGTTGATGGAAGATGGAGTCTCTATATTCTGGCCTATAACTTTGGTTTTCCTGACGGTGATTGTCAGTCCAAACTCCTCACAGGCCCAGGAGAGCTGACCCTCAAGCTGTTGCGAGTGACCTTCAATATGGAATGCTACTGCGGCGTCATCAGCAACAGCAACTCACGGACTAGGACATTACGCACTTTGGTCTTGGCGTGCAGTCTTGCCAAGTTGAACAGCTTGCCGGCAGCTCTGGCATGCAGGTAGGCACCCTCATTTGAGTCACCGAAAGCGTACAATTGCAGCATGGAAAAAAAAATACCAAAGAGAGCTGGCACCAGGACATAGCCTGGCTTTCTCCCGCTGCTGATCTTGCAAGTGTCTGACGATGCTCCGTTATAACTGATGAAGCTGTGCATGTTCTGGTGTAAAGAAGAAATGACACTCAGGAGCCCAGGAGGGAAGCCTATTTTCCACAGCAGTTTGAAGAGTCTGTCTCTGCTGACAAGATCGGATGCCTTGGTGAGGCCTATGAAGCAAAGGTAGACTGACTTGCATGGTTCGTGGCACTTCCCCTGTAACTGCTGAAGTGAGAAAATCATGTCAATCTGCCAACTCTGAAGCAGCACTGAGGCTCAGTAGACACGTGATGTGATCTAGTCACAGCAGCGTGGGTAAAGACCTTCCCCACGATACTTAACAAGGAGATGCCCCAGTAATTGTTGCAGTCACTGCGATCCCTTTTGTTTTTGTACAAAGTGACAATATTTACATCGCGCATGCCTTGAGGGACAAATCTTTCCTTCCAGGAGAAAGAAGTTCGTGGAGATGCTGCAGCAGCAGCACCAGTTTTCCACTTTTGATGATTTCAGGCGGTATACCATTGTTTCCTAGGGTTTTACCACTGGCAAGATAGTCAATAGCCTTGTTGAGCTCTACTACGGTGGGCTCACTGTCCAGCTCAGTGACAGGGAGGTCTGGAATGGCGCTGAGATCTTCAGTACAACATTCCCTGTCGCAGATCTTGAGGTAATGCTCCACCCACCTTTCCATCTGCTTGTTAGGCTCAGTGATGATCATCCTTGTCTTTGTCTTCAAAGGGGTGATTTAGTTGCTGATGGGCCCATTGCTTTCTTACTTCCTTCATACATCCCTCCAGCAACCTCGGATTCAGCAGCAGATTGTATGTTGCTGCAGAGTTTCAACCAGCAGTGCTGAGCAGTCTGCTGAAACTTGATCCTGGCAGCTCGGAGAGCATCTGGATTTTGTTTGTTGGGGACTTGCTTGTAGTTCATGAGGGCTTTCCTCGTGGTTGTGGTAACTGGCTCCATTTCAGTCCAATAAGTCTCAAACCAGTCAGCATTCCTCTGATCTCTTTTCCCGTATGCAGTGAGTACAGAATTACTGATGGTGTTGCGCAGATGATCCTACTTTGACATTTCCTCTGGCCCTGGGTGTTTGTTGTCTAAAAGAGCCTGATCAAGGATGTTGAGGAACTCCTGGGCCCTTTCTGTGTCAGTGGTACAGACTACAGATGACCATTCTTCTTGACATAGTGTAGTTTCCTTGGCTTCAGCCTGACCTGGCTATAGCCAAGTGGTGAGTGTCACAGACAGCACTGCAATAGCTACGAGTGATGAGGACACTGTTGAAGATGGAACATCTGGTGGATGATGAGATCCAGCCGGTGCCAGTAGCTTGATCTTGGATGTCGCCAGGGCACCTTGTGGCACGGCTTGGTTTAGGAAGTAGCTGTATGCCATGCTAACACCACACCTACAGCAGCCTCAGCTCATTTAGGTTCATCTCACCAATTCTCTGGTGCCCTACGCATATTGCAAGTCTGTGCAGTCAGTTCCCATCCTTGTGTTGAAGACCCCTAGGAGGTCCAGCCCCTAATGCTGGCAATTCTGCTGACGGCAGCATCAAGTGCTTCAGAGAATTGACCCTTGACATCTTGGGTGGAGGTGAGTTTCAGGGCAGAGATGCACGAGGTTAACTGTGCCCACACTTGTTGACAAGCAGAGTAAGAAGTCTCTCAGCCTTCTGTAGGGGGTTTAATCTTCGCAAATAGAGTGACTTTTACTGCAAAATCCACTCCATGCTCCTGTGTTGCCTGTTGAGTTTTCCCCTGCCAGAAGAACATGTAGTGTTTCTCTTTACGGAATCCACTTGGAATGAGCCTAGTTTTCTACAGCCCAGCAATGTCCATATTGAGTCTTGTAAGTTCTTTGTCAATCACAGCTGTCTTGCATGTGTCACAAACCTGCAGAAGGTCATCAGTAATGGCAAGGATGCATGGTCCTTATGTTCCAGCTTGCGATGTGAAAGACTGGTATCTTCTTTGTTGAGTTTGCCTGGTGCATAGATTATTCGTCGAAAGATGGCCTTCCAAGCACCAGTGAAGCAAGTAGGCATTGGCAGGACAGCATCCAAAAGACTGGGGGCTGCCAGGCTTGAGATGGGCCGTGGCTATCCAATGAGAGGCAATGATCTCTCCTATTGTTGGAAGTAACCCCTGGCACTTGCGTTCTACGCCAATCGAATGAAGGCTTATTACTGGTAACTGTTTCTTCCTGTGTTGTGCCAACATTAAACTTCAAAGCTAGAATGCCCTCTCCAGCCACCAGTCTGGGCAAAGAGTTTGGAGATCTCGGGTTGCTTAAGCATCAGGGCCACCCTCTTGGCATTGCTAGTACTGTCCAAAGGAAAGTATAAACCTGTACTGTTTGATACCAGCTCTGCTGCAAGAGTGCCAGAAAGCTGCCTGATAGATGACAGATTGCCACCTAAGGGACTCCACCCCTGATTTTATGTTGGGGTTTACATCTTCTCTCCCAAAGCATCCATAAGATAGTGGGGCTAATTGCCCATAGCTGGGCGTCTGGTCCGTGGGCAGTAGGGCATAACATGCTGGTGGGTCTGTATGACATGCATCTGGGGGGCAGGCCTCCTCCGAATCCCCTGTAGTTTAGCCTGGATCGGTGAGTTACCCAGTTTACGTTTGTCGCCTCAGGAGGCACTCCATGGGGCTTATTGATGGAGAAACTTTGTACTAGCGGGAGAGGCTAATGGGCTCGGCTCTCTTTCGCAGTAGTTATACTGTTACCCAGCGTCGAGAGCTGAAATCAAGAGGTGACAAACAGGCTAACCACTACACACCACCCACTGCACTAACAAACTTGATGCATCATATCAATAGGAGACACATACTCCACAGAATATAGACCCAGTTTACTCAGCCTCTCACCCCAGGGACCAATCTAGTGAGCCTTCTCCCTCCAACGCAAGTGTATACTTCCTTAAATATGGAAACTAAAATTACACAGTTTTCCAGGTGTGGTCTCACCAAAGCTACATTCAGTTGTAGCAAGACTTCATTATTTTTGACTTCAACCCCTGGCAATAAAAGCCAACATGCTATTTGCTTTCCTAACTGCTGCTGTACCTGCATGCCCTCTGAACAACATTTACAAGTTTCATGCCTTTTAAAAAATATTCTGCTTTTCTATTCTTAGGACCAAAAAGTGAATAACCTCACACCTCCCCACATTTTATTTCATCTGCCACCTTGATGCCCACTCACTTAACCTGTATGTCTCTTTGCAGCCTTTTTGAGTCCTCCTCACAGCTTACCTTCCCACCTAGCTTTATATTGTCAGCAAACTAAGACACATTACTCTCTGTCTCTTCATCTAAGTCTTTAATAAAGATTGTAAAAAGCTGAGGCCCCAGCACTGATCCTTGTGATACTCCACCGGTCCCTGCCTGCCAACTTTAAATCTTCATCCTATTTATCCCTATCCAGAGACCTACTCTCTCTTTCCGTTCCATTGATCAATCTTCTATCTGCACTGCACCAAACTGAATGAATCCTCAGATTCAACTCATCTATATAACCTGGCCTTCACCAAGGCATGGACAGGTGCCCAGATCCAGGGAGGAAACTTGGACACGACTCCAGGCTTGAGGTTCCAACTGGATTCAAAATCTCCAGGCAACTTCCTAAAACATGGGCCAAGTGGTCTCTATCTCTGCTGCTCTTCCTTCCTTGCCCAACATACTGACCTTTCTGCAGTGCCAGGAGGTACCCAAGCAGGCCCTTTGGAAACTTTACCACCTGAAGGGGTTTATCATGACCCCTACTTTCTCTGGATCATTCTGGGCTTTCATCCAGCACCCAAGGAAATGATGCAAGCAGCACCCTCCATCACAAACAATCTAAATGTCACACCCATTTCAGGTGGGAGTTTTCACCCTTTGATGTCCGAGTAGATGCTCCGTAACAGTTCCCTGCTCCAATTTCCTCTGCCTAGTGATCTAAAGTCAAGCACTAAGTGGTAGAAAATTTTTTTTTCATTCATTCATGGGATGTGGGCATCGCTGGCTAGGCCAGAAATTTATTGCCCATCCCTAACTGCCCTTGAGAACTGGTGCAGCAAAGCTTTACACACGACTTGACAATTAACCCTCCTCCTGAATCATTGGCGACTTGCATAAAACATTTCTCCTTCCATTCCTGAAGATGTAAATTCTCCCTCTCACGTTACCACAGGCAAATTCTCCAGTGGGGAGTGGGCAGTCTGTGCATGTGGTAAATACGTGAAGCGCTACTAAACGTTTGAACAGTTGGTCAGTGTCCATTACTTCAGACAGTGAGCGGCATCTCATTCTACCTTTCAAATCGCGTCAGCTTTATTCTGTCAAGGGATGTGGGCGTCACTGACAAGGCCGGCATTTGTTCCCCACCCCTAATTGCGCTTGAATCGAGTGGCTTTTGCTAGGCTGTTTCAGAGGGCAGTTAAGAGTCAACTACGTTGCTGTGGGTCTGAAGTCGCATGTAGGCCAGACCAGGGTAGGATAGCAGATTTCCTTCCCTCAAGGACATTAATGAACCAGATGGGTTTTTACTACAATCAATGAGAGATTCAAGGTCACCATTAGGCTAGCTTTTAGTTGCTGTGGTGGGATTTGAACCCATGTCTCCAGAACAGCCCAGTGACATTACCACTTTGCCACCATCCTCTATCCTGATCAGTCATGGTTCATTGTGCAAATGGCGGGAAGCTATCTCGGCAAGAAGTGAAGCTCAGCTTCTATATTTCATTGAATGCTGCAGGAAGCCGTGTGTATTTTTAATTCTACTATTGCTAAACAACATCCACCCGTCCGGGAACTGATCAACCAGCATCCAAAAGCAATCTGTAACGTGCATCAAGCAGCATGAGTCATCAAGATCCAAGGTATCAGAAAAACACATTTATATGCATTATAAAATAAAACTAGGGGGTTTTCCAGTTCAGCAGTACATTTTGGACCTGTGGGAGACCTGAGCTTCTCCAAGCACAATTCATGTGAAGCTGGCTGCACACCAAACCTGAAACTTCGGAGGCTGAGACAGGCAGCCTGGAAGATGTGCTTTTAATGGGTCCTGCTAGTGGTACACTTGCTTCATGGGGAACACAGTGCCAGTCATGCAGAGTGAATGTCCAAACTGAACTCGGAGGCTTGAATTACATGCACCGTTTCTCCTTTACAATCAACTCAGGGGAGATACAAGACACAACTTGCTCAATTCAACTTGCCAGTATTACAGTCTGTGTGTTCCAAAATGCAAAGTACTGTCACACTTCAAGAAGTTACTGGAATGCATAATTAACCCATTCTGTATTTTTCATGTTATGCTGCATTGACAGTATTTGAAAAATGTTTTTATGCTTCATATTCCCAATAGCAAATAAATAATTTTTAGTTTCTGTCTCTTTAATTGAAGGTAAAATGGAATAATGAAGGGGGGAGGGGTCATGTGGCCTGCTCTGAATGACAACAAGCCTTGGTTGCTATGGGGACAAAAGGGGCACACGTCAAGAAACTTGTTGGGAAGGTGCAAGATGTTCGCAGCTGTGAACAATGGCAAAAGCATCTGTGCTGAGGGTGAGTAGACTGTTAAGTCTCGTATTCCCACAAAGAAAGAAGTGTCAGGAACATTATGTTTTATAAATGATTATACTTTAAACTGTCTGTTTAGTTCCAAACTAAAATGGAGTTGGGAGTCGACGGATGGCTAATTGGCATTTATAACTACTTACAAAACCCATGTGATTCATGGCGCCATGGAGATGGGTTTTGAGAGGGGGGGAGTTCACAGAAAGCTATTGTAGTGTCAGGTCACAGGGTTTGAGATATCTCAAACTCAGAAACACAAGTGAGTCTGCAAGAATCTGGCGGCAAAAGAGCTGGAAAAGGCAGCCAGTCCTACACCTGAAGCAGAGAAAATGACCATCCTATTGTTCATCACCCAGAATGTGGTGGAAGCTTGCATTCAGATTGAAGAGACCAAGCTCATGAAGATCTAAAGGAAGTTGGAAGATTCGCCTAGATTGGGCTAAAGAGAAGGAATCTCCGGCATAACCTCACAGTTATGTCAGCGCTGGGGTTAGAATTTACCCGGCTGGGAAAGGAAAAAGGAAGCAAGCCAATGGGAGTGGAGAATAGCTGTGTACTGGCTCCGGGAGAATAAAGTGTCCACTTAGGGGACACAGTTAGTGGCCTGGGATTGTTAATCATGTTCAAAGTCAAATGGGTAAACGTTTCTGTATTTTGAAGTATAAATTACCTAAAAGATGGTGTTTAGTCAATGTTGCCATCAGCTTGCTTGTTATAGTAAAAGTCTTAAAACTTTAAATATTGTCATGTGATCCTTTCCAGTCACTGGAAATTCAAATATAATTTTAAAAGTTATCATTCTCTACAGGAATTGTACCACTGGTTGAACGCAGGTACGTTTGTAGGTCTGAGGTTTGGTGGCATTTTAAAACTTCTTCCACCAGTCAGCAACGACTTATATTTATATAGTGCCTGTAATCTAATAAAACGTCCCAAGGTACTTCACAGGACGTTATGAAGCAAAATTAGGCACCAAGCCACATAAGATTAGGTCAGATGGCCAAAATATTGCTCAATAAGGTAGGTCTTAAGGAGTGTCTTAAAGGAAGAAAGAGGGGCAAAGAGGTTTAGGGAGGGAATTCCAGTGCTCAGGGCCCAGGCAGCTGAGGGCATGGCCACCAATGGTAGAACAATTAAAATTGGGGATGCACAAGAGGCCAGAATTAGAGATTACAGAGATAGGAGGGATCTGAAAACATGGATCAGAATTTTAAAATTGAGGCATTGCCTAGAAGCAGTACAGCAAGTACAGGGATGATAGGTGATTGAGACTTGGTGCGAGTTGAGACATAGGCAGCAGAGTTTTGGATGACCTCAAGTTTTTGGAGCGTAGAATGTGGGAGACTAGCTACGGGTGGGTTGGAATAGTCGGGTTTTGAGATAACAGAGGCACGAATGAGGGTTTCAGCAGCAGATGAGCTGAGACAGGAAAAGTTGAATAATGTTAGAGGTGGAAATAGGCGGTCTTAATGACAGTGTGGATATGAGTTTGGAAAATCATCTAAGGGCTAAACATGACACTAAAGTTTTGATCAGTTTAGTTTAGCCTCAGACAGTTGTCAGGGAGGGGCATGAAGTCAGTAGCTAGAGACTGGAGTTTGGATTGCCTCTGTGCTGTACATATTTTGTAATTCTATGTAATGAGTAACGTGCATTTTCAGTTCAGGGTACTCAAAGCAATTTAATTTTTGGAGGAAGTGTTTGCTTTTATTCGTTTGAGAGATGTGAGCATCACTGGGAAGGACAGCAATAATTACCCATCCCTAACTGCCCTCGAGGTGATGGTGGGTGAGCCCCATTCTTGAACCGCTGCAATCCATATGGTATAAATAACGTTAATGCACAAAACAACATGCATTCAAAGTCACTTGCCAAGCCATTCTCCCTTTGCATGCAGCATGACATATCCAACACAGACAGCTGGGGTGCTGTAACAAGCAGAAAGCTCACAGTGCAGTAGCAGACTGTGTTACAGTACAACACATACTAGGTGCAGAAACACTTACCGTACTGAGGGGGTTCTGGGCTGCTATTCATTTCTGCTACTACTGGAATCATTAGAGGGTAAACTGAGGTCTCTGAGCCTTCCCATAGGGAGACAGACAGACAAACAGAGAGGATATGGAGTGGGAGAGGGCAGCGGAATGAGTAAAACAGCACATGTTAATACGGAGAAGGAAAATGGGGCAAAAAAGGGACAGAAAAACAGAGAGAGGAAAGGCAGAGGGTACAAATGGATTAAAAAAAGGTGGGAGAGGAAAGAAGAAAAAGAAAGTGAATAACGATAGATAAATACAAAATGGATAACAATAGCTTGAACATACAATCAGAAATTAAAATCTAATCCCATTTACAATTCAATGTTGTCTAACTCACGTAAACAGTTGATTATTTTTACTTCAAAAGGCAATTTTTAGATAATGGCAGGGAATTTGCTTTTGCATCATCTTCACTCTAACATTCCCGCCTATGGAGAGGGCAGGACGTTTGCAGAAACACTTGTTAAACGTTTGGATGTCTCTTCTAAAGCCAGAGTCTCTGATTTACTACAGGATGGACAACTCGTAGGAGAAAGCTGAAAATCAGGTCTTCCTTTTTTTAAAAAATTTAATTTCCGTGATTGGGTGGCCTCCCCGTTTGTTGGTGATGGAAGTTAAACACCCCCAGTTACTCCGAGCTCACACAGCCTTGCTAATGGAAGCAGACATCCTGATGCCGATTAAACGTCTCCAAATACAGCAATGTGCTCAAAATCTCTGGATAAGGTAGACAAGGAAATACTGTTCCCATTGGCTGACAGTACAAGATGGAGGCGGGGGGGTGTGAGGAAGAATTTTTTTTTCATGACTCACAACTTAAAACTTTATTTGTTGTTTTGTGGGATGTGGGCATTACTGGCAACGTCAGCATTTGTTGTCCACCCTGAATTACTCTTGAACTGAGTGGCTTGCTTGGCTATTTCAGATGGTCTAGAATCACATGTCGGTCAGACCAGGTAAGAACGGCAGATTTCCTTCCCTAAAGGTCATTAGTGAAGTTTACAATCAACGATAGCTGTCATGGTCACAATTACTGAGTAGCTTTTTATTCCAGCTTTATTAATTAATTGAATTTAAATTCCACCAGCTGCCATGGTGGGATTTGAACTCGTGCTCCCAGATGATTAAACTGGGCCTCTGGATTACTAGCCCAGTGACACTACTACTATGCCACCGTCTCCCTCTTTTGCTTTATAGTCCTTTATTCTTCTGAACATATCCAATTGCCAAACTTAAAGCTTTCTGTTAAAGAAAAAAAATGGATAATCAACATCAGCAAATCTGAGCTGGCCATCAGCATTTTATCACAGGGAGACACACAGTCATAACATGTCAGTAATAAAGCCCAATGATCTAGATTTCACTTGCAGCTGACAGGCAAAAACCAGCTGATGAACAGCAAGTTGAAGCAAATCCTTTTTATATATGAACATACAAAATAGGAGTAGGCCATTCGGCCCCTCTAGCCTGCTCTGCCATTTAATAAAATCATGGCTGAATTGTTTGTGTTTCAAACTCCACATTCCCATCTACCTCCAGTAACCTTTGATTCCCTTGCCTAACAAGAATCTATCTACTTCTGCCTTAAAAATATTCAATGACCCCGCCTCCACTGCCTTTGGAGAGTTCCAAAGTCAAAATCATCACCCAATGTGGGGTCCAAAACCATGATCCTGGGATTAAGAGTTCCATTATTTTCCAGCTGAGCTAGCTGGGCTGTAATTATCTATGTTTTTTTTTTGCAATTCTTTAAAATTGCTTCCAGTTCCTACCAATTTTTCCTCCAAGGTGCACGTATGTGTGTGTGTGTGTGTGTGTGTGGAGGCACAGTTACCCTGAAGGTAACACACAGCTGCCCCCGAGCTGTCCTGTTAAGGTGTCATTGAGATGAACTGTTGCGCGCAACAAAATAAATGAGAGGAAACACTGACTTTCAACTGACCCAGACTGCAGAAATGAACAGGGTTCCTCCTAGTTTTAACTCCCTGGCATTCGCAAAGTCACAGAAATCAGAATATTCTGATTTTTGTGAAGTTGCATTTGTCATTTCCTCCCTGTTGATTGACTCCAACAATAACATGACTGGTAATCTCACTGAGTTACAGTTAGTTTAAAATATTCATCCTTGTTCTCAAACCCATTCCTCTCTGTAATCTCCTCCAGCCCTCCAACCGTCCGAGATATGTACATTCCTCCAATTCTGGCCTCCAGTGCATCCTCAGTTTTTAATCACGCCACGAGTGGCAGCCATACCTTCAGCTGCCTTGGCCCTGAGCTATGGAATTCCTTCTCTAAACCCCTCTGCCTCTCTACCTCACCTCTAAGAAGCTCCATACAATCTATATCTGTGATCAAGGTTTTGGTCAGCTTAGTTCAGTATCAGAGTAGTTAAGTAATTCAGTATCAAGTTTTATTTGATAACACAGGTGCTACATAAATGCAAGCTGTTGATGTAGGAATTTCCTTTGTAGAAGGGTGCAGCATGACAAAGGCCTGATACAGACCCAAAGTAATGAAGTGTTAAGTGCAGACATGTAGATATTATGCAGCATGCAACCTGTTCAAACCTGAATGATTCAAATTGAAAGTTAACTTTCAAGCCAAATCAAGCCAAAGGTGTTCTAGGCACATCAGCTGTAGCAGGAACAAAGCGTAAATGTTCAAACATGGGAACACGAAGGCCAGTTTGCCTCTGGTGTTGCAGCTGGAAGTGTGCAAGGTCATTCTACACGGGTGTGTGGGTTGGACTCTGTGGCATTTTCATAATGGTTCATTCTTCCCACCGTGTACTGGGACATGCTCTGAGAGTGTGGAGGTAGTGGGAATTGAGCTGTTGTGTTCAATAGCTGATTTAACTGATTATGCTGAACTGTTTCAAAAGGTCTCAAATTCAATGCATTATTACAGAAAATAAAAAAAATAAAAAGGGATGGGAGCTGTGCTGCGGCCCATGGAAGAGGCAGCTCTTCTCATTTAAGGAGACTTCTAGAGGCTATATTGAGGGAGGCTTTTATTTTATTCTTTCATGGGATGTGGGTGTCGCTGGCTAGGCCAACATCTATTGCCCATCCCTAATTGCCCTAGAGAAGGTGGTGGTGAGCCGCCTTCTTAAACCGCTGCAGTCCATCCGGTGTAGGTGCACCCACAGTGCTGTAAGGGAGGCTTTTTTTTTATTCTTTCATGGGCTGTGGGCATTACTGGCAAAGACCACATTTGTTGCCCATCCCTAATTGCTGAACCATTGTGGAGGGCAGTTGAGAGTCAACCACGTTGCAGTGGGTCTGCAGACTCATGTAGGCCAGACCAGGTATGGAAGGGAGGATGGTGATTTGTTCAGCAATGGCAGTTATCTTCAAACTTGCAGAATTTCACTCAGCTAACAGCAGGAAGAGAGAGTCCATGAGAGAAGGAAAAGTTAAGAACTGGTAGTGCCTGCTATTAAAGCCTCTGCACCAGCTTGGATTGCATTGCCCTGGATTCAAAGGAGCTCACGAGAGGTCATGCAGGAGGCCAACCTGCACAATATATTCAAAAACAAATGACTTGATCATTATCTCATTGCTGTTTGTGGGAGCTTGCTATGTAGAAAATGGCTGCCCCATTTCCCTACATTATAACGATGATTACAACTTTTTTTTAAAAAAAAACTTCATTGGCTTTAAAGCACTTTGGCTTGGCTTGAGGTCACATAAAGCACTGTATAAATGCAGGTCTCACTCTTTCTTTACCATTATCTCTATCCACAAACACAAAGGCACTCTACTAACTCCAAATGAAGGAGGTGCCACAACAACATAGCACGATATATCTTGGGAAGTCACATTTGCATGGTGCTGGCATCATTTTATGCTTGCTTGCAAGACTAAAGGATGCTGAGCCCCAATGCCACACAGGCTGACACCAGCAGTCAATCCACAAGTTAGGAGAGACAGGAAGTGACTTTGGAAATGCACCCAAATCATTTTGTCTATTCACAAGGACCAGCAGCATGAGTTTCCTGTATCATCTGTGAAACCCAGTTGAAAAGTCTCAGGCAGACATTCCCGATACAATTTTAGGACTGTGAGTCTGCTTGTACATGAGTCTCCAATAGTGAATCTCCCTAAAGTTTCTACACGATGCATAGCTGTAAACATTTTCTGTTAAATCAGCTAATTCTACAAATATACAAGGCAAGTAATAGATCAAGGTGTGTAAATACAATGTCACCCCTGTTGTACTGTGCAGTTAAGGGATAGCAGCATGACTGGAAGGGAGGTGTGTCATGCGATTCAGTTTTAGTTTCACTTTTGCTTTGGAGCAGAGCACAGCACAGCACAGACAGCTCTGCTGGTCATGTCTTCAAGCTTTATATCCATGTATATCTATTCACATGTGCCTGGTCTCAATAAACGAACCCACAACTTGTTTACCCAATCCCTTATGAGTGATTGGTGCCTTTATATCATTATAAAACCATGACAATCCCCATTTTCCAGGTTGGATACTTTGTCCTTATTTTTCCATGAGAAATGTTATTGTTTATATTGGAAACTGCCTATGTAAACTTGTCGTCACACTGTAGTTACACCCTTCTGACAGTGGTGGTGCTATACCCTCCACTAGTGGAGGCACTGGAGTATTATTACATACCAATAAGCTTTAAATGGAAGGTCTTCATTATGGGACGCAGCGCGAGTAGACACCAACAAAACATAGACACTGACGCTTTGTGACAAATGCAAAATAGGCTTAAAAAGAGAAAGCAAGTTACTGAATTGTTAGTTGAAGTTTACCAGTTATTTTCATTTGGCACAGTTCAATCACCAAGCAATTAATCTCTGATGCTTTGTTTACTTATTATACTTTATAACCTTAAGACCGTGCTCCAGCTTAGCAGCAGAATAATACATTCTCCCATTACATGACATTGAACTCCTGCTCTTAGAAGCTGCACACATTCTACTGCGAGCAATGTCATGGGAAATCCACTAGCAACAATGATATTCTGTAGAAAAATTGTATGTAGTTTTAAGTTTGGAACATTCCCAAATGTGCTACTTTCATTCAGTGAATAAAATTAGATAAGCAACATTGAACAGGAAATGTTTTTGTTTTTTGACTGACAATCTTGAAACTTTATCGTGACAGATAACCTCGCGAGCAGACCTTCTGATATTGGATTTTACTTTTTTCCCCTCAAGGCTAAAATCAGATGAAATAAGCTCTGATCCAACTAGGTGCTTTTTTACACAAAAATCAGAAAATTCCTCAGAGAACCAGAAAAACAAACTGGAAGAAATAAAATAAAATATCGTTTGGTAATGAAGATGTACAATTTGTCAAGAACACGAAGCTAGCAGGTGCAGCCGGCATCATGAGATAATCAGGTAACCTGACACAGGCAACCACTCTGGGGCGATGTTGTTCTTCAGTTCTGTGCCAGTTGACACTGAATGGTAGCACTTCCTTCACTGAGTCAGAAGGTTGTGGGGTTCATGTCCCACTCCACAGACTTGAGCAGATAATCTCGGTTGGCACTCCAGCGGAGTACTGGGCGAGTGCTGCATCGTCAGAGGTGCGGCTTTTCGGATGAGATATTAAACCAAGGTCCCGCCTGCCTTCTCAGGTAGACATAAAGAAAGATCCCATAGTGCGATTTGAATAACAGGTGAGTACTACCCACCCCAATGCTCGGGTTAATATTTATCCCTCATCCAACATTTAGAATGGGTGATCTGGTCATTATTACATTGCTGTATGTGGGATCTTGCTGTGTGAAAATTTGTTGCTACTTTTCCTACATTACAATAGTGACTACACTTCAGAATTAAATTGGCTGTGAAATGTTTTAGGGCATCCTGAGATTGTAAAAGGCACTATATAAATGCAAGTCTTTCTGTTTTGGAGCTCTCTCTTCCCTGTACATTATACCACTGGTACTTCCAAGTTTGGTCAAATTTAAACCAATACAGTTTGATTTTCTTTTACATTGGAAGAATCAAAACCTTAAACACCTCAGGAGTGTTTGGAGCTCAGAACATCCCCAATTCTCAGCAAACAGGCACAGGCAACTTCCATCCAACCTCTTTCAGGGAGTATACAAGTGAAATTCCCAGGAGCGAGTGTACGGACCAAGTGATTGATTTGTTCTCCATAAACTCACACCATCAGTCTCCTGCCTGACTCTCATTCAGACTGTGGTAAAATGGAGACTCCTTACAGGAAAGGCAAAGTTTATTTATGTCTGCAGAAAGCTTTTGTGACGATTACAAGGCAAATGTAAAGTTGAGATTAAGGGAAATATAAACAAACAGATTTCAAGCAAAATACATTCCCATTAAAAAAAAATTAAATCAATTTCAAATCACTGGCTGTGCATAGCCTCTCGGTGTCTTCATGACTCATACAGGGGCAGAGACAACAGGGAATCAAACTTACCTAGTGAGCAAAAGTCAGGAATCTGGTTTAGACGATAACTGGCTCTTGGTGATACGAGGAGAAGTTCCAATAATCCCCTTTTAGAAATAGCTCACATATTGCACATTTTCCAAGATATAAACACTCCTTTAAGTTACTCCAGTAGCAGTGATTTTATCACTAAGAGTGCTGCCTCTTCAATCCAATGTTTTAAATGAAGCATTGCCACACTGTAAGCATATTTTATCACACTCAATTCCAAGTGTTACATTTGGGCCACATCCTGATACATTTCACTTGTGCTCTCTGCGAATGTCAATTTCCACAGGCTTGCCTGCTCTTTCTATAAACCCTCAACCACATCTGGCATGATCGTCTACTCACCACATGTTCTAGATCTTTCAGAACCAGCGCACAGGCCAAATACCTAAAACTCAAAACTAATTCGTACTTATTAATAAGTAAAATTATACAGAATAAATCAGCAAATAAATGGAGCACTGGATGTCCGCTCCAAAATAGTACAAATTTCAAAATGTTATGTTTTCTTTTGATCCATACATGGGGAATAGCATGGGCAAGATGCATAGGCCGGGATTTTCCAACCCCACCCACGGCAGGAGCCATCGGGGCAGGACCGGAAAATCACGACCACAGAGTTAAGTAGAACTAGACCTGCTGGGCTGCAAATTCTGAATAAATTTAGGGAAAGGACGGTCTATGAAGTATAGCTGGTGAGGAATGGGGAACAGTAGCATTGTGCTTATGTTACTGGACTAGTGATCATGTTACTTCACAGAATCGTTACAGCACATGAGACTATTCAGCCCATCATGCCTGTGCCGGCTCTCCAAATGAGCAAAACATCTAGTGCCATTGCCTCATCTTCTCCCCGGAACCCTGTACATTCTTCCTTTTCAGAAAATAATCCAATTCCCTCTTGAATGCCTCAATTGACCTAGCCTCCACCACACTCTCAGGCACTGCCTTCTTAACCACTTGGCCACCTGCTGCGTGAAAATGTTTCTCCTCCTGCTGCTGTTGCTGGTCTTCTCCCTCACTGCCAGCCCCAAGCCCTGGCCTGTCCATCCCAAAAGCACTAAGCCTGAACCTGGCCCAGGCACAACTCAAGCACCAGGGTCGCAGGCCTCAGCTGAGTGTCGCTGAGCGAGGCCTCCCGCTGCTTGTTGCTGCTCTGCTCTCCCTCATCCGGGCCCAGGCTCAGCATCAGGACGTCGATGTAGATTTCCAGTAGGGCTGAGCCCGAGTTAACTTCAGCTCCCTCCACCGGCACCACCATCTCCAACGTCACCATGGCTGCCCTGCCAGTGCTGGTCATTAAAATGGCGTAAACAGGGACATAAAATAATCGAAAGGGCTCATGGAATGCTGGATTCTGTATTGAGATGATACCTGGAATACTGTGAGCAGTTCTAGGCACCACACATTAGGAAGTATATACTGGCCTTGGAGATGGTGCATTCACCAGGGTTAAATTACAAGGAGGTTACACAAACTAGGATAGTATTTCCTGAACTTTAGAAAGTTAAGGGGTGATTTGATCCAAGTTTTCAAGATATTAAGGGGATCAGATAGGGTGGCTTGAGAGAAACTATTTCCATTGGTTGGTGAGTCCAGGGCAAAACAACTCGCAGGAGTGAATAGTCTAGTCCTGCTCCTGTTTCTCATGTTATGTTCTGAAGAGATTATCCAACCAAATCCACTTGACATTCAATGGAGTTGCCACTGAAAACCCAATATCAACATTCTGGGGGTCACCAATGACCAGAAACTAAACTGGACCAGCCATTAAATACTGTGGCTACACAACAGCAGATCAGAGGTTGGGAATTCTGCAGTGAGTAACTCATCTCCTGACTCCCCAAAGCTTGTCCCTCATCTACAAGGTATAAGTCAGGAGTGTGATGAAATACTCTTCGCCTGCCTGGAAGAGTGCAGCTCCCACAACACTCAAGAAGCTCACCACCATCCAGGACAATGCACTCAGCTTGACTGGCACCCCATTCACCACCTTTCATCCCCTCCATGACCAATGTACAGTGGCAACAATGTGCATCATCTACAATATGCACTGCGGCAACTCACCAAGGCTCCTTCAACAGCACCTTCCAAACTGCATGCTTTACCACCTGGAAGGACAAGGGCAGCAGATGCATGGGAACACCACCACCTGCAAGATCCCCTCCAAGTCACACACCTTCCAAACTTGAGTTCCTTCACTGTCACTGGATCAAAATCCCAGAACTCCTCTCCTAAAAGCACAATGGGCATACCCAAACTCCATGGACTGCAGCAGTTTAATACAGCAGCTCACCACCACCTTCTCAAGGACAATAAATGCTAGCCTTGCTAGTGACACCCACATCCTATGATCAGATTAAAACAATAAACCCGATGAAACAGGAATGAAGGGGAACATGAGGCATCAGCCTGGCCTGGTTACTGTATTTCTTTGCTTCAATATCTAAGATGGTAGTAAGGAAGCTCCAAATGGTACTATTCCCAAAATTGAGTCATTGGCCAGAGTAGATCTGAGACAAAAAAGAAATCCATGAGTGTAAATAAATCAAATTAGACTTGATCCCAATCCCAGGCCAAGTCAGTTTGTGTATTTACATCAGGGTGAAAAAGCAAACAATTGCTGGTTGTCCAGCTCTCAAGCTAAGACTCTCTTAATCAGACCAGCGACGAAGTCTGCTTTAAATATTCCAGCGCCTTGGAGTCAAGCAGAGTTTGTTTTAAAAAAACACAGAATTTTCTATAAACTGAAACAGGATTAGTCTGTGCACAAGTTTAATAAACCTTTGACAGATGTCTTCCTCCCTGGTTCCCATTTATCTTTCATTTGCTTCTTGAACTCGACATCTAACCCTGGACTCGACGTACCCCTCACTCTCCTTCCTCCCTGTGTCCCCGGGCAGTTAGAGAACTGGGAACTGGTGGAAGTTTTATGACATAGTAACTCCTCATTGCTCTGCTTGTTGCCACTCAGCTTTCCAGCTGATAGCCAAAGCCTCAAAAGCCTGACCACTCCCTGAGGGCCAATACCACAGCAATTTACACTGTTAGTCACACAGACAGTTCTGTTATCAACCCATCCATACTCTGCCCAGAGGAGTCATTTTACTTTGATTTACTGATAAAAGGACAGCTGGGATTCAGTGTTGATACAACTATTACCCTGGATGACGCACGTGCAGCTGAGACTCCGCATTACAACCTTAGACTGATACAGAAATTGCACAGGATCTGTTCTGCATAGCTGTTGGAAAAGTGGGGGAAAAAAGCAGAAAATGCTGATCATGCTCAGCAGATCAGGCAGCATCCGTAGAGAGAAGCAAACACTTAGCATTTTATAGTGACCACTTCATCAGCACTGAGAAAAGTCAGAGGTGTAACAGGTTTCAAGTAAGTACAGAGGCAGGGGAAGCAGGAGGGGCAAAAACATAATGGAAAGTCTGTGATCGGATGGAAGGCAGGAGAGATTAAATGGAAAAAAGGGTTGCTTGGTGCAAGACAAAAGGGAGAAGTAAAGAAACAAAAGATGTGTCTGGAGGTGGTGTAAATAGATATAGCAGATTATCACCAAAAGCTGCGGTCCAAACAAATGGGGAGCAGGAGTTCTGGTCTGAAATTGTTGAACTCTATGTTGAACCTTGATTGCTGTAAAGTGTCTAATTGAAAGATGAGGTGCTGTTCTTTAAACTTACATTGAGCTTCATTGAAACAGTGTCGGAAGCTGAGAACAGGTCAGTGCGGGAGGTGGGCTGAGAATTAAAATAGCAGGCTTTTTAGTTTACTTTGCCCTACAAGAGTAGGATGCGCCTCATCTTACAAAATGGCAATGATGCCACCCCTTCCAGAGCTCAACATCCTAACAAATCATATGGAAAAACCATCAACCTACTTCAGCCTTTTTTGGGATCCTGACCAAAGAACTACTAACACTGGAAAAGGAGGAGGCTATTCAATCCCTTGAGCCTATTCTGCCAATTAATTAGGTCATGGTGATCTTCATTAGCTCCATATCCTTCGCCATCCTTATCCAATATAATCTACCTAATGTGGTCTTCATAGCTCCCCAGCATTTTGGGGGAAAAAGTTCCAGATTTTTAGCACCGTGTGTGTGAAGATGTGCTTCCCAATTTCCCTCCTAAATGGTCTGGCTCTAATGTTAACATGTTCCAGCCTCCCCAGCCTCTGTTATGGATTCCCCCAGCAGAGGAAGTACTTTACCTCCATCTATCCTACTGAATTCTTCTAACATTTCAAAAGGGTCATTCAGATCGCCCCTTAATTTTCTACATCCAAAGGAATGCAAATTAAGTTTATGCAACCAGTCCTCATAATGTTTCGCACTAAGCTCCGGTTATCATGCTGACCATTCTGCGCTGCCCCCTCTCAAAGGCCAAAATATCCTTCACGATGCCCAGGACTGAATGCAGTTACTCCAGATGGGTTCTGACGGAGGCTCTGTGCAACTGAAGCATCACAGATCTGTCGGGTCTGCAAAGGGCAGAATATCTCTTTCTGTATAACCTGCAACCAGACGACTAGGGTGAGGTTACAGGAAGGCAAGTGTGTAGTTCCTGACAATACCCTACGTTTAAAATAGCAAAAGTCATGTCTATAACCAACATTCCCTGCGCTTTTCCATTTTTGGTTTTAAAAGGATGACTTTTCTTATAGCAGCTTAAACTAAGGTTTATTTTACACATGCTCGGTGGTAGAATTTCCAGCTGTTTAAATACTACAAGTGCCATCAGGTCACGATGTACAGGACTCCCAATGCACGGAGGTACCACTTCTTCAAAAGAAAGTCACAATGTCAATTCCTTTTTTGTTTAACAAAGCAATAACTTTCCCTTGTATCCCTCTAGCCTCATTTTGCCAGCACTTCAAGCTGTTTTCATCTTCACTAAGATTGGAATAACTCATCTATGTCAGCCCCCTCCTCCCCCACCTAGCCCACAGCTCTCGGAAGATTCAGCTCCCTCACCTCTTCTGTCCTCCACTCCCTCTTAAACACACAACTTCCTTCCCTTGATGATGCTCAGTGACCTTCTTATGAACTCCCTTTCTTCAGGTACTACTCCCCTGCCCTGCATTTCAAAATGGTTGCCATCTTTGCCTTCCTGAAACCATTCCATTGTCTTCAAATAATGGCCCAAGTCTTACTTCACTTTCCTCTCCAAAGCCTTCGAGGAGTGCCCCCAATATCCAGTTCCCATCCACTTCCCCCACCTTCAAACATCTCCGCAGCAGTTAGCTCTTTGACTATGTCTGCAGTTCTCTTGCCTAGCACTACTGCTCATTCCCATGTCTGTGGAGCCCTGGGACATTGATGCTGCAGGCATTACATTAATGTAAGTTCGTGCATCTGTTCTCCCACCTCATGGAACCATAAAATTGTTACAGTACAGAAGGAAGCCATTCAGTCCGTCATGTCTGTGCTGGCTCTCTGAAGGAGCAATTCACCTAGTACCACTCCTCCATCTTCTCCCAGCAGCCCAGCACATTCTTCCTTTTCAGATAATGATCCAATACCCCCTTGAATGCCTCAATTGAACCACACTCTCAGACAGCACATTCCAGATCCTATCCACTCACTGCATGAAAAGGTTTTCCCTCGTGTTGCTATTGCTTATTTTGTCAATTACTTAACATCTGTGCCCTCTGGTTCTCGATCCTTCCGTCAATGGGAACAGTTTCTCCCTATCTACTCCGACCAGACCCCTCATGATTTCAAATACCTTTATGTAATCTCCTCCCAATCTTCTCTTCTCCAAGGAAAACAGTCCCAAATTCTCCAATCTATGTAACTGATGTGCCTTGTCCCTGGAACCATTCTTGTGATCTTTTCTGCACCCTCTCCAATGCCTTCTCATCCTTCCTAAAGAGCCCAGAACTGGTTGCAATACTCCAGTTGAGGCCAAACCAGTGTTCAATACAAGTCTCCTTGGTTCCTTGCTTTTGAATTCTATGGCCCTATTGATAAAGCCCAGGAAATCTGGAGGAGACTGAATAAAGACAATGACCTTTAAGACAATAGATTGAAGGTGGACTGCAGGATAGGGAGATAAGAACAGGTGAATGGTGAATCTACACAACTATAGTTCCACACATGCTTCGTTTTTGATGCAATGCATTAAATCAACAAGTTGCTGACAGGTTGTATGTGGTCAGGGCCATGTGTTGACCTGTGGGATCAGCTGCTATCACAATGCTGAGAAAAGATCGCACCTTCTTTTTGACATACAAAAGATTTAATTTTAAAGAACATATGTACGGGGGAGAAAGCAGACAAGGAACAGAAGACGAGATAAAGGGAGTCTATCAGTACTTGCCATCTTCAGAACAATGTAAATATTAATTTAATGGCATATTTCTAGAAAACATGATTACTTCCTAACAAGTTTATACCTTGGTACAATGTTTTCAGCTGCAAACTAATTATACAGCAACATGAATAAAATTAAACAGTGATTGTAACTCATTAACAACTCATGTAGTTACCAGCAACACAACTGAAAGTTCACTTCAAAGTCCTTAGGTACAAGGCAACCAGAGATACTACAAATTTAAAAGGTGACTGATAATATCCTTTTCCTTAGTGCAGAGAAATCACATCAAAGGACAAGGATATTGTCTGAAGAACGTTTCCTTTGATGCATTCCCAAAACAATCCCAAAGCATACTTGCTGCACTCTGCTCTGTAATTAGAGTCCTCACAATAGCAACCAAGATCGCTTCAAACCTTAGTGATATAAGTGCCCCAGCTAGGGTGGCTAAACAACAAAGCTCTCAAACAAAAGATTGTCAGACCTGGAGAATTTATCATGCCTCACCCCCTCAGCCATTTATCAAAGGACACCTCTCAATTGTTCCAGCAGAGGGGATCTTATGCTTCTGTTTCACCTAATGGTAAATGTCCACAGCGATGGATGCACCAGGTCTATTGTGCCAAACACATTCATAGGAAGCTGTTGCTCCAAGTATTACCATTGGTCGGGCTTGTTCTAAAACTCAGTTGGTTTACATTGGTGTGTTGGAACAGTTCTGCAATATTACCAAAAAAACGTGCATCTCTGTAATACTTTCAACAATCTCAGGACGTCTTAAAGTGCTTTACAGCTACACTGTCGCTGGGTCAAAATCCTGGAACTCCCTCCCTAACAGTGCTGTGGGTGTACCTACAGCACATGGACTGCAGCAGTTCAAGAAGGAAGCACTCCACTACTTTCTCAAGGACAGTTAGGGATGGGCAATAAAAACTGGCCTAGCTAGTGACATCCCATGAATGAATTTTTAAAAATGAAGTACTTTTGAATAGTCACTGCTGAGATTTAGAAATGCAGCAGTCAATTTGCACACAGCAAGCTCTCACATTCAGCAACATTACAATGACCAGGTAACGTACTTTTATAGTGATGTTGATTGAAGGATAAACATTGACTAGGGCATCAGGGATAGTTTTCTGCTCTTCTTTGAAATATTGCCTTGGGGTTTATTTTTGTTGCAGAGAGAGCAGACGGGGTCTTGGTTTAACATCTCAACCAAAAGACAACACCTCTGACAGTGCAGCATTCCCTCAGCACTGCACTGTAGTGTCAGCCTCAGTTTTTTTGTGCTTAAATCCTGGATTGGGACTTGAACACGCAACCATTCGAATCAGAGGTGAGAGTGCTACCTACTGTGAGACAGCAGAGCACAAGGTATTATGACCACAACTCGCATTTATATTGCACCTTTAATGTTGCCTGGCACCAAACCAAGTATTTGGGCAGGTGACTAAAAGCTTGGTCAAAGAGTTAAGGTTTAAGGAGTGTTTTAAAGGAAGCAAGAGAGGCAGAGAGGCTAGGGAGGGAATTTCAGAGCACAGGGCCTAGGCAACTGAAGGCTGGGCTGCCAAAGGAAATCAGGAATGCACAAGGGACTAATATTGGAGGATTGTAGGGCTAGAGGGGGTTCCAGCGATAGGAAGGGGTGGCCAGAGAATTCAGAGAACCCTCATCTTTCTTAGCCCAAAAGACAGAAGGCTGACTTCATACCAGATTGGAGTCAGTTCACTTCTCTTTAGTAACAGCATAATCACTGCTGCCATGTAGGTAAATACAACAGCTAATTTTATACACAGGATGCTAAATCTGCTTTTTGCTGGTGTTAGTTAAGGAAGGAATGTCAACAGGAAAATGCATGCCCTGTGCCTCTTTGAACTTGTGATCTTTCATCTCAATTTGATAGGTAGACAGTGGCCTCAAAATTCAAAGGAAATCTAAAAATAGGTTCCTCTGACAGTGCAGCATTCCCTCAGGACACACTACAACATCAGCCTGGATTACGTGTTGAAGTTTTGGGAGTAGAACCTGAACCCACACCTTTCTGACAAATCATAAGAATTCAGCAATTATCTCAAGATGCATAATGCGCCCTTTTTATTTCTCAATGATGCAGCAGCTCATCTCCCTCACTATTGCTCACAGTGAGTGAATCAGAAGCCCATGGGGAGTTAAGGAGGGGGGGGGAGACTTTGGGGTTGATTGTGAGTGTGTAGTCATGTCTGGGTAAAGAGATTGAATGATAACCAAAAGCCACAGCTCATGGAGCTATTGGGTAACGAAAGCTAGTGGTGATCAGGTGGGAGAGAGACCAAAAAGCTTATCTCACTAAAAGGTGGAAGACTGAGAGAAAGTGTGGGAGGACACTATGCAAGTGGGAGAGAATGATTAAGGCTGAAGAGAGATAAGGGTACCTCCCAAGAATGTAACACCTTAAATGCTTTTTTGGTTAAAATGCTTTTTTGGTATCCTAAATAAGCTGTCTGACGACAAGGCAGGAGTCCACTGTCATGAATAACAGGAGTGACTGGATTGTGAGGACAGTAAGATGATTTTAGAATTACTTAAACTCTTTGTCAAAGTATTCTCCACAAAGAAAAAACTTACATTTATCTCACACCTTTTTCAACCTTAGGACATACAAAGGTGCTTTGCAGGCAATAAAATACCTTCTGAATCATCGTCATTGGAGTAAAATGAGGAAATGTGGCAGCCAATTAGCGCACATCAAGATCTCACACACTGCAATGAGATACATGACCATATTATCTACATATTAGCCCAGGGATTAATATTGCCCAGGACATCAGGGAGAACACCCCTGCTCTTCTTCAAATAGTGCCATGAGATCTTTTGACATTCACCTCAGACAGTACAGCACTCCTTCAGTACTGCACTGAATGGTTAAAGCGTGCTCAAGTTTCAGGAGTGGGACTTGAACCCACAACTTTCTGAGACAGAGGCAAACATGGTACCACTGAGCCAAGGCTGACACTTCTTGTGGACTTCAATCTAAGTAAACGTATCAACAATGTTCCAATTGGCCTCTAAATCCACACTGCAATTTGAGCGAAGAAAGAAATTTCTGGCCTGCAAATCAAGTCAAAACATTAATAAGGCTTTTATGTTCATATCAGATTCAACTGACAGATACTCCCAAGATCATTACAAACAACAGCAATTGATTGAGAAATGATGATGAAATCAAGTCCTTGAACTATCTGCTACCACAAGTTTAATCAGTTGCTTTCTGTTGATGAGTGTCTTGTGATGAGTAAGCTGCACTCTGGGTATCTCCTCGGACACTGTAATGGGGTGTGCTGCCCAATCAGCAACACCATTATGCCTTAACACACACCATTCTGGTTTCCTGGCTTAACAGGGAGACACAAGACCATCAGGAAGTGAAGATGGGAATGAGATGAAGAAAAGCAGAAGAAATTAAACCAAAACCATGAAAACCTGCACTGAAGGACATTCAATCATGACCCAAAGATAGTTAGCTCAGTTCTCAGGTCTCAAATTATTTTACATCACTTAGAAAATGATCTTTGTTTGGAGGTCAATTGTCATTTGATATACATCAGCCATGATCTCAGCGAGGGGTCAAATGTCTACTGTCCTTATGTACGTAAACTGAATCTTATACAGTGGTTAAGACCACAGGTAAATAAATAAGCCATTTCATAATATTATCAGCCAGCTGTGACAGAGTGCATGTGTAACAGGAAGCAGGCAAGGGGCTGACAGGAGCTGTACACTACATAGGAGGCTGTTCTTAACATATGATACAATTGGGAATCTGGGATCTGGCAAGTATTTTGGGAATCAGAATTTGCAATCCGCCCATTTCTTCCTAGAAAAACAAGGCCCAATTGGCCCTAACTAGGATGATAACATAGCTAAGTAAAAAATACTGAAGGCATTTGAAGCATGGATATTAATAATGGAATTTACACTGCCTCTACTTGATCAAACCACTAGGATTACAAATCCCTCAAATAAATCTTGGTGAATTTAGCTCCTCTGGATGTTGGTAGAAAATATAGGGAGGCAAAATACATGCACAGCACCTCTCCTCCCCTCCAAAGCCATGAGAACATCAAGGCATTGTTTCCAGGACTGTCACTGACCTCATCTCCTCTGGAGATCTTCCTCCCACAGCTTCCAACTTGATAGTCGCCCAACCTCGGACGGCCCGCTTCTACCTCCTACCCAAAATCCACAAACAGAACTGTCCTGGCAGACCGATCGTGTCAGCCTGTTCCTGCCCCACGGAACTCATTTCTCGTTATCTTGACTGCCTTCTCTCTCCCCTTGTCCAGTCCCTTCCCACCTACATCCGTGATTCCTCTGACACCTTACGTCACATCAACAATTTCCAGTTCCCTGGCCCCAACCGCTTCCTCTTCACCATGGATGTCCAATCCCTCTACACCTCCATCCCCCACCAGGATGGTCTGAGGGCCCTTAGCTTCTTCCTTGAACAGAGGCCCCAACAATCCCCATCCACCACTACTCTCCTCCGTCTGGCTGAACTTGTTCTCACACTGAACAATTTCTCCTTTAACTCCTCTCACTTCCTCCAAATAAAAGGTGTGGCTATGGGTACCCGCATGGGCCCCAGCTATGCCTGTCTCTTTATGGGGTATGTGGAACATTCCTTGTTCCAGTCCTACTCCGGCCCCCTCCCATAAGTCTTTCTCCGGTACATCGATGATTACTTCGGTGCTGCTTCATGCTCTCGTCGGGACCTGGAAAAATTTATTAATTTTGCTTCCAATCTCCACCCCTCCATCATTTTCACATGGTCCATCTCTGACACTTCTCTTCCCTTCCTTGACCTCTCTGTCTCCATTTCTGATGATAGACTGTCCACCAATATCCATTACAAGCCTACCGACTCCCACAGCTACCTCGACTACAGCTCCTCACACCCCGCTTCCTGTAAGGACTCCATTCCATTCTCTCAGTTCCTTCGCCTCCGCCGCATCTGTTCTGATGATGCTACCTTCAAAAACAGCTCCTCTGACATATCCTCCTTCTTCCTTAACCGAGGTTTTCCACCCACAGTCGTTGACAGGGCCCTCAACCGTGTCCGGCCCATATCCCGCGCATCCTCCCTCAAGCCTTCTCCTCCTTCCCAGAAACATGATAGGGTCCCCCTTGTCCTCGCTTATCACCCCACCAGCCTCCGCATTCAAAGGATCATCCTCCGCCATTTCCGCCAACTCCAGCATGATGCCACCACCAAACACATCTTCCCTTCACCCCCCCTGACGGCATTCCATAGGGATCGTTCCCTCCGGGACACCCTGCTCCACTCCTCCATCACCCCCTACTCCTCAACCCCCACCTATGGCACCTCCCCATGCCCACGCAGAAGATGCAACACCTGCCCCTTCACTTCCTCTCTCCTCACCGTCCAAGGGCCCAAACACTCCTTTCAAGTGAAGCAGCATTTCACTTGCATTTCCCCTAACTTAGTCTACTGCATTCGTTGCTCCCAATGCAGTCTCCTCTACATTGGAGAGACCAAACGCAAACTGGGCGACCGCTTTGCAGAACACCTGCGGTCTGTCCGCAAGAAAGACCCAAACCTCCCTGTCGCTTGCCATTTTAACACTCCACCCTGTTCTCTTGCCCACATGTCTGTCCTTGGCTTGCTGCATTGTTCCAGTGAAGCCCAACGCAAACTGGAGGAACAGCACCTCATCTTCCGACTAGGCACTTTACAGCCTTCCGGGCTGAATATTGAATTCAACAGCTTTAGATCTTAATATCCCTCTCCCCCCATCCCCACCCCGTTTCTCCCCCCTCCCTTTTTTTTCAATAATTTATATAGATTCTTCTTTTCCCACCTATTTCCATTATTTTAAAATCTAAAACTAAAACTTTGTTAGTCTTTCCACCCCACCCCCACTAGAGCTGTACCTTGAGTGTCCTGTCTTCCATTCTTAATTAGCACTTTTCTTAGACAATATCACCACCTTCAACACCTCTTTGATCCTTTTGTCTGTGACATCTTTTGATTATCTGCTCCTATCACTGCTTGCTTATCTCCACAATTACCACACCTTCAACTTCTCTCTCCTCCCACCCCCCCACCTTAAACCAGCTTATATTTCACCTTTCTCCTAACTATGCTTCAGTTCTGCCGAAGGGTCATGAAGACTCGAAACGTTAACTGATTTCTTCTCCACCGATGCTGCCAGACCTGCTGAGTTTTTCCAGGTAATTCTGTTTTTGATCTAAAATAATAAGTTCCTTCTAGCAACAAATTGATACACCTGATAAATGATGCCATTGCCCAGTGAGCTCCCAATCCCAGGAACTGAGGAAGGGAAGAAATCTGGGGGAAAGATTACATTTTAAAATAAGCCAATAGAGACAAAAATAAATTATGGTCAAAAATAAATGAACACGCCCAACAGCCACATTAGCTAACTGAGAGCCGGATGTGCAAAAAGCAGCGACACAATAGGCTATTAAAATCCATATTGTCCTTTGTGTGGCCTTTAGCGTCAACTTGCTAGATGCATCCACAAACAGCCAAGAATAAATCCAAGTACATTTTCACCAACTATATTGTGAAGATAACTCCAGTCTTTAGCTGTACAAAACTTGGAAGTCAACGTGTTGCTGAACCCTGCAGAAGGTTTGTGATTAATTTCAGCAGTGCTGAGGTGCATCGAAGCCATGTTGTCTCTTCTTCTACCTCTTGTCCCTGCATCCACCAGACAGTCCACCATTACCCACTGCATCGTAAACAAACCTACTTCCACATAATATCTTTCCTTAGCCCAAAGTTTCGCACAGTCGATGAAGCGTAGTATCTGCTGTGATCTAGGGACATTACATCTTACAGCAAAATCCAAGGAACTTGTGATATACTTGAACACAAGTCCTTCCAGGATTAGGTTGATTGGGTGATGGATTTAGCACAGTGGTTTCCAAAACGGGGTACACATACCTCTTGAGGTAGGGTAGATGTCTTCAGGGGGTACTTAAGAGAAACTGTAATGATGGATATCTCCCATTTAAAGTGAGCCTATATTCCCTGAATAGCCTGCCTCCATTTTTGTTTTAGCAGTTACTGCACATGTCCAGTCTTTTTTAAAAGCAAACCACCGGCTTCCTTGCCGCTTCCCGCCCTCGATCCTCCTGGTCAATGCTTCCCCCTCTCCCAACCCACCCACTTGCCGCTTTCCCTCTCCAGCCCTCCCACTCACCGCTTCCAACCCTTTTGCTCACTTCTTCCCCCTCCCCGACCCTCCCACTCATCACTTTCTCCACCTCCAACCCTCGCATTCGCCACTTTCCTCTCCCCGACCCTCCAGTTCACCACTTTTCCCTCCCTCAACCCTCCCACTCACCGCTTAACCTCCTGGCCCTCCTGCTCACCGCCTCCCTCTTCCCTGACCTTTCCACTTGCTGCTTACCTCCCCGACTCTCCTGCATGCTCATTCCCTCCCTCAGAGCGAAAGTGGCACACTGGAGGCTCCACAACCAAGCCATCCATCACATTAACGGTTAGTATACAATTATTATTGAAAGATGTTTACCTGTAATTTATAATTATAATGATTTACAAAATGTGTGGTCATCAAAGGAGCACATAAAAAAAGAAACTGCCTGTAGGGGTACGCAAAAAGTTGGTAAATCTGAATAAGATACACAACCAAAAAAGTTTGGAAACCACTGATTTAGTATAAATAATTCAGCCCAAAGGTTTAAGCTTTTAGGTGAAATATTCCAATATAATGGGCTACAGGGAATTTAACATGGCTAGATTTACTAGTTGCCTTCTTAGTGTCTTAAAGAGCATAGAGACATGGATAGGTCTCTGGGTTGACACACAAAGCTTTGATTTGGACAAGTTGAATGTCCCAATGTTTTGGGACACAAGCTTCACATTTTCTGAGGGACAACAATAAGCTAAGCTCACATTGCAGCTGGATGCAATTCTACTGCACAGAGCCATCTGTAAATCAGTATGAGCTCTACATAGAGAAAGCTAAATCCATTCCCCCGCACTGTCATCAGCTTGATTGTATCTTGCTCATCCAAAGCAAAGTAAAGAAATGAAAGTTTGAGAATAATGTGATGATTACCCAGGGATTATTAATTTATCTCCAGAGACATAAATAACTTCGATTTCTCCAGGGTAATGACAAGCTCAGTTCAAATTAAGTACATTTACTGCTCCACTTAATATGCCTCAAGGCCACCACCAAAATTCAGTCATAAGCCCATTGTGACCTGGGAAGGCCTAAATTATATATTTGTTTAAGGATTGTTAAACCTCGATGTTAAAGTGATTAAATTAATTACCCACTCTTCTTTCCCTTTAATTACTCCTTCTGACAATCGGCAGGCAGACTATTGCACGGCTTTCTCGTGCTTGACTTGGGCCTATTTTCAAACTTTAAATTGAGGTAAATCATGTGGGAGTAAAACTTGGTCTGAAACAGTTGCACCTAATTGTGTTGTAGCCAATGCCCTTGAGAACTTCGACTCATTTCCAATCTGGGTTGAAAATAACCAGATTAAGCCACTTCCAATATTCTCTTCTGGTCACAGTTTGCCCTCTGGTCACGGAGCTAAATGTGTACAGCTCATATATTTTGCTATATGGCTATAAAGCTTTGGCAAATACAACTTCAATAAAATTTCAAGCAAGCAGAATCAAAGACACTAAAGGAAAGATGCTCAATGCTACAGGCTATTGCCTCCATTCATCTTACTACTCTCAGTTCCTTCACTGTCGCTGGGTCAAAATCCTGCAACTCCCTTCCTAACAGCACTGCGGGTATACCTGCATCACATGGACTGCAGCGGTTCATGGCGGAGGCTCACCACCATCTTCTCAAGGGCAATAAGGGGTGGGCAATAACCGCGGGCCTAGCCAGCAACGCCCACATCCCGTGAACGAATAAACAAAAGAAATGAAAGGCTTGAAAACATTCTTAAAACACTTGCATTTATATAGCAATTTCAACATGCCAAAGCATTCACAGGATAAAAACTGAACAGAGCCAAAGGACAAGATGTTAGAATGCGTGGCTAAACTATTGGCCAAAGAGGAATGTTTTGAGGAACATCTTATAGAGGAGAGAGAGGTGGAGATGCTTAGGATTTTTAAAATTTATTCTTTCATGGGGTGTGGGCATTGCAGTTAACGCCAGCTTTTGTTTCCCATCCCTAATTGCCCTTGAACTGAGGGGCTTGCGAGGCCATCTTGTAGGGCAGTTAAGAATCAACCACATTGCTGTGGGTCCAGAGTCACATGTAGGCCAGACCAGATAAGGATGGCAGATTTCCTTCCCTAAAGAACACCAGTGAACCAGATGGGTTTTTACGACAATTGACCATGGTTTCATGGTTACCATTCATGAGACTCGCTTTTAATTCCAGATTTATTAATTGAGTTTAAATTCTACTAGCTGCCATGGCAGGATTTGAACCCGTGCTCCCAGAGGAATAGCCTGGGCCACGAGATTACTAGTCCAGTGACATTACTACCAAGCCACCGTCTCCCCCAAAGGGTAGGAATTCGAGAGCTTAGGGTCTAGACGGATGAAGACACAGCAGCCAATGGTAGAGTGAAGGAAGTAGAGGATGCACAAGAGGTCAGAGTTCAAGAACGTTGAGTTTCTGGAGAGTTGTAAGCTGGGGGAGGTTTCAGGAATAGAGAGGAGAAGGCGACAGAGGGATCTGAAGACAAAGATGGGAATTTTTTTTTTTTTAAATGAGGGATTGTTAGACCAGGAACCAATGTCGTTCAGTGAGCTCAGGGGTGGATGGGCGAACGGGACTTAGTGCAAAGAAGATAAAGACAGGCAATGAAGATATAGACAGTGAGGCACCCAGGTTTTTGGAAGCTGGTTAGGCCTGCTAGGACAGTTTTTAAGGTCCGAATAAACGTGTACAGAACATCTGTACAACTGGTACAGAACCAAGAGAGTGTCAAAAGGCAAATAAATTGAAGCCAGTATCCTGGCCTGTATCCAAACATTTTGCAAAATTACTCCTGCCACAATTATTTTCAAACATATCTCCACTTCTATTTTTGGTACAGATTAACTAAGGTTCCATAAGCCTTCCTGCAGATTTCTGGAGCCTTTTGAAGTAAACATTACAGACAAGCTCGTGAATTAATTAGATGCAGGAAGTAGAGTACAGTGCTGGCTACAGATATACCGTGTGTGAAAATTTCAACTGTAATCTTGAATATCTGAAGGTTCACATTCTGGTGCATTTACTAACTTGCACATTGCAAGTGACTTCTTTGGCTCTGGCTATACTGAGGTTGTGAAAGGTGTTATATAAATGCAAATTATTTCTATTAAGTTTGCTTAATGGATAGCCGAGAAGAAATCCCCACTTCTTTCATGGAATAAGGGCTAACTTGCATTTATATAGCACCTTTCAAATGCTCAGAACCTCCCTATGTGTTGCACAGCCAATGCCTTACCTTAGCAGAAAAGTCTCTGTTAATCGACAAATGCAACAGCCAACTTGCATTCAGCAAGAATGCACAAACTTCAAACGAGTTAAATGATCAGCTACCCAGCTTGGTGATGTTAGCTGAGGGGAAAATGCTTGTTTAGGACAGTGGGAGGACTCCCCTGCTCCCATGTGAATAATGTCAATGTGAAGAATGGATCTTTTACTGCCCATCTGAAGAGGCCAATGAAACTGTTAAACTTTTGACAGCCAGTTGGTGAAGGAGACCAGAAGTCAATGTTTACTCAGTTTTAGATTTATTCACAAGTAAAATATTATAATCATATAGTTCCTAACTCTACAACCTATTGCCAGTGTAAGTGTCTCTTTATGCAACTTCTGCTAACACTTATTCAACAAAGCACCCCATTTGAAAGAAGCAATGTCTCTTTATATTCTTTTTATTTGTTCATGGGATGTGGGCGTCGCTGGCTAGGCCAGCATTTATTGCCCATCCCTAATTGCCCTTGTTCAGAGGGCATTTAAGAGTCAACCACATTGCTGCGGTTCTAGAGTCACAGCAGATTTGTCTGGAGGATAAATTAAGTCCATTGGTGAACCAGATGGGTTTTTACGACAATTGGCAATGGTTTTGTGGTCATTAGACTTTTAATTTCAGATTTTTATTGAATTCAAATTTCATCATCTGCCGTGGTGAGATTCGAACCCGGCTCCCCAGCACATTAATAATAGCCCAGTGACAATACGACTATGCCATTACTCAGCAGGTCTAGCAGCATCTGCGGAGAGAGAAACAGAGTTAACTTTTCAAGTCCACATGACTCTTCTTCAGAGCTGAGGAAGGGTCATATGGACTCAAAACGTTAACTCTGTCTTTCTCTCCACAGATGCTGTCAGGCCTGCTGAGTTTTTCCAGCATTTTCTGTTTTTGTTTCAGATTTCCAGCATCCGCGGTATTTTGCTATTACCACTATGCCATTGCCTCCCCGGCATCAATTAACTAATAAAAAATAAACAATTAACCACCTTTACAGGGGCACTGTAATTAAAACAAAAATATCAAAGGAAATTTAAATTAAAATGCCATTATAGGGAGTGGTAATGCACTCCAGCTATTGTGGCGCTCAGCAGTTGTGGAAGGCCTCAAGCTGGTAGACACTAAGTAGTCCTTTCTCCAGGGACATCCAGGGATGGCTGTAACCATGGAAGAGAGGCAGACAGTTGGGTCAAATGACCCCCCCCCCCCCAAATCAAACCAACAAATTAACTAATTACTGTCGCTGGGTCAAAATCCTGGAACTCCCTCCCCAACAGCACTGTGGGTTTACCTACACCACATGGACTGCAGCGGTTCAAGAAGGCAGCTCATCACCACCACCTCCTCAAGGGCAACTAGGAATGGGCAATAAATGCCGATCAACCCAGCGAAGCCCACATCCCATGAATAAGTAAAAAAAAAAATCAAATTGACAGCCCCTTAAAGGGGCACTGTAACTAAAAGCATAAACTTCAATGGAAACTTACCAAAATTAAACTAAAATAAAATTTTGAGGACTGATGATGCACTCCAGCCCCTGCGGCACCCACTGGTTGTGGAAGGCTTCAAATGTACCAGCGAACACCACATGCGCCCTCTCCAGGGACACCCAGGCACGGGATGTAACCACGAAAGAGAGACAAACAGTCAGGTCGAACAACCCCCCTCCTCAACTGCCCAGTGCCTCTTTATACGTTTTTCAAAAAATATATTGATTCTATTTCACAAAATCAATAAATTAAAGGGAGTAAGCAGCTCCTGATGGGGCACTGTAAGAAAAACAAAACCTCAAAAGAAACTTACAAAAACCAAATCAAAATGTCATTTCCAGGGGTGCTGGTGATGCACCCCAGCCCCCACGGTACGGTGCCCACTGAGCGCTGAAGACCTCGGGCATGCCGGTGGACACTGTGTGCACTCTCTCCAGGGCCACCCGGCCATAAACACAGCCGTAATGGAGGGGCAGAACTCGGGTTCTACCCCCCCGCAGTGTCTCTTTATATGTGCACAAGTAATTAACCAATGAGTGCCCCACTTCTGTATACATACTTATCCTAATTTATACAATTAACAGAGACCCCAAGTGTGATGTTTCAAATGAAAGACATCACCTCCAACAAGACAGTGCTCCCTCAGTACTGCACTGAACTATCAGCCCAGATTATGTACCGAAGGCCCTTGACTTCAACTGATGCCCTAAACTGTCCTTTATTGAGCCAAAACTACAATCTCCAGTTAAATGAACGCAGCACTCTATCACATCTGAGAAATGCTTCAATGTCTTTCACAGAATGAACTATTTTGAAGTGGTTAATATGGCAGCCATTTTGTACACAGCAAGGCTCCTCAAATAGCAATTAAATGACTACTCTGTATTTTGGTGTTGTGAGTTGAGGAACATAGTTAAAAATAGTGAGAGAAGTCCCTACTACTGTCTGAGCAGTGCCTTCAGGTCCTTAACATCTGCCTGATCCACCATCTCTCTGAAGGATAGCATCTCTGATAGCATTCCATAATATTTCATGGAATATTTCAGCCTAGAGTATAGGCTTAAATCCAAGGATAACAGTAGCTTTCTTCTAAGTCGCCCCTTCTTAGAATCAACAGTTTCTCAGTCCTTTTTTCCAATGAGCACTCTGGTGTAGTCCCACTTGCCTGCTTATTCACCACAGCCTTTAACAAGGTATTTTACTAAATCAGAGTTTTCTAAATTTCACATTAGCATTCTGGCTTCTATTTTTGAATAGAAATGCTCAGTGCCATGTTAAGTATAGATGATCAATACAGCAGAACTATCCATCAATATTCCACACCTTTTCCCTTGTGTCTACTATTTTTGCTAGGATTCCAGAGGAATTTCCACCTCCTGATGCTCTTGTGACCAACACAAAATTCACTTCTGTTAAGCTTCTCATGTGTCACTGCTGCCATGCCAACACAGCAAGTAGGAGGGGTTTACAAATTTCATTCCAGGGAGTGAGTGGTAAGTTTATGAAACAGGTACCTTCAAGAGGTGGGGAGAAAACAGGAAGTGTTGATTTGTCCAAATGCAAACTCGATGGATTTTTTTTTATATAGGAAATAACATCTTGGGATACATTGTGTGTGTAATTTAATAAATGACATGTGGCGAGTGTAGCATGCTTGGGAAGGGCAAGTGATTTTGGACCTCTGGACCCAAAGTTCTTCGTCGCATACCTGGGTCTGTTTTAGGTTATTTGATAGCAACTGATTGGTGCGATTAGTCAACAGCTCCATTATTAATTATATCATGTGACCAGCAAGATGGTAGAAGCTAAACTAGAGAAATGCTGATCCTTTGTCTATCAGCAATTCCTGTGTTCGCATGATGATTTCAGCAAAACGCTTAGAAATTGAGCACAATGTTAGGCTCAGGAACTCTGAGACCAGCAAGCATAAACATACTGATCGGAGCCTTGTTTAAAACTAGACTGCAAAGCTCAACTGTACAGATGACTATATTAAGCCCATGTGAAATGAGTTAGTCTGCTAATTGCAGACTTGCTCCATACTGTGAAATTATTCCCTATTTTGGGAGGGCAGTGAACAATATAGTGTAATAAATAAGGGTCCCATTTCAACAGCTGCAACCTTGTGAACTGCATGCAATAATCCCAAAATACTCATCAGGAAACTTTCAAAAAGAAAGTCTAGGCCCAAATGCTTGTTCCCTCTCTGAAAGTCAATCACGTCATTGAGCATAAACTCTGACAAGCTTTTCAAATATATTGCAACACTCAGCCAGCTGAGTTAGAAATAAGATTGCAATCATCTGTCAAGTCTAAAATCAGGCAAAGGAGCAGGGTGATGAGAATCATCAAAAACCTTTAAAAATTGTAGAGAGGCAAATCATTCCAACTATTGTGCAGTCCCGACATTCCTCTAGTATAAGGAGCACATTCATTTCAATACAGTCACAATGGTTTTCCTGGCTGCAGCCTGGTTGCCAGCATTTTTACTTTAGATGTTGCAGCCATATATGCAGTGCTTTTAGCTCCATATTACTGTTCAGTTTTTGGAGCATAGTTAGTTTTGTTTTTATAGCTGGTTCTAAATATTGGTGAGTCATTCCCCTAATCACAAGTCATAGTGAGGGCTGTTTATTTGGAGCCTTTTCTTTATGCTGTTTGTCATTTTAAAAATATTTTTCCTTACAGCTGGCCAAGTTAGTTCCCCCCCCACATGGGGCTCAGGCTCCCCCATCCTCCCACTGGGTACACGGGGCTCCCCTGCGCTGAACATCAGTTTAACGCCCTTGTGATTTTCTAATTCAGTGACAAGCTGAAATTTGTCTCTTATTAATATTTACGTGATATAGGGTGAAAAATATTGCCATAGAAACAAGTTTTTTTAAAAAAATGCATTTAGGGGATGTGAACTTCGCTGGCTGGGCCAGCATTTATTACCCATCCCTAGTTGCCCTTGAGAAAGTGGTGGTGAGCTGCTTTCTTGAACTGCTGCAGTCCATGTGGTGTAGGTACACCCGCAGTGCAGTTAGGGAGGGAGTTCCAGGATTTTGACCCAGCGACAGTGAAGGAACGGTGATATATTTCCAAGTCAGGATGGTGAGTGACTTGGAGGGGAACTTCCAGGCAGTGGTGTTCCCGTCTATCTGCTGCCCATGTCTTTCTAGATGGTAACGGTCGTGGGTTTGGGAGTTGCCCTCCAAGGATTGTTGGTGAATTTCTGCAGTGCATCTTGTAGATGGTACACACTGCTGCTACTGTGCATCGGTGGCGGAGGGAGTAAATGTTTGTGAATGTGGTGCCAATCAAGCGGGCTGCTTTGTCCTAGATGGTGTCAAGCTTCTTGAGTGTAGTGGGAGTTGCACTCATTCAGGCAAGTGAGGAGTATTCCATCACACTCCTGACTTGTGGATGGTGGAGAGGCTTTGGGGAGTCAGGTGGTGAGTTAATCATTACAGGATTCCTGGCCTCTGAATTGCTCTTGTAGCCACAGTATTTATATGGCTAGTCCAGTTCACTTTCTGGTCTATGGTAACCCCCAGGATCTTGATAGTGGGGGGAGTTCACTGATGGTAATGCCATTGAACATCATGGGGCAATGGTTAGATTCTCTCTTGTTGGAGATGGTCATTGCCTGGCATTTGTGTGGCACGAATGTAACTTGCCTCTTGTCAGCCCAAGCCTGGATATTGTCCAGGTCTTGCTGCATTTGGACATGGACTGCTTCAGTATCTGAGGAGTCACGAATGGTGCTGAACATTGTGTAATCATCAGCGAACATCCCCACTTCTGACCTTATGATGGAAGGAAGGTCATTGATGAAGCAGCTGAAGATGGTTGGACCGAGAACACTACCCTGAGGAACTCCTGCAGTGATGTCCTGGAGCTGAGATCACTGACCTCCAACAACCATAAACATCTTCCTTTGTGCTAGGTATGACTCCAAGCAGTGAATCGTTTTCTCCAATTCCCATTGACTCCAGTTTTGCTGGGGCTCCTTAATGCCACACTCGGTCAAATGCTGCCTTGATGTCAAAGGCAGTCAATCTTACCTCACCTCAGGAGTTCAGCTCCTTCATCCATATTTGAACCAAGGCTGTGATGAGGTCAGGAGCCGAGTGGCCCAGGCAGAGCCCAAACTGGGCGCCAGTGAGCAGGTTATTGCTAAGCAAGTGTCACTTGATAGCACTGTTGATGACGCTTTCCAATACTTTACTGATGATCGAGAGTAGACTGATGGGGCGGTAATTGGCTGGGTTGGATTTGTCCTGCTTTTTGTGGACAGGACATATCTGGGCAATTTTCCACAAAGCTGGGTGGATGTCAGTGTTGTAGCTGTACAGGGACAGCTTGACCAGGGTTGTGCCAAGTTCTGGAGCACAAATCTTCAGTACTATTGCTGGAATACTGTCAGGGTCAGTGCCTTTGCGGTATCCAGTGTCTTCAGCCATTTCTTGATATCACGTGGAGTGAATTGAATTGGCTGAAGACTGGCATCTGTGATGCTGGGGACTTCTGAAGAAGGATAAGGCTTGGCACTTCTGGCTGAAGATTGTGGCAAATGCTTCAGCCTTGTCTTTTGTGCTGATGCGCTGGGCTCCCCCATCATTGAGGATGGGGATATTTGTGGAGCCACCTGCTCCAGTGAATTGTTTAATTGTCCGCCACCATTCACAACTGGATGTGGCAGGGCTACAGAGCTCAAATCTGATCCATTGGCTGTGGGATCACTTTGCGCTGTCTATCACTTGCTGCTTATGCTGTTTGGCATGCAAGTAGTCCTGTATGCCTGGTGCAGCTCCTGGCATGCCCTCCTGCATTCTTCATTGAACCAGGGTTTATCCCCCTGGTTTGATGGTAATGATAGAGTGGGGGATATGCCGGGTCATGAGGTTACAGATTGTGTTCAAGTACAATTCAGCTGTTGCTGATGGCCCACAGCGCCTCATGGATGCCCAGTCTCGAGTCGCTAGATCTGTTCGAAAGCTATCCCTTTTAGCAGATGGTAGTGCCACACAACACGATGGAGGGTATCCTCAATGTGGAGGGATTTTGTCTGTACAATGACTGTGCAGTGGTCACTCCTACCAATATAGACATGGGCAGATGCATCCGGGGCAGGCAGGTTGGTGAGGATGGGGTCAAGTATATTTTTCCCTCTTGTTGGCTCCCTTACCACCTGCTGCAGACCCAGTCTAGCAGCTATGTCCTTTAGGACTCGGCCAGCTCGGTCAACAGTGATGCTACTGAGCCACTCTTGGTGATAAGCGTTTAAGTCCCCCACCCAGAGTATATTCTGCATCCTTGCCACCCTCAGTGTTTCCTCCAAGTGGTGTTCAACATGGAGGAGCAGTGATTCATCAGCTGAGGGAGGGCGGTACGTGGTAATCAGCAGGAGGTTTTCTTGCCCATGTTCGACCTGATGCCATGAGACTTCATGGGATCCGGAGTCGATGTTGAGGACTGTATACCATGCTGCCGCCACCTCTGCTGAGTCCATCCTGCCGCTGGGGCAGGCCCAGGGATAGTGATGGTGGTGTCTGGGACATTATCTCTCAGATATGATTCTGCGAGGATGAGTATGTCAGGCTGTTGCTTGACCAGTCTGTGAGACAGCTCTCCCAATTTTGGCACTAGCCCCCAGATGTTACTAAGGAGGACTTTGCAGGGTCGACAGGGCTGAGATTGCTGTTGTCGTTTCTGATGCCTAGGTCGATGCCGGGTGGTCCATCGGGTTTCATTCCTTTTTTGAGACTTTATAGTGGTTTGTTACAACTGGGGCCATTTCAAAGGGCATATAAGAGTCGACCACGTTGCTGTGAGTCTGGAGTCATAAGTAGGCCAGACCAGCTAAGGACGGCAGATTTCCTTCCCTAAATTAGTGAACTAGGTAGGTTTTAACAACAATCAACAATAGTTTCATCATCAGACTTTTAATTCCAGATTTTTATCGAATTCAAATTCCAACATCTACTGTGGTGTGATTCAAACCCAGGTCCCCAGAGCGTTAAGATAAAGGCAAAATACTGCTGATGCTGGTAATACGAAACAGTATCAAAAAATGCTGGAACGACTCAGGTCTGGCAGCATCTGTCGAAACGTTAACTCTGTCTTTCTCTCCATAGATGCTGTCAGACCTGCTGAGCTTTTCCAGCATTTTTTCTTTTTGCCCCCAGAGCATTACCCTGGGTCTCTAGAGTATTAGTCTAGCGACAATAGCACTACGCCATCGCCTCCCAATAAACATGTCTTTGAAAATAAGAAAGAATCAGAAGCACAGATTGGTTGAAGAAGGGATTTCTGGAGAAGAGAGCCAAGATGCAGGTTCTACCGTCAATGAAATCATAAGGGAAGAGGAAGAGGATTTCGTAAGAGGACAGAGCAGTCGGAGCAAAGGCCACTGGCTGTTGCACAGAGTTTTAGCTGTTTGCAGAAGCCAGGTAGGATGAGGCCAGGAAATTCTCTCCTGCCGCAGTGCCATAAGTTACCCTCAACATGATTCCACTCCTGCACATCTCCAACAAGCTAGGATGTGAGAACTCACATTCACTGAGCCCAATCCACATTCTGGGGGTGACTCAAGTACATAACAGCCTAAGAAATAATCCTGGACTGTAGCTATTGCTATTCTATGGCAGTTAATTTGTATACTACAAGGTCTTATAAACAGTATTTGAAAAACATTTATCAGTCTTGGTGTTGGTTAGGGGATAAATGTTGGTCAAAAAAAGCAGGGGAATTTATCTTCAAAGATCTCTACATGGCTGCTGAAACCTGCAGCCTGGAACTCAGAGTGGCAGAAGGGGGAAGAATGAGGACAGGCAATATAGTCTAACACTCACAGCAACCTATAATCCACTTACATTACTGGGGTACTGAGACAGAGTTTAGTAACAACAAGCACATGACTGCAATCAAGTATCTCGCAAGGAAAAGATTTTAGTTTCCCATCTACAAATCCTTCCCTTCGAACCCCCTGTAAAAGGAGTTTCCAAAATCCATCACTGTCAGTCCAGGATAGAATTCCAACATTCTCTTCCTGCTGCCAGGTACAGTGATGGCTGCGAACGAGTCCTGCTACACACTGCCCCCTATAAAGATGGTGGCTGCGCATGCACCCGCTGGACATTGCCCCTATAAAGATGGTGGCTGCGCATGACCCCGCTGGACATTGCCCCCTATAAAGATGGTGGCTGCACATGCACCCTGCAACGCATTGCCCCCCATAAAGATGGTGGCCGCTAACCTGGGCCTACCATCAGCATACAACTGCGCATGCACATATTGGCAGCAAATGCAGCCTTTCCAGCCTCCCTAAAGCAATCCCACATTAGCAGCATATACAACATACAGTGAAGAGCAGTCAAAGTAACTTAGTGACATTTTCTTACCTGTTTTTTGCTTTGGAATCACTGATATTGTTGGAATCTCACCCTCAGTTTCAACTGTGCTGGGTGTGCTGCCCTCTTCGAACTCAGCACTCCCCTCTGGCAAAAGAACAGCAAATTCTCCATAAACAATTACAATAATTCCAGGTCTTTCTTAAGACGTTACGTTGCGATTTGGGTGGACGGTCTACTCCTGGTAATTCAAAGTGCAAAGTCAGTTAATTATCCAATAATTTGAATTTCAATTTGCACACTGATTTACAGGAGATTTAAGGCATTACTGCGCTGTAGGCCCGTGAGTAGCTGTGTGGAGGCTGCCCAACCGAAACCACATTGAGCAGCTGACATACAGAGTGGGGGCAAACAACTGACAAGACTAGAGTGAGGCTATTGTGTGAATCAACCATCCCAAAACCCCTGTCTTGAACCTGAATCTGTTAGCCTCAGAGATACACATTCAGGACACCTGCTCAGAACACTTTCTTCAACAAAATACTGTTTTGTCCAGAGTAATTTAAGAGGAAACCATGTTTATACCTTCCCCACCCCTCCCCGATTCAAGAGTGTGACACTAATCCACCTTTTGTTTCAGCTTACCTTAAGTCAGCTGGTGACGCATATCTCAGTGTAGCTGTTAATAACTTGTGGACTTGCTTTATCAATAAAGGGAAGTTCTGCAATGGCTCAGCAAGTTTTGGCCTTTCAATGGCTGAATAACAGAGACAATGAAGGCCTTCAGGTTTGGTTCCCATCCTGTGTTTGGCTAGCTGCCCTCAGCTAGACCAGGCATTAAAATTAACTCCAGAACCCCAGGGCAAGGAGGGAAGAATCAATAGAACTCCAGCTCCTGATTACAAGCCTGCAGCAGCCCCCTATTCCCCACCATGGCACTGGTCAGCGACCATTCCCTTCTCACCCTCAGCCCCCCCGCCTCCATCACCCCCGTCAGCATGGCACCAGCCAGCAAGCCTCACTGGCAATACAGGAAGTGACCATTGGGTGAGGGCAGCATGAAGATTTACTGTGATGCTCCCATGGTAAAAGAGGCACTCTTTCATATTGGATTGGACATGAATAATAGCCAGCTGACCTTGTCTTGGAGAGTGCCAGTGAAACCTCAGCCCAGCAAGGAGCCATCAAATTCCACAGAGCATAGGGGAAAGGAGCAGTCTTTCTCTCTTTGTGCACTGGATACGGAATCAGCCGTTCTAATGTTAGTAGTCAAATTTCATCCCATCTTTCTATTGGATTCCTTTATCATCTTACCAGCAGATGCTACAAAGTCCTCATCATCAGATTCCACGGGGAACCTCCGCCGTCGAAAATGGCTCTGGTCCAGCTCGGAGTCCTCTGGGATCGGGACTTCATCTAAAACCTTTGATGCATTTACAATCTGAAGAGACAAGAAAAGAGAAAGCCTTTTATTTTGCAGTAAATTCACATTCCATCTGTACAGAAAGAACATCAAATCACTGATTTGAGACAAAGCTTCCAAACTGGAAAAACTTCATTAACTGGCTCAAGTCGCTCAGCAGTTTCAGCAATTTTACATACAAGGACCCAATCAGTACATGTAAAACTAAATGCAATTTGTTACAAATAAACCACTTGATTGGTGGTTGAATGATAGGCTTAGCTCATGAATCACAAAAAGTTAGTATGCAGGTACAGCAAGTGATTAGGAAGGCAAATGGAATGTTGGTGTTTTTTGTCAGGGGAATGGAATATAAAAGTAGGGAAGTGTTGCCACAGCTGTACTGGGCCTTGGTTGAACTGCATCTGGAGTACAGAGTACTCCTTTGATCTCCTCACTTAAGAAAGAATGTAACTGCATTCAAAGCAATTCAGAGAAGGTTCGCTAAATTGACTCCAGGGATGAAGGGGTTATACAATGAGAAAAGGTTGAGCAGTTTGGTCCTGTACTCATTGGAGTTTAGAAGAATGAAAGGTGATCTTATTGAAACATAAAATCCTGAGGCTTGACAGAGTGGATGCCGAGAGGATGTTTCCCCTTGTGGGGGAGCCTAGAACTAGGCGGCACAGTGTAAAAATAAGGGGTCTCCCATTTAAGATAGAGATGAGGAGAATTTTTTTTCTCTCAGTGGGTCATTAGTCTGTGGAACTCTTTTCCCCTGAAAGCAGTGGAGGCTGGGTAAGTGAAGATATTCAGGGCTTGTTGAATAGATTTTTGATCGACAAGGGAGTCAAGGGTTATGGGGGACAGACAAGAAAGTCTCCCTGGCAACAGTCTGAGATTAAGCCAGTCCGTTCACAACCTTGGTGTCATATTTGACCCCGGGGTAAGCTTCCGACCTCATATTCGTACTAAGACCACGGTTTCCACCTCCATTACCTCTGTCTAAGTTCTGCTACTAAAACCCCCAACAATGCCTTTGTTACCTTCAGACTCGACTATCCCAACGCACTCCTGGCTAGCCTCTCACATTCTATCCTCTAAAATTCAGCTGCCAGTGCCTTAACTCACACCCAGAGCCATTCCTTGATCAATCCAGAGCTCACTGACCTACACTGGCTCCTGGTCAAGCAAAGTCTTGATTTTAAAATTGTTTTCCAATTCCCTCCATGGCCTCATCCTCCAACTCCACAACTAGGTTTGCCAATCCTCCCGGAACAGCTAGGAGTCCATCGGAATTGGCTTCTGTCTCCTGGTGGCTATTGAAATCAATCCAGGAGATTTTAGAACGATATTTCGTGCAAGGTAATAAATTGATATGCTCAATAATTCATACACAGAAGTTCATCATTCACTGTAAAACTGCGATCTGATTATTAACTGATGACATAAAATGTAAACTAGTACTGATGCAGGTCACACAGACGTGTGTTAAAAATGAAGCTATTGTGCAAATTGGTGAGAATTTAAACAAGTAGTTTTAGCCGGTACGAAATGGGCTTTTGCAGTGGGTTCAATTGAAGCTTCAGTCTGTTTTCCTCAGAACCTGCTCATGCCACACCGTCAGCTTTCAGTGACATCACTTCCGCCGACATCTCCTGGAAGATGTCCAGCCAGAGTCCGCAACCCTACCTACAACACTCTGAGATATCTGTGCTATTTTAGTTCTGGCCTCTTGAGCATCCCCGATTTTAACCACTCGACCATTGGCTGCTGTGGCTTCAGTTGCCTAGTCCTTAAGCTCTGGAATACCCTCCCTATACCTTTCCACCTCTCTTTCCCCTTTTAAGACACGCTTTAAAAGCCATCTCTTTGACCAAGCATTTGGCCATCTGACCTAATATCTCCTTATGTGGCTGGGTGGCATTTTTTTTTGTAACACTCCTGGTGAAGCACCTTTAGGATGTTTTATGATGTTAAAGGTACAACAGAAGTTGCTTTTCACAGAATCTCAGAATTGTTACAGCGCAGAAAGAGGCCACTCAGCCCATCGTGCCTGCACCAGCTCTCCAAATGAGCAATTCCCTTAGTGCCATTCCCCTGCCCTCTCCCCGTAACCCCTGCACATTTTTCCTTTACAGATAACGGTCCAATTCCCTTTTGAATGCCTCAATTGAACCTGCCTTCATCACAATCTCAGGCAGTGTATACCAGACTTTAACCACTCATGCATGCAGCCATTTATTGAACATATGCAATTGCAGTGCTGTAGGTAATTAATATAAACAGATATCCTAAAATTCTGCAGCACAATCAAGGCAATTTCAGCTGCAAACCTAATCACATTCTGCACAGAAGCTTTCCAGTGTGGGGTCTTGTATCAGTACTTTAATGCAGCATTTTTAACAAAGTGCTTCTACATAAGAAATAGTTCTTAAAATATGCTGTTTAAAATTAGGCACTGCAAACTGTAAAAGCCCATTTAAGTCCAGCCTCCAAACTGCCCCCGAGTTCCTCAGCAGGTCACAGTGACCAGCATCATTGAAAATCTCTCTCTGATTCTTGCTGAATACCCAGTTCTTGCTGTGCGATGGCAACTAACTGAACCAACAGTGATATGTCTAAAATGTTGCCGTCCAGCACATGTGCACTGATGGTGAGTAAAAACCGAGCCTTAAAATTAAATGGGCTCAGTGTTTTCCTATTCCAGATAAGAGTGTTTAAGATGACAGCATTTCATCTCCTGCTGCCTTTGAAGTGTGAGTGAAGCAGGTGCTGCCAGACGTGGTCACCAGCTGGCGTAACGGTCAAACACAGCTTGCACTTCATCAGTCGCTGGAATGTGGAAAAATGCCCTGTCATTTAGAGGGGCAATTTTTATATATGTGTGTTTTTATATATACATATTATATATTTATTGAGAATGAGTTAGAAAATGGTTTTAAATGCAATAAGCGTAGAAAATTAGAAGGCAAAGGACTGCGGATTCTAGAAATCGGAGAGAGAATACTGCATGGCCTGCTGAGTATTTCCAGCATTTGGAAAGCTCGAGGGATTAGAAAATTCTGGGACAAAAGTCCCAGGAGCTAAGGTGGCATTGGAAGATGAGGAGGTTCCAATCTATTGTACTGGGAAATGCTCCAGCACTTGTAGGATGTAGGGTTGCCAACTATGATTAAACATTTCCTGGAGGTTTCATCACATGACTTGCCTCCCACACTCTAGCCATTATTCAGCCAACACGTTTAGGATGTCCTTAGCTCATAAAAGGTGCTTGATGCATGCAAGTTTGTTCCTAAAGGCCCACTCAACTCATTCTCTAATCATTGGTTTTGCTGAATCTCTGAGCCTGTGATGCATTGCTCAATCTCTGTGTACCAAATGCTTGTATCTCCATGTGTGCTGAGTGCATCTTCAGGCTAATCTAAATTTCAGACATGCATTTTCCAGTTTAATTAAATGTAACTCACCTCCTGACTTCCCAAAGCCTGTCCACCATCTACAAGGCACAAGTTAGGAGTGTAATGGAATACCCTCCACTTGCCTGGATGAGTGCAGCTCCAACAACACTCAAGAAGCTTGACATCATCCAGGACAAAGCAGCCCGCTTGATTGGCACCACATCCACAAACATTTACACCCTACACCACTGACACATAGTGGCAGCAGTGTGCACCATCTACAAGGTGCACTGCAGAAACCAAAGCTCCTTAGACAGCACCTTCCAAACCCATGACTACTACCATCTAAATGGACAAGGGCAGCAGATAGATGGGAACGCCACCACCTGGAAGCTCTCCGCCAAGCCACTCACCATCCTGATTTGGAAATATATCACCGTTCCTTCACTGTTGCTGGGTCAAAATCCTGGAATTCCCTCCCTAACAGCAGTGTGGGTATACCTACACCACATGGACTGCAGTGGTTCAAGAAGGCAGCTCACCACCACCTTCTCAAGGGCAATTAGGGATGGGCAATAAATGCTGGCTCAACCAGTGAAGCCCATATCCTGCAAACAATTTAAAAGAAAATTATTTGCCTCCACTCCCTCTCAAACTTGTTGCTGATGAAAACCTTATCGACATTTTTGTCAAGTCTAGACTTCATTCCTCCAACATCTCCCTTTCCAGATATCTGAACACTCGTTACCTCCCAGTGATTGTTATTTTCAAACTTCCAACAGCTCAGGAATCACCTGTGATTGTGAATAGACCTGTTTACTACAGGTGATATAAAAACAGTTGGCACAATGATGGGGATCAGCTTACTGCCAGTGTGTATGGCCCTTTTCCAGGAGCTAGTCAGGGATTGTGCCAACCTAGGCGCCCTGTCCAATCAGACAGTCGCAGTCTGGCACAACAGGCCAAAGTCTATCACTGGCAGCTCGCCGTGTCTGAAGTGCCCGATGCAATGATAGTTGAATAAAGCTAGAAATTGTGGAGGCTCAATTTTCACAATACCTTGTTTAAAATTCCAATAAAGGGCTCTGAGCTGATTCCAACACCTGTTTGGAACACTAATGCCTTGTCTACAGATGCAAAACTGAGTGGAATGATTTTGCTGCAAGTGTTGCAGGCCAAAAAAAAAGACTAATTAAATGGAACGGTCTTTCCAATAGGAGGAGGAGAAGGAACCTGAAGCCACAGGCATCAAAACGCAACTTCAGATCTCATTCACTGCTGTAAGATATAGCATCTAAAGACAAGTCAGAATAACACGACCACCCTTTCCACTCAGAGCAAACTGAAGCTGTTTTAGAGCCGCTTTCTATCAAACTACATGCAAAAGAATAAAGATTTTTTTAAAATGCACTGTGTTTCCTTGCCTGTGCCCTGGCCAATAGTTATCCCTCAATCGTCACAAAAACAATTTCTCTCATCATTATCACGTTGTCATTTGTGGGTGCTCGCTGCCTGAAAATTGTCTCCCCCTTTTCCTACAATAGTAACTACACTTCAAAAACACTTCCTCATGTATTAAACAATTTTGGGTGCCCCGGGATTGTGAAAGGTGCTGTATAAATGCAAGTGCTTTCTTAAAAAAGAGCAGCAGCCATCATTTTAGGCATATAACATAGGCAGGGAGGTACTGGGGTTTGTGGGGACCCAATGTTTTTGGCTATCCTTCTAAAGCACCTGGTAAAGCAGCCTCTGCTATGGCCAGGGGCTTTCCTTGGATGAGAGCAGGTTCCTAGCATTAGAAACATAGCATGAACATCAGAAACTCCAGGACACATCGCAGGCCCCTCGTTTCAGATCTGAAACTATTCAAAATCCTTGACATTGGGCAGCTGGCCAAGCTCCACACACCTGAAATATCATCTGCAGCTCTCAATCCTCTTAGCGACGGCAGGGGCTGAACAAATATAATACTGAAGAATGAGACTTCGAACCAAGACCCCACCTGCTCTCTCACGTGGGTGTAAAAGGTTCCATGATGCCATTTGAAAGAGCAGGTCTCCCCGGTATCCTGGCCAATATTTATCTCTTAATCAACGTCATTAACAGAAAATGCTGGAAAAACTCAGCAGCTCTGACAGCATCTGTGGAGAAAGAAACAGAGCTAATGTTTCAAGTCTGTATGACCCTGCGTCAGAGGTAGGGGCAGTGAAGGGGTGGAATTAGAGGGGAGGGGGGAATTGGTGAGGAGGGGTTGGGTGGTGTGGTGTGTATTTACTCAGAACATACCAGCTGACCTGAGAGCTGGAGCAGGGTTGATGGGTCAGCTGGTCTTTTCCTGCTTGACAATTTTGCACGTTCTTCATCAATACTATACAAGGCCAAAGCTCATGTTTGTTACTCAATTCTAATTAATGTCAATGGCTGAATTTTATGAAAATAAGGTCGGAATGTATGACTGGAAATGGGGGCCCCGAGTTATTTCTGTACAAAGTGATCCAATTACCCTCCTTGAAGACAGCCCAAAGTGCAAGCTTCCAGGAGATGGCCTGATCAAACTCAGTACAGCCACAGCTGGATAACTTCAACCTTATAGGCAGAACAGTTTGGCCTGGTCTTGTCAAACCAAATGAATCCCTCATCTAATCTCCACTGGCTGCTCTTCAACGATAAAGTTTAACAGCTGGACTGGCCTTTGTTGACAAGTGCTCTTGCACAGAGCATCACTGAGACCCAACACGTGTGTAAAAGAGGGTAAGCCAGAATTAAAAAGACAAATAGTCATGCGGTTCAAGATCTTATTATTCATTAAACTGCAGAATTCCTTTCCCTGAATCTTCCACAGATGAACAAAGACCTCAAAGGGAAACGGAACCGGCCAACTAACTTAGGTTATACTGTTGGGTATTTTCTCCCCTCCACACACCCTACTCCAAACAGATATGCTGCCTTCATCAACCAGGAGGAGGCACTGCACTCATGGGAAATTTCTTGAGAGAGATTCCCAGAAAAGGATTTTCAGCAGCATGAATAATTGGACTAATTTTCTGCCTGAGGAACCCCACCTACAAAGCTCACCCACAGGGAAGTCATGGGAACTCGACCCATGATTTTTATATGCACGGGACCAGAAAGGCAGGCTAGTGCATCTCACACAGAAAGGAGATGCATAGCTGCTACAGAAAAGACCAATTCTTACCACCACAGATATATGGATTAAGCATACAGTACAGAGCCCAATGTGAGAGAGGAAGGGAAGTCAGCCTAGGCTTCCATTCCAGACAGTTTTATTCCATGCTGGAAGTGTCTCTTCAGATGAGGACAGGATTGGGGTGGGCTATAATTGGCCTTGTGAAGAGCCTAATAACCATGAATAGCAGGATCAGCCATAAAATAGAGGTATATGGACAGGTATGAAAGGCTGGCGGACACCTGACGAATCATACTTTTAAAAAATTCTTTCATGGGATGCGAGCATCGCTGGGAAGGCCAGCGTTTGTTGCCCATCCCTAATTGCCCTTGAGAAGGTGGTGGTGAGCTGCCTTCTTGAACTGCTGTAGTCCAAGTGGGACAGCCACAACCACCATGCTATTAGGGATGGAGTTCCAGAATTTTGACACAGTGGCAATGAAGGAATGACAATATTGTACCAAGTCAGGATGGTATGAGGCTTGGAGTGATGGTGCTCCCATACAACTGCTGCCCTTGTCCTTCTAGGTGGTAGAGGTCATAGGTTTGGAAAGTGCTGCCCAAGGAGGTTTGGTGAGTTGCTGCACTGCATCTTCCATATAGTACACACTGCTGCCACTGCACGTCAATGGGGGAGGGAGTGAAAATTTAAGTTGTTGGATGGGGTGCCGATCTAGCAGGCTACCTTGTCCTGGATAGTTTCAAGCTTCTTGCATGTCGTTGGAACTGCACACATCTGGGCAAGTGGAGAATATTCATCACACTCCTGACTCATGCCTTGTAGATGGTGGACAGGCTTTGGGGACTCAGGAGGTGGATTCCTAGCCTCTGACCTGCTCTTGCAGCCACAGTATTTATTTGACTAGTCTACTTCAGTTTCTGGTCAATGGTAACCCCAGGATGTCGAGAGAGGGGGATTCAGTGATGGTAATGCCAAGGGGAGATGGTTAGATGCTCATTTACTGAGATGGTCATACCCTGACACAAATGTTACTTGTCACGTATCAGCCCAAGCCTGGATAGTGTCCAGGTCTTGTTGTATAAGGACACAGACTGCTTCAGTACCTTAGGAGTTGCGAATGATGCTGAACATCGTGCAATCATCAGCAAATTCCACCCTAATGATGGAGGGAATGCCATTGATGAAGCAGCTGAAGATGTTTGGGCCGAGGACACTGTCCTAAGCAATATTCTGGGTCTGGGATGATTGGTCTCCAACAACCTCAGCCATCTTCCTTTGACTCCAACCAGCGGAGAATTTTCCCACCGATTCACATTGAATCCAGTTTTGCTAGGTCTTCTTGATGCCACACTCGGTCAAATGCTGCCTTAATGTCAAGGGCAGTCACTCTCACTCCCCTCTTGAGTTTAGGTCTTTTGTCCATATTTGGACCAAGGTTGTAATGAGGTCAGGAGCTGAATGGCCTCAGGGGAACCCAAGCTGAGCGTCAGTGAGCAGGTTGTTGCTGTGTAAAGTGCCGCTTGGTAGCACCTGTCTTGCTTTTTGTGGATAGGGCATACTTGAGCAATTTTCTACATGGTCAGGTACATGCCAGTTTTGTAGCTATACTTCAGCTAGTTAACTAGGAGAGGCTGACTGCAGCCTCACTCCAGCTCAGAGTCAACACTTTCAGGAGGGGACCCTGGAAAAAAAACTGATGCGAAAACATACACACAAACTGCAAAAAGGCAGTAGGTCAAACTCCTTCCAACAGGCTATGTATACCAGGACAAATATCATATCCTGAGGTAAAAGACAAGACACAGATAGGATAACCAAAAAAGGGTGTAAAGATAGGCCCAGCAACTACAGGCAGTTCAGTTTAACTTCAGTGGTGTGGAAGCTTCTAGAAACAATAATTCAGGACAAAATTAATAGTCATATGGACAAATGTGGGTAATTAAGAAAAGCCAGTATGCATTTCTTAAGGGAAAGTCCTGTTTAAGTAACTTGCAGTTTCTTGAAGTAAGAGAAAAGTTTGATGAGGGCAATGCTGTTGATGTGGTGTATGGGGACTTCCAAAAGGCATTTGATACAGTGCTGCACAACAGAACTGTGAGCAAAGTTGCAGCTCATGGAATAAAAGGGAGGGTAGCAATATGGATACAAAATTGGCTGAGTGACAGGAAAGTGATGAACGGATGTTTTTCTTGCTGGAGAAAGGTTCGCAGTGGAGTTGCCCAGGGATCAGTGTTGGGATCCTTGCTTTTCCTGATATATATTAATGGCCCAGGGTGCACAGGGAACAATTTCAAAGTTTGTGGTTGATGCAAAACTTGGAAGCACTGTGAACTGTGAGGAGGATAGTGTAAAACTTCAAAAGGGACATAGACAAGTTGGTGGAGCGGGCGGACAGGTGGCAGAGGAAATTCAATGCAAAGAAATGTGAATTGATTCACTTTGGTAGGGAGATTATGGAGAGACAATATAAAGTAAAGGATACAACTCTGAAGCGGGTGCAGGAACAGAGGGGCCTGGCTGTATATGTGCATTAGTCACCAAAGGTGACAGGATGGGTTGAGAGAGCAGTTAAACAGTATCCTGGGCTTTATTCATTGGGGCATGGAGTACAAGAGCAAGGAGATTATGTTGAACTTGGACAAGACAGTAGTTCGGCCTCAGCTAGAGTACTGCGTCCAGTTCTGGGCGGTGTACTTTAGGAAGGATGTGAAGGCACTGGAGAGAGTGTCGAAAAGGTTCACAAGAATGGTTCCAGGGATGAGGAACTTCAGTTATGAAGATAGGTTGGAGAAGTTAGAACTGTTTTCCTTAGAGTAAAGAAGGCTAAGAGGAGATTTGGTAGAGGTATTCAAAATTATGAGGGTTCTGGACAGAGTAGGTAGGGAGAAACTGTTCCCACTTGTGAAAGGATCGAGAATGAGGGGGGAAAGCTATTAGCAAAAGAAGCAAACACGATATGAGGAAAAGCTTTTTCACGTAGTGAGTGGTTAGGGTTTGGAATGTACTTCCTGAGACTGTGGTGGAGGCAGGTTCAATTGAAGCATTCTGAAGGGAATGAGACTGTTATTTGAAAAGGAAGAATGTCATATGGGGACAAATGTGGGTAATTAAGAAAAGCCAGCATGGATTTCATAAGGGAAAGTCCTGTTCAACTAACTTGGAGTTTCTTGAAGTAAGAGAAAAGTTTAATGAGGGCAATGCTGCTGATGTGGTGTATGGGGACTTCCGAAAGGCATCTGATACAGTGCTGCACAACAGAACTGTGAGCAAAGTTACAGCTCATGGAATAAAAGGGAGGGTAGCAACATGGATACAAAATTGGCTGAGCCATTCACCCGCCTTGGGGGAATGGCACTGGATGAGTTGCTCAGAGAGCCAGTGCAGACACAATGGGCCAAATGGCCTCCCTTCTGCACCGTAACAATTCTATGATTCTGTGAAGTCAAAGCTGTGAAATTAATGAGTAAATCCTGAAGACAATACACAGGGCATTCAGGCCAACATGTCAGTGTCTACACACCACAGGAACCTCCTCCTAACTGCATCTGACCCTGGCTTGGTGTCATACTTGTTTTATGATGCTCCTCTGAAGCATCTTGGGACATTTTACTGCACTAAAAGTGCTATATAAATAAAAGTTGTTGCCATTATCTATTCCTTTCTCCCTCCTTCTCTAGCTTTCCCTTGAATGTATCGATGTTATTAAACTCAACTTGTGGTAGTGAGTTCCACATTCTCACCACTTTGTGAGATGTGGTTTTACTCCAAGATGTTTGTCTAAGATTGCAAACAGCCTTGTTCAATCAAGTCCACAACTAAGAATTTTGCAATCTCAAGCAAGATGATCTTTAAAAAAAAAAGTCATCCTTAAAACATATGCAACTAATCCAATTTAAAAGGGGCTTAACAGATAAACTCAGAATCCTATCTGAGGAAGGTTGATCCACGTTCATCCCATCTGTATCTGCATCCACTGGGAGGTGCCATGGCGCCTACTTTACTTTACACTCCAATAAATCTCAGCTAAGGCACTGGGAATGGTTTAGATGATGACTGTCAGCCTCTTGTCCCAATCCCACTCCGAGTGCTGTTACTCCATATTCTAGCCTACACACATTGCCTTCATTTCCAATAATAATGAGTTTGTACTATTCAGTTCTATGGAGCAATACAATTAAAGTGTCCTGGGATGCCAAGTGGATTAGTTGCCTTATCATTTGGATTCAACGGAATACAACCACGCCTTTCCCTGTTTCAAGTAACAAACATACCGTTTACAACGTCCTCAACACCCCACCCCGCCCCCCCGCACACCTCAAAAGTCATTAATGGAAAAAAACAAACAGAAACGATCAGAGAATGAGAACGGGCCAAGAATTTTGTTAACAGTGCGTGAAGCTTGCAGTGTTTCACAACATTTAAAGAAAGCTACAGACTTCCTCACTGTCAATTTGTCTCTGTGTGGGGTCTTCAAAAAGGACTCCAAACCAAGGAGTCGATGCATGACTTCACTGAGATCATAAAGGTAATTGCAGCATGATTTAATTTAGATTTACAACCCAGGGCTTCAGACATATTGCTTGTTCCAGATTAAATTTTTAAGCAAAGTGTCACCTTCCAAACTTGTCTCCAGCCATTAATTTCAATTTATTTATAACTTGTAACAGCTTGTTACATTCTATTTTCAAGCCAGTGCATATTGAGGGGGTGGGGTGTGATTTAATTGCACTCGATTTACAGATGAAAAAATTTCTCCCTCAATCAGCAGCACCGAACTTATTTACTATTCAAAATCTATTCTTGGGATGTAGGTGACAATGACAAGATTGCAGCTGTTGCCCATCAACCTGAGAAGATGGTGATGGTTGTAGCCTTGTGGTGACTTGTTTGCCACATCACTTCAGAAGGGACTGGAGTCACATGTAGGCCAGATCAAAAAACAAATGGGTTTTCACAACAATCCAGGAACTTCAACAGCACCTTCCAAACTCATGGCTTACCACCTGGAAGGAAAGGGACAGCAGATGATTGGGAACATCACCTGGAAGTTCCCCTTCAAGTCACACACATCCTGACTCAGAAATATATCGGCTGTTCCTTCACTGTCGCTGGGTCAAAATCCTGAAACTCCCTTCCTAACAGCACTGTGGGTGTACCTAGACCAGGCAGATTGTGGAGGTTCAAGGAAGCAGCTCACCGCCATCTTCTCAAGGGTAATTAGGAATAATCAATAAACGCTGGCCCAGCCAGCAAATAAAGCAAATTAAAAACATATCCAAGGTCACTCAGCCTCACCATTTGTCATGATGGAATCCAAGGACTCTGGATTGCTACTCCAGCACTGTGCCATAACCACTGCACTGTTATTACCATTCGATATTTCACTGCATCTACTTTCACCTACATAACAAGTCACTGCGAAGGGATTCACTGCAGCTGAGGCAGACTGATTCAATTTCAAACGGTGTGAAAGGCAATGCCGGGTTTCCTCATTTCTACAAAAAAAAGACTTGAAATATTTACTAAAGCAGGTGCTGAACATTGTGCCTGAGTAATGATCAGTAAAGTGGGAGGCACCCAAATGTCAGACAAAATGGCAGTATTAACCAACGACTGCAGAATCAAAGAGACAGCAACAGCAAAGTTTTCAGTCAAGTGAATTTCCTGAAATATGAGTGTTATAGCTTCCCCTTTACAACCTCCACAGACGAGTAGAACATACCATTATCTAACTTGGGCGGGGATGGTGGCCCAGAGAGTATACCTTGTAGCATCATCCTTCCACTATTGTCCAAAGCTAACGGCACTTTGTGCAGTTTTGTTAATCTGGTCAGTGGTGTGGATAGCTCACACTAGAAATCACATCACATCACATTAGGATCTCTACATGGTCGAGCATATCCTGGAAAAAACTTGGAAGGTGGAGTAATCTACTAGAATCAAGAGATCACGCTGATTTAGGACAAAGTATTGATACTGGAATGAGACATTGTTTTGGAAGGGAATCCAAGTTTTTTTTTACATAAAACTGAAACTCAAAGGGAACCCACAACCAGCCTTGACAATTATTTTTCTTAAATTAAGCGAAGACACCACCCAAGCTGAAAATAGTAAACGAGGTGAAATAATAACAGCAGCAACCAGATGAAGCATTGTGGATGGGAGATGACGGAGTCCCGCGGTTCTGGACCCCAGGATTGAGGAGATGTAGCAGGGACGCAACACCTGCAAATTTAAGGAGGCACTGACTAAGGTAGATCCTGGAGTTGATGGCCTTTTCCTCATTGCATACGAAATAGGAGCAGAAGTAGGCCATTTGCCCCCCCCCCCCCCCCAAGCCTGTTGTGCCATTCAATAAGATCATGACTGATCTGTTTGTGTTTCGAATTCCACATTCCCATCTACCCCCGATAACCTTTGATACAGTCTCACCAATGCCCTGTATAACTGAAGCATAACATTCTTACTTTTATGTTCAATCCCTCTCTTAACAAAGGATAGCATTCCATTAACCTTCTTAATTACATGTTATACCCGCACTCTAACTTTTTGTAACTCATGCACTAGAACACCTAGATCCCTCTGCACCTTAGGATTCTGCAACCATCTCTGTTTAAGTAATACTCTGATTTTTTTATTCTTCCTGCCAAAGTGAACAACTTCACATTTTCCTACATTATATGCCATCTGCCAGATTTTTGCCCACTCACTCAACCTATCTTTTTCTGTTTGCAACCTCATGTCTCTTCACAACCTACTTTCCTACCTATATTTGTGTCATCTGCAAACTTAGCTATCATGCCTTCACTCCCCTCATCTAAGTAATTGATATAAATTGTAAAAAGTTAAGGCCCCAGCACAGACCCCTGCCAGACTCCACTTGTCACACCCTGCCAATCAGAAAAAGGCCCATTTATGCATACTCTGTTTTCTGCCAGCCAGCCAATCTTCTATCCAGGCTAATACGTTACCCCCTACACCATGAGCTTTTATTTTCCGCAATAACCTTTGATGTGGCACCTTATCAAATGCCCTCTGGAAATCACCTGGAGGTCATAAATTAATCCTGTCACAGCACACTGCAGATCCGTAAATGAGTGTAGCATTGCACTTGGACAACAGATTGGCTGTGAGACTCATGCGCCTATGCCTAGGCCAGTCTTCACAACCTCCAGACAGCGACCTGTATTTTTATGTTTCAGCAACGGTCAGTATTGAAGGTTTTTAGTGATAGGCGAGGGGACAGTACATGGACCCTGCATCTCTTGATTATGTCAATCAACGCTGGACACAATGCAGTTGGTAGTGTTCATGTAGCTCAGTCTTGACACTGTCTACATTGCCCTGAACACAAATTGGATTCAAGGTTTCATCAGCTGTGTGCAGATGATGAAGCAACACCATCCATTCACACAGAATTAACTAATTCCAATGAGCTTTCTCTTGGGTACTCGCACATTGTTAGATGATGAAAGTCAAAGAGGAGATTGTGAATTCAGAACACGAAGAGGGCATTACATCCACTGGTCATTGCAAGAGTGCAGGTTAAGGGTAACCACGTCGTACTGACCTTGTGGATGAACAGATTAATCAGGATGGATGTAAAAGCTCTGCTGACAAATCAGCTTGCCTGTCAGAACAAACCCCTGCCGAAAAATAATTTCGACCTGTCACAGCACAAACTTGTTTGAAGTGCTCTTTTTGTTTTCTTCTCATTTTACAAATTAACAAAAAAAAAGTCTGCAAGTAGGCAGCATTTCTAACACAAAGAAATCATCAAGCTGCACACTACACACCCATTCACAAACCTGGTAATTTTTGCAAGATATCATTAACGTGGCTCTTTGTAATCAGCAACGGATTCTGCACAAGCCTGAATCAAACCACACAGATTTAAGTGACTCACTATCCCCTTGATATGTTCATATCTTATTAAGCCTTGCAATTCCATTGCCAACTTGTCAAAAGTTATTAAATTTGTGTTGTAGTAGCTGATCCCAGCAGGAACAGTAGTAAGGACATTACAACTGTAATTCAGCGTTCATGGTTTGAGAAGGAGCACAAAGTAAAGCTAGAGCGGCAGAAGGTGCAAAAGCTCACTTGGCTGTGATTCACCTGCTGTCTATTCCCTCCACCCGTTGAAACAGTTGGCTGATGTTGATTGTCTAAGTTCCCCATAGCCAGTTTGGAAGGCAAGTATTGAGGTGGTTGGCAGCAGTGAAACTGGAGCCCGCATTCAGCATCAGGTCAGACAGAGAGCAAAAAACAAAAACATGGAGGATTTCTGTTGTATATGATATATGGCCTTAAATAGATAGGGTAAATGTGATTGAAAAATTAATGTCCAACAGCTGAATGTCCATTGTTCTTCTGACAATAGAGACTAATGCATGTAGCTGGTTCACACTCAAGCTAAGGCAATAGGTGGTTTTTAATTCAACATCTTACGTGATTTCCTTTTATCACAATGACTGGGGCAAGGCATACGATTCATGGCGTTGCTTCATTTCAAAGAAGATTCTACATCTACATAGTCTAATTGCTGTGAAAGTTACCATCACGAGCCTCACGCACAGTGTAAAGACCCCATGTAGTCCTCAGATAGAAAGGGGTGAAAGGGCTGGGAATAAGTGGACCACAGATGAAATTCAGTCACCGTTTTACAGTCTTAAGCCTTCTTTAAAAAAAATTCTTCAAGTCTCACATTTATAAAGGAAACTGCATATGTAAACTTGTCACACTGTAATTACAATCTGTGGCCAGGGGTGGTGCTGCAGCCAGTTCACTGGTCAGGAAGTGTAATTACAATACAATTTTTTTTCCCCATTGTTGGGACATGGGTGTTGCTGGGAAGGACAGCATTCATTGCTCATTCCGAATTGCCCTCGAGAAGGTGGTGGTGAGAAGATTCTTGAACCGCTGCAGTCCATCTGGTGAAAGTACTCCCATAGTGCTGTTAGGAAAGGAGTTGCAGGGTTTTACCCGAGATATAATGATATACTTGCAATTCAGGACAGGGGAACTTGGCAGTAGCGGTGTTCCTAAGCATCTGCTGCCCTTGTCCTTTCAGTTGGCACAGGTCTGGAAGATGCTGTCAAAGAAACCTCACCAAGTTGTACAAGGATTCGGGGGTCCTCTTGCATGAATCCCAAAAAGCTAACATACAGGTTCAGCAGGTTATAGGTAAGGCAAATAGAATGTTGGCCTTTATTTCAAAGGGAATGGAGTATAGAAATAGGAAGTCTTGCTAAAACTATACAAGACACAAGTTAGACCACGCCTGGAATACTGTGAACAGTTTTGGTCCCCTTATCTAAGGAAAGATATGCTGGCATTGGAGGCAGTCCAGAGATGGTTCACTAGGTTGATCCCGGGGATGGAGGGATTTTCTTATGAGGAGAGGTCGAGTAGGTTGGGCCTGCACTCATTGGAATTTAGAAGAATGAGAGGCGACCTTATTGAATCATATAAGATTCTTAGGGGGCTTGACAGGGTAGATGCTGAGAGGTTGTTTCCCCATGTAGGAGAGTCTAGGAACAGGGGGCATAATCTCAGAGTAAGGGGTCACCCATTTAAGACAGAGATGAGGAGGAATTTCTTCTCTCAGTGGAATTCTTTACTGCAGAGGGCTGTAGAGGCTGGATCATTAATGATATTCAAGGCCGAGATAGACAGGTTTTTAATCAGTAAGGGAATCAAGGGTTATGGGAAAAGGCAGGAAAGTGGAGTTGAGGATTATCAGGTCAGCCATGATCTCAGTAAATGGCGGAGCAGACTCAATGGGCTGAATGGCCTACTTCTGCTCCTATGTTTTATGGGTCTACATGGCACACTGCTGCCACAATGCACTGGTGATGGAGGAAGTGAATGTTTAAGGTGGTGGATGACATGCCAATAAAGCAAGTTGCTTTATCCAGGTGTTGAGCTTCTGGAGCATTGTTTTAATCCAGGCAAATTGAGAGTATTCTATCACACACCTGACTTGTGCCTTGTAAATATTAGACAGACTTTGGGGAGTCAGGTGGTGAGGAACTTGCCACAGAATATCCAGCCTCTGGCGTGATCTTGTAACTATTAATGTCAATAGGTGGTTAGACTCTATCTTATGAGAAGTGGTCATTACCTGGCGCTTGTGTGGCATGCATGTTATTTGCTACTTTTCGGCCCATGCCTTAATGTTGCCCAGGTCTCGCTGCATATGAACACTGACTGCTTCAGTATTTGAGGAGTTGCAATCATCACAAACATCCCCACTTTTGGCCTTATGCCATCATTGATGAAACAGCTGAAGATGATTTGACCTATGACACTACCCTGAAGAATTCATGCAGCGATGTCCTGGGGTAATGTCATAGGGCTGAGATAATTGGCCTCCAAAAACCACAACAATCTTTCTTTGTACTAGATATGGCTCCAACCAGTGGAGTGTTTTCCTGCTGATCCACAATTACTTCAGTTTTACTAGGGGCCCTTGATGTCACACTTGATCACATGTGGGTTATGATGGAGGCAAAGTCATTGATGAGGCAGCTGAAGATAATTTGACCTAGGGCTCCAGCGGGATGCTGCTGCGGCCCACGGCCTCTACTATACCCACTGTGCTCAGCCATTCCTTGCTATCGCTTGTAGTAAATCGAACTGACTGAAGACCAGCATCTGTGATGCTAGGAAGCTCGGGAGGAAGCAGAGATGGATCATCCACTCGGCATCTCTGACTGAAGATGGTTGCAAATGCTCCAGCCTTGTCTTTTGCTGGGCTTGGTTTTGCCTCCTCCTCCAGTTCCATGCTTAATTGTCCACCACCATTCACAACTGGATGTAAAAGGACTGCAGAGCTTTGATCTGATCCATTGGTTGTGGGATCACCTAGCTCTGTCTAGCACATGCTGCCTCCACTGTTTAGCATGCATGCAGTCATGTCTTGTAGCTTCACTAGCTTGGCATCTCATTTTTAGGTATGCCTGGTGCTGTTCCTGGATTGCCCTCCTGCACTCTTCATTGAACCAGGTTTGATCCCCCAGCTTTATGGTAGTGGCAGAGCAAGGGATATGCTGGGTCATGAAGTTACAGATTGTGGTTGAATATAATTCTGCAACTGCTGATGGCCCACAGCACCTTGTGGATACCCAGTTTTGAGTTGCTAGATCTATTTCAAATCTATTCCATTCAACATGGTGGTGGTACTACGACTTTGTCTCCTCAAGGGACGGTGTGATGGTCACTCCTACCAATACTGGAACAAGTTTACTTAGAGAGCTTCCATTATAAAGATGGCCATAGGAACTTATGTGAACACTTTGACATGAAGGACACGTTAATTTCTGATATATTATCAATAAATGTCATTTCATCATGACAATTATTGAAAGTGTTCTTAAAATGGGAAGTAATTTGAACATATCATTAAAACAATCAGAGGATATTTCAGTGAATAGTTTAATAACTTGGTCTGACATCCTGACAACACAATTTATTTAACAAGTGAAAGGAAAGCAGTGAGATTGGAATGGTGTGATGAGAGGGTGAATGTTCCTGAATCTACAGTGCATCAGATAGCTCAATTACTCTGCCAATCAGTGCATGCTGCCAACTTTATTTGAAAGAATTTAAGGACACAGCACTTTTAGAGGAAAATTACAATAGGAATATTATTACAGGCTGCTCAGTCAATAGGGAAAAGAGGATTTGCAAACTGGCAGAAATCTCAATGATGGCGCAGGTAGAAATCAGATGTGTCATGCTGCCTGCACTATATAATGCTGGAACAGCAATCTGCCGCGATGGCGTGCATGGGATAGACTCAGATAGGGAGAAAGGCAGATAGAGATCGAGTGAAAGAAGGAGCAAATAAGAGGAGGAAACAAGACAGCAATTGCTCAGGACTGAGAACGAGCAAGGAAATAAGCAAGAGAGATTGAAAGTGGCAGAAAACACTTTGACATTACATTTTCTTATCTTTTATGGCTAATGTCAAGGTTTAGCAACAATTATAATTTTACATCCAGGCAGTTAAACTCTAATTGTATCAGGAGCAGTGAAGCAAAAGGCTATGAAGCCTCCTTCATATTGGTGAATCAGGCATTGAGAAGTTATATGTTCCATGGTCTGTTCTGGGTGACCACAGTTGCACACTGGAGAGCTTTCAGTTTTCTATTTTATGCATCAAGTATCCACATCTGCCATAAATTGCACTTAATAGGGTTACCCAATAGCCTTGCTGACGATAAAAGCCAGGGATACATCAGGTCTTTCACAAGGTGTCTGTTTGTGACTTGTGAACTTTGTGTAGCTTTCCAAGCTTCTTTAAGAGTGAAGTCACATTGAGGTTGAACCTCCGTTGCAAAAGGATGCGAGCAAGCCATGTTGGAGGATACTGCTGAGGTCCTGGTGGATTGAAAGAAATTTGTTTTCCTCGATTTGCCGAACTTCCAGAGTGTTACGGCTTTGTGGCGAGTAAATAGGGGAGATGGGGACGTGATGTGCGATAGCACAGGCCACCAGGGTGTTGACATCGATTTGAGGTTTCCAATGACACATAGTATTGGTTTGTTTGCTTAGGCATCAATAAGTCAAGCAGGACTACTTCGGGTTCATACTGGTGCACTGTACTCAACTACAGAGCATTCAAGGCCATCGCTGATGGCCAAAGTGCCAAGCTTCCCAGCTTGTATGTGCACTTTCAGGGCCAATTTGACCCTTGTCTTCATCTTGGCAGCCACCTTGTTCAGGTGGCCATGGAGGGTTAAAGTGCGGTCAAGTTTCACCCCTGAGGAGGTCAGAGTGGGGTCATGTCGCACAGTATTGCCAAGGGAGGTCAGTTCCATAGTGTGTTTAGTATTCCTGTTAGCAATGTGGAGTGCACTGACTGTTGTTTTGTGAGGGTTTTGCTTGAGCTCAGGTTTCTGGAAATGTTCCTCCATGATGTTTACGTCCCCCTTCAAGGTGGACTCGATATCAATGAAGGTGCTGCTCGTCTTGTCGGGGGAAGCTCATCCACATTTGGAAAGTTGTTGGCAGAATGCCGCCCATGTAAACACTGAAGAGCATTGGCATGAGAGTTGAGTTTTGTGGCAGTCCATTGTTGAGGAACCAGGGCAAGATAACTGTCGCACAAATGGACATGCCCACCAATCAGCATCATCTTTAGCACCGGAAGATCCTTATGGGGTATTGACACCGAATTGATCCCCACCTGCGAGTTCCCCTCCCAGTCACACACAATCCTTCACTGCCGCTGGATCAAAATCCTGGAACTCCCTCCCTAACAGCACTGTGGGTGGATCAACACCAGAAGGTAGTTCATCACCACCTTCCCAAGGGCAATTAGTGGTGGGCAATAAATCAGTGATGCTCACACCCATGCAAGAATAAAATGTGCCTCTCTGTATTTGTTAACTTTTAGCTCCTGCACACACAGGAGCATGAATTGCCATTTTATGAACTGGCCTCCAAATCGTCCACAGGACAGTAAGGAAGTAGATTTTTTATGAAGAAACTGATTCCCTAAACTTTGAGTTGGCCCAGTTCACCTCAAAACCCAAGATGTAGTAAACTGGTTTGTATGTCTCTTGAGGTCTTGAGAAATCAGAAGGTATAGCTCTTTGGGCCTATAGTCTCTGCAATTTATTGGGACCAGGTCCTATAATATAGTGGAAAAAATTACAGGATCATGAAGAAAGTGTAGAGAGGTGTGGGGCAACTTAGATAACTTTCTCAAAGAGCTACCACAGGCACAATGGCATCCTTCTGTGTTCTATAATTCTACAATTCAATAGTTCCATTCCTGAAGGTTTGTGTATTTCAGTCATAACAGAGAAACACCTAGACACACACAGGTAATCAGGAAGAGGAAAGAAACAAGCACACAGACATAGCTGAAGTGAGCAGTCAGCAATAACAAAAGGACATTAAAATCAACCAGTAAAAAAATGACAGATTTCGATAGATAAAAAGATAGAATGAGGGATTTTAACAGGTGAACAGACACTGATGTGAGCAAATGATTCAGCAGACAGACATTTGGCTAAGAACAGAGCACAAAGATAGATATCTCAGACGCACTCGAATGGGCGAGATGGATATGCTGCCAACAAATGTGCATCCACAAGGAAATCAGATCCCGCTGCCCTTGGGTAATGTTGTACTTGAAAATGGAGCGACTGATTTTAAGGATATGGACTTTCTTAGATTTAAATGTTAAAAATAACTGATATTAGGAGCTCTCATTGAAGGTGGTCATTCAATTGGCAAATTTTATATTTTAAAGGGCAGGATAAGAAATAAAATTCAAATATTGAAAATAGACCATATCGTGCTCACACCGGGAACTCCCTCACTCCCCCAACACCGGGAACTCCCTCACTCCATTCACACCGGGAACTCCTTTACTCCCCCAACACCTGGAACTCCCTCACTCAACTCTGTGATCCTGGACCATGTCGCAGCACCGACACTCCAGGACACAGTGACTCTGGACCATGTTGCAGGACTGACACACCAGGATAGTGATCCTGGACCATGTCTTGGAACCAACACTCTGGATAGTGATCCTGGACCATGTCGTAGCACTGACACACCAGAGTGCAAAGTGACAGCAAGTGGTTGCCTCATTTCTCAGCAACTCCCTTTGCTGCTGACATTTCATATCACCGAGCACATTTTCTTCTTCAGGTATGCACTTATCTCAAGATATATTTGCCATTGACTGAATAAGATGTCTGACAATGATCCCTTCTTTTACCTTTAATGTTGATACAACTAAAATAAAACTCCGGCTAATTGGGTCATGAGACCTGTTCAATTTTTGGCCCTTGCCTAGCCTTCCAGTCAACTTGTTCACAAATCAAGGATTGTACCCCACTGAGATTGATGGAACAGCTTTAGCAGAAACATGGCAACCATAGCCACAGAGGAAAGAGGGTTTTTTTTTGGTAGCATTGGTTGATTAAGGTGCTGGCTCATAGTCAAGTGGTACAATGTGATCCTCATCTCCCTGAACCAGTGAATCAATGGATCACTTTGTGGCTTAATTGAAGAACAAAGCATGCAGTGTCAAATTAAATAGTGTCTTTGTGTGGGACTCAAACCAACAGCTCTGAACAAAAACAAGTCAACATGCTTGCCAAGAAAAGACATGCCTTTGGCATCAAAAATAAAAACACCTCAATTGCCACTGGAACAAGTGGAAGATGTGAATAGCTAGCAGTAATATCCATGCAGCAAATTCATGTGTCAAGCCTGACAAAATTTTGTAAGGGGCACGATACATTTCTATCAGCTGAACTTCAAACATGCTTTAATTTGGTAATCCATGAAGGCAAAATGTACACAAAATACTGATTTGACCCTCATATACAATTCTAAGCAAATTCTTCAACAAAAGCAAAGCTCATTTACTGATTCAAAATCAGTACAGGTAGACTACCTCAAATCTGGCACCCGAAAGCTGGACATTTTTTTTCTTGTCCTCCAGTTGACCCCACCCAACCCAGTGCAGAAAGGTTTGGGGAGTTGCCAAGTACTGATTGGCTTAGTATGCCTGACATTTCCTGCGCTCCAGTGAACCTTGAACCCCCCAGAAAGGGAAACCCTTTGACATGAACCCATATCTATGATATGGTCCCTCGAAAACCAGCAAGTTCTGAAATCTGGCATGGCCTCAAAGTTGCCAGATTTGAGGTACTCTACCTGTATAGGGAACAAGAGAACTGTACATCACAATTGGCAATATTTTCATCTCCAAGAACTGACAATTCACTACTTCCCATTCTGACTAGTTAAATAATGGCTTTATTTGCACATGCCAGCTCAGTTTTCCAGATGACTCATGTAATTTTCCAACTGACTCAGAGGCCTCCTACCTCCTCCTCCACTCAGCAGGCACAGCCCTACTATCTGAGAGGACTCTACCGTGGGAAAATTAGGTTTCAGCCCAGTGCAAACACTGTTCATTTTCAGCTGTTCAAAAATGTGTGATAAAGTAGCAAGTTCACACTAATAATCGATGACATAATCTACAAATGGACCCCAAGCTGAGGACTGTTCTATCAGAATGGAACAATGGGCAGCAGTCACCAGTTCTCCTGTACAATCGAGCAGGCAGCCTTGAAAGAATTATCCAAGTTCAGCAAGGTTAACTTGGACATATCACGTCAACTGCACTTGTTCCCAGTTTTGTTACAATACGTCAGTTATGATCTAGCTTCCATCAATAAGGGCTGCCTCGCCTCTCAAAGACTGTGGGGTCGGAGGCGAGAGAGCCATTGTTGCACAATTGCCCAATTGTAATTCTTAGCAGTGACGTCAATGAGAAACTTCTCAAGTGTTTCGTTCTGAATTTAAAATATATGGTGCTTTTGAAGATAGGCCAAACTATAATCTTAATGTTCTTCACTTTGTTTTTTAGTTCAGTGAACTGGTCAATCCAATACATAGAGACATGCCTGGCATCACATGAGAAACTGTGGCCACACTTCAACAAAGTACTTAATTGTCTTTAAAGTGCTCTGGGATGGCCCAAGGCCGTGAAATACATTATGTAAACGCGAGTCTTTCTTTTTAGCCCACAGCTGAATAGCTGCCAACATGCTCAGACTTGCCTTACACAAGAATGGCTTTCAGGCAGGGCTATGGTGCCCATGCAATATCATCTCAGCAATGGGTCAGCGCCTACATGAGGAGGATGGTGAGGAAAGGAGAATGAATATTGATTGGAAAAAAAGAGGCCAACCTGTTCGCTCCCTTTGTTTTACATCCCACAATGTTGTTAGGCAGGAAATCTAAGATGTTAAACCAGTGATAATCAATGAATGCTGATATATGGCCAAACCAGAGTGAAGTTAGACAATTCAGACAAGTAGAGAGTATGCCATCATACTCCTGATTTGTGAAATGTGGTCCTCATGTGATGAATGCACACGTCTATATGGAGCCAAATCATCTCCCCTTGACATTCAATAGCATTACATTGTTACAAGTCACAGTTAACCAGAATAAAGGCAAAATACTGCGGATGCTGGAAAAACTCAGCAGGTGACAGCATCTGTGGAGAGAAATTAACCAGAATCACAACTGGGTCATCCACATAAATGTCTTGGCTACAAGGGCAGCTCTGAGGCTGGGTATTCGCAGCAAGTGGCTTACCATCTAACTCTCTTCCACAACTTATTGATGACAGGCCAAGTTATATCCTTAATTTTCTTCATTGGGAGGAAACTATACTTCGATTCTTAGTTCAGTCTCTATGCATATGCCTATCTTCAATAAGTGCTGCATAATACCCAGCATCTGACCTGCCCTAGTCGCCAAGGTACTTGTGTGGCTGATCCAGTTGTGCTTTTGGTTGACTGTGACTTATAGCAATGTAATGCTACTGAATGTCAAGGGAGATGGTTAGGCTCCATCCTGTTAGAGATGGCCACTGCCTGGCACATGTGGCAGGAATGTTGCTTGCCATTTATCAGCCCAAGCCTGAATGCTGAATAGGTCGTTCTACATGTGGGCATGGACTGCTTCAGTATCTAAAGAAGTCCACAAGGACATGAACACTGTGCAATCATCAGCAAACATCCCCACTTCTGACCTCATAATGGAGGAAAGGCCTTTGATGGGCTTAGGACACTACCCTGGGGAAGTCCTGCAGTGATGTCATAGGGTTGAGATGATTGACCTCCAACAATCTTCCTTTATGCCAGGCATGACTCCGAGTGGAGTTTCCCTCCTGATTCCCAATTATTTCAATTTTACTAAGGCCCCTTGATTCCAAACAAGGTCAGGTGTTGCTTTGGTGTCAAGAGCAGTCACTCTAACCTTATCTCTGGAATTCAGCTATTTTGCCCATATTTGGAGCAAGGTTGCAATGGAGGTCTGGAGCTGAGAGGTCACGATGGAACAGAAACTCAGCAATGTGAGCAGCAATGTTCCCTTCAATTTGTTTTTTCCCTGCGTGTGGTCTGTTTGTTGCATTCTGCTGTACATTCTGGAATGCCGCACTACCGTGCAGCCTAGACGGAGGATCTTAGTAAGTAGATGTTGTTTGATAACACTGTCCACAACTCTTCCATCACTTGGCTGATGATTGAGTGTAGGCTGATGGAGTACTAATTGGCTGGGTTCAATTTGTCCTGCTTTTTTTTGTGTGTATGTGTGTTCAAATACAATTTCAAAACCCCTGATAATAATATGTACAGTAAGTTAGAAAGAAATGGCATAGTACCAGGTAATTTTAACATTTCCTCCCTATCGCTCAGATGTTAGGCAGAGAAATAAATTAACCAACTGGATAGGAAACCTATAGGATCAGGTGGAATACCCATTTTACACCCCACTAAGATCAGTGGAGACTAATATTAAATGAGCAGCAAAGCTAAGCAGGGTGTGGTAGCAGCTTTGCATCCAATCCCATCAGGTTCGCAATGAGCAGGATAAATTAAGATCGCCCCCAATGTCCAAACATGTACATGTGAGTAAATTAGTTTACACAAGTATCAGTGTTGATCTGTGCTACACAAGACAATCAGAAGAAATCAAAGACTGTTCTGATTTTTATTTGTCCTCCCTGAGGGACAATTGTGTCCTTGTAAGGATACATAATCCTGCCATTCTCTGACAGTGTCATGTGCTACCGAGCAATAGACTGGCAATTCCCTGGGATGTCTGTAAATTCAGGGTAAATTCAACATCGTGCGACAGGTGACCTGACAGCTTCGATGACTGAAAGCTTTTATCTCCTCCTTCACCTCAGATGTCCCCATATCTGACTCTGTGGTGCTGCCTCTGTGGAATGGTAGACACGTGGCTACTGCATTAACATTAAATTTTATTTTCAATGAAGAAAATTCAATTAGTAATTTTTGCTGCTTTTTGAAAGCGGGTGACGGGCGAAGCCTACCATCAGCATTGCTCAGGTTTGAAAGAAACACATTGTTTGCATTTATCTATCGCCTTTCATGACCATCGGGTGTCCCAAAGCACTTTACAAGTCTGCTTGAAGTGTAGTCACTGTTGTAGTGTAGGAAATGTGGCAGCCAATTTGCACACAGCAAACACCCACAAACAGAAATATCGGTCGAGTTATAACTATTGGCCAGGAAACCAGAGTTGCTCCTTTTCTTCAAAATAGTGCTATGGGATCCTTAACGTCCAACTGATAAGAGGGCAGGCAAGGTCTCGGTTTAATGTCTCACCCGAAAGATGACACCTCTGACAGTACAGCACTCCCTCAGTATGGGGCTGCAATGTCAGCTTTGATTTTTAGGCTCAAGTTCTTGATTGGGGTTTAAACCCACAATGTTCTAACCAATCTACCAATCAACAGCTTCCAGAAGTGACCTGAAAGAGCTTTATTTACTCAATGATGAATCCCAACAGGGTTAGTGGATAAATTGCTGACTGAACAAATCATTTAAGTCATCACATTTCTGTTGTTATTGGATTATGTGCAAAAATCAATCACCTTTCCTATCTATTAAATAATATTTATTTTATTCACTGTATGGGCAATCCTTATGGGAGGGTTGATTGTAAACAGCAGGTTTACATGTACAGATCCATTTGTACACGTTCATGTCCACCGCTTTCTAGAATGAGCTGAAAATCTTGTTAAATTTATTGTTCAGTTTGTTCGCAATCACTTTCAAAACGTACGGATACAATACAAATACTGTTCCACACACACGCAATCTGACTTCTCACCGAAAAAATAAAATTCACAAATAAATCAGAATGTGAAGTCAGATCTTCAATAGTTTCTGAGAGCTTCTTTCTCTCAGGGTTAAACTACTTAAACATTTTGTTCAATTCAATTATGCCAGGTTGAAGCTTTTCCAATTTGTGCTTTAGCTCTTCAACAAATAATTCTGACAAACAACCAGGTAATTTTAAAGGCTGAAGTGAAAAATTCTTCCATTCCAATCCAGCTGAAAGTGACCCCAAAAGTAACCCCAAGACACAGCCTCAACCCCAGCCTCAGAAAGCTTATAGCTCTCTGCTTTAAAAAAAATCTTCTCACAAACCTCAAGCTGATTGTGGGTCTCTGGTACTGCGTGAGAACGCAGTTTTTCTTGGTTCTTAGTTGGATTCCCAAATGGGTTCCCTAAGCAGCAATCTGTTACTATTTAAAATAAACACTGTTTCTGGGCAAACTGTAGCAAATAAATCTCCTTCACCCTCAAGCCTTCACTTTCACCTATCCCCTTCACCACACCCCGCTCAGCATTATTTTTCTTTCATGGGATGTGGGTGTCGCTGGCAAGGTCAGCATTTGTTGCCCATCCCTAATTGCCCTTCAACCGAGTAGCCTGCCAGAAGGCAGTTAAGAGTCAACTGTATTGTGTGGGTCTGGAGTCAGGTAAGGACAGCAGATTTTCTTCTCTAAAGGACATTAATGAACCAGATGGGTTTTTACAACAATCGATGATAGTTCATTTTAATTTAAACTCCATCATAGGATTTGAACTCATGTCCCCTGAGCATTAGCCTGGGCCTCTACATTACCAGTCCAGTGACATTGTCACTACACCACCATCTCCCCCCACCCCCCCACCCCCCTCCCTCCCCCCTCATTGCTTCAAATCTAAACACCATTATTTCTCCGCTCTATCTTGTCATGTCTCATCCCTCACACACTCCCCATGCCTATCTTCCCATTTCTCATTGCCAACCCATCACAGTAACACTCATCCCGATATGTTTGTAAATGGTTTTGTTTCCTCCAGTCAGAATTGCCCTCCCAGTGCTCCCACCCAGATACTCCATCACCCTCCCCCTCCCCCGATCTCCAAATGTTCCAACTTCCGATACCACCTCTTCACCACCGGCACACTCCAACACTCCTCTCCCAGTGCTTCCAAACCTCAGGACTCCACTTCCCATTCACGGCACCCTGACATCTCCTTCCCACTTGTAGCAAAACTTTCCAAGACTCCAAAACACCAGAACCACCATCTCCAAGTATTCCCAACATTCAGCAACTTACTTCTAACTTGTCAGAGATCTTCACTCTGCAGTGTTACAATATTACATGATCCACACTCCCAATTACTCCCAGACATAAGGAGCATACTCCCCATCTGCACAACTCTCCCTCTCTCCAGTCCTAGTACACACAACTCTTGTAACCTTCCTCCTAGTTACGTGCAACATGGGACATCACCCCCATCACTTCAATCTGTATCCATTAACAGTGCAGTTAATTTGATCTGTTTTATAGCAGTCAAGACAATGTGAACTATTCTGATGTGGGCTTTAGTCCATTTGTCAAATAATTTTAATCCCATCATTAATTAGCAGAGGACGAAACTGCATACAAATACTTAAGGGTTAGTGTACTACATGCACAGCATGACTTCAAGAGCAGAATCACCACAGTGTAAGTAAAATGCAGTTGATTAAAATGGGAGGAGAGGTGGGGATGGGGAGTGGGCAGGAATGGGAAGCGGGCAGGATCCGGGCATGAATAGGAAGCTGGCAAAAACCGGGCAGGAATGGGAAGTGGGCAGAGCCAGAGACGGGAAGCAGGCTGCTCGTCTGTTCACAGCTGTGGGTTTTGTTTTGTTTGCGCTGTCTGCAGTTCATGAGAAAGTTGAGTGATCCTCATTCTTCAGACAATGACTTTTCAGAAATGGGTTCTATTTTAATCTCCTTCACTTCCATTTGCGATTTTTGCGAGAGGATGAGAATCTGGTTTGTGACTATTGATGTGCTGCACACCACCATTGATTCAAAGCAGACATCACGTCACTTTGCCCTTTGTTTTACACAGGAGTCACCGGCCAGTGTGCGAGTGAGAGGAAGGCAGCAGGAAGTGTCCAACTGATGGCGTTGCAGGAATCACGTCACATTACAAAAACACTTCTTTTAAATAAAAAACTAAATGTTAAACCTGGTGATGCTTTCCTCAGAAGTTTTTTGGAAATTCTTTAAATATCGACTGTACAACAGGACCAAGTAAAAGTTTATTTTGGGTGCCACTGGCAGGGCCAGCATTTGTTGCCCATCCCCAATTGCCCTTGAAGTGAGTGGCTTGCTGGGCCATTTTGGAAGGCAGTTACGAGTCAACCACATTGCTGTGGGTCTGGAGTCACATGTAGGCCAGACCAGGTAAGAATGGCAGATTTCCTTCCGTAAAGGACATTAGTGAACCAGATGGGTTTTTACAACAATCAATTATAGTTGTTATGGTCACCATTACTGAGGCTTTAAGAGAGGATTTGAGTCTGGTTTGTGACTATTGATGGGCTGTTTTATATTCCAGATTTATTAATTGAATTTAAATTCCACTGGAGGCTATGGTGGGACTTGAACCCATGTCAAGGTGCCACACACAAATGGCTGGTAAAAATAAATATTAGCAAATTGATTTCAAGAAGAGAGTTTAACTGTGGATACTTGTGAATGTAGCTGATTGCCTCTCCTCTCGCACACACGTGTACCATAGCTGTTTCACTAATTAACTTGTCAGCAATTACCCCTGTCAGAACCAAATAAGTCTTTAAGATGCAACTTTCTTTTAAACCAGCCTGTCTACAACAGGGGTTCCCAAACTGTGGGTTGCGACCCTGGGATGAGATTTAGGGGTCGCAAGTTCCAAAGCAGCCATGGAGCTCGGGCAGAGTTTTGAAGTTGCCAGACCCCTTTAAATGTTCCGGTTTTTTCTGTTGGTGGGTGTGATAATCGTCTGTTCTCTGAAGCCAGATTGCTGCTAAACCCACAGCCTATAAAAAGGGGGTTCTCTGCTTCTTTCAGGGAAAACCCAACAGTTTTAACCAGCTCCCGACCCCCCTTAACAATTCTCCAAACCCCCACCACAGCCAACAATTCCGCTCTGCAACTCTGCACTGCCACCTCCCCCCTGCCCCCTTCACTTTCACTTTGGGATCAAACAAAGCAGTCCAAAGCATAAAAATAGGGGCACAACAGGAAAAAATTTGGGAAGCACTGGTCAGCCTGGGTGACTTGGTTGTTAGAAGGGTGCACAGGTTGTCCTACTGGGAAGAATGTGCAAGATATTCACACTCACAAACTCACAAACAATGATCTGAGCAGCTGTGCTGATGGTGGATAGACTGCTCATCTCCAAGTCACAAAGAAATTTAGGAATATTAGGTTTCGTAAATGGTTATACTTTAAACTGTCTATTTAATTCCAGGATAAAGTGTAGTTGGGGGGGGTGGTGGTGGTGGTGGTGTCGGGAGGATAGCAAATTAGCATTTCAACTTGGATACAAGGCCCATGTGATTCTTGCTGCCATGAAGATGAAAGAGAGCAAGAGAGCGCAAGAGAGAGAGAGCGCGAGCAAGACTGACAGACACAGTCTCCATTGTTCACAATGCAAAATGTGGGTGGAAGCCTATGTCTGGATTCAAGAGACCAAGATTGTGAGGGTTTAAACAAAGCTGGAAGATTTGCCTAGCTTTGACTTGAGGTAGGGATCACCAGGGCAACCCACACCGTGAAAGTCAATGGGGATCAGAAGCTATCCTGCTGAAAAAGGAGCCTACTTAAGGAACAGAGTAAAGAGGGAGATTTTTGGTATTTTAACAGTTAAATGCGAGATCTTTTCTATTGTTTAGAGAAGTTGCCCAATGAAACAGTGTTTAGTCACTGCTGCTTTTAGTTTGTGTGTTACAGTAAAATTCTTGAAACTTTAAATCTTGTGTTATCCTTTCAGTCAGTCACTGGAAGTTCAAATTTCTTTTTAAAAGCTAGTGGTCTGTACTCGAAACAACACACAACCCCTGGCCTGCAACTTAAATATTCTGAACAGGCTAGAAATAGAACAGTTTAACATGTATCATAGTGAGGGTGAGTGAGTGAAAGAAAGCATGCATCTGCGTGTAAAGTGTGCACATACCTGCATGTGAAAAGTATATATTATAGTGAAACTAGTTTATCGCACACTCCCCCAAAGGTAAGAGAAGCACCATAGGACATGCCCTAAAATACATTCCAATATATCGTAGCTTCAGTCTACAAGATCTGTCTGTAAAAGCGACATGCAATCCTGTTTTCTAATGTTACATCTAAATATTTGAGGTTCTCTGCATCGGCTCCACACATCTCAAGCTATTTAAATAGGAGCCCATAAAACACAGGCTTCAATAATAGGATCACTCGATGTAACATGGGTCAGCAACAGACTGACAGAACCTTCCTAGTTATCTTATCAAGGCTTGTTAAATAAAACTGAAGCCTGAATTTTAACAGAAGCATATCATTACCCAGGAAGACAGAATACAACAGGCATCCTCAGTGCTGTTTTTAAACAAAGGACTTATTCAAAGAAGAAATTAACTATCAAAACTCTCAAGTTCCCTAATACCATGCCACAGCATGAATCTGGGCATGCGGACCAGGAATGCAATAACAGTTTGGTGCATCTTGAAGCAGGCAGCCAACTCAGTATTTTAACATACAAAATATCCAAGATAGGAGGCTAAACATTCACTCCATACAGCAGGGTATGCATATTTTTCATCTTTTTTCTCCCCAAATCATAGCCAAAATCTCAGCGAGTATAATAGGCAACTTCTCATCTCAGTCTTCCCTCCCTTTCTCCCACCAACATTCCATCCTCAGCGCTGCCTACCTCCCCCCCACTGAACCCCCCAACTTCCCCATCAGGATCCTAATTCAGGAATTGTTCACAGTCAGGATTAAATTGATCACTTAGAAGTTAAACTAGCTCAGTAACACTGGTGTTTGCATCAAGCTACAGGGGCGACTGATATTCAATGCAAGTGTGTTTTTGGTTGAAAGCATTGTTAGCATTGAGTGAAGCTGCCGATGTTTGTTCCTGTTTATTTCTTCAATTCTTCTAACTAAAAGAAACATTTGGTGGCACAGGACATTGAAGCATCATCAGGCTGTGGCAGGACTGTGCCCAATCCTAAGTCAAATGGGAGTAGTGCAGAATAGAAGCCAAATGCTTCTTCACAAAGAGGAAAAGGAGAAATTAAAAAACTAAATAGAAAATCATTCTGGTTATAAAATTGTCTTTGTTTTAGTCTTTTACTGTAAATGCATTAATCACCAGTCGTCACCTCAAATCCAGTGACTTATCTTTCCTAAGAATCTTAAATTACTAATAGGCCTTTCTGGTAAGCCTGTGAATATTTAGTCAGGCATGCTTGTCCATTGAATTACCTGGAAAAACTCAGCAGGTCTGGCAGCATCGGCGGAGAAGAAAGAATTGACGTTTCGAGTCCTCATGACCCTTCCGCAGAACTGAGTAAAGTTAGGAGAGGGGTGAAATATAAGCTGGTTTAAGGTGGGGGGAGAGAAGTTGGAGGGGGGGGCGCATTGTAGGGACAAGCAAGCAGTGATAGGAGCAGATAATCAAAAGATGTCACAGACAAAAGGAACAAAGACGTGTTAAAGGTGGTGATATTATCTAAGAGAATGTGCTAATTAAGAATGGATGGCAGGACACTCAAGGTACAGCTCTAGTGGGAGTGGGGTGGAAAGACTGACAGGGTATTACAGTTATAGATTTAAAAATAATGGAAACAGGTGGGAAAAGAAAAATCTATATAAATTATTGGAAAAAACAAAAGGGAGGGGGAAGAAACGGAAAGGGGGTGGGGATGGGGGAGGGAGTTTAAGATCTAAAGTTGTTGAATTCAATATTCAGCCCGGAAGGCTGTAAAGTGCCTAGTCGGAAGATGAGGTGCTGTTCCTCCAGTTTGCGTTGGGCTTCACTGGAACAATGCAGCAAGCCAAGGACAGACATGTGGGCAAGAGAGCAGGGTGGAGTGTTAAAATGGCAAGCGACAGGGAGGTTAGACTGTTCCTGCCCCACGGAACTCATTTCTCGTTATCTTGACTGCCTTCTCTCTCCCCTTGTCCAGTCCCTTCCCACCTACATCCGTGATTCCTCTGACACCTTACGTCACATCAACAATTTCCAGTTCCCTGGTCCCAACCGTTTCCTCTTCACCATGGACGTCCAATCCCTCTACACCTCCATCCCCCACCAGGATGGTCTGAGGGCCCTTAGCTTCTTCCTTGAACAGAGGCCCCAACAATCCCCATCCACCACTACTCTCCTCTGTCTGGCTGGACTTGTTCTCACACTGAACAATTTCTCCTTTAACTCCTCTCACTTCCTCCAAATAAAAGGTGTTGCTATGGGTACCCGCATGGGCCCCAGCTATGCCTGTCTCTTTATGGGGTACGTGGAACAATCCTTGTTCCAGTTCTACTCCGGCCCCCTCCCACAACTCTTTCTCCGGTACATCGATGATTACTTCGGTGCTGCTTCATGCTCTCGTCGGGACCTGGAATAATTTATTAATTTTGCTTCCAATCTCCACCCCTCCATCATTTTCACATGGTCCATCTCTGACACCCCTTCCCTTCCTTGACCTCTCTGTCTCAATTTCTGATGATAGACTGTCCACCAATATCCATCACAAGCCTACCGACTCCCACAGCTACCTCGACTACAGCTCCTCACACCCCGCTTCCTGTAAGGACTCCATTCCATTCTCTCAGTTCCTTCGCCTCCGTTGCATCTGTTCTGATGATGCTACCTTCAAAAACAGTTCCTCTGACATGTCCTCCTTCCTCCTTAACCGAGGTTTTCCACCCACGGTCGTTGACAAGGCCCTCAACCGTGTCCGGCCCATCTCCCGTGCATCCGCCCTCACGCCTTCTCCTCCCTCCCAGAAACATGATAGGGTCCCCCTTGTCCTCACTTATCACCCCACCAGCCTCCGCATTCAAAGGATCATCCTCCGCCATTTCTGCCAACTCCAGCATGATGCCACCACCAAACACATCTTCCCTTCACCCCCCTGGCGGCATTCCGTAGGGATCGTTCCCTCCGGGATACCCTGGTCCACTCCTCCATCACCCCCTACTCCTCAACCCCCACCTATGCCATCTCCCCATGCCCACGCAGAAGAGGCAACACCTGCCCCTTCACTTCCTCTCTTCTCACCGTCCAAGGGCCCAAACACTCCTTTCAAGTGAAGCAGCATTTCACTTGCATTTCCCCTAACTTGGTCTACTGCATTCGTTGCTCCCAATGCGGTCTCCTCTACATTGGAGAGACCAAACGCAAACTGGGCGACCGCTTTGCAGAACACCTGCGGTCTGTCTGCAAGAAAGACCCAAACCTCCCTGTCGCTTGCCATTTTAGCACTCCACCCTGCTCTCTTGCCCACATGTCTGTTCTTGGCTTGCTGCATTGTTCCAGTGAAGCCCAACGCAAACTGGAGGAACAGCACCTCATCTTCCGACTAGGCACTTTACAGCCTTCCGGGCTGAATATTGAATTCAACAACTTTAGATCTTAAACTCCCACCCCCATCCCCACCCCCTTTCTGTTTCTGCCCCCTCCCTTTTGTTTTTTCTAATAATTTATATAGATTTTTCTTTTCCCACCTATTTCCATTATTTTTAAATCTATAACTGTAATACCCTGTCAGTCTTTCCACCCCACCCCCACTAGAGCTGTACCTTGAGTGTCCTGCCATCCATTCTTAATTAGTACATTCTCTTAGATAATATCACCACCTTTAACACGTCTTTGTTCCTTTTGTCTGTGACATCTTTTGATTATCTGCTCCTATCACTGCTTGCTTGTCCCTACAACCACCCCTCCCCCAACTTCTCTCCCCCCACCTTAAACCAGCTTATATTTCACCCCTCTCCTAACTTTACTCAGTTCTGCGGAAGGGTCATGAGGACTCAAAACGTCAATTCTTTCTTCTCCGCCGATGCTGCCAGACCTGCTGAGTTTTTCCAGGTAATTCTGTTTTTGTTTTGGATTTCCAGCATCCGCAGTAGTTTTTTGTTTTTACGCTTGTCCATTGTCCAAGTTACCTCACCCTTCTTTTATTACCCGTTTTTAGGGCCTGAAATAACTCAAAGCATTTTCTTATACCTTTTAAAGCAACAAAAAGAACTCAAATAAATATCACAAAAAATCATTACCAAATCACAATCAATGCCACTGGGGAATGAAATAAATTAGCACAGAATTACAAAACAAAGGAGGCATGTTTCATAAAAGAATGCACACCTTATTAAGTCACCAGGATGTCCCAAAGCACATTTCACCTGCACTTCTTGAATTAGTGACTGTTGTAATGCAAGCAAATGTCACAGCAAACTTGCACACAGCAAGATTCCAAAACAGTAAACTAACTAAACAACCAGCTGTCACTGATGCTGCTGGATAATGGGAGAATTACATAACAACAACAAAGTTAAAAAAAAGTCCAAAGGGATAACCATGGCAGGGTTAGAATGATAAAGAATGAAAGCTCAGGAATCAAATAGTGCAGCAGGTTAAGCAAGGGTTCATGCAACGATTACCACTTCACTTAAATCAACAGAGATTAGAATAAAGAGCCATGATCTCTAACTACTGTAATTATAAATGAGCATCATGAAGCAGGAATGTAGGCTGATCATTCCCAAGTCCTGGCTCCCAGCACAATTGAAATAGAGACTGCTAAATTGAAGGCACTTGATATCCTAGAACCATAAGATAAGTTGCTAACTTGCTCATTGGATTATAATTGGTTTTATATAGCGGCAAAATATGGATTTACAAGAGGTTAAGTCACTTTCAATGGATTTAGTGCCCTTGATGTGCCAAAGATCTGTGAAGTGATTGAGTAGGGCAAAAAGAAACATGGCACAGGCACCTTCAATATAATACATGCACAGAAAAAACACCATATGACTTGTTCAGTCACCACCTTCATTTTGAGAACATTACATCTCATGGTGACCACACTAATATAGTTTGGGATCTGTGAACAATTCATCACTGGATGCTAACAAAGGTCGGGTTATTTTTCACAGATTCATTGCTGCCCACTTTTTAAAAAATCCCAGCCTGAGTAAGGGCATAAGATTTCCTTCCCTGAAGGATATTGGTGAACCAGTTAGGTTTTTACAATAATCCAACAGCTTTGTGGTCACTTGCACTGATACCAGGCTTTTTAAAAAACAAACAGGGTGTCAATTGGATGTGAACTCGGATTTCTATATTTTTGATCAAGGCCTCTTGACTAAAGTGGCTAACTTGCTCGCTGGATTATAATTGGTTTAATATAGATTTATGAGTGGTGAAGTCATTTTCAATACATTTAGTACCCTTAATGTGCCAATGATCTGTGAAGCAAGTGGTTAGCACATTGAAGCATATCAAAAACTAGTTTAAAAAGTGTCTTCAATAGTTTTGTCAATAGAAGGGGTTTTGGGACAACCTGAGGTTATCAAAGGCGTCATTGATAAGGCTGGCTATTCCCATCTCCACAACTCTGGTTTCAATTCCATCTCTGCTTCTGTTCACCTGTTGCTGAAAACTTCACCCATGTCCTTAGCTCCAGACTCCAGTGCACTCCTGCCCAGCATCCCACGTTCTATCCTCCATAAACTTGAGGTCATCTATACTCTACTGCCCAAGTCCAAACTTATACCAAACCCCACTTCCCTATCACTCCTGTGCTCAGTCACCTACACGGGCTCACGGTTAAGCAACACCTCAATTTTAAAATTCTCATTCTTGTTTCCAATTTTCTAAAATTCATTTATGGGATGTGAGCTTTGCTGGCTGGGCCAGCATTTACTGCCCATCCCTAATTGCCCTTGAAGTGGTGGTGATCTGCCTTCTTGAACTGCTGCAGTTCATGTGGTGTAGGTACACCCACAGTGCTGTTAGAACAAAGTTCCAGGATTTTGACCCAGTGACAGTGAAGGAACGACGATATATTTCCAAGTCAGGATGGTGAATGACTTGGAGGGGAACTTCAGGTGGTGTTCCCATCTATCTGCTGCCCTTGTCCTTCTAGATGGTAGTGGTCGTGGATTTGGAAGATGCTGTCTAAGGAGCCTTGGTGAATTCCTGCAATGCATCTTGTGGATGGTACACACTGCTGCTACTGTGCGTTGGTGGTGGATGGAGTGAATGTTTGTGGATGTGGTAACAATAAAGCAGGCTGCTTTCTCCTGGACGGTGTCAAGCTTCTTGAGCGTTGTGGGAGTTGCACTCATCCAGGTAAGTGGGGAGTATTCCATCACACTCCTGACTTGTGGCCTTGCCTCTCCCTATCTCTGTCATCTCTTTCAGCCCCACAGCCCTCTGATACATCTGCACTCCTCCAATTCAGGCCTCTTGATCAAAGTGTTAGGTCTTAAGGAGTGTCTTAAAGCGGGAAAGAAAGTTGGCGTGTGTTATGCTGGAAATTCCAGAGTTTAGTGCTGGGGCAACTGAAGTTACAGCCACCAGTGTTGGAGCAATTAAAATTGGGAATGCTCAAGAGGCCAGAATTAGCACAGGATTCTCAGAGAGTTTCTGTGTTGGAGGGGATTACAGAGATAGGGAGGACTGAGGCCATGGAGGGGTTTGGAAACAAGGACACAGGCTCTAACCATGTACATCAGCTTAAGTCATGATTTGACTTACACAACTTCCCAATTAGTTCCTACGCTAAATTGCCTGTTGTGGTCCTCAAGGTAATTTGTAATATATTTCCGTGCTTCCTCCTTTCAGGAATTCTACATAATGGAAGAGAGAGAGATTCTGCTGGGGTGGGAAATCTGGCTCCATTGGGCACAAGTTTATTTGGAACCGGTTGCATTAAACATACAGCTTAAACAGTCTGCTCCAGCTTCAACACAAGTGCCAAGTCTACACAGGATTCCAATTTAAGCTGCATTAAAACTTTCCACCCAATAAGGGTTTATGCAGCATTAAGCCCAATATGGGAGCTGACCAGTTACAACTACTAAATTCTCTTAAGAAATTGATGAGTCCTGAAATTGCACGTGTGTAGAATAGGAGATATCTGGCAGATTTCCAAGCCATTGAGGTGTTTTAAATGTGTGCTGGTGTAAGGGGCCCTCAGAAATCCTGTTGCCATAGAAACCACTTGCTACTGCAAGCACATGCCACAAAAATGTTCTGAATTCCTCGTGTACATTATTCAATAAAGCCCTTGACCAACCCTCCCCTTGAGAAGTTTATGTTCCGCTCTGATTTAATGTTCCACTCTGTATGAAGGTTCTATTTGTCTTCTTACACTGGGTCCTCTTCTGTTTAACCCTTTTAATAGCCAACTCAAGTACAGGGCTCTTTATATTCTGGTTAGGGTCATGAATTCTTATTGGTATCCTTGAGCAACCATGAGAAATATTCGGTGCAAGTCCATCAATTTCTTCTCCATTTCATTCACAGAATCAGTGCCAGTCTGGAGCGATACTTCATTCAACTAAAATAAGCCACAATGGAATGTGGCTCAAGTCAACAGCTTAGAATTCAAGAGTTCCTTCTGCTACAACAGGGAGAACAGTGAACTCCCGAGGCCTGACAAATACATCCAACCTATCAAGAGCGGCGTAATTGAAAACAAATGGCACATGCACATTCATTGACCAGTCAACATCACCCCGGGGGGGATAGTAAACTCTGTCTAGCCACCCATGGTGGAGGACAGCCTGAAGGAGTGTTCCGTGCATGCCAGCAACTAGTAAGGGTTCTCCTTACAAGAAATCAATATTTATAGACCTTGAAATGATTTATCCATGTTTACATTGAACTTAGCTCTGGCTGGTTCCTCTGTGTGAATTGTTCCAGGATCTTTCAACACCATGAAATTTCAGTACCAGGGCCCATTAAGAGGGTCTAGCATAGATCCAGGGCCATCTAATCTCTTGTATTGACTAGAATCATTGTCTTCTGAGCTTTGCTGGTGGTGTTGTCTCAATAGCAAGCAATAATGTTGTACCTTCTGTGAAGCCTGACTGGACAGGATTACGACTTCAGTGTCTGCCTTGGCTCAGAGAGTAGCACTCTTGGCTCAGAGTCAGAAAGTTTTGGGGTCTAGATCCACTTTAGAGGCCTCAGAACTTAAACCAATCCGGCACTCCAATGTAGCACTGAGGGAGGTCAACAGTGTCTTTCAGATAAGATGTCAAACCAAGGCGCGGTCTACCCACTTGTTAAAAAAAATCTCATGGCATTATTTCAAAGAAGAGCTGGAGAATTCTCTCCAGTGCCCTGGGCAATATTTATTCCTCAGTAAATGTCACTGAAACATATGATCTGGAGCTTACCATGTGAAAATTGGCTGCCGTGTTTCCTACATTACAAAAGTGGCTACACCTCAGAAGTATCTCACTAGTTGTAAATTGCCTTGGGGTGTCCTGAGCTTGTGAAAGGAGCTATATAAATGCCAGTTTGTTCTTCTTTCCTTCCTGTTCTTGTTATTCTTACTCTGAATAACGCTGTCCACTCTTTTGTGCACAAGTTTGGCAAGTCACTGTAATCATATTTAAACAACAATTTTACACACCAACTATGAATGGGTTTCGCAATCAATACCTTCAATAGGTCTTGGTGTTAACATGTTGAACCCATTGCGGAGGTGCTTGGTTTTGCGGAACACAGAAGTATTGAATGGACTGGTTCTAAAAAGCGCAGCTCTCTCTGTACCGAGCTGAAGTTTCAATCTGTGCCTTTTGAACGAAGGAATCACTCTTCCCCCAAACGCCCTGCCCAGAGGTTAGAAGAAATCTGGAACTTTTGCGCCAGAAGGCTGTGGGTGGTGGGTCAATTGGAATCTTCAAGACAGACATTTGTTAGGTAAGGATATCGAGGGACATGAAATAGAGGTGGATAAATGGAGCTGAGGTACAGATCAGCCATCATCTCATTAACTTGTGGTATAGGCTCAAGGGGCTGAATAGACCACTCCTGTTCTTGGAAATTAGCAGAAGCTCCTCTCCAGGTGGAATGGTCAGCAGCCTCACATTAAAATGAGGACAACTTTGGTGAAATGTTCACCATCAACCCGAGATTAGATGCTGCAAACATACACTGTATTGGGAAACAATAATAGGTTCAAAGGAGTCAATATTCATGCAGGCGAGGGGATAGGGGGCACTGCAAAGGATAAGGAGAGACTAAACCATCCATCCGAAGAAATACAATAAAAATTAAACCTCCAGGATGGAAGAGAAACGCCACCAGCCAAGTTCCTACACACTCGAGCTTTGCTGCTGACCTAGAACCTGTTTCTCATCAATCCCACCACTTCCCACAACTGCAGTTCTACTGTCCCTTGACATTTCCCCAACCCGCTCCATAATGCAAAGAGGGTAACTTCTAGCCTGGGGTGCAATAAAAGCTTCGTAGAAAAAGAAGACAACAGGTTCATTAATGCCCTGAAGGAGTCTCCAGCTGTACTCACATGGGCTAGGGTTTTCCGGTCCCGCCAGCATTGTGGGCAGTGTCACAGGCGGGACCAAGAGCGGCCAAAAGTTATTAGCCAAAAGTTAATAGCCAAAAAAGTTATTTTTACTTAATTCTGTTGAAGGGTCATTCGGACTCGAAACGTTAACTGTGTTCCTCTCCACAGATGCTGCCAGACTTGCTGAGTTTTTCCAGGTATTTTTGTTTTTGTTTTGGATTTCCAGCATCCGCAGTTTTTTGCTTTTATCTTAGCGGCCAAAAGTCTGTTGATTATTGGTGGGAATTTCTGGTCCCACCAGCCATGGCTGAGTTAGCTATTAAACTAACCCTTAATCCCCACTTGTGAGTTACGTGTAACTGATGTGGATTGTCCAGGTTTTTATTGCAATCGTCAGGTTGGTACAAGTGAAGTGCAGGCTGTCAGGCACATTATTGGTGCCAACTTTGTGCCAGGTGACCTGCACTTCTTGCAACACTCGATGTCCATGCGGCACACGCTATCGCAGCGGGAGGGAGAAAGAGGCAATGATCGACAGAGGGAAGGCTGAAAGCTTCCTCGAGGGGCTGCTTCTTCTGGCCCACAAGTAGTGCTGGAAAAGGCAACTTCCTGTACAAGCAGCTGCCTCATCCCTTTCCCTGCCAGCTCTCCCGAGTCCAGAGAAACATGCGTAGCAACCGGAGGACGCTAGCACGCTAATCCCCCGTGGCCGTTAGCGGCCCACTCACTGTTTTTGCCATGTGCAACCCCCAGCCTATTATGGGGGGGAGGCAATAATGTCAAGACTATGATCCCTTGCGGCTCAATGGTTGCACTCATACGTGGGTACAGGTTGGTAGAAATGTGCCGTGTTTAGAGTGTCTCAGTGCTATCTATTCTCCTTACACTCTTTCACAAACTCCATGAGTATTTTCACACTGAACCCTCACTGCCTATCGGCAGACGGCCAGAGAAAGAAATCATTGTTTTAACAACAGCATTAAAAACTAAGAAATGAAAAATACAAGATGACCCTTTTTTTGGATCTCGTTCTGCATGAGTCAGAGAAGTAATTTATATTTCAAAAACTGGCATGTAGACATGTTTTATAGCCAAGTTTCATTGCTCTGCTTCATCTAATGTCCTTCTAGGGTGGTTAATTCACAACCACTTCATCAAAACAAGTTTAGCCCATGAATAAAACTAAATATGGACCTTAAAACAGAGGTCAGCCGAACAGTAAAAAAAAAGGAACAAAATGGCGTTCATCCTGCTTTTCCCCGGTTAGTATTTAACCCACAGGTAATCACCATCTTGGAATTCTCAGCTAGACCTTCCTTTCTTGGCTTAAACTAAACATTAGGTTTCCTTCAACTAATAACTGACATCTTTTTTCAAGACAGGTCACCAGAACACAACGAGGGAGTCAAGGGTTATGGGAACAGGTAGGAAAGTAGAACTAAGGCCACAACCAGATCAGCCATGATCTTACTGAATGGCGGAGCAGGCTCGAGGGGCCAAATAGTCTACGCCTGCTCCTAAATCCTATGTTCCTAACATACACCCTGTCTGTCCCCTCATTCTTGCAGCTGCCCACAGGAACGGTAGCATAGCAGTAATGTTCCTGGGCTAGTAATCTGGAGGGTGGTGCTAATGGTCCTGGAGACATGAGTTCAAATGTCACCAGGCAGCTGGTGGAATTTAATTTCAATTAATTAATAAATATGGAATAAGGAAAAGCTAATTTCAAGTAATAGTGACCATAAAACTACCAGACTGTCATAAAAACCCATCTGGTTCACTAATATCCTTCAGAGGAGGAAATCTGCCATCCTTATCCAGTTTGGTCTACATGTCACTCGAAATCTGCAACAAGATGATTGGCTCTTAACAGCCCCCTGGATTGGCCAGGCAAGCAAATCTGTTATACCCAATAGAGCACTGTGGGTGTATCTACACCACACGGCCTGCAGCAGTTCAAAAGGCAGCTCATCAACACGTTCTCAAGGACAATTGGAATGGACCATAAATGACAGCCTTGCCTGCATCCCATGAGCAAGTAAAAAAATCTCCCCAATGCCATTCAAAGATTGTGCATCTCAAGGCAAACAAGAACAGCTCAGAGTAACCTTCCAGCCCCATGGAACAGCACCTGCCACTTACTATGACATTCCCGACAGCAGCATTCCTCAGGTCACAAAGCCAGCATGCAGAGGTTCAAAGCTTAAAATCCTACGATCTAATGTTCTGTGAAATGGTACAAGTTTTCCAACCAGATCATTTTTTACCCAAAGTGAGAGGCGAGTATTGTTGCAAACAGCCAACAATAATTGTATTACACAGTCATTTAAACAAGTGTGAGAGATAATCCCGCCGCAGAATGAATTCGCAAATTTGGAAGGTTAGCAACTGCTTCCTAGGAAGTGAAACAATCAGCTGAAAGTCTAACCCTTTCTCACAGGATTGTCTGAAATTTCCATCCTTTTCGACAGGAATTCACAGCTGGCTTTGTCAGTTACAGCTTTCCAAATTAATTCGGCATCTGGGATCTGGAAACTGGACACCACATTCCAAAATGTGTGTCAGGATCTGTCCAAAGAATGCTAAGATTGGGTTGTGTTGATGTCTGAAGTTCCGTGCCATCTCAGAAATCAGAAAAACCTCACGGGGAAAGTACATAAAAAGCAGATGATCCCAAGCATATTTGTTTCAAATATGTATAACCGAGAGAAGTGAGATTAGAAATTTACTTGTGGCATTTAGATTTTCATCTTTAAAGTTCAAAGTATTTCAACTGGAAGCACAGGCATTAGCTTGATTTAATATTCCTTCTCAGGATTTGGGAATCATATAAAGGCTGGCAATTATTGTCTTGAGAAAGCAGTGCTGGTGATGGGCTGCCTTCTTGAACTGCCACATATTCAGTGCAAAAGTTACATTTCAAAATCAGCCGATTCCACATGGTGAGGTGGGAGTGACTGCCCTTGACATCATGGCCACATTTGACCGAGTGTGGCATCAAGGAACCCTAGCAAAACTGGAGTCAATGGGAATCAAGGGAGAAAACTGGCTGCAGCCACACCTAGCATAAAGGAAGATGGTTGTGGTTGTTGGAGGTCAGTCATCTCAGCTCCGGGGCATCATTGCAGGAGTTCCTCAGGGTAGTGTCCTCAACCCAACCATCTTCAGCTGCTTCTTCAATGACCTTCCTTCCATCATAAGGTCAGAAGTGGGAACGTTCGCTGATGACTGCACAATGTTCAACACCATTCGCGACTCCTCAGATACTGAAGCAGTCCATGTCCAAATGCAGCAAGCTCTGGACAATATCCAGGCTTGGGCTGACAAATGGCAAGTAACATTCATGTCACACAAGTGCCAGGCAATGACCACCTCCAACAAGAGAGAATCTAACCATCACCCCTTGACATTCAATGGCATTACCATCACTGAATCCCCCACTATCAGCATCCAGGGGGTTACCACTGAGCAGAAACTGAACCGGACTAGCCATATAAATACTGTGGCTACAAGAGCAGGTCAGAGGCTAGGAATCCTGCAAAGAGTAACTCACCTCCTGACTCCCCAAAGCCTCTCCACCGCCTAAAAGGCACAAGTTAGGAATGTGATGGAATACTCCCCATATGCCTGGGTGAGTGTAGCTCCCACAACACTGAAAAAACTTGACACCGTCCAGGACAAAGCAGTCCACTTGATTGGCACCACATCCACAAACATTCACTCCCTACACCCCCGATGCACAGTGGCAGCAGTGTGTACCATCTACAAGAAACACTGCAGGAATTCACCAAGGCTCCTTAGACAGCACCTTCCAAACCCACGACCACTACCACCTAGAAGGACAAGGCAGATAGATGGGAACACCACCACCTGGAAGTTCCCCTCCAAGCCACTCACCATCCTGATTTGGAAATATATCGCCGTTTCTTCACTGTCGCTGGGTCAAAATCCTGGAACTCTCTCCCTAACAGCACTGTGGGTGTACCTACACCACATGGACTGCAGTGGTTCAAGAAGGCAGCTCACCACCACCTCCTCAAGGGCAATTAGGGATGGGCAATAACTGCTGACCCAGCCAGCGAAGCCCGTGAATGAATAAAAAAAGTAAAAATGCACCCAGGCAGAACATCCAATTCATATTAGAGATGCCTACAGGCATACGGTGCAACTCCAAAATTAGGCTATAAAAGTTAGCAACTGTTGGCTGCAAATCACAAATTCAGTGTTGCCACAGCAACCACAGTTTGAAATTTAGAATGGATGTTGTACAAAGTAAATAATTTTATTCAGTGTACAACATAGCAGCACTGTGTATCAACACATCCCGTCAAACCAAACTCAAAGAAATGGCAACACCTTGATTAAGCAGCACTATTTTGCTACACTGACAACATTAATATTACTCTGCACTTTATACCTCATAACTAGAGCCACGGGTTTATGGTAACCAGTAAAAAGAAAGGAATTAACAAAAGAGGAGTGGAAATAGTGTGATGGGCTTGGGTCTGGAGCAACAGCCAACATGTGCACACAAATGGTCTCAAGAAGAGCTCAAGTTTCAGAAGCCTGATGACATAAAAACCTTGTTACATAAAAATCTGATGGTAAACGGGAAATAGGAAATAAACAGGAGACAGTAGGAAAGCGTAGAGAATTAATGTCAGAGGTTCCATGGTGGATAGAGCGTCAACAAATCCTTGTCTGAGTTTGGTGACAGGCATAGTGAGTGAAGCTCAGAAGCTATTTTGAGGATCTTCTCTTTTAACCCAGTGGCCTTGTGTTTGATGGATCAAAAATGTCCTACAGAATACACTCGGTATCCAAATCTGATTTTAAAAAGTTACAAAATATTTAATTAACCGATTGTCAGCCCACAAGAACAGAACTTCATTGAATCTACAATCCCACCAAACATGAACACATTCCACAAAGCAAGGCCCACAAACCAAACAGAAGCTGTGCTTTTTAAAAAGTGACTCTCCCTCTGTGGGCTGAGTGATCAAAAGCACTAGTCTGCCCTGGTCTGTCCTGATTCCCTGAATGTTTAATGTATAAAGGTACTTCAGGGTTTAGCATTGGTCCCATGGATAGCTAAATGTAGCTATGGTGTATCCTTCCGCCCTCTCTGTCAGTGTCCAGCCTTCTCTGCCTCTCCAGTGAGAAGGGTCAATAACAGATTATGGACAGGACATCAAAAGCCCATACAGTGGCCAACAGACCTTCACCGCACTCATCCAAATCACCAACACCGCTGCCGCACGTTTGGAGAGAAACAGTCAATGATACTCAGTGACCACTAAATCTCCCTTGGCTCCACCCCACTGCTCTTATTGTAGCAGTGTGGGGTATCAGCTTGACCATGAGTTCAGCAGGACTCTCAAACCCTGTAACATCGTCCAGGGTTAGCGACATTCCTACTGGGCACCCAGGCCCTCTCCAGTTGTGACGAAGCTGGCTGTGGTATCTTGTCGCGATGCAAGTAAGTCTGCAGTACATCAAAGTCTTTCTTAAAAAGTTATTTTTTCAACAAGTCCATGTCCATACTTGAAATGGTGCAACCTGAAACTGAACCCTTCAATTTTAAACTCCAATCCCCTCACGGCCCCCTGCCCACACTCAATGCTGTGACATACATACATCCCTTGTCTAGTACACAAGGGACAGGAAACACAACTGGCAGCTGCAGATCACCAATATACGCTCAGCCATACTTTGAATGCAAACACTGATGAGCGGACAAAGGGTCAGGCACCCAGTATAATCAGGTCCTGCCTCAGTTTTCACTCCTGTCTGTCAAATTTTGGCATTTATATGATAATTTAACACAGGAAATGCGAGGTCAATGCCAATAAATAAATTGAAACAAGAACAAGTCACTTTTAGCTGCCCCAGTGTAATTTCTCCCTGGGGATTTCACAAATACCACTTGCTGCACTCCAACAGCAGCCCTGATGACAGCTAGTGCTACCTTAAGGCAAAGTGATACCTCCAAATAGATCTAGCAACTGAAGTTTAATAGGAGAATTTTTCTCTTCCACGTTGGACCCAGGAAAGATAGATCAGGACATTTTCTAAATGATGAGATGCTAGAACCCAGTGTGGGGCAGAGCAACCTTGCGGCTCAAATACAGAAACCACTAAAAGCTAACGGGCAGATACAAAAAAAATAACTGGTTAATGGAATGTTAGGACATGAAGGGTCAATAGAGAAACCAGAACAATGGGGCATAAGCTTAAAATTAGAGCTGGACTGTTCAGGAGTGATGTCAAGAAGCACTTCGACACACAAAACATATTGGAAAGCTGGAAACTCTACCCCTAAAAAAATCCAGAAGCTGGGGGTCAATTGAACATTTCAAAACTGAGATTGATAAAAATTGTTAGGCAAGGGTAACAAAGTTTATGCAGCTAAGGCAAGGGAATTGAGTTAACATACAGAACACCTACGATCTCATCAAATGGCAGAACAGGCTCGAAGGGCTGAATGGACAACTGCTGTTCCTATATCCGTCATACAAATTATCTTGAAGAATTCCTAATCAGAACAATGTCCATTGCAATTTGAACTCAGCTGTATGAGTATTTTTTTTTTAAAAACATATTCAACAATCAAGTAGAATATTTGGTAACAGGTGGTTTGTGTGTCTCTCCCCTCACTGCCTTTTCAGTATTTTTATCTGTGTCTCAGATTCACACTGCGACATTTGAACATCAGAATGTCATCACACAAGACATATTTAGATGTCAAATGCCACTGAACCTAGTTGATCGTCTCATTTCTGACGCTGAGTCCGGTCATCTTTAGGGACGGTCAGCGGGTGGGGTCAAAGGCCTTGGGTGTCTCGTTTAGAAATGAGAAGCTGAACTTGACCCTTGGGGCTCTGAACTGTCACTAACAGCAGCAAGCAACAGTGGTGCAGGATATGTTGGATGGGAATTACAGACATGGCGATATTTCTATAGACTAATTCTGGCCATCTCTAAGCCACATCACCTTTTTATGAGCCATCTCCCCCCAGCCTCAACTCTTGCCAGAAGGGACACTACACAAGTCAGTGTTAATCACTCCCTGCCAAAAACAAGAGCTAACTGGCTAATCCTACTAAAACTGCATACTGTGTTGGCCATGAGCTGTGCATTTATTACATTTATGTTTAGAAGAGCTCATGCAGAGTGATTCAGAATAAAAGTTCAATTCAGTTATACTGAGGCCCAGGCTGCTTAGCTCTATCCAATTTTCAGAGAAATTAATGTTGCTTCTTATTCAACTACAAAAAGAGTTCAAAATGTCAGCCTTAAACTTCCGACTATCCCACACTAAATTCAAAACTGTGCAGTGATCTAAACCGGAATCAATGCGGAGCTGCAACTCAGCCCTTGACCATTAGCCTGGGAATTCTTCCACTACTTCCCCACTATTCCCCAAAGGGGAAAACAAAATGTGTGAAGATATGCTTAAGAAAAAACTCAGCCCTGGCTCAGAGACTGAGCAAAAGGCTGCAGGTTCAAGTTCAAATTCAGAATAAAATCGAAGATAATACTCCCAAAGCGGACCTGAAAGAGTGCTGCACTGTCAAAGCTGCTGTTTTTCAGATGAGACATTAAACCAAGGTCCCATCTGCACTCTCGGGTGATGGTATAAGATTTCATGGCACTATTGTCAAGAAGAGCAAGGGGGTTCTCCCCAGTGACTTCAGGCCAACATTTATCATCCAATTATCTAGACATCACCATATTGCTGTTTGTGAGAGCTTGCTGCATGCATATTGGCTGCTTGTTTCCTACATTACAACAATGACTACACTTCAAAAGTACATCATTGGCTGTAAAGAATTTTAGGATGTTCTGAGGTCATGAAAGGCACTATGTAAATGCAAGGTTTTCTTTATTTTTTAAGTTAGTGAATCACAGAAATGGAATGGAAAATCAGTTTTATGTTGGATTTGCAAGGCTCAAGCACCACTCCTGGTAATATACCACTGTTGAACAGTTAGTCCTCTGAATCTTGGTTCCAACAGAATTATACAGCAATGGAAGAAAGCCATTTGACCCATCGTGCATGTGCTGACTCTCTGAAGGAGAGTCCAATTAGTCTCTCTCCTCCTTCATAGGCTGAGGTCTTGTGACACAGTGGGTAGTATCCCTGCCTCTGAGCCAGAAGCTCCTGGTTCGAGTCCCGCCCCAGGGCTTGATGAATTGAAATGAAGATTGCCCACGTAAGGTGCATTCATAACGCGATCAAACAGGTTGAGTATCAACCTGTAAATCATTCCAACACACACCAATGACAGGCAGTAAGAGTGGGAAACATTCCTAGTCATCCATGTGATGGAAAGAAAATTGGAGCCTCTACCATCACTATCCACTGTTCCAGGCTACACACGCATATAAAAGTGCATGTTGCCACAGCAACTCGGACTTCCCGAGTAATCTGCCACACTTCACTACAGACCCGCAAATTTCTTCCCTTTCAAATATATTCCCAATTTCCTTATTGAAAGTTACTATTGAACCTACATCCACCATCCTTTCAGACAGTGCTTCCAGAATACCAATATTTCAGCACCCATTTAATACCAGTTTATTAATTTTGCTAAATTGACCCACAACTAGCTAGCACATGCATACATAGCAAAGTCGACTTCTCTAAACACTGAGCATAGCTGTAACGGGACAATATAGCCTAACATTGATATTACTACACAATCTCATAAGGCAAATTCATGTGACACTATAGAAACTCAACTGAATAATTTCACCATTGGCTACGTTCGCTCCTTGAGCAGTTTCTCCTCCTGCAAATGAACAGTTTTTAATTTACTGCTGCAGGAAAACTATCTTCACTCCACTCAAAACGACCACAAACCAACCCTAAATGCCATCTAATTGCCGCTTCTGGTGGTGACACTGTACTTGATGAAGGAATGCAATATAACTGATGCCACACCCTCACAACCAAAAGCACCGCTTCCCGGTACCAACCTTCTGGGTTTTATTTCAATAACAATTATGATGTGGTCCAAAACTTCACATGCTTGAGGTGCAAACTAATTTTTAACAGCTCATATCCAGATATATGAGGGGGCACAGAACTGGACTGATGTTCCACAATCTCATTCACTGTTCCAACCAACTAGAATTTATCCCAGAAAACATATAAAGCTTTTGTAAAAAAAAAAATCCAAGCCTTTTAAATTAAATTTGTATTTGTGATCTCAATGAAGGATTTATATTATGAGCCCTTCACAAACTCAAAATACCAAAGGGTTACAATTTACAACCAATTAATTATTTATGAAGGCCCTGTAGTCATGCAGGAAACCATTTGCCAATTTGTCCACAGCTAGCCCCTACACATAAAAATGAGATAAACTAGATTATCTGTTTTTAGTTTTATTGATTGGGGTAACAAGAGAAAACCCACGCTCTTTGAAGAGTTGCCATGGTTCTTTACAACAACCTGATTGGGCAGGCTTGGTTAAACATTTCATCCAAGTGAGAGCACCTCTGACAGTGCAGCACCCTCTCAGTGCTGCACTGAAGTATCAATCAAGATCACGTGCTCAAACATCTGGACTGGAGCTTGAACCCGCCTCCTTGTGAATCAAAGTGTCAGGGTCACCTTGGAGACATGAATGGCACCCAATAATCAATATTAAGTCCCCTTGTCACCGATTTGAACTTGGCTACTAACACTTGCAAAGTTGTTCACCACGACAAAGGTGATTCATTATAATCTAGAGTGACTTGGAATGAGGCAAAGTAATGTCAATTCTTTGACACACTATGTATCTAGCATGTAAAATCAATTGATAAGTTTATACTGGAGTAACACTCAAATCACAAAGGTGCCTGTATAAAACGGACACCCAGAGTTATTAAGGGCTAAAGTTGTATGCCAAAGTACAATTATAGGACCCGAATGGTCAACATTGCTGTGTTTTGAGATTCAAGTACTAATATAGGTTAGGACATTCCTGATCAAGATGTCCGGTAGCGTAACCAACTTGCATGACACCCAACGAAAAAATTTAAACACCAACAATAGGGAGTCTAAAGTTAATGGTTTTACAGCCTGCAGCACACTGTGCAAAAAATAACACATTCTAAACTCAAGATTGTGACTGCTTCCAACTGCATTCGTGCTCCCACACTATGACACATAACTGGAAAAAATGCACAACCTCAGACGTGGGTAACAGATTAAGAAAGGGAACATTCCCAAAAGCATCATGTCAATTTCCATCACTCCAGGGAAGGGTGTGAGAGAGAACAACAGCTATTCTATTGTCTTACAAGGCGTGAGCTAGCATGCAGCAGGAATGCAAATCTGTGTGGTATTTACAGGGCTGGTGACAGGTAGAAAGAAAGGAAACCTGTGTAGGAGATTTACTGAATAGACCAGGTATTAAATTGAGTGTTTAGTGGGAAAATCATAGTCTTACACATTCCAAAAAATGTACAGCCTCTCACAGGCCAAACTGAAGCCAATTTAAACTATTAACGATTCAGAATCACAGAATGGTTACAGCACAGAGGAGGCCATTCGGCCCTCGGTATCTACACCAGTTCCCTGAATGGCACCTAGTGCCATTTCCCTCCTTCTCCCTGTAGCCCTGCACATTCTCCTTTTTCAGATAAGAATCCAATTTTCTCTTGAACGCCTTGATCCATGGAGGCTCGAAACGTTGACTGATTTCTTCTCCGCCGATGCTGCCAGACTTGCTGAGTTTTTCCAGGTAATTCTGTTTTTGTTTTGTATTCAATCTGTCTATTTCTCTTCACTCAAAGTTGCTAAATTCAAAGCATCTGGTCGTTCAGTGTTTTTAAATGCTCTATCCAAACTTCATTATTTATGTTGCTTTATTTCAATTATTGGATAATTCTAACTTGTAAGCAAAGAAATTGACTGAATCATTAAAAGTTAATTGCATCCATACATAAGGGAACAAGACTGGCACTGATGGATCTGAGCAACGCAGGAAAGGACATGCCTTTCACATCCCTCAGAACATCCCAAAGTAGATGAAGTTCTTGAGAATTGTAATTACTGCTGGCATGCAAGCAGAAGTGGCAACCAGTTTACAAACATCGAGGTTCCAATACCAGCAGCAGGATCAGTAACCAGGTAATCTGAATTGGTAGAGATGGTTGGGGAATAAATACTGGCCAGGAGACCATGAGAATTTCCCTACTCATCTTCAGAACAGGAAACTTTTGCAGGAGGGCAGAATGGGCCTTGGTTTAGTGTCTCACCTGAAAGATAGCACCACTGTCAGTGCAGCACTCCCTCAGTACAGCAATAGAGTTTTGGCTAGTTTGGTACTCAAATCTCTGGAATGGGACTTGAACCTACAGCCACTGACTCCGAGGTGACAGAGCTACCCGCAACTGGCATCAACAGCATAAGCACAATCTTTTTGACTCAGCACTGGCTGCAGCCATTTCTCACCGCAACTTCACCTTCTAAACCGTGTTACAGTTAGAGAAAGTACTGCGTCACCTACTGAGCTGCTCTATAATCTTGCAAAGTACTGTGTCTGCTTGCAGTGATGTTTTACAGCTGACCTATATAACCATTTTGAATTGCTGTTTAGAGCGAGCCAAGAAGTAACCATTTTGCCTCAACTTCACCTTTCTGTACCATCATGAAGTCCCACTCTAGGGGCAGGGGCCCACATTCCATCTTCCTATTCATGATGTGGCCAGAGGATCACTGTACAAGGGGGTTTCTGTGATTCCTCTCTGCTTATAACCAGCAATCTTAAAATATAATACACAGTGACGACAGGCAGCCAGGAAAACTGAACCTGCTGATTCACACTCTCCCCTAAAGCATCCTGCAACCCACAGTAAACAAGTTTATATGTGCTAGAATATACGAGAACAACTGTATTCATCTCAATTGCCAGTGAGACTATATGTGACACATACGGTCACTTGGTACCAATAGGATTCATTTGACTGTAAACACGGCAGTTCAAGTTGGTCATTTTGAAAAATAAACTTAGCCCAAAATTAAGCGTGAAACATGAGCACAGGTTTTCAGAATTGTACAAGGAACGTCAAATTTTTACCCCCACTGACTATGATCAGTTGAGATACATCACTTCTGTATCTCAATTCAATCATTGCCACTCTTCAGGTACCACATGGCACAAGGCAGAACTACCAGAAACCATCCAAAACAAAACCAGAAGGCGCATTCATACTTGCTCCAGATAGAAATTTATAAACTGTTCGAGCTTTGTTGGACTCCTTGCAACTCACCGACAGATAACCACAGTCTAACTTTTATTGTTTTACATTTGCTTCCCATATCAATCCCACGGCCAGGAAAATGAACACCAGTCCTAACTATTCAATTAGTCATGCTGGGGTTAGTCTGAATCCATTGTTTCACCAGTGGGGTTCATTCACAAGACGCATTCAGATAATTCAAATTCTCAGCACTGATGCAGCATGCAATACACATTCAATTCAGGTATCAAGAGCACATGAGTTTAATATAAACAGAGACAAATGGCCAAGAAGATGAGCTCTTTAGTGTGAGGCTTAATAGTCTCTCCCTGCCCTGCAACCACCCCTCTCCCATTCTTCAGCTAAGGAGGTTTTTTTTTTTTTTTGTAAAAATATACTTTATTCATAAAAAATCTTCAATCACATTCAAAACCATTTCAAAAACAACATTACAAGGGTACAATCCAGGTTAAACTTTTACAAAATGTATCACCAGGTGCATCAGTACAGACAATATTACAATCATTTACAGCCTTTCATTTTGATCTGTACAGCCCGAGGGGCTCTAAACAGTTCCCAGTCTCTCGGTGCGCTGTGGTAGAAAGGTCTTAGACAGCGACCCTTCCCCATTGCGCCTTTGCGGCAGCTGCCCCAAGCTTTAGTGCGTCCCTCAGCACGTAGTCCTGGACTTTGGATTGTGCCAGTCCGCAACAATCGGTCGGGGACAACTCTTTGTGCTGGAAGACCAACAAGTTTCGGGCAGACCAAAGCGCGTCTTTCACCGAGTTGATGATCCTCCAGCTGCAGTCGATGTTTGTCTCGGTGTGTGTCCCTGGGAACAGCCCGTAGAGCACAGAGTCCTGTGTCACAGAACTGCTCGGGATGAACCTCGACAGCAACCACTGCATCTCTCTCCAGACTTTCTTTGCAAAGGCACAATCCACAAGGAGGTGAACAACGGTCTCTTCCCCACCGCAGCCACCTCGAGGGCAACGTGCAGAGGGGGTGAGACTCCTGGCGTGTAGGAAGGATCTGACGGGGAGGGCCTTTCTCACCACCAGCCAAGCTACGTCTTGGTGCTTGTTGGAAAGTTCTGGCGATGAGGCATTCTGCCAAATGACTTTGACAGTCTGCTCGGGGAACCATCCCACAGGGTCCACCCTCTCCTTTTCCCTCAGGGCCTCTAGGACGTTACGTGCTGACCACTGCCTGATGGACTTGTGGTCAAAGGTGTTTTTCTGCATAAATTTTTCCACCAGGGACAGGTGGTACGGCACGGTCCAACTACTTGGAGCGTTCCGCGGCAGCGTGGCCAGACCCATCCTTCGCAACACCGGGGACAGGTAGAACCTCAGCACGTAGTGACACTTGGTGTTTGCGTACTGAGGGTCTACGCACCGCTTGATGCAGCCACACACAAAGGTGGCCATCAGTATGAGGGCGATGTTGGGCACGTTTTTTCCCCCTTTATCTAGAGGCTTGTACATCGCGTCCCTGCAGACACGATCCATTTTCGACCTCCAGATAAAGCGGAAGATGGCTCGAGTGATCGCCATCGCGCAGGAGTGTGGAATGGGCCAGACCTGCGCCACGTACAGCAACAGCGAGAGTACCTCACACCTGATGACCAGGTTCTTACCCGCAATGGAGAGGGAGCGTCGCTCCCACATGCCCAGTTTCCTTTTCACCATAGCCACTCGCTCCTTCCAGTTTCTAACGCATGCCCCGGTCCCTCCGAACCATATCCCCAGCACCTTCAGGCCGTCAGCCCTGACAGTGAAGGGGACAAAGGATCGGTCAGCCCAGTTCCCAAAGAACATGGCCTCGCTCTTCCCACGATTTACCTTGGCTCCCGAGGCCAGTTCGAACTGGTCGCAGATGTGCATCAGTCTGCGCACCGACAGCGGATCCGAGCAGAAGACGGCGACGTCGTCCATGTACAGGGAGGCTTTTACCTGAGTGCCTCCACTGCCTGGGATCGTCACTCCTCTTATGCCCGGATCCTTCCTGATGGACTCGGCAAAGGGTTCTATGCAGCACACGAAAAGGACAGGCGAGAGAGGACAGCCCTGCCTGACTCCAGATTTAATCGGAAAGCTATCTGTTTCCCACCCATTGATTGAGACTGCGCTACTGATGTTAGTGTAGAGCAGTTGGATCCAATTTCGAATTCCCTCCCCAAACCCCATTTTGGAGAGCACATCCCCCATGTAGGTGTGCGATATTCTGTCAAAGGCCTTCTCCTGATCCAAGCTGATGAGGCAGGTATCCACACCCCTGTCCTGTACATAGGCAATCGTATCCCTGAGCAGCGCCAGGCTGTCAGAGATCTTCCTGCCTGGCACAGAGCAGGTCTGGTCAGGGTGAATCACCAATTCCAGAGCGGATTTGACCCGGTTGGCGATGACCTTGGACAGAATCTTATAGTCCACATTCAACAGTGAAATGGGTCGCCAATTTCTAATTTCCTCCCTTTCCCCCTTGTGCTTGTAGATGAGGGTGATGATGCCTTTCCTCATGGATTCTGACATGCTGCCGGCCAGGAGCATACTCTCGTACACTTCTAGCAGGTCTGGGCCGATCAAGTCCCACAGAGCCGAATACAACTCCGCCGGCAGGCCGTCGCTTCCGGGGGTTTTACTCTTCTCGAAGGACTCGAGGGCCTTAGTCAGTTCGTCAGGAGTTAGCGGTTTGTCTAGGCTCTCCCGCGTACTGTGGTCTAAGACCTCCGTGATAGAGGACAGGAAGGACTGGGAGGCCGTGCTGTCCGTGGGCTTCACGTCATACAGTCCGGCATAAAAGGATTTGCTGATCCTCAGAATGTCGGACCGTGATGACTTTACTGAGCCGTCTTCTTCCTTCAGGCTGCTGATCACAGAGCGCTCTCTGTGTACCTTTTGGAAGAAGAAACGTGAGCACGTCTCATCCTGCTCCACGGAGCGGACTCTGGAACGGAAGATGATCTTGGAGGCCTCCGAGGCAAAGTGCGAGGCTTGCTGGCCCTTCACCTCTTGGAGCTCCTCCTTGACATCGACCCCCATCGACTGCAGCCGGAGCAGATTCTGCATCTTTTCCTGGAGTCGGGACATTTCCCTCTGTTCCTTTCTAGCTTTCTGGGTGCCTTTGCGGATGAAAAACCTCTTGATGCTTCCCTTGATCACTTCCCACCAGTGTGTCAGGGACTCAAAGAGGGGTTTCACGGTTCTCCAACCTTTGTAATCCCTCTTGAGCTCCTCAATGTTCTCTGGGGTCAGCAGTTGCACATTTAGCTTCCATGCCCCCCTGCCCACCCTCAGGTCTTCCTCCAAGTGGCAGTCCGCCAGTAGGAGGCAGTGGTCAGAGAAGAACACCGGCCTGACGTCGGTGGATCTGACTGTGAATGCACGGGACACAAACAGGAAGTCTATCCTGGAACGAATGGACCCGTCTGGCCGCGACCAGGTGTATCTACGCTGCGCTCCGTCTGCAGGGTTGCTGAAGACGTCGTGCAGCTTGGCATCCTTAACTGTTTCCATCAGGGATCTGGACGTAGCGTCCAATCTGCTTCCGGCCCTGCCGGATCGTCCAGCCGCATCGATGATGCAGTTGAAGTCCCCGCCCAGAATGACCGGCCTGGAGGTCGCCAGCAGCAGTGGGAGCTGCTGAAAAACCTCCAGCCGCTCAGCCCCTTGTGCCGGGCCATACACGTTAATTAACCGGAGTGGAGCGTTCTTGTACATTACGTCTGCTACGAGGAGTCGCCTGCCCACCACCTCCTTGACCTCGGAGACGGTGAAGTTGCCTCCCCGCAGCAGAATACCCAGGCCGGAGGAACGAGAGTCGTTTCCGCCCGACCAGATCGATGGCCCGTGGGACCACCATCGTGACCATTGCCTGTAGGAGCTGAGGTGCGGTATCGCACACTCCTGCAGAAACAACAGGTCAGCTTTGACCTTGGCTAGGTAGTCCAAGGTCGCAACACATCGCGTAGTAGATTTAATGCTACGCACATTTATGGATACAATCTTTAAACCCATTTTAAAGCATTTATTCTCCTACCAAACCCACTGTCTCTGAGAGTCCCAGACCTTTAGTCTGCTCCTTCATACCCGTAGTGAGCTCAAATTCCTTCACTTTGGATGGGCTGAGGTAGATCTCCTTGGCCGTGTTCTGCTCCAGTGGCATCTGGAGGTTCACGTAGAGAGCGGGTTTTGAGATGGGGAGGTGGCAAAGCAAATTAACCCCATTCTCTGCTCGTGAGCTTTTCAATCCATTTTGCATCCCATCCCATCTTATATCGGTACACCTTTGCCATATCTGGCTTACAGCTCCATATAGGAATTTCACCTGTACAAAACCTCATGCACTATCCTTACTACACAGGGTGATACAGCCCCCACCCCCTCCTCCAATTACTTTCCAATATTCTGTTAAAAGTTCTTCCAGTCAGCAGAAGACGCCTCTTCATTTCTTTCAGCGAGTCAACAACTTCATAAGTATATCACCACTTCCACTTGTTTAGGAACGTCTTGTTCTACTGTTGCCTTCATCTCACTTTTCCCTCATACAATGAGCATCATTGTGCTTCTTGAACTGATAACGAGCTTCCTCAACTCCTTGATATGGGCTTTTTGTAATGAATTAATTTTGGGATCCAGGCATTACTAGCAAGGCCAGCATTTATTACGCATTCCTAATTCCCCTTGAGAATGAGCTGGTGAGCCACCTCTTGAACTAATTCAACTCGTGTGAAGGTGCATCCACAGCCTGGCTAGTTGGGAATTGCAGAATTTTGACCCAGCGCCAATGAAGGAATGGCCACATATTTCAAGTGAGGATGGTGCGTGGCTTGGAGGAAAACTGACAGGTGGTGGTGCTCCCATGCATCTGCTGCTCTTGTCCTTCTAGGTCGCAGGTTTGGAAGGCACTCCTGAAGGAGAATTGGAGCGTTGCTGCAGTGCATTTTGCATGCACTGCTGCCATTGTGCATCGATGGTGGAGGGAGTGAATGGTTAAGGTGGTGGCTGGGATGCTGATCAAATGGGCTGCTTTGTCCTGATTTTCTTGAGTGTTTTTGGAGCCACGTGTAACCAGGCAGCTGGAGAATACTCAATTGCCAAGGATACAACATGTGACACTAAGCAAGAGATTTAGCTGTCCATATTTGATAAGTTTGGCTGCTGTATGAACAGGTCTTTAGGTCACTGACCTCAACAAGTTCAGTCGTCTTACATTTGAATTGCAACCAGCTGCAGAAAGAGCTGGGAACACAAGTGCATTGTAGAAGTTCCTCCGCATATTGAAGTTTCTTCGTGGAAACATAAGAGAAGAAAATGGAATTTTTAAAAAAACTACACTCTAGTAGAAGAGCCTGAAGATCTGCTCAACTTACCAAACTAAGGATGGGAGGATGAACACATCGAACAGAACAATTTTACAGCTGCAAAGTGAGACAGGTTTTACAAGAAGCACGTGCAAAATTGCACAACAGTATTGAAAGTTACACCTCATTTCCCCAGGGTCTTCATGAGCCCAGGAACCAGGACTTATTCAGTTTTTCTCCCTAGAAAGTGATGGAAAGATGGAAAATAATTCTTCACCAAAAGCGGTTACTGAATGATTGTTATACAACTAAAGGCGGCAGGCTATGGGGATACCATAGAATACAGCTGTTACATGACCATCCCGGGACCAGAAAACAAGCCATTTCCATTGCCAATAGGTGCCTCTATTGTATATGATATTCTAAATGCCAAAGTTGGAATGTGGAAATTGTGAACAATCAGATTGCCTGTGGAAGGCTTCAAGATGAACTAACAGATTTGGACATCATTCTAAGATAATGGACTTTGCTCATCAAAAAGAGATAATGGTTGAAAGACATGGATTGTCCTCATGCGAATGTTCATATTTTCCTGATTAACTTGATCAGGAGTTGAATGCCCTATTCTATAAAATAACAGCTTCAGAATAAAATGCTGTAGTAATCTATATAGCACCCCCATTTTGGTCTCAGCCCATATTCCAATTGAATCAAATCTCATAATGGTCTCTGGTCAGTTGCTAAGGTCTAAAACAGTATGCTACGGATGAACAAAGTATTGAAGTCAAGTCCTTGAGGATAACTGATAATGGGATGTTATCAAATATGCACAGAGCCTCCTCTCCCAAAGGTTAAACAGTAAATTTTCGGAAAACACATTGAGATTCACTCCAGATATGTAGTGGACAGGCGATTTTGTGGTGCAGTGGGTAGTGGCCCTGTCTGCGGACAATCAGGGTTCAAGTACCACCCCAGGACTTGATGGCCATGGATGGTGTGTTCATCACACAGCCAAACAGATTGAGCATCAACCTGTAAATCCTTTCAATGCACACCAATTTTCAGGTAGTAAGATCAGGAGAGATTCCTGGTCAGCTATGTGAGGAGAGAACGTTGGAGCCTTTACCATCACTATTCATAGCTCCAGACCACAAGATGCATGTTAAGGTTCATGTTGCCACAGCAACCTGGACTTGCTGAGTGAGCTGTAACACACCACACCATGTACTGGACTAGAATTGTACTACAATTTCAGTTTTGCTGCAAAACAGAAATCTATTGCTGGGTGTGGTAAAGTTGCAGTGGAAACACAACCTCATAGTATCTTTAATCCAAATAGGATGAATGTTCTGCTTTAGAATGCTAGTAGCCTGCCAAGCCTGAACCTAAGCACCTCTTGGGGACAAGATGGATCGCTCTCAGAATGGTGTTTCAGCTTTGTTCTTCTATTTAGAATCATTCCAATTGGGTAAATTTCATAATAAAGACAAACGTAGTCAGTGGAAGAGGAAATTGGGTGGTGTATAAAATGCCTTCCTGATTTGTTACTAAGAAGAAGAAGCCCAATAAGGTAGATTTACCCATTTGATCTACAAACTTAACAGGTGTACAATTCACATTGTTGTCAGACATGCCACGTCTCTGTAATTCTGCTCTATACAACCCCTGCACTTCCAAATTCCCATTCGTTTAACTCGTGCTTTTTGTACATTACTTCTCTTCCACCCCTGGCCCCCACCAACCCAATAATTGGCAACTGTGCCATCAGCGTTTGAAGCCCCAAATTCCAGAATAACCTCTTTCTTGAAGACCCAAATCTATAACTGCTACCATCTAAAAGAATAAGGGCAGCAGATAGATGGGAACACCATCACCTGAAAGTTCCCCTCCAAGCCACTCACCATCCTGACTTGGAAATAAAACACCGTTGCTTCACTGTAGCTGGGTCAAAATCCTGGAACTCCCTTGCTAACAGCACGATGGGTGTACCTACACCACATGGACTGCAGCGGTTCAAGAAGGCAGCTCACCACCACCTTCACACAGGCAATTAGGGATGGGTAATAAATGCTGGCCTAGCCAGCAACACCCAAATCCCATGAATGAATAATTAAAAAATGGAATAATAATCTCTCAAAACCCACTTATTTGACCAAGCTTTTTCTCACTCCTCCTAGTGGTTCTGCTTTGTCTTGTTGTCCTTTCTTATCCAATCAAGCCTCAATGCCTTGACATAGTTTTCTACATTAAAGTCACTACATAAATGCAAGTTGTTGCTGCTGTTGTAGTAGGCTCAAAAAGCATACATAAAACTGCAGTAATTATATGCAGCCTTCTATTACCCACTCCAAGCAGCAAGCTGCTCGACCTTGTACACCTTCTAAAGATCAAAAGGCAAGTTTAGTTTAGAATGAGTAAATATAAATTACTTGGATATTTTTCTGAATGCACTGCAGATCTCCAAATGCATACTGAAATCTGCACTCTCGGTCACTAATCAAAAATACCGGGGAAATCCAAGCAGCTTATTCCAGCTGGTACCCAACGCTCACTTAGTGCTAGATCTGACTGACATTGCTAGAAGGTAATGACCAAGCGATTAGCCCTTTGCAGGAATCTGTATCCTCCAAGGTCGGCACTAACAACCTTAGCAAATCTTGCCAGAGAGAAAATGGCAAGACTTGTTTTCAGAACACAACAACAGTCAAAGATCTGGCCGTCACTGAGAAAATCAATCTGTCTTTGGAATGGAGCACTCCTACTCAATGTAGGAGACATAGTCTGAAATCCAGAAAGATATATTCTATAGGTTAACAGCTGACTAAAACAGCTGGAGGCAACTGGGAATTGCGATGATAAAAGTAACATGAATTTTTGTATGCTGAGAATTGTGGGGGCAGTTGTGTGTTTCTTGGGACCCTAACAACTGGGAATTTAGCTGAGAATGGCTATTCTATCCAGAACTCTTAACTCTTTGACTGGCCAGTTACACTGATGCTGCAAGAAGTCTTCTGCTCTCTTTACATTTCAGGGTAAAGGAGGTTCTGCTTTATTCTAACCTTCTGGGAGAAGGTAACTAACTAACCAATCCCATTCCCAATGAAGGATGAGCAGCCACATCAACCACAGAACCACACTTTTGGCATAGCCTTTGGGTTGTATACTAAGTCTGTCAGTGATTAAACAAGATGGTGGCTTCAATCTCCAGGAGTCCTTTTCATATTCTCAGTGTTTGAATCTATTGACTTTGCTAATCCTTGATCTGCAGGCAAAGTTACATGGATACCAGATGTAAACCAAAGACAGAAAACCTATACTATCATGAAATTTCAGAAGCTTTTCTCCTGTTAACTCTGCTTCTCAAAAATTTACAACGAACTGCATCCATTTCACAAACAAGACATCAAACAGCCAAACTATTTGTTATCTAACCTACAGATGAGGGGAGAAGCTATGGTTCCCTATGGGTTACTGATTTGTGGAGCTTGTCCAGTTTATGCAGATGTAAAAAGGTCAGCAAGTTATTCAGGAGAATGGGACTGTTCTCATCGGACTGGCCTACTTTCAATTGCAAATCCCTGGAGAAGGAAATTATTTTTTGAGCGATTCCAGAAAGCAGTTGTGGGGTGGGAAGATGCATTTCGATCAGGTGTCAGTCAGCTGCAGGGTATCCCACAAACAAGCCTTTCTCACTGCAAATATTGCCAGCAATGTTGCAACAGGTATGCTAAGTATTACTTTTCTTGCTGATTGCAGCATTTTGCCAAGTGGAGATACTCCAAATTACCCTTGTGTAATTACTGTTTGGGAAGGGCACGTGTGTGTATTTTTTTAATGGGAACAGCATCCTTTAACAGGCCAAATGATTTTAGCTCTCATTCGAACACAGGTGTAAGGAAGCTAGCAGGCAAGGGGTTTGCCTCTGTCACTGGAATAAGCACCACAGCACATCATGAACATGGCAAGAGACACCACATGATTCTCATTCACACAAGGGCGTCTGAAACCAATACTGAAGGCCATTGTAAGCTTAGACTAAAGTTGCAAGTAGACTCTTATGGCCCACAATTCAAAATGGCTCACAGTTTAGTGTGTTTTACATCTTGTGCTTCAGATGTTAGCAATAAATTAAAGACTTACATTTATATAGGACCTTTAATGACTGCTAGGCAGCCAATATTGTACTTTTGAAGAGTCGTCATTGTCGTTTGAGATCGGGCTCAGAGTTAACGTTTCCTATTTCATTTAGTGTATTTTGTAACTTCATAATCTCTCCCATCATTCATCTCCTTGCAAAGTTGAACAATTCCAGGTTTTTTCCAACCTCCCCTCATAATTCAGTCTTTGGACACTAGGGATCAGACAAGAGACCTTTTCTGCAGGTCTTTTTCTGGTCAAGGCTGAGCTCCAAGTGAGGTGAGCCATGGTTTAGAGGGTAGAACTCTCATCTCAGAGTCAGAAGGTCGTGGGTTCATGCTCTACCCTGGAGACTCGAGCATTTTATCTATGCCAATTCTCCAGCACAGCACCGAGGGAGAATTACACTATCGGAGATTCCATCTTTGGGATATGAGACGTCAAACTCAGGTGCTATCTGCCCTCTCAAATAGCCATGAAAGATCCCGTGGCACGATTTGAGCAATAGCAGGGGAGCTCTCATCAGTAACCAGACTAATATTTATCACTGGAACAATATCACTTAAAAAAAATCATTATCACAATACTGTTTATGGGATCTTGCAGCTTTTAAATTGGCTGCTACATTTCCTACATTGTAACAGAGGCTACACTTCCAATCATTCCATTGACTTAAAGGGCCCTGTGACAACAGACATCATGGAAGGTGCTATACATATGCAAGTCTTTCTTTTGAATTTTATGAAATTGAGGACTGTGATGATCATTTAGGATTAGACAAGACAGCTCACCATCAGCTGTCTATACTTTGCATATGGTATGGATTCCAGCTATCTTTGCACGTGCTCTGTCCTCAGGCCTGTGAGCAGTTTTAAATCCAGCATTTCTTTGGTTGACTGCAGCTTTCAGTTACTATCTAGAGCACAAAAGTTGTTTATTGGATTCCTTCAGGTTACCATGGTGATTGGCATTTTGAGGAGGAAAGGGTTTTTTCCAGTGTAAGGCGTGTGCTTCCGGAGCAAGGCTAATGCGCAGATCAGTGATGGTGAACCTCCCTGAACTCAAGTGCCATAAAGTGATTGTTACACAGCAATGTCCTGTGCTGTCGTAATACTGAGCAATCATTCCAAGACTGGTTGCTCATTTGTGCTCAATGCTATTTCCCCTGCATATCCCTGGCACTAGGTTTCCTTTCCACTCGGAACACAACAGGAGGGACGTACAACTGGCGAATGAGTTTCAACACAGGTAACTGAGATGTAGAATAGCGGGGTTACTTATTATTTGGAAGATGCAAGTCTAGGGAGTGTAGAAGAACAAAGAGATTTCGGATTACAAATACAACAATCACGGAAAAGTTGTGCCACAGGTTAGCAAGATCTAAAAAAAAATGAAAGCAAGTATTGGCTAGGGATAGTTGAAAAGTAGGGAAGTTATGCTGAATCTGTATTGAACCTTGGTTAGACCACACTTACGGCACTAAATACAGTTCTGATCACCATATTATAAAAAGGATACAGAGGCACGAGAGGGGGTGCAGAAAAGATTTATGAGGATAATACCAGAAATGTGTGGGTACACATATCAGGAGAAGGATTGACAGGCTGGTCTCTTTTCTCTTGAAAAAATATGACTGTCACGAAAGTATAATAATTCTCAAAATATTATTGCGATTTATTGTAAAAGTAATTTAATAGTGGGGTTTGGATAGTTTGTGTGTGTGTGTATGTGTGTCTGCGCGCGTGCGTTTTTTAATTCATTCACTTCGCTGGCCGGACCAGCATTTATTGCCCATCCCTAGTTGCCCTTGAGAAGGCAGTGGTGAGGTGGTGTGCGTGTGCACGTGCGCGTGCATGTATGGGAGGGTACTTAATTGAACTGGAGGCAGCTGGTCTGGAGGCTTTGACTCATTAAAATGCTAAATACATAAACATGGCTGAAGTCCTAGAATGTGAGGTGAGGAGAATTTGCATTTTTAGATAAATCAGAGTAGTTTGAATTTCAAAGAGATGGTAGGATGTTTACACCTAGCCAGAGAAGCTAGGCTAAGCAGAGTGTTTATTTTTCCCAAAGGCTACTGACAATATTAGCACCATGAAAAGATTTATATTATGAGAAAGGTAAAGTTCCAAAGACAAATGGGGACAATGGAATTTACATTAAAAGGGAGAAACATGTATAAAGGAGATTGAGGTTATGTGTTAGGGAAGGCATTGTAAGATCTACCAGAAGTGTGAGAAGCCTCCAGTATTTGTGCATTAAGCTGCTGTCTACAGAAACCGAAGCTGGGAAAAGCCATTTTGAATTCTACTGTCCAGGTTATTGCGTTGACTTGCCTGGATCTGTTTAAAATCTTTTTTTTTTCCCCCACTGTTGCCTTAAACTGGGGTGTAACTGGAAGCCAGATTAATTAGGGGTTTTAGTAGTTATTATAGTAGTAATTTGTAGACCTATGTATGTGTCTGAAATCTTTTCTTAATAAATGTTTAATTTAGTTATCGAAAAAAAATCTCTTAAGTCTAGGTGGACTTATTACTTCAGAATTCAAGGCGTGCATCTCAAAATGAATACAAATTGCAAAACCATTGTGATAGCGGGATCAAGTTTCCCTCGTGGATTTGATCTGCCTGGCACACATCATCTGCCGCATCATAACAGTGACCAAGGAATGACCTAATAGAGATCTTTAAAATTATGAAAGGTTAGTGGATAGAGAGAGAATGTTTCCCCGTGTGGGGAAGAGCGTAACTAGAGGCCGTCAATATAAGATAGTCACTAAGAAATCCAACAGGGAATTCAGAAGAAACTTCTTTACTTAAAGAGTGGTGAGAATGTGGAACTCGCTACTACAGGGGGTGGTTGAAATGAATAGAATAGAATAGAATAGATACATTTAACAGGAAGTAAGGCAAGCATATGAGGGGGAAGGGAATAGAGGGTTACAATAATAGGTTTAGGTGGGGAAAAGGTGGGAGGCCGCTCGAGTGGAGCATGAACACCAGCATGGACTGGTTGATCTGAATGGTTTGTTTCTGTACCGAATATCCTATGTGAATTAATTCAGTGTGATTTTGTGAGGGGGGAAACTGACCAACTAAGAAACAAAGAGCCATGGGGCAATCTTAAAAATTCCCAGAACTGGGACACCCTCTGGGTTTAATTTCACACTGATTCATTTAATCACCATTAACTCTCTAGTTGCAAGTATTTGAATTCTACTCTGGTAGCCAAGAGATTTATTTGAAAGAAAGGCTCGCATCTGTCATTGGAATCGGCCACTTGACAGGCAAGAACCTGGCATCACATGAGTGAGCCTGGAGATGTGTTCCTCCTGAGAGGGCAACATGCAGCAGTAACCGTTTGCTTTGAAACCAGGAATTCCCATTCTTTAGAAAAAAACAATTGCAGGGTCAATAAAAATTTTGGCAGCATTTGCAACATATTCCCGCAAGCACAATTCCCAAACAGTTTGAAACCATTCAAAAGCCAATAAATATTATTCCAAAATTGGACGATCACCGTTACGTTTGATATCCCAAAACAGCCTTTGAAGTTGCATTAAGTTTCAGGCGCTTATCCATTTAAGTCTCTTAAAGGTTACAATTCTGAACTTAGTATTTGATAAGATCTGCACAGATAGCACAGATAGATATTGTGCTTCATGAAGGAATGTGAAGCTGCCTAGGAGTATCCAGGAAGAAAAATGACCCCCATTCAGTCAGCTGGGCAAGCTGACTAATGATACCCATGACCAAAAGCAATGGAGACACACTCTGCTGTGGTACGATGGATCTATCCCAGGTTAGAACTGGGATCTCTTGAGCACTAAGTAGGTTGGCATACTGCCAGCCATCATGGGACTTAGACTCAAGCCCACTAATTTTAAGTGATCTACATGTCTAGCATTGAAAACGCTCTCCTTTTTGCTTCTGAATACAGAAACCTTGTACCCTCCAACTCTGAAAGTGAGACATTTAATATTGCAAATAGTTTCTGAATCCAATGATAGGCCAAAACATTGTTGCCAAAACACCTCTTCAGCACAGTACCCTCCTTTATGCAGCTGACTCCCACAATCTTTTTTGTCACAACTTACCGAGGTCCTGTCTGCCTTCACAAGTGGATGTGAAAGGTCCAATGGCACTATGAAGGCAGCTGAGCTCCCCTAGTGTCTTGGCCAATATTTATCCGTCAACCAACATCAATTAAAAAAAAGACAGATTATTACTGTTTGTGGGAGCTTGCTGTGCACAAATGGCCTGCTGTGTTTTCCTGCATTACAACAGTGACGACACTTCAAAAGTATGTCTTTGGCTGCAAGACAACTTGGGCAGCCCTGAGTGCATGAACGAGGCTACATAAATGCAAGTCTTTGTTACAGTGAATGTCAGAGGTGGGAACAGTAGAGCTTCAGGGGCCTTAGCTGAATTTCTGCAGATGCAGCTGTGAATGGATAAATGCACGTTGGTTTCTTTTGCTTAATCCACATTTACAAACAGTCCTGTATCATATGCTGTCGATCTTTGTACAAAAAGTGAGAAATGCCCCAATTAGCACCTTGGGAGATTGAACCATTCAAGCACTTTTCACTGAAATTACTTTCCCCTTTTTGAAAACATGAATTAGAAACAGACAAAACTGTTCTTTAATAAACTTCCATCCCATAATGAGCCTGATTCAGTAGAGAGTGAACGTATGGTGCAAATCAGGATCTGGAGAGGCAAAGATTGCACACAGGCATGGGCCTCCAGGCTTCTGCTCCATTACAGCTCTGTTAAGCATTTAAAATACCGTACCACCAGGCCCAAATTAAAGACAGATTTTAAAATGAGATTAGTGTTGTAGTTTGATGCACTTAATCTCACATTAAGTCATGCTTTTATGTACAATTGTTTCAGTGCAGTTCTGTGTTCAAGACGTCTTCCCAATACTTACAATGGAATACACTTCACTTTTTCCACCCAGTGTCAGGCACCCACAAGTCAGGACTCGAAACGTCAACTCTTTTCTTCTCTGCCGATGCTGCCAGACCTGCTGAGTTTTTCCAGGTAATTCTGTTTTTGTTTTGGATTTCCAGCATCCGCAGTAGTTTTTTGTTTTTAACCCACAAGTCAGGTACAGCCAGCATACGGTGAGGGTGGAAGTTCTCCCCCTCTGCTCTAATAATTCACTTTCATCCCTAGCTTAGAGGGGTGCACCTATCCAATACCAACATGGTAGGCACCACTGAAAGAGAACCTGTACGTGAGTTAACATGAGTTCTCAAATGCCAAGTCATCACGTGTTGAGTCTGCTATGTGCACCCATCCCTTCCTTCTGTGACAATTGGCCACGGCTGCACGGCATCATTTGTGGCCTCAGCACGGACAGGTTTATAAACCAAGTATTCTCCACAGAATGCCGTGCTACTTCAGCATCAAAGCAGCTGTTAAGCATTTTAATGCGTTTGATAATTCATTAGGAGTACAGTAGGCTTTTCTGGGAACTGTCAAAATGAGTGAATATAGTTCTTCGTGCCTTCAAAACAAGATGTCATCTTTCACATTTGAGCTATATGAGACAAGCTGAATAAAGCAGGATGTATGCTGGTTCACATATGAAGTGCACAGCGTTAAGACTCAGCTGCTGCGACACACAGCTGAATAGAGTAAGCTCTTGGAAGCAGAAGCCCTGTTGACAGCTTGTCCCATTGCCCAACCCATTTAGCCCAGAAAGCTGTGGAAATGGCAAAAATGCAAGGGATGGCCAGTTTCTATATAAAATGTACTTTAAAATCACAAAAGGTCAAAGAAAATGGCATCAACTCCGTCCAGTAAGGGGCTTCCTTATTCATTGTCTATAATTTAAAGTTCCACAGACAGATGAATACATCCCCCATCTAAACAGGGAAAAAGCATATGGGACAGTTCCCCTTTAAGAGTTTGGTTCCATGTTGGATCAGGTGCCCCCTCTACCTTACCATATATACAAGAACTTCATTCTGAACCACTATCTTAAGCTCTTGTGCCTTCCCATCAAAATATCTGTGTGTATATTGGTACTAAATAGTGCTTCTACCCACATAAAGGAGTAAAGGGACTTATTTATACAAGGTTAAAGGCACAAAATAAAAGGTGTGAAGCCACATCAGGTCACAGAGGTCCACACAGAGAGAGAGAGAGAGAGAGAGAGAGAGGAAGTGAGAGGTTTTTAAAGGTGGAATTTGAACTAAACATCAAAGGCAGGTTATCCAGTATACCTCCTCAGGAAATCAGCAGAACTATATTAAAGTAATACCATAGGTATTAGACACAAACAGATGTGGGAACTTCTGTAAAACATAATGTTGAGATCAACTCTGAGCCTGAGAACCTTTGGCAGTTTCAGAATTATAGGTAATGCTTTGTAAACATGCCCAGATAGTGCAAACACTTGCCCAAAAAAGATCAAAACTGAATGAAGTTCCATTCTCCTTGGCAATTTCCCAACATCCAAGAAATATCCATGAATATTTTAGACAATCCCAGTTCACGAGTTTATCCATTTTGTAAGGCACCTCATTTTATTCATGAAAAATCCAACGGGACACAAAAATCTCTGAGGCTGCTTTCTATTAGTAGGTCATGCAGTTAATAAATGTAAGGCAAGCCCATTTGTTTTTAAAGGAAAGCCTCTTCAAAGCCCAGTTGTTCAAAGAACAGTTTACCTCCAGGCACTAATTGAACTGAACATCTACCAGCCTCCAGGATCCCTCTGCTGATCCTCATGAACCTACTGACAACACCGTCAGCTTTGAAGCCAGCTTTCTCCCAGCTCAGGTGGAGTTCTAACTTTACAATTATTAATGCAAACCTAGCACCTTCTTCATAAATGCCCCTCAACCACCTTTAGCCAACTTTCAACCTCGGTTAAGGGGATTTCTACATCCAATAACTGCACTTTGGAGGTGTCAATATTCCTCTTCATTTCTACTTCATCACTCTCACCTTGGGTATTAATGGGAGTACATACAATCAATTCTCCATCAATGAGAGCAGACGTCTTTAAGGTTCATAGGAAGGGCCATTGATACTGAAGAGATATAATAGAAGCTAATCACAGATAAAAGTCACTGAAAACATTACTCCACAAACTGAAGCGTGTCTGAACAACAAGAATGGCTTAAACAAGATATGATCAAAACCTCAAGACACCCTATGCCAAGCAGATATCATGTTTTTAACATGAATGTTTCAATTGAATCATCATCAGGCCTTTGAAAGCTAATCCATCCACTTGAAGCTCCATATTTCCCCTAATGCCCACAGGGAGTCACTGAGAACAAAAACCGAGGGTAAAAACAAAAATCTAGGAAGATAAGAAAACATTCATCCCGAGTCTGCTCCACTAATAAGATAGATCATGGCTGATCTGTACCTCAAACTACATCTACACCTCGGTCCCATAATCCTTATGTTATAAAAAATTATCAATCTGTCCTGAAATATTCAATTGATTTCTATCTTCAACAGCTTTTGAGAGAGTTCCATATTTCCACTAACCATTGTATAAAGAAATATTTCCTGATATCTGCCTTGAATAACTAGCCCTCATCTTAACATTTTGCCCCTAGACTCTAGTTCTAGCCTCTTCCAGAGGAAAGAGTTTCTTTCTATCCACCATATCTGATGTTTTAATCATCTTTAAACACCTCAGTCAGGGCATCCCTTAATCTTCTACACTCAGGAGAATACTAGCTTTGTCTATGCAAACTGACCTCACGATTTAACTCTTAACTCTATCCAGTAAAGATTTCCTCACAGGCAAACTAGGGGCAGAGGTAGGCCATTCGGACCCTCGAACCTGCTCTGCCTTTCAATAAGATCACAGCTGATCTGTGTGTTGAGCTCTATATTCCTATCTATCCCTGATAACCTTTGATTCCCTTGCCTAACACAAATTTATCTACCTCTGCCTTAAAAATATTCAGTGACCCCACTTCCACTGCCTTCTGAGGCAGAGAGTTCCAAAGTCACACAATCTTCAGAGAAAAAAAAATCTCCTCATCTGTCCTATAAGGGCGACCCCTAATTTTAAAACAGTGCCCCCTAGTTCTGGACTCAATGGCAAGAGGAAACATCCTTTCCACATCCACCTTGTCGAGGCCATTCAGGAACTTACATACTTCAATCAAGTCACCCCTCACTCTTCTAAATTCCAGTGGAAACAAGCCCAGCCTGTCCAACCTTTCCTCATTAGACATGTAACTGCCTTCTCATCAATCTCTTGGGAATTATTCTTCCTTCAAGAACGAGCAATTTAAAACAGGCACAAGTGAAAGTTGGACTCTTTAATGTTAACCAGTTAAAGAATAGACCCTTTGATGCAATCGTGCATTAATTCTAGTGTCGCTGAAGTGTTGCTTTTCATGCCAGCATTGCCTCTTCATTGGTATCATGTGTGCTCAAGCTCTATTCTTGCCTGAATTACTTGACATTGTGTGTTCTCTTTGTCTGGCTGACCTCAGTGTCTGAGGAGTTTATTCAAACCCCAGACCCTCTAACTGGTTTTTAAAGCCTATTGTACCACAAGCACTCTACAAATCTACTTCTGTCAGGGCCGACTGCTTCAATGGGATTTATGACATTACCAGGGAAAAGTTGCAGTCCCCCATCTACAGAACATTGCAGGACTCAAAAGAGCCAGACTCATCTGGCAGTCATTGAAGATGATTTGCTAGTTTACAACTGGGTGTTGATATATCAACTGCTTACCATGGGCTCTGTCCCTGGGTCAGGCCTGCGATCAGCAACAATAGGCATAAAGTTTGCTAAAACACAAAGCCCACATGGTTGATTAGAAGACATATTAATTGCATTCAGCTTTCCTCATGTTGAGTCATGCTGAACAAAGCAGAATGGAGTCAGGGCAGGATGTGCTGTGTTAACCAACACACTAAAGCCGTAGCTTGATTTTCTGCATCACTGAAGGTGCTGATCCAAACTGCACGAGAGCGAGAGGTGAAATGGAGCAAGACTGATAAAGAATGCTAACTATTATATTTATACAGGTGGCCGGCTTCTCAACAGCAATGGCAACCGAACAAAAGAAAACATCTGCATTGACATAACACAATAAAATAAACTTGTTTTTAATAAGTGCAACATTAATATTAGTCGCTTTTCCATCTGGGATTTTACATTCATTGTGTTTAAAAGGCCATTCAGTGCAACAAAAGCTGGGACTGAAATCAGTTCATTAATCACTATGTGATGATGAAAAATTATTCAAATCCAATACATTTTAATCATTTCCAAATGACATGTCAGTAAACAGAGAAAGTGAACTGGGTAAGGAATAGCAGAAAGAGTCATCTGGAAGAATCGGGCCTGGCCAGAGACAGACATCTAGGTTCAGAAGAAGCAGGACCTGTCTAACTGGGAGGGATGGTGGTGCAGTGGCAATGTCACTGGACTAGTAATTCAGAGACCCAGGCTAATATACCCTGATGACATGGGTTCAAATCCCACCATGGCAGCTGGTGGAATTTAAAATCAATTAAAACTTGGAATTAAAAGCTAGTCTCAGTAATGGTGACCATGATCTATCATCGATTGTCACAAAAACCCATCCCCCTTTAGGCCTACATGTAACTCCAGATCCACAGCATTGTATTGTGGTTCACTTTGAAATGGCCGAACAAGGCATTCAGTTCAAGGGCAATTAGGGATGGGCAACAAATGTTGGCCTTGCCAGTGACATCCACCTCCCATGAAAGAATTAAAAAAACTCCCTGCAACTTTTTGACAATCCAACAGATCAGGCCAAGGCAAGGGAATGTTATCTACCTGGGCTTCAGGAAGGCATCTGACAAGGTTTAGGCCCATGGAATAGATGGCAAGATATTAGTTGGATTAACACATGCCTGAAAGACAATGTGATGCCTGGGTAGGTATTGGGGAAAGTCAGCTGCCAGTGGAGTCAAATGGGGTTGGTGTCAAGGCAATGCTTTTTTAATACAAGTGAGAGAACCAAATATTCTCCAGGGTGTCTTAGTTTTGGAAATGATGGGAGGTGACATAGAGGCCAAGGGTGCCGGTAACGTGCAACATCACAAGGGACTAAGGCAAGCCTGGACGAAAGGACAGAGAGGCGCTGTTTAACACAGGCAAGTGTCCAGTCAGAAAATGAGGTGGAAGAAGTGAGAATATAGATTATGTTGTTAAGTAGCAATACGTTTGAGGTGAGTGAGCAAGGGAAATTGTGGATAGGCTATTAGAACAGTTCAAACCTACAGGCAGTACAAAAAAAATTACTCAAGGATGCATAACTAAAGGTTACATCAAGCCTTGGTGAGGCCTTATCTGGAGTACAGCATCTAGTTTTAGTCTCCTTATTACAGGAAAGCTGTGAAATTGTTAAAGAGATTCAAGGGAGAGACTGTGATTTTATTTTAATCCTTTCATAGGATGTGGGCATCACTGGCCAGGCTAGCATTTATAGCCCATTCCTAGCTACCCCTTGAGAAGGTGGTGGTGAGCCGCCTTCTTGAAATGCTGCAGTCCATGTGGTGTAGGTACATCAACAGTGCTGTTAGGAAGGGAGTTCCAGGATTTTGATCCCACAACAGTGATGGAAAGGTGAAAAAGTTCCAAGTCAGAATGGAGTGTGGCTCGGAGGGAAATTTGCAGGGAGCACTCCCATGTGTCTGCTGCCCTGTCCTTCTAGGTGGTAGAGGCCGCAGGTTTGGAAGATGCTGTCGAAAGAGGCTTGGCCGGTTGCTGCAGTGCATCTTGCATATAGTACACACTGCTGCTATTCTGCATCAATGGTGAAGGGAGTGAATGTTTAAGGTGGTAGATGTGGTGCCGATCAAGCGGGCTGCTTTGTCCTGGATGGTGTTGAGCTTCTGGAGTGTTGTTGGAGCTGCACTCATCCAGGCAAGTGGGGTGTATTCCATCACACTCCTGACTTGTCCCTTGTAGATGGTGGACAGGCTTTGGGGAGTCAGGAGGTGAGTTAATCGCCTCGACATTCCCAGCTACTGACTTGCTTTTGTAGCCACAGTATTTATATGGCTGGTGCAGTTCAGTTTCTGGTCAATGGTAACGCCCAGAATGTGATCGTAATGCCATTGAATGTCAAGGGAAAATGGCTGGATTCTCTCCTGTTGGTGATGGTCATTGCCTGGCACTTGTGTGGCACAAATGTTACTTGCCACTTTAAGCACCAGTTTACTGAACTTTAAAAGGACAGCTTAATTGTGAGGGTAGATATCCCGGAAGTTCACCCTCTGAAGAAAAAGAGGATGTTGTGGACTTGTTAGAAGTTATTAGGGTTTTCACTGTTGTGGAGAATGTGGATCCAGAACAGCCTGTCAGGGTCAGGATTCAACTACTATGGGGCACAATTTAAATTAAAGATATCAAAGAAAAATGGGAGGCTTTGGCAACTTTTGTTTTTGGCAGGATGTTTCAAAAAACAATAAATAATTTCCCCATTAAGAAAAGGAAAATAGGACTTCAAGTTACAGAATCACAGAAAGGAACCAATGTATGTTAATGGACCAATGTTCTCCTCCCAGTCAAAACATTACTATGTTAATATGGAACTATGAAACATATTATGGGGTTGAACAAACAGAATTCTCAGTCAGCAAATCAGGCCAGTAACCTGGTACCTACAGCATCTACAGATTGAAGAATGGAAAGGTCACTTAAAAATCTAAGCTTTATGTAAGATCCTGTAAACAGCATGAGAATAAGGAGATACCATGATCACATGAAATAGAACACTGAACTAAGTCTGCACTAAACTCACAAGAGAACACGAGGCATAGCTGAAAAGTGTGGAGATCATGACTAGGAAACTTGGCATCCCACTTTCTTTCAAAAATTTACAAGATTTACACATTTCAGCTGGTTCAGGATTTACTCAATCCTGCTGCTCCTCAACTTCAACCCATCTTCACTTCCCACAGTCATTGCCTCCCACCACAAAACATCCCACAGTTACAATAATACATCTCTTAAACAATGCTCACTGATTCTTTGGTCGGAAACAGATGGCTCAACATTGGAAATTGTGGCGATACGTTAAAGCAAGCAACCCAAAATCTATAGCTCATTTCCCCGACGTGCTCATCCAGGGCCAATTAACAATGATGAGCTCACATTATCATTGCCCAAGTCAGAAGGTTGTGGATACAAGTTCCACTCCAGAGACTTGAGGGGAAAAAAACTAGATTGCTACTCCAATGCAGCACAAGTGCTACACAGTCAGAGCTGCCATCTTTTGGATGAGATGTTAAACCAAGGCCTCTCAGGTGGACATAAAGATTCCATGGCTTTACTTCAAAGAGGAGGCGAGTCCTCCCTGGTCTCCTTCGTAAAATTTATCCATCAGAAAAGTTCACTAAAACACATTATCTGATCATTATCACACTGTTGTGGGAGTTTGCTGTGCGCAAAATTAGCTGCCTCATTTCCTGTATTACAACAGTAACTGCACTTCAAAAGTCCTCAATTGGCTGGCAGTAAAGCAATTTGGAACATCCCAAGGTCATGATGGTGCAATATAAATGCAAGTCTTTCTTTCAGCAATTGGAATTCTACAGGTAAATGGAAATGAAAGAACAAGTATAATTATTGCTATGGTTACAGCACACTACTGAATACTGTAGACATGATGGTCCTCATTTATTGACTTTGGTTCAACCTGCACATACAATCAAACCAAGTATGCAAAAAAAAACACTGGCACTACCAAATGCTGAGGTTGAGTGGCCTTGTGACCAATGAGGCTGTGCACGCCCTGTAAAATGCTGTTCCCAAATGTCTTCAGAACTCATAGGCAACTGGCAACATCTTGGGTAGGACAGTGGGGGAGGCGGTGTAGACCTCAAAATGGTCACACAACTGGATCCTCATTCTGACTACAGAAGGAGAAGTTGAGGCCAGTTTTCCTGAACAACTATGAGGGCCCAGTTACAGTAAATAATCCGAAGAAGCATGTGGTGTAAATGTTTCCGGTTTAGGTTGATGTTCAACTCCAGAGAGAATCTGTGGTCTGCCAATGCTGAATGTGAAGGATTGAACATTTGAGATGCATGGTCTTGAAGTGGTCCAAGAGACTTATACTGGCAAGGCCCTGGTTAGGCTTGCTCACTTTGGCAGGAAGAATAGAAAGGCAGAATATTATTTAAATGGAAAGAGACTGCGGGACTCTGCACTACACATCTGGGTGCCCTGGTACATGAATCACAAAAAGCTAGCATGCAAGTACAGCAAGTGATTGGGAAGGCAAATGGAATGTTGGCTTTTATTGGTAGAGGGATTAAGTATAAAAGCCAGGAAGTGTTGCTACAGCTGCACAGGGCCTTAGTGAGACTGTATATGGAATACTATGTATAGTTTTGGTCTCCTTACTTAAGGAGTTATATACTTGCATTAGAAACATTTCAGAGAAGGTTCACAAGGGTGATTTCTGAGATGAAGGGGTTATCTTAGGTGGAAAGGTTGAGCAGGCTAGACCTATACTCATTGGAGTTTAGAAGAATGAGAAATGATCTTATTGAAACATAAAAGATTCTGAAGGGACTTGACTGGCTGGGAGAGTGTTGCCACTTGTGGGAGAGTCTAGAACTAGGGAGCAGTGAAAAAAATACAGGATCTCCCATTTAAAATGGAGGTGAAGAGGAATTTTTTTCTCTGAGGGTCGTTAATATTTAGGATTCTCTTCCCCAGGAGCGGTGGAGGCTGGGTCATTGAATATATTCAAAGCTGAATTAGACAGATTTTTGATCGACAAATGAGTCAAAGGTTATAGGGGACAGGCAGGAAAGTGGCGCTACAGCCATAATCACATCAGCTACGATCTTATTGAATGGTAGAGCAGGCTCCAGGGGCCAAATAGCCTACTCCTGCTCCTATTTCTAGTGATCTTACTCAGAGCCATATGAGCTGCTGTGTTTTGTAGAAGGAAAACTTGGAGGAGGAAATCATCCTAACACTGAAGTGTGAAGTTACTGCCTACATTGAAATAAAGCCTATGTGGAGCATATTTCACCATCAAGCTAGGTAAGACAGAACAGCACATCTTCAGACTGGTACTTAATTGCGTGTAGAGTGAACTTCAAGTACTTTCCAGGTGAGTCTTATTCTAGTTTGAAAACTTCCCCTGCACACAGCAACCGATGTTCAAAGGCACAATAATGGTATATCGCAAAATTATACTGCTTACTAATCACCACAGATTTCCTAACAGGTTAGTATGTGCCCCAGCAAGCTTGCTTTAACCCAGTATTTAAACTTCTTTGCACAAGTGACAGGGCTCCAGGGAAAGCCATCTCGAGCCTTGGTGCTTGCACTCTGTGCAATCGTGTTGATACAGATGTTGAGGTACAAAGGCAGCAGTTCTCATTAGCCGGGCAGAGTTCTTGATCCAGAACTCAACCACTCACAAGGGTCCAGTGCACGCTTGTATCTGTTTGATATTATAGGATAAGCTCGGGCATACGAGTCATCAATAAGTCTGTTTTTGGGCTGTTCAAAATTGAAGAATGCCAAATAAGTTTCCCCACAGGGCTTGCCAAACAGGGATACAAAATCCTGCCAGTTAGATGCAGGTTTTGTAAAGCACTAAATGGCCAATGGTGATTCCGTCCATTCATCCATCAACGCATCCATCTACAGTAGAATTAGGCAAAGCATAATCCTTGCAAGGTCCTCGTATTGGCTCCACAATGCTTCCCTGAGGAAGTCAGGCATAGTTCAGCAATTCACCACATTTACTAGGAGAACCTGGTTTGTCTAAGGGACCCAGGATCCGTCAAACGTTCAAACCTTAAAAAGACTGAGGACCTTAATATGGGCAGCAACAGTTCTCCAAAAATAGTACAGCTGAGAGTTGCAATGTTAGTAGAAGAGTAATTTATATTTGACTAGGAAACTTCCTGATGACTCAGCAATTCAGCAATTTTTCCACAAACTGGCAAAATTTATAAATTTTCAATCAGATAACCGAAGTCAAACATTCCACTGGCATCCAGTCAATGCCAGCAGAAACTGTTCTATTGTGGGCTGACAAATCAGTAGGTAGAAAGACCCAGATTTGGAATGAATAATAATGAAAGGAAATTGTGAGCAGATTCATTTTTCAACAATTCATGTCCCTGGCCAACATGTGAACAGAAATAGAAAATACCAAAAATGGAAGAATGAACAGCAGAGAGAGAAAAAAAATCACTCCAAGAAAAGGGCTGGATTCTAATTTTAGTTAAGACTTTCACAACACACACATACACACCTTTTGCCCACTATATGGAATGCAGAGACAAACAGTTACCCAAAACCGTGATACTGTCCCATTGATTTAAAACTGTACCAATTCTGTACAATGTAGGACAATATAGCTGTTACATCCACCCTTCCCTACTCACCCAGAGGGGCACAGTTTATAGTATCCCATCAGGTGTGTTTTCAAAAAGCAATGAAAGACCCTGGTTCCTCTCTCACTGTGCAACTAGATACCTATGTAATGCAGGTATGCTTGCGTCTGCGTGGTGGTGCTTCACACTGTAGTATAAGGGTCTGGCACATATAGGGTTAATGTGGGACCAAGTATAGTACCAAAAACAGTGATGCAAGAGGCACATGACCCGCACCCAGAGTCAGTCTGTTGTTGGACAAAGCCACGTGCAGAACCAAGCATGGAGAGGGGCCCTAGCTTATACCCTTTACTGTATATTTGTAAATAGTTCTAGTTGTTGAAGACTTAGTTAACCTATGTATGACTACAATGACTTCTTCAGACCTACCAACATGTCACCAGCAACCCTAAAACACACGAGGGAGGAAACAGAGTGCCTTGGTGTGCTGTCAGTATGCACCAACACACAAGTTATATCTACCAAAGCATCGCATGCAATCCTGGGTATCAGTAGTGGTATTTATCCACAGCACAAATTGCTTCAGGTCACAGCCACGGCCTGGCACAATGTTAACCACAGCATGTTTAGACTTCGGAGGTCCATTTTTAATTTTTGCATTGGTAGCATCCTAACCCCTATATACGGTGAAAATATCCAGCAAAAGCCTGGACTTTTGAGGCAGACTTTTGTGTCCAAGCAAAAACATGACAGTCAGAAAAGGGCAATGGATACATTTACCCATCTTACTGTAAAATACAATGTTTCAAATTTTAAAATCCCACTTTGACATCAATTTCACTTACTAAAAAGAATGGCAAGTGAACATTTTTTGAGTGATTCAACTGGTAATAAACCGTATCTTTCAATGTTAACAAATCAAAACTGATTTTTGACCGGAAAGCATGACAACAGAAGGAAGTTGCGGACAGCAAGTGTACAAGATCTTTAACGGTAGACAGATGAAACTGTAATGGGGAAATAGGGCCTGGTTTTAAACCTACCACTTTTGGAGATTGAGATTTTTGTCACTCAAGGGATAGGAGTGTTCTGCCTTCCAGCATCTCCTCAATATAACCAGATTCTAATATGATGTTCAGAACTGTAGCCATCCACGAGCAAAAGACAATAATTAAACAAGCACAATTTCAACAGACCTCTGTGCAGATGGTTTCACTTTCCAAGTACTTAAATGATAACTGCCTAAATAACTAAACTAGACTTTAGCTCTGCCAGGAATACTACAACTAACCTAGCGCACAATCCAATCATATGTTTTTCAATTCTAACTTGTTGCTGTCCTGGTAATAAGAGTTGTTTGCAAATTTGTCCAAGATATGCTTCACGTTCCTCCTACCTCTCCCTGGACCATGACCCCACCACTGAACATCAAGCCACTGTTTCCAGGACTGTTGCTGACCTCATCTCCTCTGGAGATCTTCCTTCCACAGCTTCCAACCTGATAGTCTCCCTACCTCGGACGGCCCGCTTCTACCTCCTACCCAAAATCCACAAACAGGACTATCTTGGCAGACCGATCATGTCAGCCTGTTCCTGCCCCACGGAACTAATTTCTTGTTATCTTGACTCCATTCTCTCTCCCCCCTTGTCCAGCCCCTTCCCACCTACATCCGTGATTCCTCTGACACCCTACTTCATATCAACGATTTCCAGTTCCCTGGCCCCAACCGCCTCTTCTTCACCATGGACGTCCAATCCCTCTACACCTCCATCCCCCACCGGGATGGTCTGATGGCTCTCCGCTTCTTCCTCGAACAGAGGCCCGAACAATCCCCATCCACCACTACTCTCCTCCGTCTGGCTGAACTTGTTCTCACACTGAACAATTTCTCCTTAAACTCCTCTCACTTCCTCCAAATAAAAGGTGTGGCTATGGGTACCCGCATGGGCCCCAGCTATGCCTGTCTCTTTATGGGGTATGTGGAACAATCCTTGTTCCAGTCCTACTCCGGCCCCCTCCCACAACTCTTTCTCCGGTACATCGATGATTACTTTGGTGCTGCTTCATGCTCTCGTCTGGACCTGGAAAAATTTGTTAATTTTGCTTCCAATTTCCACCCCTCCATCATTTTCACATGGTCCATCTCTGACACTTCCCTTCCCTTCCTTGACCTCTCTGTCTCAATTTCTGGTGATAGACTGCCCACCAATATCCATTACAAGCCTACCGACTCCCACAGCTACCTCGACTACAGCTCCTCACACCCCACTTCCTGTAAGGACTCCATCGGACTCCATCCCATTCTCTCAGTTCCTTCGCCTCCGTCGCATCTGTTCTGATGATGCCACTTTCAAAAACAGTTCCTCCGACATGTCCTCCTTCTTCCTTAACCGAGGTTTTCCACCCACGGTGGTTGACAGGGCCCTCAACCGTGTCCGGCCCATCTCCTGCACATCCGCCCTCACGCCTTCTCCTCCCTCCCAGAAACATGATAGGGTCCCCCTTGTCCTCACTTATCACCCCACCAACCTCCGCATTCAAAGGATCATCCTCCGCCATTTCCGCCAACTCCAGCATGATGCCACCACCAAACACATCTTCCCTTCACCCCCCCGGCGGTATTCCGCAGGGATCGTTCCCTCCAGGACACCCTGGTCCACTCCTCCATCACCCCCTACACCTCAACCCCTTCCCACGGCACCTTCCCATGCAACTGCAGAAGGTGCAACACCTGCCCCTTTACTTCCACTCTCCTCACCGTTCAAGGGCCCAAACACTCCTTACAAGTGAAGCAGCTTTTCACCTGCACTTCCCTCAATTTAGTCTACTGCATTCGTTACTCCCAATGCGGTTTCCTCTACATTGGAGAGACCAAAAGCAGACTGAGTGACCATTTTGCAGAACACCTTCGGTCTGTCCTCAAGCATTACCCAGACCTCCCTGTCATTGGCATTTCAACACTCCACCCTGCTCTCATGCCCACATGTCCATCCTTGGCTTGCTGCATTGTTCCAGTGAAGCTCAACGCAAACTGGAGGAACAGCACCTCATCTTCCGACTAGGCACTTTACAGCCTTCCGGACTGAATATTGAGTTCAACAATTTTAGATCATGAACTCTCTCCTCCACCCCCACCCACTTTATGATTCCCCTCACCTTTTTTTTCAAATAATTTATATAGATTTTTCTTTTCCCACCTACTTCCATTATTTTTAAATGTATTTCCATCCATTGTTTTACCTCTACCTTTTAGCCTTTTTTGATTCCTTCACCCCACCCCACCCCTACTAGGGCTATCTGTACCTTGCTTGTCCTGCTTTCTACCCTTAATTAGCACATTCCTTAGATAATATCACCACTTTCAACACCTCTTTGTCCTTTTGTCTGTGACATCTTTTGGTTATCTCCACCTATCACTGGCCCTCTATCCAGCTCTACTTGTCCCACCCCTCCTTAAACCAACTTATATTTCACCTCTTTTCTATTTTTACTTAGTTCTGTTGAAGAGTCATTCGGACTCGAAACGTTAACTGTGTTCCTCTCCGCAGATGCCGCCAGACCTGCTGAGTTTTTCCAGGTATTTTTGTTTTTGTTTTGGATTTCCAGCATCTGCAGTTTTTTGCTTTTATCTTAGTGTTTAATTGCTTCACCTTTGACGGCCATGTTTTCATCTGCCTGGGCCCTAAGCACGAGAATTCCTTCTCTAAACCTCTCCATCTCGCTACCTCGTTTTCCTCCTTAAAACCTACTGGCCAAGCTTTTGGCTGTCTACCCTAATATTTCCTTATGTGGATCAGTGTCCCATTTCGTTTCTTAGCACTGAAGCAGCTTGGGGCATTTTATTACATTAAAAGGTTCTATATAAGTTCTAGCATTTGATTTTGTTGCATAAACAACAAAGACATTAGGCAAGCAAACTGTACGACACAACAGGGGCATTCCAGATGGGAATGGCATAATACACTTCTAGCATCTACACTTGGGAGTTACTTCTTCAGCTGCCCCACTGAGTTAATATATCCAATGGAAACTCTACAAATTCTGACAGGAAATAACTGGGCTGACAAAGATCCGACAATCAAATACAAACTTTAACCAGCAGAAACTAACATGCAAACATCTGTTGATCACAACAGCTGGCTGGGCTTATGGTAATGAGAGCAGCAAGATCGATGAAGGTTCGTATTACTGCAATAAAACACAACGTACCAACTCATCTGGGATTTCTCGTTTACAAGCTGGACCATCAACATTTGTCCTGGAGGAAAAAGTGGAATCGAAACAAAACAGAGATTGGATAACATCATTGTCCACAATCTCGGAGCACAGCTTGAACCCAGGGGGTGAGCTATAATCAGGGCTTCAAGCTGAAGGATGCCTCAAAGATTACATGCTTCTTCTACTGTAGACCTTCAAATAGCTCAACTTAAAAAGCAGTCCCTCTTCTCCTCACTACTCAAAGCAGTAAGCCCATGCGGAGTGCAGGTCCACAGGTGGCTATTGCCATTCAGTGCCACGGACATACCCATGTGTGAGAGCAGGTCCACTTGGCCAATGCTATTCTTTCCCAACATTCACATACCAACACTTTCCAATAAGGGTGGTTGCCCTTGTAACCCTCTCCCCCTTTCTCTCATGAAATCTGGGGTCATTCTTGCTTGTGCAGCTCAGGACCACAGTCACTCGTCTGGTTGTCAATTAAGTAATTCAGGAATACGGAGTTATCATTAAGAGGAAATCCACAACAACAACAACAACCTTAAGCAGCCAGGAACAAAAAGAGACACTTCACCTTCTGCACGGCACCACACCACACATTGGTGGCACAATGGCGTTTACATGTGAACTGAGTCACTACAGCAACTCTTTGACAGAAGGGAGTTTGCCACTCAGTTAAGTTAACTTTCAATGTACTTAAGTGTTCTAAAAATCACAAGTTGATTTACCATGGTGTTGCCCACAGGCAGTGTGAAAGATTTTAATATATTAAAATATTGGAGTGTTTAAACCTGGCCTGGCTTCTTAAGGTCACTTGTCACAGGGAATGTGGTCAAAAGCATAAAAAGGGAATCCTGAGTTTAAATCCCAGCCAGGTGGCAAACAGGACTGAGTGTTTACTCACCCCACACTCCAGTGATTCTACTGAGGCGGGAACTATAGCAGCATGTATAGGATTGAACAAAATTTCAAAAAGCAAAAATATTAATAGAATGTAGCGAAATGGCAGGGAATTGAGATTAGAGTGGACTACTCCAGTTCAATAGCTAGTCCTTCCGCATGGCCTCCTTCTGTACTGTGAACCCTAGGCAATCCCAAGGTCAGCTAGAGACTACTTGCTGCTAATTTAATGCCTGTAAGTTGTCAATAATTGCTTGGTCTTCCTCTGGGGAACAGGTCCTGTTATCAACGTCAAAGGAAACAGCACAAAGTCAGCATCTTTTGCTCCATTTTATTTATAAGAAATTGTTCAGTTGCTCTCCCATTTGCCAAGACAGACATTTCGCTCTTATTGAAGATATTTTGCTGATTAATGGAAAGTCAAGTTGCCCAAAATCTCATGGCAGGACAGTTCTCAAAAGTGCAATTAACTTTCTCAGAATAGTTCCAGCTGTTTCAAGCCACATCTCCCCGAGAACAGGTTTTTCTCACGTGAAACAAGTTACAGACGGGCCAGTCTGTATCAGTTGCAGCTCTGTAATTACCAACTGATGATAAAGAATCTGCTTCAGTTAAACAAGGGTAGCTAGTATATTCTGCTAATGCGTTGTAACAGAGAGCTGCAGGACTTGGATCTGTAAGAGAGTCTGTACACAGGGTTCCCAATCTTGATTACACCTTCACAGGGATAGATACACATCAAGAATCTGCACCACAGGAGCAAAGCAAAAGTGGAGAGAGAAACTACCTTAGACCGTGGACACATTCCCCTTCCAGTGGGCTGGGCAGTGCTACGAGCAGAGGCCAGGTAGCCCAGAGCACACCCACCCTCCATGTTGAACAGTGCCGATTGCAAGGGATGTCAAACGGGGGTGAAGACTCATTTTATTTCCTTCCAAGATGATGATCTCTTACAACTGAAACTGAACTGCAAACTACGTCTGGGCATTATTCAGTAACTGGGAAATAATCACAATCTGGTTCTGATTAGTATAAAAGCGTGTTTCTTAATTGCATTTATTGTTTGGTTACAACATACTGTTTTACATTATGTTCCTAGTGCACTGTATGTCTAACGGTACAGGGTAAATGGTACAATATGGCAGGGAGCTGGGTGCACAGTTCGACATGTGAATGACTTGGAGGCTACTTCTGGGAGTATGTCATTCAACCCCTCAAACCTGCTCTGCCATTCAGTTAGGCCATGGCTGGTCTGTATCTTAACTCTATCTTAGAATTAGCCTTAGTTCCATATCCCTCTATGCTTTAACAAAAAAATCCATCAAGTTCACTGTTGAAATTTTTAATTAATCCCCAGCCTCAGCAGCATTTTAGCAAAGGGGGTGGGGAGGGGGGGGGTTCCAGATTTCCACTCCCTTTTGTGTGAAGTGTTTAAAGACAAACTGACTATCTACTTTTTTTCCACAGCTATACCATTATAATTCTGGTTGGTGACCATATTCAGAGTTCGATGTTCAATGTTCTGCTCACGGAGTGCTAACAGTGGAACTGAGTTCTACCGAGATGCAGCCACAGTGCGGTTGAGAGGCCAGGAACCAGGAACCAAATTTACTTTTACATCTGCAATTCAACCTGGGTACATCAGTTTAATTGGACTGGGTCATTTGTATTGTGACCCACACTGACCGAGCGTGGTAACACAACTCATGCTGACTGAGAGTGGGCTTGCGGAGAGATGGCAGAGAGTGGGCGACTTCCTCCTGCTAACCTGGGATGCACCATCTGAAAGGCCATGAGTTTCCTCACATTCAAGGAGGGCGAATGGACTCGTTCATTCCTGGAACGAATGAGCAAGGCCTATAGCAAGCACTAATCAATGGTGACATTGTGCTAGTTCAGGTTTCGATTGGGTGCTTTTGCATTGCTGTCTTTTTCTGAGCAGGGTTGGATCTTTGGACATGCCTAGAAAAGACACCAGATGATGGCTGCTCCACAGTACTTTCACACAGGGGTTTTAAACAGGAGATGGAGAGAAAAATCACTTGGATCTCTGTGCTCTGCTCACATGGAACAAACACTGGGATTTCACAACCTCCATGATGTAATAACCTATTCAACCCAAAAATCCCAGGAATTCAGGCTGTTGGGTGCTGGGAGCTGATGCACAGCAAAAAGTTCTCTCAGTTCCCCCAACTTTGGGTATTCGGTTCTTGTGATAACTGGTTCACTCTTCTCATCACTGCTAAAAAGCTGCTCTCTCTGCAAAAACTACATGTCCACCAGCCCTTCCATCATGACAAACATCCTGCTTGAACTATGCTTTGTACTGTCAGTAAAGAATGGCACTCAGTGATAAAGTCAATAAACAGGAGGGGATTGGAATTAGTTAGAAAACTGCACAAAGAACCTTTAACAGTGCAAATTCATAAATATGCATCAATCAGTGTCTGCACAGCCAGGCTCGGAAATAAATAGGCACTGGAAAATGTACAGAGAGGAGGGACAAAACTTACATGCAGCAGAATGTAACGCACCTTTAGTGCAGAAAAACAAAGTCCTGAAGGAGTGTTATAAGACACACTTTGGAACCAAACCGCGAAGAAATATTAGGACAGATCAAGTAGGTTTTGAGGAGTGTCTTAAAGGAAGAAAGAGCGGTAGAGAGGTGGAGAGATTGAGAGGGTTAATTCCACAGTTTAGGGCCTAGACAGCTGTAGGCAGGGCCACCAATGGTTGAGCAATTAAACCAAGGACGTTCAAGAGGCCAGAACGGGAGTGAGCAGAAAAATCAAACAGTTGGCAGGGCTTTCAGAGGTTACAGTGATAAGGAAGGGTGAAGCCATGGAGCAGCTTCTAAACAAGGCTGAGAATTTTAAACCTGAGGCACTGATAAACGGGAGCCAGTGGACTCTGTGCAAGTTAGTATGCAGCTGGAAGAATTCTGCACGAGCTCAAGTTTACGGGGAATAAGGGGAATGAACTATAAAATTTATTAGAGAAGCTTTGATTTTACAGTCCAGGAATTGAGGGTCTCACTGAAGTATATATAAATGGTGCAAGAGGGTAAAAAACTAGAGTCTACAAACAATGGGTTTATTGCAGGGAACCTCCAGGCTGTTGGGAGTTTCAGTCACCGGTTTGGTATGTGTTCTGGTTGTATTTTAACAACAATCAGCACCCCATCCAATTAGGAAAAATGTTTAAACTTTCCTGTCACCTCAGAGACAATGAAGAACTTTTCCCAATCTCCTGACTTGTCTCATTAAAAAAGAATCTGTCACTCATCAGCCTTTCCTCCATCGATCAAGTTCCAACTCAAGATGTTCAAAATTTAGTCTTCTATTAAAGTGACTCATTGCAACAGAAAAAAATCTCAAATGTAATGAAGGACAGGGGACTTCAAAGCACCGAAGCCTTTCAAACACATAATTCATGATTTATCATCGAAAGTATAGTATCCAAGTAGAACCACAGGCCAAGTTAACAGAAGACCAGGCAGTGTGTAATATGTGGCAGTGACGAATACAATACTGAAAGTGGGTCATATTCTGAAATTGAATCACTGCCTTAAACATAATCCCATATTATCAGTAAAACCAGCCCTAACAATCATTCTTTTTGGTCTCCTCCTTTGCTGTATGATCCTACATACAAACATACGAATTAGGAGCAGAAGTAGGCCACTCGGCCCCAAGAGTCTGCTCCACCGTTCAATAAATTCACGGCTGATCTGATTTTAATCTCACAATCCTGCCTGCCCCCGATAATCTTTCCACTCCCTCCCCCGCCCTTGCTTATCGAGAATCTATCTACCTCTGCCTTACAAATATTCAGTGATACTGCCTCAACCTCCTTTTGAGGAAGAGACTTCCAAAGTCTCACAACTCTCAGGGAAAAAAAAATTCCTCATCTGTCCTAAACGGGCGACCCCTTATTTTTAAACAGTGACCCCGAGTTCTAGGTTCTCCCAGAAGAGGAAACATCCTTTACACATTCTCATTTCATTTCCTATCGGTCCATTGTGCCAGTTCTTAGAAAGAGCTTTCCAATTAGTTCCATTCTTTGTCCTTCACCCTGCAAGTTTCTCCTTTTTTTCAACTATTTGTCCAATCCCTTTTGAAAACCATGATAGCATCTTCTCCCTCAATCCTTTCAGGGAATCCATTCCAGGTCTCTATATAAAATCATTGCCCCTCATCTCACCCTAGTTCTTTTGCCATTCTTCATATTAAAAATTCCTCCTCTCAGCCATTCCACCATAGTAATACAGTGAGAAGCAAACAGGGAATTCCATCCAGAGGGAGAGAAATTAAATCAGCCAGAGCTTCAGGCAACCTTGAACATCTTCCAGTGAGTGAACCAGAATTGGACAAGCAACTTTTGGGAGGTTTGACAGTGTGGGGAGACTCCGGGAAGGAGGGAGAACATGGGGAATCGAGGAAGGAGGGAGAATATGGAGGATCTAGGAAGGAGGGAGAACATGGAGGATCCGGGAAGGAGGGAGAACATGGAGGATCCGGGAAGGAGGGAGAACATGGAGACTCCAGGAAGGAGGCCCCAACAACATAGGGAGACTCCAGGGAGCAAGTTTCTACAGCACCATCCAGGAAAGGATTTAAAAAAGCTGGAACACATTACCTCCTGCACTTTCCAAACAGGCCAACCTGCAGTGGGCAGGTCATTCATTTTGATTTAAAACACCTTGGCTTTTAAAATCAGTATCAGAGTCACTCATTACCCCTCGTAACCTCAGCCATTAATTTTGATCACAGCTGGTAACTGAAGAGAAGCAGAAGGCAGTCAGGCTGGACAAATGTTCCACGGCTAAACAACACAGGATCAGCTTTGGCTAACATTACCACCCATGCCTTCAATTTGGCATGTCCTGTTTTTTCAGGGTGTGTTAGCGGGGAGCAAGGATGAAGAGCCTGGAAAGGGGGGAGCGGGAAAAGATTGTGCTCAAAATCCCAGTCAACTGTTAACATTCCTGAAGTCCAAACACACCAATCACTCAACGTCATAGGGTTTCATCAGTTCCAGGACCATGTGAACAGACAGAAAAGGAGACAGTGGTCTGGTCACGGAGAGATCCCATGTGGTTACAAACCTCTGGGGAAAGGAATTACAAACATTTAATCAGATCATTCAGAAGAGGAGTATGGAAAGGAAGAGGGAACAAGTTATTTACTTCCATTCTCCGTCTATTTTCCAAAACACTCAGTTAAGGCCACCTCTCCATTGACAACAACAATTTACATTGATATAGCATCTTGCTACACAGGAACATTATAAAACAAAATATGACACCAAGCCACAGAAGGAGATATGAGGAGCCCCTTCAAGGAGGAAAGTGGGTACAGGGATAGAGAGGTATAGGGAAGGTACTCCAGAGGTTAGGGCCTGGGCAACTGAAAGTACCAATGGTGCAGCAATTAAAACTGGCGATGTTCAAGAGGCCAGAATTAGAGGAGTGCAGGTATCTCAGAGGATTGTGGGTTTGGAGGAGATTACAGAGATAGGGAGGGGCGAGGCCATGGAAGGCTTCGAAAACAAGCATGAGAGTTTTAAATTCAAGATGTTGCTTGACTGGGAGTCAAAGTGAGTCAATGAGCACAAGGGTGATTGAGAAGCAGGACTTGGTGCGAGTGAAGACAGGGCAGCAGATTTTTAGATGACCTCAAGTTTAAGGAGGGTAGAATGTGGGAGACCAGCAAGGAGTGCATCGGAATAGTTGATTCTAGAGGTAACAAAGGCATGAATGAGGGTTGCAGCAGCAGATGGACTGAGACAGGGGAGAAGTCAGGTCATGTTACTGAGGTGGAAATAGGCCTCTTAGTGACGCTGTCAATATCTCAGAAGCAATTCTCTAGGTCAAATATGATGCCAAGATTGCAAACAGGTTGGTTTAGTCTGAGATTGTTGCCAAGAACAGGGATGGAGTTAGTAGCTCGGGAATGGAGTTTGGAGCGAGGACTAACAACAATGGCCTCAATCTTCCCAATATTTAATTGGAAGAAATTTCTGCTCAGCCAGTACTTTATGTCAGATAAACAGTCTGATAAGTTAGTAACAGCGGCGGAGTCGAGGGAGGGGGTAGCGGGTAGAGCTGGGTGCCATGAGCGTACATGTGAAAACTAACACTGTGCTTTTGGATGATGTCGGCGAGCAGGAACGTGTAGATGAGAAATTGGAGGGGGCCAAAAAATCCTTGAGGGATACTCAAGCTCCCACGAACAGCAATATAATAACGACCAGATATTCAGTTGAAGGTATTGATTGAGGGAACGGCCCTGTTCTTCTTAAAAACGTTGCCATGCAATCTTTTTGCTCCAGCTGGGAGGACAGACTGTTTAATGCCTCATCAAGAAGACATCTCTGCCAGTGCAGCACTCCCTCAGTACTGCAGTGAAGTGTAAGCCTGCAGTTCATGCCAGGGTAAGATGCACTCAGTTCAACCTTTTGGGAAAAAGATGGAGGCTGGGTGGGGGATTTAAAGAACTTTGGATTTAGATTTTGTACATCAGTGGCAGAACTTAATGCCCTTCCCCGAGGCGGGGAAGCATTCAATCAGGCGGGAGGGTGGCAAGCGGGGATCCCGCTGCCTTCCTGCCTCTACCTTGATTGAATCTGGACAGGAAGGTTCATGGACAGCCATCCTGACCCGCCACCAATTCAGGTCCTTAAGTGGGCAATTAATGTCTGCTCAAATGCCTAGTTAATCAGCAGCGGGCATGACAGTCACCAGGTGGGAAGCCTGAAAAGCAAAGCCTTTCGAGATTGCTTGTGGGCTCCCACAGCAGTGGTCGGAGGTGTCCTTCAGTACCTGATCAAGGGGCCTGGAATCAGGAAATGGGGCATTAAGAGTCACTCCCCTGCCCTTGCTTTTGAGCACCCCCCTCCCTTTGCTGTACTGCAATCCTCATCCTGCGACCCCCATCCCGCCCTCACTCACTCGTGGCTTGGGCACCTTGGTGATCCTAAGCCTCTCTGTGGGTGCATTGCCTGCTGCTGCCACTGCTCCCGCTAGCGCTGCCAGTAATGGAGAGCTGCCAGCCTCTGATTGGCCAGCAGCTCTTAGGCTTTCTACCCCTGGGGGTCCTTGATCCTGGGAAACGTCCACCGCTGGCAGCTTAAATGCCTGGGAGGCCTTTAACTTGGCAGGCCTTCCCCAAAGGCTCTCAAGCAAGTTCCCCGTCTCCTGCATTAAATACCACCCCATGTTTTTAGCTTCTTAAGGAGCAAGGGCATTCACATCGATAGTTCTTCCTCTCCACGTTCCTTCCCTTCAGAGAGACATTGCTCTGTTGTGGAGCATCACGCATATTTTGCTACACCAGGTGTTCCTCGGAGTACACTTTCAGGTCATGACTCTTTCGTTTTAAATTACGTGCCCTGATCAGATTTTGGAATCAACCCTAATTCTGACCCACAAGATTTCTGCTGCCATTTCTCCTGGTCACTCTTTGGATTTCTACAACACTAAACAGATTCCCTCCCTCCTCCCCCTCCCAGTGCATCATTCACTGATGCCACATGCGTCACGGTTCAAAACAGTTTTTCGTGCTTTAAGTCAGGTGCTCACAACAGAGGGACAAGGAAGCAATATGCAACCAATTCTCCAAAGTTTTTATAAGAATCAATTCCTTTCACTCGAACTGTAATCTTCATTTCTTCCCACCCGATTTTGTTTTATTTTCAAAGAAAAACCCCAAAAAAATCACAGGAATTTTTTTTTTGGAAGAAGCAAAACCTTAAAATTTTCATGCATGACAAGTGGCCGTGAAAGTAACAGGCTCTTGAATGAACCTTGGCAAAGTTTTACGTGCAGTGGTGCACAGCTCCCTATAAAACAAGGACAGTAAGTCAAGCTTTGAAAGAAGTGAATCATCATCCAGCCAGTGACCTCATTGACACTGCTCCCTCCTCTCGAGACAGCCAGCATCAGCAGACACAGACTCTTTCAGACCTCACAAGGTGCAACTCCAGCACGGCAAAACTCTGCCAGATCAAAATCCATGACTGGAATCTCAGCTGTATAAAAAGTTCAAGGCAAATAGCTGAAAGGTGACTGATGACCACATCAGTATACTTTTACAGACGAGAGAGCTTGAAGCCAGGACACTTACTATTTGCTTCCATCTGGCCTTCTGAATGGATTTCCTTATCCATGGGCTGGACTCATACACAGGGTGAGTGGGGCACTGCACGTTACATGGTTTTAGAGCCAAAAGAGTTGGGAGTAAAACTGTAGCCCACTTGTTACATGCAAGTACGTGCGCAACCAGTTTACAAGATGCGTTTTTGGGCAATGTGAACAGCAATAACATGCGAAGGAGGACCCATTGAAACAATTTTACATTAAAGCAGGAAACAAGAAAACGGAAAGAAAGGACTTGCATTTTTCTAGCATCTTTCACAATCTTAGGATGTCCCAAGGTGCTTCACAGCCAACATAGCAGTCAGTATCATGATGTAGGAAATGTGGCAGCCAATTTCTACTCTGTACAGCTCCACCTGCTGATTGGATAATGTTGCTGACCAATGGGGGAGGAACATCAATGGTTATTTATAGGGCCGGTTTGAGCGTGCGTACTTTGCTACAGAAAGAAACAAGGGTCCAGCACTTCCCAGCAACACAATCCAACTCAGCTCCCAGTGTTTTATGGCCCATGCTCTATCACAAAACTACTTTCACTATCCAAAATGTTTCGTTCGCTGGGTCCACAAAAGTCACACCGTTACATCGGGCGCAAGCTCAAATTCTCCCACCACTATCTTCCCTAAGCAAAAGGGAAAATAAAATCAAATCACAAGATGACTACAGATGACGAAGGCCATTTGGCCCATAAATTTGTCCATCCAGCCGGATCCGAAAGCCTCATCGCAGCATCCAATAGGCTCTGAGCATTCTGCCTCGATTACTCTTTGTGGAAAGAGTTTCCTGATATCAGTCCCAAAATTACTCTTTACCGGTGTAAACAGGGGCCCGTTATCCTCCTCCTTCAACTTCATCTGAAGTGATATTCTGGAACTATCCTTTCCATTCCTTTCACTATCTCATTTACCTCAAAGATGACCCCTCTGATTTCTTCTTTCCAAGCTGAGTCATAGAATGATACAGGAATGAAAGAGGCCATTTGGCCCACTGTGCCTATATTAGCTCTCTGATAAAGACCTATCCAAATAATGCTACACCCTTCTCTTTCACCAACGACCTGCAGATAGTTTCTTTTGAAGTATTTATTCCCTGAATGTGCTCCAGATCACCACAACTCGCTGTTTAAAAGGATTCTCACCACCCCCAGCCAAGTATTTTGCCTCTGGACCGAGCCAGTGGAAACAGTTGCTCCTTATTTGCTGAAAGGCATAAGTTGTACCTGATAACCCAATATCTTTGACAGGAAGATTTGCAGGTCTCCCACATTCCACTTGTCTCACTTATAGCTTGATGACGAGCATTGGACACAGTATTCTTGGTGCCCAGAAAACCTGATGGTTTCATTCTGTTTCAGCCATGTTGTTAATCATTCTATTGGTCTTCTGACTGCACCAAGCTGCCTCGTTCTGAAAGGTATATTGTGTCTGCTTGAACGTTCTTTGTAAGCTCCACAAAACATGCCCCAGCGCATACACCCACTGCACGCGCCCAGTCTATACAAGGGACTGGGATGAGACAGCTCATGGAGGCAAGCTTCCGGGCAAACAGTCAAATCCACACAGCAAAGCGGGCTTTATCTGATGGATTCTTGTTCGGCACAATGGAAATGATTACAAAAAGGAGGTTTAGAGAGTGATAACATGATAATATGACTATGATTTATGGCAGACAGAACACAAAGGATTGTACAGTCTGTTCAGCCGACATTTCAGCAAATACTTCCACATCAGACAGCTCACATTCCTACAATTTTTCCCACCCCTGCCTCACAGCCAACCCCTTCCCACAACCAAATGACCAAAACTATTGCAACACTAATCAACCCTGAAGCTGAGAAAACTCAGGTCTGAACTCATCCAGTGCTTGGCATTAACGTGGACAGAATTCTCACTTACAGTCACACTTTTGACCTGCAAAACAAACATCTCAAATAAATGAGAGCCTGCCCTTACCTCAGAGGGTCGTTAATCTTTGGAATTCTCTACCCAAGAGGGCAGTGGAGGCTGGGTCATTGAATATTTTCAACTTTGAGTTAGGCAGATTGTTCTACAAGGGAGTCGAGGGTTACAGGTGACAGGTGGGGAAATGGAGTAGAAGCCATGATCAGATCAGCTATGACCTTACTGAATGGTGGAGCAGGCTCGAGGGGCCAAATGATAAACTCCTGCTCCTATACGTTACGTTCTACCAACAAATAAGCCAGCAGTGACAGACCAGCACCTACCAGACAGCGCTAACATACTGCCATCGTATTCTCAAAACAGCCCAAGGTGTATCACATAATGAATGAAGTTTTCCATTGGCACAACAAGCTGGGCACTGAATGAACACTTTCATCATCTTCAATTACAGTCCTGGCATTTTGAATGCTCACCTGAAGAGGAGGACCAGTCTCAGTTTAACATTCCATCCAGTGACAGTGTCAACAGCAAAGCATTTATTCAGCTCTAGAGTCACAGAGTCATTGCAGCACAGAGGGAAGAAATGCCAGTTCTCTGTACACAATCCGCTTAGTCCTGTCCAGCCACTCAATCCCCGCAGCAAGTTCAATTCTCTCAAACGCAGATCCAATTTCCTCTTGAAACTAGTGATCATCTTCACTTCTGCCACCCTCATAGGCAGTGTTCCAGATCGTCACCAGTCACTGTGTAAAAATGGTTCTTCCTCACATCCAACACCCACCCACCCTGCTCCCCCTCCACCCCATACTGCATTGCCCATCTAAATTAAATGCTAGACTGCTGCAATGTGGTTTGAGCAAGCCAAGTGACAGAATGCAAACATAACATTATAGCATCTTGTTGCTTCTTAAAGTACACTCACACTGCCTTGTTTCACTGGTTGCTTTTTTTGTATTGTCCATTCAGCAGACGGACTTGGCATTAATATTTCCACCGACATTTTTTAGGTAAAAGCAGTGCCACGGGACTCGAGATCTACCACCTCCTCCATTGACACACTGTAACCCCAACCTGCACTGTCCTCAGGAAACGCGGCAGCAACTCACTAATTACAATTAATAGTGTCTCCCAACCCCATGACCTCTTGACACCTAGAAGGACAATATCATTGAAATGTCACCTCCAGGTTCAGCTCCAGGTCATGCTCCATTCTGACTGGGACATACTGCAAACTCCATCATGGGAAAAACATCACTACAAGGATTCAAGAAAGCAGCTTCTTGGGGTAACTGGGTAATCTTATATGAGCAATGCCAACATACCAGGAACAAAAAAACAAAACTAACTTATGAAGGAAGAACTTGCAAACAACTACAGGCAAGTCTTAAAAAGATGCACGCAGGGCAACACCATTCTCGCACACCCCAGTGATGTTAGCAAGATACCATAATTAGAAATAAAAAACAGAAAACGCTGAAAATACTCAGCAGGACTGGCGGCATCTATGGAGTGAGCAAGAGAGTTAATGGGCGGGATTTCCTGGTGTCGCCCATGACAGGAATTGGCGCGGGCGGGACCAGAGAATTTGGAAAGCAGACAAAAGTCCATTGACTTTGGGCGGGAATTTCCATTCTTGCCAAAAATCCCACCCAATGTTTCAGGTCAGTGGTCTGTCATCAGGCGAAAGGTCATTGACCTGAAATGTTAACTGTTCCTCTCTCCACAGACGCTGCCAGACCTGCTGAGTATTTCCAGCACTTTGAAACAGCACCTGCAGCATTTTGCTTTTCATTTTATTTTAACCAGAATTAGAAGATTAGGCAGTAGAGCGACAGAGGAGATTTAATCCATTTTGACACAAAATGGAACAATACGCGTTTGTCCCTTGTGGAACAATTGTGAAACATGATAGACACAGCCAACAACTGTTCCTGTTGCTAGATCATGCCTTGCACAGGCCGACAATCACCCTAGACACGAGAGCTGTGATTTAAAACATGATAAAAGGCTGCCATAAATGTTAGTGCCAAGAAACAAGGGCACGTGAATAATGGATAATGTGCATGATAGGCAGGGTCATCAATTGTATTGCTCAGCAAGCCCTGTACAACAGAAGAGCACACAGGGATCAATTGACTCGCATATTCATGCTTGAAAGCACATTATAGTATAAAAGATTTAAATAACAATTACAGCATTTGGGCAAAATTAGGATACAAAAGTGACTACATTTCAAAAGCACTTCATTGGCTATAAAGCAACTCAAGACGTTCTGAGGCCATGAACGGCGCTACATCAATGTAAGTCCTTCTTTTCGTTGTTGCTGGATCTGTGATCTCCACCTTTCACTCAAATGGAATGAATTTAGCTTCCGCTGTGCATATAGAACTGGTTAAAGTATAACATATTTTGTTCAGAATTTAAAATCAGATAGGAATGGGTGCGGGGGGAGGTGGTGGGGAGGCAGCGGTGGTCTGAATGGATGGACTTTATCAGCAGTAAGACACTGAATACACTAAAGGACATTCCTCAGTACCAAGTACAGACTCCACTATGCAGCAGAGGTACTCCTGTCATCTAAGTATTCGGGAAGGCAGCTTCTCTGCAACAGGATAAATCCAAGAGCAAACAGTGCAAAAAGCAAGTAGCATTTTCTGTAGGGTTAACCAGTTGAAAGCACATGGTGGGGAGGCAACAAGTGGAGGCTAGAAGTTAGAGAGCACAGAAGGGGCACTAACTGCTGACTGCTACTAGGTTATAGATGCTAACGCATGACCTGGGAGAAGATTCCTAAACCAACCTCTTAGCGACACTTTGGGGCCACAGAGATGGAGTAATTTCCTTAAAAAAAAAATACAAATACTTTCACACCTGGACTACTTGACACTGTTATATTTTTAAACAGTAAAGCTTAACAGAAATTAAGCTCGTAGGTCAAACGTTTCTCTGGGATAGAAAGTTGGGCAACGGATCATGTGACTTTCAACCAACACAATCATGGCCAATGTACTGCACCCAAAACATGGCAGCTTCTACACCTCTGTTGCTAACACTATGGTTCTGTTTACAGTAAAAGCGCTGCATAGGTTTTAAAAATGAATCAATGACTCGTGTATGGTAGAACTCCTGGTTCTGACACCTCACTGTTACCCTCACGCTAGAGTTTGATTTACTCTTTCTGGCCTGTCTCATTTACAGCCAGGTTCACTGGCTGTTCACCAAGGACGAACATGCAGACTTAAATTAACAATGAAAACTGAACAGTATTTAGCACATTTCAACTATTTCAGTAGCCAAACGAGCAATTCCACATAAGCACTTAGAATCCTTCAAACAGAACATGCCTCCTGATCACGATTTGAACAATTATTTATTCTCTAAATGAATGGTGCTTTTCCTCCAGAGATTTGATTGGTTAAACAGCCTATGCTGGTTTTCAAAGAGAAAACAGGTCTATAATTCATCTTTGGCAATCTCTTTTTTGCCTCCACCTATCACTGGCCCTCTATCCAGCTCCACCTGTCCCACCCCCCTCTAACAGCTTATATTTCACCTCATTTCTATTTTTCTTTAGTTCTGATGAAGAGTCATGTGGACTCGAAACGTTAACTCTGTCTTCCTCTCCACAGATGCTGTCAGACCTGCTGAGTTTTTCTAGCTACTTTTGTTTTTGTTTCAGATTTCCAGCATCCGCACTATTTTGCTTTTATCTATAATTCATATACCTAACTGGTGTTTGATCAAACATACAGGCTCACAGAGTGAATATTGCTACAGGTCCAAGCTTCATACAAAGGTCAGAATTGAATTTGAGTGGCCACATTTGGCCTGTAACACGAAAGTAGTCCGTCTGCATGGGCAAAGAAACGCTTCAGACTGAAGGAGCCATTTACAAGAAACAATTATACTTGCCAGATCTCAGGGTATATCCAGGAGAAACTAGAATCTTAGTTATAGTTCTGTACAAACACTAATATGAAGAGCTTTAGGATGCACCAACAGCAAAAGAGGTAGTATCACTTGTGATGACCAAGTGGACAGAAATCTGCTGGAGGCCATCTCACAGGGTTTGAGTTTGCACTGGATGCAGTATAACTCCTGTCTTATGGTTCCCTCGGGAGCTCCTCATTATGCATGTCTATCAATGCCCATCTGCTGCCATTCATTGATCTTTCTCCCTCTAAATCCTCATTTCTATTTACCTTCTCCTGATCCTAGCAGTGGGCACATTTTAGCCCAAGCATCAGGGTACTACTTAACTTAAACGACCCTTGTCTGATGGTACAAAGCCAATCCCAAGGCCTAACCTTGTGAGCTCCGGAGAAGTTCTGGCTGTGGATTTTCTGTCAAACTCAGCGTCAAATTCCTGGACTTCTCCGGACATCAAGACCACAGTTCTGCTCTGGACTACACTGGTTATGCCAACTCATTGACTTGCTGTTCTTTTGTGATATTTAAATTATCTTTGATCAATTTATTTTCCTTCCCCCATGACTGCTATGATTGAGACCTCAATCTTCTGCTGAGCCTGTCATTGGCCACTGGTTCTACAAATCGAGTATCCTTTATCCAAAACCCTTGGGGCCGACTGTGTTTCGGTTTGCAGATATTTTTGGAGCTACCGTACATATGGGAGGACTAGGCCTACTCACATTACAATAGCCTCAGCCTAGGCTAGCTATAATCACAAATATTAGGTTGTTTCTCCACTTGCCAACTCTCTCACACCCTACTTGCTACCTGTTAACTAACACTTATTACACCTGTAATATAATATTACATCGCTTTACTAACATACAAATTAACTGCATAGCTGTTCAAAAAAATGTTCAGTTTTAGGATGTGTTCAATGTTTCGGATATATGGATAAAGGATATTCAACCTATTATTCAGCTTCAGTCTGTTCCTGGCCAGAATATCACCTCCCTGGGCTGAAGAACAAACCTCTGCTGCTCCTGGATTTCATGGTGTCCTCCAACTTTGCCATCATCTTTCCAATCCTGCAACTGACTCTGTAGCCCCTTCCTGGATCCTCATTCCCACCAACATTCCTCTATCAGTGTGTCCTCCAATACTCTCCCATCAAACAGCTTCTCAACTTCAACCTTTACACCCATCTCCAATTCAAACAACAGTTCATTGATGGTCCATGGTCCCACCACCAGACCTCAGATTTCAACTCGAGACTCCTTCCTATTGTCTCCTATCAGGCTTTTATGTATGCTAATTTGTATGTAGCCAGGCTCATGTAACTTGAACTTTCCATAACTATCTTGGCTGCAGCTCCGGACCCAAAACCATCACTCTATTTCTACTTATACTCGTTCTTTCAACTTCTTTTCTCTCTACCCCTCCTAGTCTCTCTTCTATTCTCATGCCTCCTTTCATTTCTCTATGCTAAGGTACTCTGCCCTCCCAATTCCCTAGCTCAGCCTTTCAGTACTCCTCAGCCTTTCTGTTCTCTTGGCACCAACCCAGGCTGGTTTCCCTGTTAGATAAGCCCACAGCTTCCCTCTGTGCCTCTCTTCACATCCTCCAATGGGGTCATCGAGAAACTTGGCACAGGCTCATTATGAGTAACAATCCCAAGTGCCTCATCTAACTCTCTCAGTGACCTTCCCACGCAGTGCACCTACTTGGGAAGCTAATCTTGTCAATCTCCTTCCCGCCCAGCTCACTCCTCCCATTGCTGACCCTGTGCACTCTGCCAGTGGATCAGCTCTCACCACCCCTCTACCCATCTCTCGCCAGCACGTCCACTCACTTGTGAACAAGGCCCTTGCCACCCCTGAACTTATTGTGGATGGTTGCGTCAACATGGCATCAGGGGTGATGACACCTTCCCCTTTAATGAAGTCCCCTGGTCTGGCTACATGTCCCACCATGTGCCCTGTCAAGACTGCCATGGTGCCAATGTGGCACTGCTCATCAGGTCACACTTTGGACTGACCCCCTACTCCCCTGGCACTTTCACTTCCTTTGAGCATTTCACCTTGCTCCATACCTCTCACTAATCATTCAAAATCATCGTTCTCTACCGCCCTCCCAAGTAGGATTAAAACATTTTTTTTAATCACCAAGAGATCTTCAATGCCTCCCTCAGCCTCTGCACCGAAAAATTTACCATCAGAGATTTTGACCTCCATCTCAACTCATGCTTTCTCCCCTTTCAGAGTTCTCCTCTTATCCTCCCTTAATCTCTCCCTCCAAGACAATTCGCCAACCCATATTCACAGCCATTCCCTTGACCTTGCCATCTCACGTAATTTTGTAACTCCCATCCTATCAATGACAGCTAAGGCCATCCATGGTCACTTCCTTGCTTCAAGCTCCTTCCACATCCCAACACTTTCTCCTTCTGTATCTGGCTCAGGCAAAAAAAATATCCCCCATTTCACTCATAACTGGAGAGCAGTGCCACCCAGCTGGACAGCGGTGGAGAGGCATTGGAGGAAGGTGGTGTGGTCAACCTTGCCAAAAGCTGCAGACAGGTTGGGAAGGACAAGGAAGGAAAGTTTACTATGTCAAAGTCACATAGGATGTCATTTGCGAATTTGATAAGAGCTGTTCTGAGGCAGGAACACAAACCTGATTTACGGGATTCAAACATGGATTTTGGGGAAAATGGGAAGGGATTTGGGAGACATCATGTTTAATGGAGAGAAAAGGGAGGCTGGAGATGGAATGATAGTTTGCAAGATAATGGAGTCAAGGGTTGGTTTTTTTTGAGGAGCGGTGTGATGACAGCAGTTTTAAAGTTGAGAGGGACAACACCTGAAGAACCCGTTTACAACACTGGCTAACATGGGGGCCAGGAGAGGGAGCTGGAGGATCAGCAGTTTAGTGGGAATAGGACCGAGGGAACAGAAGGTCAGTCGCAGAGACAAGAAAGGGCATGAGAGAAGATAGGAGAGAAACAAGAAAAAGATGAGTTCAGGGCTAGGGCAGGGGGAAGCATTAAAGGAAGTTTGGCCAGGTGGACTAGTGGAAGGGAGGGACACGGCAGAGGCAGCTGACTGTCACGAAGACCAAGACAAACCAAAGAACTCCATGAGCTTCTCGCACTTGTTGCTGGAGGTGAGGGTGGAGGGGAAAGGGGTTAAAGAAGATAGTTTGCAGTAGACAAAAGATGTCAGGGGTGATCTTTGCATTCCAGGATGATCCTGGAATAGTGAACAGTTTTAGCAGGCTAGCGAAAGACCCGATAGTGTTTTAAGTGTTCCAGCCAGATTTGGCATTGGATGGCTAAACCAGTTGTCTGCTATATCTTTTCAAGTCTGCATTCCTTGGATTTAAGGGAGCAGTGATGAGGACCGTACTGGGGGAATGGCCAGGTTGAGAGCGAGAGAGAGAAAGAGAGAGAGAGAGATAGATAGATAGAGAGAGAGAGAGAGAGGAAGAGAGAGAGAGATAGAGAGATAGAGAGAGAGAGAGAGGGAGATAAAGAGAGAGAGAGAGAGAAAGATAAAGAGAGAGAGAGAAAGATAAAGAGAGAGAGAGAGAGAGAAAGGGTTTTGTTGGGGACGAGGGCATCAAAGATGGAGGTGAGCGTGTGGTTGAGTAAATTAGTAGCTGTAGAAATAGTTGTTTGGTAGTACAGAACTTGAATATTGCTGAAAAAAGACATTTTGTCACAGCTTCTCATCTTGCACGCATCAGGACAATCACAAGAATATCAATGCCAGGGGAAGCAACAACTTTATACTGTACGAAGAGAGTGCTGATTGGTTGGCAAGTAGACTGTGATTGGTCGAGGTGTTGCCATGTAAAATGCACCAGTTAATGGTGAGTGACAGTTAACTGCCAAGTATTGTTTCAATTTTAAACCAGGCAGCTGATTGGTCAAGGAATTGCCCTGAGGAATGAAACAGCGAGTGGCCATCACTTATTTTGAGCGCAGGATGGAGCACATTAAGACATGCAAGGAAATTATTACATGCTGCTACGGATTTAAATATATATTAAATCAGACCCTAGGAAGGGCAAGGTATCTCAAAAATTTGAGCAACAAGTGAAGGTCGCTGTTTCACGCTGCTACTATGCAGTAGCAACAAGAGTGGTATTCGCCACTAACAGGATGCTGCCATCAAGCCAAAAAGACGTTCTGCCTATCACACAAATGAGTAATGTGCCATATGAATTTTAGTGCCAGTGTGATGCTAGATATGTAGGCCGTACAACCCAAAGACTGGTGGATCATATCAAACGCTATATCCCAGCTGCTGTTCACAACGGGCAAGGTACAGGCCGTACCTAACCAGCCCGTGCTTGCAAAACTCAAAACACAGTGTCCGACATTAGATTTGATTCCGCGATTGGACATTTGCCAAATAATCCTCAGTGCGCTAAGAATTACGCTGACAACCAATTAAAAATTATCAGTCAGGCTCACAGTGTGGTGCATTTGTGTGTACTGGAAGATACATATATTAATACACAGGGCCCTGTTCTTTGCAGACAGAAAGAACATGTACACACATTGTGTCTGTTTCAGCTAAACAAAACAAGTGACAGCTATTCGCTGGTTCATTCCTCAGGGCAATGCCTTGACAAATCAGGGTCAAACTGCCTGGTTTAAAATTCAAACAATGCTTGGCTATTAACCGGCAGTCACCATTAACTGGTGCATTCTCCATGGCAATGCCTCTACCTACCAGAGCCCACCTGCAACCAATCAGCACTCTCTTCTCAAAGAGTATAAATTTCCCCTGATATTGGTATTCTTGCAATTGTCCTGACGAGAGCAAGGCAAAACACTTCGACAAAATTTCTCTTATTTCAGCAATACTCAGGGACTCCCAGGGTCAGATACAGGAGGAGGTAGGATTGAGGCAAGGAATGGGAATATGGGTGGTGAGCGATACAAGGAAATGATCAGAGGTGGTCTTATCTGGAATTATGTGCGTGTGACTAATTTGGAATGAATGCAGATGAAAGTAATGAATGAAAAATGAGTGATACAGTTCCCCATTGGTCATTGGATCTCAATCAATACTTGTATTTGCAGGCCTTGTGAACTTTAAACCATTTGTGCATTTGTTGGTACTATATGAGGTTAACAGAGGGTTGTCAGCACCATGAAATTGTACCAAACAGGAATCTGCAAGAGACAGAGACACATGCACACACAAAATCGGGGGAAAAAAAGGTTATAAAGGAGGCAGCTCCAAACCTTGCACGTCTGTTTTGAATGTTGGATCTTGTACTGTAATTCTCAACATACCGTCACAATCCATTTGGTTTGCAAGCTGTTTACTGCTCTATCTCCCTCTGAATGGAGTCGCAGACTGCAACAGGTTATGTTTAAGAGACCATGAGATTTAATGTGCAACATTACGAGGGAACAAGAACATTAACCAGTCAGCTTCAATTCTTGACCGACTGTTTGTCCTCCTCCCCCACCTACTACCGTACCCAAACCCTGACACAGTCCACTGATGAAAGGTAACAGGGTCACTCAGACCTACACTAATAGGCTGCTTTTAAATCACACACAGTTGCAACTCCACCCTCTTTGCAATCAGGAGAGATCAAAGTAAATCTCTCAAACGCAGTCTTTTACAGAGGAAGGCCACTTTTTATCTGCCCCATTGCAATGCCCTAAGTAAACATCACTATCAAAATCCTTCTGAAAGCCTTCTGAAGAGGTTCAATGCTTGGAGAATTCATGGAATTTATGGCCCAGGAAGCATTATGGAGTCTACACAGAATGTGCCAGTATTTGAATCAAACAGGAATCTTTTCAGTTCCACGAACTCAGGCTGCTGTTTGAAGAGCCTAACTCTCGAGTCGAGATATACTTTGCTAGTGCAGGTGCAAATAAAGCCAAGTTGAAGGGTTTTTAATTTATATATAAAACAAAATCTCCCTTTCTTTAGCTATTTGTTTTACTTGGGTGGGGCCAGCGCTGTGCACAATACAAGTGACTGTTAAATGGATTCAAGCCAGATGGCAAAGTATGACATAGGTCGTTTTCTTGATAGTTGGCTTATTCACAGAATGCAGCATTACATATTTCTGCCTCCTACCTATCAGCACCCCAGTGTCTCAGCAGTCCCTTTTTATATGTACTCAGGATACTTCATCAATCAATACCCTCAACTTGTTTATTCTTAACTTCAACAATACAATTAAGATAACAATAAGAGTCACCTACAGAACGGTGAGAGTGGAAACTCGCTGTAGCCCACCTACAAAACTGCAGACCTGAAATGAGAGTTTGAGTGTCAACAAGCAAAAATATGCATTGCACTTTTAACACAGTAAAACATCCCAACACCTAGCCACAAAGTAGAATTAGGGCTGGTGAGGGGCACCATGGCCAGCGAGAGGTAGTTTTTTTGGGAACATTTTAAGAGAAGTGGAGAGGTTGAGGGAACAGATGCTAGGGTGGGTAAGTAAGCAAGTTATAGTGAATCTGATGTGTTTTTACAGAGAAAAACTACTATAGAATTCAACTAGATAAATGGGAGTGGGGGAGGCAGGGAAAGAGGATGTCAGAGGGATGGGGAAGGAAAGAAAACTGTTCCCTTGATCAAATGTGCACGTGCATTGAAGGTAAACAAGAGCCAGTTCAATTGTGATGCCTTGCAGGGTCAAATGCCTACCCAGCTCCCCAATGCCCACTTTCTAGGCTTACGCATGATGCTAGAAAGCTGCTGGCATCCCTAGCAGAGCACAGAGACAACCGCCTTTAGAGTTGGGCTCCAACATCTCCCAGCCAGGCCATCCCAAGGACACAGACCAAAATGAGCCTGAGGCTTCCTAGGAGAACAGAAAGACTTGAATCAACTCCCCTGAGGCACCAACAGACAAGTTTCCTTCGCTGAACACACACTCCAAAACCATGAGCCAAGTGACAATGAACTTTGGATCTGAATTTGTGCATTCCAGCAATGGATTTCAAGCACAAAACTGTCAGGCAGAGCACAAGAGGTCAAAGAGGCAAGCAGTGCGCAAAGTTTTGCTGGCACCAGGCTTTTGGATTGCTCCAGGATTCAGAGTCACTGCTCTAATGTTTCTTGGCATAAACACAAAAAAAACCTGGATTAAAGAAGCAAGTGTAACAAATCCTGCAGAAGGCTGGAACCTGGCACACCTTTACAATATCAGAGGATTAAGCCAGGCACCGTTTAGACCTCGCTCGCCTAGCTTGTCGATGCATGTTCAGTAGCGTGTCACAAGCTGAACTTCAAAGGAAACGCAAATGCTTCAAGACAAGGAACAATCTGCAATTTAATCCCAATTTAAAACTCGCTTGTGTTTTCCCCTGGCAGATGGGATTGTTCCTGTGTAAATTGCTATCTGGTCACATTTCAATCTCCAATGTGGTCCATTGCCAGACTATTAAAAGCTAAAAAGCTAATGCATCATCAAGTTTTGGCTTTATAAAGTAATGTACCCATTAAAAATCTCAATCCCACATGGTACAATCCTAGTAATGAGTCTTTACAGATGACAGTAAACAGATGGTTAGGACTACTCAATGGTACAACAACCACTATAAAACAGACTATTGCAGGCTCACTTTTAAGGGCAGTTTTATGTACCACAAGCCATCAATGCAGCAAGATACGGTAACAGCCCCCTTACTGTTGAAACCCTCCATAAATACACACACTTCGCAGCACACTTTTTATTATAACCTACAGGGCTAAAGACGAGGAGCCAGATGATGGGATTAAACTGGATTCCTCTTTCACAACAAGCACTGACACAATGAACCAAATGGCCTCCTTCTGTGTCACAAATCTATGTTTTTACCATTATAGAGAAAGTAGACTCTGATTTGCTACAGATATGGAAACAAGAATACAAATAAAGGATTTAGCCAAAGTCTATAGTTCCCCATTTCTTTCGCCATGGCAATGCCTCAATCAATCAGCACACTTTTCTTCTGTAGTATAAACTTTTGCATTGGCTTGAAATTTGGCATTCTTGTGTTTGTCCTCATGAGTGCAAGAAGCTTCAACAATGTCTCTCCTTTCAGCAACATTCAAGGTTTGTACCACCAATTGAGTAATTGTATTTTTTTTACCATTCATTCATGGGATGTGGGGCGTCGCTGGCTAATCCAACATTTATTCCCAATTCCTAATTACCCTTGAGAAGGTGGTGGTGAGCTACCTTCTTGAACCACTGCAATCCATGTGGTGTAGGTACACCCACAATGTTGTTAGCGAGGGGGTTCCAGGATTGTGACCCAGCGACAGTGAAGGAACAGCGATATATTTCCAAGTCAGGAAGGTGAGCAGCCTGGAGGGGAGCTTGCAGCTGGTGGTGTTCCCATGTGTCTGCTCCCCTTGTCCTTCAAGATGGTAGTGGTCGTGGGTTTGGAAGGTGCTCTCTAAGGAGTCTCGGTGAGTTTCTGCAGTGGTAGATGGTACACACTGCTGCCACTGTGTGTCAGTGGTAGACAAAGTGAATGTTTGTGGATGTGGTGTCAATCAATGGGCTGCTTTGTTCTGGACAGTGTCAAGCTTCTTCAGTGTTGTTGGAGCTGCATTCAACCAGGCAAGTGGAGAGTATTCCATCACACACCTGACTTGTGTTTTGTAGATTGTGGACAGGCTTTGTGGAGTCAGGAGGTGAGTTGCTCGCTGCAGGATTCCTAGTCTCTGACTTGCTCTTGTAGCCACAGTATTTATATGGCTAGTCCAGTTCAGTTTCTGGTCAATGGTAGCCCCCAGGGTGTTGATAGTGGGGGATTCAGTGATGGCAATGGCACTGAATGTTAAGGGGTGATGGTTAGATTCTCTCTTGTTGGAAATAGTCATTGCCTGGCACTTGTGTGGCACAAATGCTATTTGCCACTTATCAGCTCAAGCCTGGATGTTGTCCAGGTCTTGCTGCATTTAGATATGGTCTGCTTCAGTATCTGAGGAGTTGTGAATGATGTTGAACACTGTGCAATTGTCAGTGAACATCCCCACTTCGGACCTTATGATGGAAGGAAGGTCATTAATGAAGCAGCTGAAGATGGTTGGCCCTAGGACACAACCCTGAGGAACTCCTGCAGTGATGTCCTGGAGCTGAGATGACTGACCTCCAACAACCACAACCATCTTCCTGTCTGCTAGGTATGACACCAACCGGTGGAGAGTTTTCCCCCTTATTCCTATTGACTCCAGTTTTGCTGGGGCTCCTTGATGCCACACTCGGTCAAATGCAGCCTTGATGTCAAGGGCAGTCACTCTCACCTCACTTCTGGAATTTAGTTCTTTTGTTCATGTCTGAAATGATTGTAATGAGGTCAGGAGCTGAGCGGCCCTGGTGGAACCCAAGTGAGCGGGTTATTGCTAAGCAAGTGCCGTTGATAGCACTGTTGATGACCCTTTCCAACACTTTACTGATGATCGAGAGTGGACTGATGGGGCGGTAACTGGCCAGGTTGGATTTGTCTTGCTTTGTGTATACAAGGCATGCCTGGGCAATTTTCCACATTGCTGGGTAGATGCCAGTGTTGCAGCTGTACTGGAACAGCTTGGCTAAGCAAGCGGCAAGTTTTGGGGCACAAGTCTTCAGTACCTTTGTCAGAATATCGTGAGGCCCATAGCCTTTTCAGCATTCCGTGCCTTCAGCTGTTTCTTGACATCATGTGGAGTGAATCAAATTTGCTGAAGACTGGCATCCATGATGCTGGGGAGCTCCGGAGGAGGCAGAGATCAGATCATCCACTCGGCTTAGCAAATGCCTTATCTTTTGCACTGATGTGCTGGGCTCCCCCATCATTAAGGATGGGGATATTTGTCGAGCCTCTTCTTCCTCCAGTGAGTTGTTCAATTGTCCACCACCATTCAGGGCTGGAGGTGGCAGGACTGCAGAGCTTAGATCTGATCCATTGTTTCTGGAATCACTTGTCTATCACTTGCCACTTAGGCTGTTTGGCACGCAAGTAGTCCTGTGTTGTAGCTTCACCATGTTGACACCTCATTTTTAGGTATGCCTGGTGCTGCTCCTGGAATGCCCTCCTGCACTCTTCATTGAACCAGGGTTGATCCCCTGGCTTGATGATAATGGTAAAGTGGGGTAAATGCCGGGCCATGAGGTTATGGATTGTGGTTGAGTACAATTCTGCTGCTGCTGATGGCCCACGGCGCCTCATCGTTGCCCAGTCTTGAGTTGCTAGATCTGTTCGAAATCTATCCATTTAGCACAGTGGTAGTGCCACACAATGCAATGGAGGGTACTCTCAATGTGAAGACAGGACTTCATCTCCACAAGGACTGTGCGGTGGTTAGTCCTACTGGTACTGTCATGGACAGGTGCATCTGTGGCAGGCAGGTTGGTGAGGAAGTGCGTTTTTCCCTGTTGTTAGTCTCTCACCACCTGCTGCTGACTCAGTCTAGCAGCTAGCAACTACCAGCTCGGTCAGTAGTGGTGCTACGGAGCCACTCATGGGGATGGACAGTGAAGTCCCCACCCAGAGTACATTCTGCATCCTTGCCACCCTCAGTGCTTCCTCCAAGTGGTGTTCAACATGGAGGAGCACTGATTCATCAGCTGAAGGGGATTGGGGGGTGGGGGTGCGGTACGTGGTAATCAGCAGGAGGTTTCCTTGCCCATGATTGACCGGATGCCATAAGACTTCGTGGGATCTGGAGTCGATGCTAGGACAACTGCCTCCTGACTGTATACCACTGTGCCACCACCTCTTCTGGGTCTGTCCTGCCGGTGGGACAAGACATACCAGGGATTACACTGTCTGCAAGATATGATTCCGTGAGAATGACTATGTCAGGGTCTTGCTTGACTAGTCTGTGAGACAGCTCTCCCAATTTTGGCCCAAGCCCCCAGATGTTAATAAGGAGGGCTTTGCAGGGTTTGCCGTTGTCGTTTCTGATGCCTAGGTCGATGTCGGGTAGTCATTTGAGACTTGAGGTTTGATAGAACCGAGTGGCTTGCTAGGCCATTTCGGAGGGCATTTGAGAGTCAATCACATTGCTGCGAGTCTGGAGTCACATGTAGGCCAGACCACGTAAAGACGGCAGATTTCCTTCCCTAAAGGACATTAGTGAACCAGATGGGTCTTTACGACAATTGACAGTGGTTTCATGGTCATCATTAGGCTTTTAACTCTAGATTTTTACTGAATTCAAAGTTCTCTGGATTACTATTCCAGCGACAATACCACTACACCACTATGCCAAATACTTCATAACATTTATCAAGCTTTGCTCAAATCAAGATATTATCATGACTTTGGAGAATTCCAATTCCTATGTCATTTCTACAGATGTTTAACTCACATATGAAAAAGCTGCACTAATGTGAAAGAGCCTCCAGCTAGACTTGCTTCAATCATTTACGAACCTATCTTTGACAGTTCACAGAAGGTGGGATTCGAACCTAGTCCCCCTGGGTCTCTGGAATACGAGTCCAGTGATTATGCCACCGCCGCTTCCTATTGCTCCTTCTGATGAACGAGACATTACACCACGACCCAGTCTGCTCTCTCAGAAGAACGTAAAGGATCCCACGGCACTATTTCAAAGAAGAGCAGGGGCGTTCTCCACATATTCTGGCCAACATTTATACTTCAACCAACATCACTAAAAACACGCATTGTCTGGTCTTTATCACATTGCTGTTTGTGGGAGTTTGCTGTGCACAAATTGGTTGATCCATTTCCTACATTACAACAATGACTATACTTCAAAAATACCTCATTGGCTATAAAGTACTTCAGAACATCCTGAGGTCATGAAAGGCGCCATATAATTGCAGGTCTTTCATTACGTCTGGAAAATTCATTCACTGGAAGTTTTAAAAAGGCAGAGCGGTAATGTCACTGGACTAGTAATCCAGAGGTCCAGGCTAATACCCTGGGGACATGGGTTTGAATCCCACCATAGCAGCCAGTAGAATTTGAATTTAATTAATAAATTCAATCGATTTCAAGTCAATTTTTTAATAATAAAAAAGTCTGGAATTGAAAGTCTCAGTAATGGTGAAACTATCATTGTCGTAAAAACCCATCTGGTTCACTAATGAACTTTAGGGAGGGAAATCTGCCACCCTTACCAGGTCTGGCCTACATGTGACTCCAGACCCACAGCAATATGGTTAACTCTTAACTACCCTCGGAAATGACCTAGCAAGCTAATCAAGGACAATTAGGGATGGGCAACAAATGCTGGTCTTGCAGCGATGCCGCATCCCAAGAATAAAGAATTCAGCCATGGTCCCCACCTTCACTCGAGGTCCCAGGGCTACAAATTCCAGCTCACCTGGCACATGGCTGGTACAGTCACTCTTCCCCCATTGCAGGATGGGATCTCGTGTAACATTGCTCATCTGCAACACTATGGTCACATTTTCACCAGCACTCCCTGGTGTGGGAAATGTGGCAGCCAATAGGTGCACAGCAAGCTCCCATAAACAGCAGTGTGGTAATAACCAGGTAACCTGTTTCTGTGATGCTGATTGAGGCATAAATATGGCTGCTTGACGTCTCCTTCTTGAAGCCAGCTCCACAAGCATTCAGGCAAAATTCATGCAAAATCAACTTTGATGGGGCAGATGCTGTGCCCGGATGGCCAAAAAGCACCTACCCCACCAGGGCCTGTTTTCTCAACTCTCAAATGGCCAACGTTCCAGGGGAGGGCAAAGAAAACCCTTCAAGAATGCCCTGAAGCATGTGGATCCCAGGATCCAAGTTCTCGAGGAAGCTGAATTCCAGGAATGAAGAATGGTATTTCCATGAGATTCTTCATTTCTGCCTCATGCTGTTATCCTTTACTGAACCAGTGCGACCACACTAGCTATCTGAATGAGACATCCAATTTAACCATGGCTGGCAGCTCTGCACTGATTCCCTAAGAATCATTACAATCAGTTTTCCACAGACTAAATGAATGGACAAATCCTTACTAATAGCAGAGTCATCTGCTGGCATGCACAGACCACCTTTTTAGCAATCAATATGGATTTGATTTAAAGGGGCACGGATCTTCTTTAGGTACAGCTGCCAGGACAACGTTCTTTATACTCTGACTCTCCATCTCTCTCATGCCCCCTTTGAGGCGTTTCACGAAACCAAGCTTTTAGTGACCTGGCCCAATCACTCATTCTTTGATTCAGTGTCACTTTTTCTTGTCTGATTACACTCCCATGATGCCTTGGGACATTTCACCATGTTAAAGATGCTATATAAACCTAAGGTGGTGTCATACGTATGGCTTTTTTATTTATTCATGGGATGCTGGCTAGGCCAGCATTTATTGCCCATCCCTAATTGTCCTCGGGAAGGTGATGGTGAGCTGCCTTCTTGAACCGCTGCAGTCCATGTGGTGTAGGTACACCCACAATGTTGTTAGGGAGTTAGTTCCAGGATGTTGACCCAGTGACAGTGAAGGAATGGCGATATATTTCCAAGTCAGGATGGTGAGTGGCTTGGAGGGGAAATCCCAGGTGGTGGTGTTCCCACATGCCAGCTGCCCTTGTCCTTCTAAATGGTAGTGGGTTTGGAAGATGCTGTCTAAGGAGGCTTAGTGAGTTCCTGATCTTATAGTGCATCTTATAGACGGTGTACACTGCTGCCACTGTGTGTTGGCAATGGAGGGAGTGAATGTTTGTGGATGGGGTGCCAATCAAGCAGGCTGCTTTGTCCTGGATAGTGTCAAGCTTCTCAAGTGTTGTTGGAGCTGCACTCATCCAGGCAAGTGGGGAGTATTCCATCACACTCCTGACTTGTGCCTTGTAGATGGTGGACAGGCTTCTGGGAGTCAGGAGGTGAGTTACACACCACAGGATGCCTAGCCTCTGACCTGCTCTTGTAGCCACAGTACTTATATGGCTAGTCCAGTTTGGTTTCTGGTCAATGGTAACTCCTAGGATGTTGATAGTGGGGGATTCAGCGATGGTAATGCCATTGAATGTCAAGGGGAAATGGTTAGATTCTCTCTTGTTGGAGATGGTCACTGCCTGGCACTTGTGTGGTGCGAATGTCACTTGTCACTCGTCAGCCCAAGCCTGGATATTGTCGAGGTCTTACTTCATTTAGACATGGACTGCTTCTGTATCTGAGGAGTTCCCATCTGAGGATTTGGTGTTGTATGTAAATGTAGGTTGGTGTCATACATAAACATAAAAGTGAGTCAATTGTTCAATCTGAGTTGGGTAAGGATCAAGGACTAAAGTGTGCTGACAGACTTATCACACTGATGCTCATCTCAAGTTTGAAGCCATCGAAGATTAACTAAGGTTACCCAAGAATACTTTCTTTTAAAATTAAATCAAGATCATAATGATTTCTCTGTGTATCCTCTTGCATACATACAAACATACAAATGAGGAGGAGTAGGCCACTTGGCCCCTCGAGCCTGCTCTGCCATTCAATAAGATCATGGCTGATCTGTTTGTAATCTCAATTCCATATTCCTGCCTACCCTCAATAACCTTCACCCCCTTGCTTATCAAGAATTATCTACCTTTGCTTTAAAAATATTCAAAGACTCTGCTTCCACCATTTCAGCATCAGAGTGCCACTTAATTCCTGGCTTCCATCACCCTGTGAGAAAGAGAGTTCCAAAGACTCAAATCCCTCAGAAAAAAATTCTTCTCATGTCTGCTCTAAATGGCGACCCTTTATTTTTAAACAGTGATCCCCTAGTACTAGATTCTCCCACAAGATGAAACATCTTCTCCACATCCACCCTGTCAAGAGCCCTCAGGATCTTATATCCTTCAATCAAGTCCACTCTCATTCTTCGAAACTCCAGTGGATACAAGCCTAACCTGTCCAACCTTTCCTCATAAGACAACCTGCCAATCCACGTATGGGTTTAGTGAACTCTTTCTGAACTGCTTCTAATGCATTTACATCCTTCCTTAAATAAGGAGACCAATACTGTACACAATACTCCAGATGTGCTCTCACCAATGCCTTGTATAGCTGAAGCATAACCTCCCTACTTTTGTATTCAATTTCCCTCACAATAAATGATAACATTCTATTAGCTTTCCTAATTACTTACTGTGCCTGCATACTAACCTTTTGTGATTTATGTACGAGGACACCCAGGTCCCCCTCATCTCAGAGCTCTGCAATCTTTCACCATTTAGGTAATATGCTTTTTAATTTTTTCCTGCCAAAATGGCCAATTTCACACTTTCCCACATTATACTCCATTTGGCAGATGTTTGCCCATTCACTTATCCTATCTATATTTCTAACTTGCACCATTTTTATTAACCCACCAAAGTAGCAAGTTAAATGGCTGAAGCTACAATAAATATATTTGCTTAATTAACAGTAAAACTGAAGCACCTTAATCCAGCCAGGGATTAAGCGGCACTCTGATGCCGAGGCCAATATAAATGATGTAAATAATTGTGGCTTATTATTTAGCTTTACTCAACTTGGTATAATAACTTTTGGAGTTCACCTCTTGCTTCCTCCAGCTTGTGTGATATTCAAAAGAAGCTTCTCTTCTCTGCATTGACCCAGGCTTGATGGTTCCAATTTTCTTTGGGATTTACTCCCTTTTTAAACACAAAAAATAAAATTCTTATGCTGGCAATGAAAATAGGCTTGGGTGATCCTGACGTTTTGAGGACAAAAGGGAACTGGACAGAGACAGAACAAACTCTGTTACCATAGACAGAAGTCGTGTTAGGGCAGCATTTGAATCCATGTCCCAGTCAAAAGGTCAATGTTTTACCACTTTACATTATCCAGTTCCACCTCAAGTTTATTAACCAAGTGTAATGTAAGACGGACAAGCCACGATTAAAATAAGCTGCCCTTCATTTGTTTTATGAGCCAGAAGAAAGCCAGATTAAAAGATTGCACATGTGCTGCTCCTAGGCTAAGAAGAGAGCCATATAAACACACCCTGAAGCATAACAGGAAGGAGCTTTCGTGTTTGCTGTATATACATTTAAGAGTGGCAGCTGTGACTCAGTTACTAACACTCTTGCCCTTGAGTCATAAGGTTCTGGGTTCAAACCACTTCAGGGCTTGAGTATAAAAATCAAGGCTGTCACTCGAGTCCAGTATTGAGGGAGCACTGCACTGTTGGAGGCGCTGTCTTTCAGAGATGTTAAACCAAGATCCCATCTACCTGCTGGGGTGGAAGTTAAAGATTCCATGGCACTATTTCAAGGTGAGTCATCCCTGGTAGGATAGCCAATATGTCATCACTGTCAGCAGCTATCCCTCGCTATCTACTCAGAGTCGAAAGTTTCTGCCATGGGTCTCCATGTGACTGAACAGGCTAATTCGTGATTCACAAATCTTTGGGCACATGGAGCAGGGTGTCCCACGAGGTAGTGGGATCCAGAGTGTAGGATTCACTTCCTTTGTTTTCTTTGTTTACCGCCACTCCACCTCATCATTAAGATGTTGTGACTCAAAGCTGGATGGCCAAGCTGTCGCCATTTTGAAGGACTGGTAGCAAGTTCTTCCCGGTCATTAATGTCAATGCTGTCGCACTTCAAGGAGAATTTCAGAGTGTTGAAATAGTTTCTTTGTCCTATCCTGGAAGGTTGGCCATTTGAGAGTTGGGAAACAGGACCTGGCAGGGGAGGCACTTTTGGTCATCTGGACACAGTGTCCAACCCACTGAAAGTTGGTTTTGCAGGAATTTTGCCCAAATGCTTGTGGAGCTGCATTCAAGAAGGAAACATCGAGCAAACAATATTTATCCATCAATCAACATCATAAAAACAGATTATCTGGTCATTATCACGTTGCTGTTTATGGGAGCTTGCTGTGCACATATTGGCTGCCGCATATCCTACATGACAACAGTCATACGATTCAAAAAGCACTTCATTGTCTGTGCTTTGAGATGCTTGGGGATCGTGAAAAGTGCTACGTGAATACAAATCTTTCTTTTTTCAGTTTGCAAACCTATTTAGAGAGAGTCTGGGCGGCACAGAAATCCCAAAATGATTTACATTGGGGTAATTTGCTTCTTGGTGATCCCAATTGGTCATGGAAATCAGGCCGGAGAATGAGAAATAAAGAGGTTAGTCATGCGAGACAAACATACCACTAACCTCCTCCAGGCAGACAATAACCAGACAAAACAACAGAAAAATTAATCACTAGTCAATCTGTGGGTGGCGGAAAGGCATGCATCTTTTTTATCAGGGAATTTATGTGCACAGCCTGTTCCTGCATCCGCAAACAGAAATATGAGCCATAAGCTTCAAGGTGAAGACAGGCCCATTAAACGGAAAGGTTTGATATGCCAATTATTAACATAGCAAGACAGTATTGTTGCTGGCCTGTCACATCAGAGAAAGAAACCTAAAGGATAGGTTTTTTTTTCCCCCCACAGCTCTCTGAAAGTCACATGTTTCTGTCCATCAGACATTCCCTCGTGATGCTGAAGGATCCAGGTGGAATCTGCATCGCTTGCTCACTCATAGGTTAAAAATTAAACAGCAAAACTGCTCACGATTAGAAAAAAAACACGTGTCCCTTCAAGTGCACTACATGGAGGGAGCAAATTCACCTTACTTACTTTACAGTAGTGAAGTCAAGTTCAACTGAATGTATAATTTGGGGCAGTGAGATTCTGCACTAACGTATGTTTAGCAACCCGTCCAAACCCACACTGGGCAATATTTTGGTAAGTTGATTGAATTAACTGAATTACTTTCTTGTATCTGCAAGGGAGAATGTCAAAGGGAAATGGGTGGATTGCATAGAATCCGGTTGCAACGTTTAGATTTTCATTGTTAAAGACCTTATGAAGGTCTCCAGTTGAACCTCACCAACACAAGGCAAGACAATGAGGAAACTCAGAGCGTTTAAGTTACATGGTCAGAACTGATTGCCTGGTCTTAAGCAGCTTGAGAGCAGGGAACAAACTCAAATGGAACAGGTCCACATATCATGTTGAAGTCATAATATCGATAACTTTGAGGAAATACAATTTGGTAAAATTTCTGACAGGCAGAATTTCACCCCATAACCTTCAAAATGACAACACACGCACAAGCATCAGAGATGAGACAGCATTCATCACCAAAGCACTGTATTTGTTCCCTAAAGAATACATACTCTGTGAAATCATCCTTGGTTGAGCCTTTATCCACGATGTCAACTTCAATTTTAAGCAAACGCTAACACACTCACTCTTGTTTGTTTTGTCTATTCCTATTTGTCATTTGCCATGAATTCAGATTGATAGAAAACCAAAACAAGGTCTCCAGCCAACAGCTCCTATCACGCATCCACCCTTCACAAGTCTTTTCCAAACTTCATGCAAATTCCTCCCCCTCTCATATGTAAAGAATTGAATTAGTTTTCCCTCACAGGTTTCATTGCTTCGCTCCCAATGTGCTAGCTCTTACTGTGTGTGGTCCAGACACTGGCAATCGTCCATTACCTCACTCTTAAAGAACACATGAGCAGAATTAGGCCATTCAGTCCCTCGAGCACGTTCCGCCACTCAATCAGATCGTGGTTGATCTGTATCTTATCTCCATCTACTCACCTTGGTTTTGTAATCCTTAATATTCTTGCCTAACAAAAATCCATTGTGTTGACTAGGGGCATCAAGAAATGTGGAGCAACGGCTGACAAACATGGATGAGGGACAGATCAGCTAGGATTTAACTGAACGGTGGAACAGGCACCAGAAGCAGACGGATCTGCTGTTCAGTACGCAGCAGACACAAAGGTGTGTTTTGGAAAGTTCAAGCCTATAACTGGACTATGGAGATGTTTCACAGTTCAACTTGTCAGTACAAAAACTGGGCACACCCATAACCAGACTTCAGCTAAACCCCACTGACAATACTGTTCCCATTTTTATAGCCGTCGGCTGCGAAATTCTGTATCAAACTCCCAACCCTGGAGAACCAATAGTCCACTTGATTCTCTTTAACCCCACCCCCTCCAACACACATCATAGTTCAGCTAAGATGTTACGTGAATGGCCTGTTCTCCAGCCTTGAGCCAGGGCTGGATGTTTTGAAGTGGCCAATCCCATCTCACCCTCACCATCACATCCTGTGGAGGATTGAAAGATGAATCTCACCCTTGACATAAGACCATAAGACATAGGAGCAGAAACAGGCCATTCGGCCCATTGAGTCTGTTCTGCCATTCAATGAGATCATGGCTGATCTGATAATCCTCAACTTCACTTTCCTGCCTTTTCCCCATAACCCTTGATTCCCTTACTGATTAAAAGTCTGCCTATCTCAGCCTTGAATATACTTAACGACCCAGCCTCTACAGCCCTCTGCGGTAAAGAATTCCACAGATTCACTACCCTCAGAGAAGAAATTCCTCCTCATCTCTGTCTTAAATGGGCGACCCCTTACTCTGAGATTATGCCCTCTGGTCCTAGACCCTCCCACAAAGGGAAACAACCTCTCAGCATCTACCCTATCAAGCCCCCTAAGAACCTTATATGATTCAAGAAGGTCACCTCTCATTCTTCTAAACTCCAATGAGTACAGGCCCAATCTACTCAACCTCTCCTCATAAGAAAATCCCTCCATACCCAGGATCAACCTAGTGAGCCTTCTCTGGACTGCCTCCAATGCCAGTAAATACTTGCTTAGATAAGGGGACCAAAAATGTTCACAGTATTCCAGGTGTGGTCTAACTAGTGCCTTGTATAGTTTTAGCAAGACTTCCCTATTTTTATACTCCATTCCCTTTGAAATAAAGGCCAACATTCCATTTGCCTTACCTATTACCTGCTGAACCTTTATGTTAGCTTTTTGTGATTCATGCACGAGGACTCCCAAATCTCTTTGTGCTTCAGCTTTCTGCAGTCTTTCGTCATTTAAATAATATTCAGCTCTATTCTTCCTGTCAAAGTGCATAACTTCACATTTTCCCACATTATATTCCATTTGCCAAGTTTTTGCCCACTCACTTAACCTAACTATATCCCTCTGTAGACTCTTTGTGTCATCCTCACCACTTGCATTCCCACCTATTTTTGTGTCATCCGCAAACCTGGTGATAGTACATTCACTTCCCTCAACAAAGTCATTAATATATATTGTAAATAATTGTGGCCTCAGCACTGATCCCTGTGGCACTCCACCAGTTACAGGTTGCCATCCTGAAAATGCCCCCCATATCCCAACTCTGTCTTCTATTAGTTAGCCAATCCTCTATCCATGCTAATATACTACCCCCAACACCACAGGCTCTTATCTTATTAAATAGCCTCATGTGTGGTACCTTATCAAATGTCTTTTGGAAATCCAAATATATTACATCTACTGGTTCTCCTTTATCTATCCAGCTTGTTATCTCCTCAAAGAATTCTAATAAACTTGTCAGGCATGATTTCCCCTTCATGAAGCCACGATGACTCTGCTTGATTATGTTATGCATTTCTAAAAGCTCTGCTGTGAGATCCTATATAATGGGCTCAAACATTTTCCCAATGACGGATGTTAAGCTAAATGGCCTATGTGTTTTTTTGTCTCCCTCCCTTTTTGAATAAGGGTGTTACATTAGCAGTTTTCCAATCTTCTGGGACTTTTCCAGAATCTAAGGATTCATGGAATATTACTACCAGTGCATCTACTATCTGTGTAGCCACTTCTTTTAATATCCTAGGATGCAATCCATCAGGTCCAGGGAACTTATCGGCCTTTAGCCCCATTAGTTTCCCTTGTACTTTTTCTCTTGTGATAGTTATTGTATTTATTTCCTCCCTGCCTTTCGCCCTTTGATTATTTAGTAATTTTGGAATGCTATTAGTGTCTTCTACCGTGAAGACTGATGCAAAGTATTTATTCAACCCCTCTGCCATTCCCTGGTTCCCCATTATTATTTCCCAGCTTTATTCTATAAGGGGCCTATGTTCACTTTGGCCTCTTTCTTCCTTTTTATATATTTAAAGAAGCTCTTATTGGCCGTTTTTATATTACTTGCTAGTTTACCCTCAAAGTTTATTTTCTCCATTTTTTTTTGGTCATCTTTTGTTGGTTTTTAAAACTTTCCCAATCCTCTGGCTCACCACAAATCTTTGCCACATTTTATGTTTTTTCTTTTCAATTTGATACTATCCTTCAATTCTTTGGTTAACCATGGTTGGTTTATCCCCTTCCTAGAATCCTTCTTCCTCATTGCTGAACTATAGCCCAACACTGAGCCAACCCCTATAGCAAGCTAACTACTCAAGGAACGATATTGGGCAGAATAACCAACCTCCAGATGTTTGTACCCCAGACATACCCCCCAAAATGCACTACTGGACCCGTCAAAGGTTCCAATGCACTGACTATGTGAGAATTGTCCTGGAAATTTGGACTTCTGATGGGCAATTCCTCTGCGGCCAGAGCCTTCCGAAAAAGTCTTTAAATCTGAGTTAGAGTCGGAGACTTTGGAGAGTTCCAACTTAGTTACCTGGATAGTTACCAGGAAATGTTAGACAGGAAAAAAACCAGTTCAACATCCTGGATAACTATACATAATCACTTACACCCACCGCGCACCCGCAGCCCCCCCCCCGCCAACCCCCAACACCCCCCTCCTTCCCCAACTCTCCCCGATCCTCTGAGACTCTCAGCAACCCGACCTGACTAGCCCCCCGACCCCTCCCCGATCTTCCGATTTGACCTCAAATCTCCAACTCCCCCCCGCCCCCGTTCTGACATCACCACCCTGCCACCCTACCCAGCAGCACCCTCCCCACCCTACCCATTTACCTCACTCACACTGATTCACCAACACACTGAAAAGCTACTTAAATATCTCAAAGCTTTTCAACGTGTTAGTGAATGAAAACTGAACAAAACACGGCAGCTGATGCTATAAAATGGGGGTCGTGACTTGGCTACTCCCGACAATCCTGCACTATGAGGCAGGACTCCAAGACAGGTACGCTCTGCATTTCTACAAATGCCTGGTTTGGAAGTCCGGGCCAGAAATGTGGAGCTCCGCCACTGTGTAAAAAAAATAGAGACTGAGTGGCAATCCGATGGACATTGCCTATCTTCAGAAGTTTCGGCCCATAATGTTTTTACTGAAACCAATCAATGCTTTTAGCCACATCTTAACTAAACTTCATGACGTCCTGAGCTATGAACTGATGTCCTCTATTCACACAACCTGATAAATGGCAAAGCCCAAGCAAAACAAGCAGAAAAGTGGAAGGTACTTCATTGTCCAGTTGAAACTACTGGCAGTAAATCAGGGAGTTTCTCTGCCTTCCTGCTGCTGGCTCAATGCGTTCCAGTCTGTCTGGTCAAGTACCACAGTAATTACTGAGCGCTGGCCTTTCATACTGAGGCCTGTTGCGTTCATGTTTGCTCCTGCTGGTATTCTGTCACTTTAAAGAAGAGTCCTATGATGAACAGGATCCATTCCAGTCATTGACTGATGGAAGGAAGTTATTTCCACAGCAAAACTACTGCTGGCATCACAGGGGTCATCTCATCTCGTCTCGTCTCACACATGCACTGAGGATAGCCTGACTCTGGAGTGCCAGTGATTGCAGAAAGAAAGACTTGCAGCATCTTTCACAACCTCAAGACATCCCAGAGTGCTTCACAGCCAATGAACTATATTCAAAGTGCGATCACTCTTGTAATGTAGGAAACACAGCAGAAAGGTCAATGATAACAATGACAAAAGACAAATCGCTGGCTTTAAGGTGTTGGTTGTGGGATAAATATTGGCCAGGAAACTGGGGAGAACTCCCCTGCTGTTCTTGAAATGGGATCTTTTTGTTCATTTACGAGGGTAGGCGGGGCCTTGCAAACACACCCAAAAAGCTTGACACCATCCAGGACAAATCAGCCCACATGAGTGGCACCCCATCCACCACCTTAAACATTCACTCGCTCCACCACCGACACACAGTAGCAGCAGTGCGTACAAGATGCACTGCAGGAACTCACCAAGCCTCCTTCGACAGCACCTTCCGAACCTGTGATCTCTACCACCTAGAAGGACATGGGCAGCAGAGACATGGGAACACCATCACCTACAAGGTCCCCTCTAAGCCACTCACCATCCTGACTTGGAACCACTGTTCCTTCACTGCTGCCGGGTCAAAATCCTAGAACACCCTCCCCAACAGCACGGAAGGTGTAGCTACAACACAGACTGCAGCGGTTCAAGAAGTCAGCTCACCACCACCTTCTTGAGGGCAGTTAGGGATGGGCAACAAACGCTGGCCCAGCCAGCGACACCCACATCCCATGAAAGAATTTTAAAAACTCTCTTGTCCCCTGTTCTAAATCCTTTACATGGAATTCTCTGTCCATGGGTTCGAAATACAGCAATGACAGTCTACTTGTATCCACCCTGTCCCACCCTTCCATAATTTTAACATATGGCCCCATAATGTGTTGTTCTGATGTAAAAAGCCACAATTAGTCAATGCACTAAAACAGGCAGTGATTTAGTGGACCCTCTGTGAAACCTCAATATCCTTTCTATAGCATGGAGCCTAATACTGTACACAGTACTCCAACTGAGGTCTTAAGCTTTTACAGAGATTCTCCATTACCCCCCAGATTTTGTGCTCTATATCTTGTGATGAAGAAGAGCTAATGGACTCTTAGGATTTTTCAAACAGCCTTGTCAACCTGAAGTGCTGCCTTTAATGTCCTGTGAACTCTCACCCCCCACCGCCCCCCACTGCCCCCCACCACCACCAAAAACACCTCTGTGCTTTCACAGTGCCGAGACCACTTCCATCCAGAGTATGATTAGTTCTTGATTTTTATGGAAATGCATCATCCCACACTTACAACCAATGCTGAGGTTCTTACTGCAATCACAGCATTGATGCAAAGCAGATTACGTCACACTGACCTCAGTTAAGTTATCGTGTAAATGCAAAGTTAAGGATCAACGTGGATCCCAAGCAAAGGAGAGCAGGCTGTTGTGTAAAAGCCGCAATCTTCTGCACACTGGATTATTGGGCAGAGTGTATTGTGAAACCTGGAGCATAGCTAAGCAGGCTTTTAATGATTTATCAACCTTGTGCTCTCAATGATTTTACCACAGCAGACACCACATCCCCCCTGTGATACACTATTGTCTTTTGTGCCTGCACTTATATGTTTCAGAGCAGCATCAGACCTTGTAACTTGAACCTTGGATCTTCCCAACCTCTGCCACAGAAGGTACTGAAAGGTAGGAACTGAGAGGGGATAATGTTTTCAGGCTGTCCGTTGAAAATAGATCATATATAAATATTTACCTAAAACAAATCTTCCAAAAAAAAAGGGCCAGTTAACCAGGCCATGTCTACACATGTTCTAGTAGACTATCCAGAAGTGGCACAGGGCCAAGAACCTGTGCTTTCCCAACTGGGGAATAAATGGTTATATGAAGAACTCAGGGAGTTGAGAAGGGGCACAAAGAGAAACTAGGAAACCCGGGTGTGTAGCATGTTCCTGTGAACATTATCCTGCAATATTTCCAAGTTTGCTGATGACACAAAACTAGGTGGGAATGTGAATGGTGAGGAGGATGTAAAGAGGCTTCAAAGCAATTTAGACAAGTTGAGTGAGTGGGCAAATACATAGCAAATGCAGTATTACGTAGATAAGTGTGAAGTTATCCATTTCGGAAGGAAAAACAGAAGGCAGAGTATTATTTGAATGGTGATAAATTAGGAAACGTTGATGTACAAAGGGACCTGGGTGTCCTTGTACATCAATCACTGAAAGCAAGCATGCAGATGCAGCGAGCAGTTAAGAAGGCAAATGGTGTGTTGGCCTTCATTGCAAGAGGATTTGAGTACAGAAGCAAGGATGTCTTACTGCAGCTATACAGGACCTTGCCATAGAGGGAGTGCAGTGAAGGTTCACCAGAATGATTCCTGGGATGACAGGATTGTCATAAGAGAGATTGGATCGGCTATGCCTGTATTCATTGGAATTTAGAAGAATGAGAGGGAATCGCATTGAAAAGTATAAAGTTCTGACGGGGCTGGACAGACTGGATGCGGGGATAATGTTTCAACTGGTTAGGGGGTGTAGAACAAGGGATCACATCTCAGGATACAGGGTAGACCATTTGGGGCTGAGATGAGGAGAAATTTCTTCATTCAGAGGGTGGTGAGCCTGTGGAATTCTCTGCCACAGAAGGTTGTGGAGACCAAGTCACTGAATATATTTAAGAAGAAAATAGATAGATTTCTAGACACAAAAGGCATCAAGGGGAATGGGGAGAGAGTGGAGTATGGAGTTGAGATAGAGGATCAGCCATGATCACATTGAATAGGAGAGCAGGCTCGAGGGTCCCAACAGCTTACTCCTGCCCATAGTTCCTATGTTTCTGTCCCACCTGCAGTAACTGAGTATCATTCTAAAATGAAAACAAAAAGACTCGCATTTGTATAGCACCTTTCACAACCTCAAGACGCTCCCAAAGTGTTTTACAGCCAATAAAGTACTTTCCTTGTGCAGTCACTGTTTTAATGTAGGAAACACAGTAGCTAGTTTATGCATGGCAACAAAATGACATGTATATACTATAGAGCAGGATAGTAGGGAGTACTCCCTGCTCTTGTTCAAACAATGCTTCTACATCCACCCAAGGTGACAGGCCTTAGTTTAACGGCTCATTTGAAAGACGGCATCTCTGATAGCACAGTGTTCCCTCCGTACTGTGCTAATGTGTTAGTCTAGATTACATGCTCAAATCTCTGGAGTCTGAGGTGAGAATGCCACCACTGAGTCAGAGCAAGCCTGTTTCAACCACATGGTACATTCCCAAATCTGTGGTTTCCTCCAATCTCACGGCAGTCAATATCTCCGTCACAGATATTGCCTCTGAATTATGCTGTTGTTCCTGAGGTTCAATTTCAGAATTAATTTAAGAATGCTTTGCTCCAAAATTTACCAGAGCCATCTCACAATCATGCAGATATATGACAGAATTTTCATTTTTACATCTGTGGGGCTATGAAATGGCTGTGGTTTTTTTATAGCTTGGTTGTGGTTTTTATAAACCAATGTCTCTTAATCCCAATACGTACATGAGTAATCTGCAGGTAGTTTTAAGCTTTGTTTCTGAATTCATTGTTTGTCTTTCCTCATACAAACCTACCGGTTGACTTGGAAACCATGCATCCCCATCTCATGTTCTATGTAAATATAATTAAAGCAGTCTGGACATGTCTCTATACCAAATGTTTACATCGGCCCCTTTGTGCTGCTGATTGATCTGTGATGGTCCATTTTATCCCATTATAAACCATCCATTATAAAATAGTTCTCTCAACCTGTAGCCAGGACATGTCAATTTAGAATACACATTCCTCCACTTATCCTATTACATCCTCTGATCCTCCTTCCCCCAGTTTTCAAATTTAAAAAAAACTCTGCTGGAAGCTCGCTCAGCAAGTGAACAGGCTGAGCTATGCACACCAGCAAAGTGCCAGTGTCTAACTGTGCTCTCTGCGAATTTCAGCCAAAGGAGCAACAAGGTGAGTGGTCCCTTTCAGCCATCAAGAGGCCCCCCCCACCCGCCCTTGCAATCCTAAATATACTAGCGCTAGCTCAGCAGTAGCCCAAGTTAGAAGGTCATGAGTTGAAGTGCTACTCCAGAGGCTTGAGCACCTAATCCAGACGACACCACAGTCGAAAACTATTGGGGGGGCGGGGGAGAGAGTGCTTTTTGGAGAGAAGCTTAAACTGAGGCCCTGTCTGCCCTCTCAGGTGAGCATGAGAGATATGAAAGATCCCATGGCATCTTGAAGAAGAGCAAGGGAGATCTCTCCGGTCTCCTATTGCTCAACCAAGATCGCCAAAACAGATCTGGTCATTATCTCATTGCTATTTATGGGGGTTTACTATGTGAGAATTGGCTGATTGGCTGCCATGTTGCCCCACATCATCCTGGCTGTGAAACTATTCGAGGTCCCTGAGAAATTGAAAGGCGCTATAGAAATGCAAGCTTATTCTTCGGTTGTTAAAGCCAATAAAAGAAACACCTGGGAAACATTCACATTTTAAACATTCTGTATAAAATCACACTGCTATATCATTCCTGGATGGGCAGAAGGGCACATGAGTGGATTAGATCAAGAGCTTGGAAATCAAAAGGGTTGCTAAGTACAGTCAGAGAGAGAATGATAGACAAGTACAGCCATTGGAAATAAAGACCTGACAGCCTTGTCCTGGCAACAATGGAAGGATAAATTGAGGGTAAAAGCAGAAGAGGAGGAAGAAAATTCAGATGGGTGGATAACATCGAGATGTGAGCTGAGGGAGGATTGAAGAAAATCAGAGAAGCAAGACAACGGCAATGGCCCCGCTAAAGCTACGGTGACAACGAACCAAAAACTTCATTTCCACACTTAAATGGTTTCAAAAAGTTACAAGTTAAAATACACCAGACTTAAAAGCATTACTAAATTCTAACTATACCAATGTGCAGGGAGCTTCCCTCCTCCACTCTGCCCTTGCTCTAGCAGTTCCAACATCAGCAGACAGTGGTGCCCTGACTCATACTGCAACAGTTCAACCATCAAGCTGCATCTTGCAACACAAGGAACAGTCAAACCACACACCATCATTATACAATCAAATAAATTGCTCTGGAATGATTGTTCTGCAGCCGAGAAAACCTCAATTCCACCTGCAATAAAGAAATGTCTGTACTGCTGCCATTTCCAACACACACACACACACTTACGCGAGGTCAGAATTAGAGCTGGTTTGGCTGAAAGAAGACAGGTATTCACCCTTTGCAATGAACAAACCACCCCGACCCTCACCCCGCCCGGAGTGAGGGTTGGGGACCATGGCATACCGGTAATGCCACCAGACTAGTAATCCAGGCTGATGCTCTGGGGACAGGGGTTCGAATCCCATCATGGCAGCTGGTGGAATTTAAATAGATCTGGAATTTAATAACACTGATTGTCAGAAAAACCCATCTGCTTCACTAACGTTCTTGAGGGAAGGAAATCTGCCGCCCTTGTGACTCCAGGCCCACAGCAATGCGGTTGACTCTTAACTGCCCTCCAAAATGGCCTAGCAAGCTATTCAGTTGTATCAAACTGCTACAATGTCCACAAAAAGGAATGAATCCAGACGGACCAACCGGCATTGATCGAGGCACCAGAAACGACAACGGCAAATCCTCCTTGCGAAGTCCCCCTTACTAACATCTGGGGGCTTGTGCCAAAATTGGGAGAGACCACAAAATTGTCCCACAGACTAGTCAAGCAACAGCCTGACATAGTCATATTCTGAGAATCACACCTTACAGGCAATGTCCCAGGCATCAACATCACCACCCCTGGGTATGTCCTGTCCCAATGGCAGGACAGACCCAGCAGAGGTGGCACACAGAGCTAGACAGTCAGGAGGGAGTTGCCCTGGTAGCCCTCAACATCGACTCTGGACCCAATGAAATCTCATGGTATCAAGTTAAACATGGGCAAGGAAACCTCCTGCTGATTACGACGTACCATCCCCACACCCCGGCACTCAGGTAATGAATCATTGCTCCTCCTCAATTGGAGGAAGCACTGAGGGTGGCAAGGGTGCAGAATGCACTCTGGGTGGGAACTACAATGTCCAGCACCAACAGTGGCTCAGTAGACTGAGCTGGCCAAGTCCTGAAGGACATAGCTGCTAGGCTTTGTCTGTGTGGCAGGTAGCGAAGAACCAACAAGAGGTAAAAACCTACTTGACCTCATCCTCACCAACCTGCCTGCCACAGATGCATCTGTCCATGACAGTATTGGTAGGAATGGCCACTACATAGTCCTTGTGGAGACAAAGTCCCGCCTTCACATCGAGGATACCCTCCATCGTGTTGTGTGGCATTGCCACCATGCTAAATGGGATAGATTTCGAACAAATCTAGCAGCTCAAGACTGGGCAACCATGAGGCGCTGTGGGCCATCAGCAGCAGAATTTGTACTCAACCACAATCTGCAACCTTATGGCCTGGCATATCTCCAACTCTACTTTTACCATCAAGTCAGGGGATTAACTCTGGTTCAATGAAGAATGCAGGAGGATTTATCGGGAGCAGCACCAGGCATACCTAAAAACAAGGTGTCAACCTGATGCTATATCACAGGGCTACTTGCGTGCCAAACAAAGAAAGCAGTGTTTGATGGACAGAGCTAAGCGATCCAAACTCTGTAGTCCTGCCACATCCAGTCGTGAATAGTGATGGACAATTGAACAACTTCACTGGAGGAGGCGGCTCCACAAATATCCCCATTCTCAATGATGGGGGAGCCCAGCACATCAGTGCAAAAGATAAGACTGAAGCATTTGCAACAACCTTCAGCCAGAAGTGCTGAGTGGATGATCCATCTCGGCCTCCTCTGGAGGTCCCCAGCATCATAGGTGCCAGTCTTCAGCCAATTCGGTTCACTCAACATGATATCAAAAAAAGGCTGAAGGCACTGGATCCTGCAAAGGCTATGGACCCTGACAACGTTCTGGCAATAGTACTGAAGACTTGTATTCCAGAACTTGCCGCACCCTTAGCCAAGATGTTCCAGTACAGCTACAACATTGGCATCTACCCAGCTATGTGGAAATTTGCCCAGATATGTCCTATACACAAAAAGCAGGACAAACCCAACCTGACCAATTACCTCCCCATCAGTCTACTCTCGATCATCAGTAAAGTAATGGAAGGGATCATCAACAGTGCTATCAAGCAGCACCTACTCAGCAACAATGTGCTCACTGACATTCAGTTTGGGTTCTGCCAGGGCCACTCAGCTCCTGATCTCATTACAGCCTTAGTTGAAACATAAACAAAAGAGCTGAACTTGAGATGTGAGATAAAAGTGACTGTCCTTGAAATCAAGGCAGCATTTGACCGAGTGTGGCATCAAGAAGCCCGAGCAAAACTGGAGTCAATGGGAATCGGGGGAAAACTCTCCACTGGCTGGAGTCATACCTAGCAGAAAGTGGGATGGTTGGAGGTCAATCATCTCAGTTCCAGGACATCACTGCAGAAGTTCCTCAGGGTAGTGTCCAAGGCCCAAACATCTTCAGCTGCTTCTTCAGTGATCTTCCTTCCATCATAAGGTCAGAAGTGGGGATGTTCGCTGATGATTACACAATGTTCAGCACCATTCACAACTCCTCAGATACTGAAGCAGTGCATGCCCATTTTGTTGGGGGGTGACAACATTCAGGCTTGGGTTGATATATAACAAGTAACATTTGCGACCCCCACATTCCATGAAAGAGTAAAATAAAATTGCAGGACAGGAGGACAATTTAATGATTGGAAAAGCTAAGCCCAACCCCTGTCCACACTGGCAAGGGTGTACTCAAGTTCCAAAACTGGTACCACTCAGCTGGGGAGCCCAGAGCAATAAATGTAAGATCAGCACAAATTGAACAAATGAAAAATTTAAGAGGAACATCTTTACAGAGAGATTGGGGAGAATGTAGAATGCACTATCACAGGGAAAAGCTGTGTCAAATACACTCCCTATATATTTTACGTAAAAAGGATCTATAACACCTACTATTATCTTACCCAGACATAGCTTACCCTATAATAGGTCCAACTATAATCACCGATTGCCCAAATCTCTCAGCAAATCCAAATTTCAGAGAACTCCCCCACTTAATTATGTGCTTTCCAGCACATCTGCCTTTTATTTCCTCCAATTGTTTATTTTATTACTGTACTTCTTCACTTGATTTGAAGCCACATTTAGGGTCAAGGATTTTGCTGTCAAAAAGTAGTTCTGATTAAAGAATATTTCTGTGTTTAACAGTTAACTCGCACTGGAAGAGAGTTATGTATATTAAAAGGTTTAAAGTTACTCTTAGCCACCTTCATTGTCTTTGTTCAAAAAAATACATTTTGATTGGAATAAAAATTAGTTTCCTTCCATGTCCAACATTGAATTTATGTCCATGGTTTCCATACATTTCTCCAGCCTGCAGAATTCTTGGAAATAGCTGGCAGGCAAGTGTATGTTGAAGCTCTCATTGTGAGACAGATAAGCATCTGGAGTCTTCAAGGGGGTTAAACACAAATAATACCAAAATATCAAATAAGAAAGTATTTTTTCATTTTTGCTCTCCACATTACTATATAATCTCCACATCTCACACGGCTCAGAACCAGGCCTCCTCAATGCCAGTGGCAGCTTGTCTCAGTCTGCATCACACACCTCTGAGTCAAACATTTCTGGCCTAAAGCCACGACTCAAAAACATTGTACTAGGTGGAAACTTGACAGCAGTACTGGAGTTTATTACAGTGTCGAGGGAGCATGGCAGCGCTGGAGTTTATTTCAGTGTCGAGGCAGCGTGGCAGTGCTGGAGTTTATTACAGTGTCGAGGCAGCGCGGCAGTGCTGGAGTTTATTACAGTGTCGAGGCAGCGCAGCAGTGCTGGAGTTTATTACAGTGTCGAGGGAGCACAGCAGTGCTGGAGTTTATTACAGTGTCGAGTCAGCGCGGCAGTGCTGGAGTTTATTACAGTGTCGAGGCAGCGCGGCAGTGCTGGAGTTTATTACAGTGTCGAGAGAGCACAGCAGTGCTGGGGTTTATTACAGTGTCGAGGGGGAGCACGGCAGTGCTGGGGTTTATTACAGTGTCGAGGGAGCACGGCAGTGCTGGGGTTTATTACAGTGTCGAGGGAGCACGGCAGTGCTGGGGTTTATTACAGTGTCGAGGGGGCACGGCAGTGGTGGGGTTTATTACAGTGTCGAGGGGGCGCGGCAGTGCTGGAGTTTATTTCATTGTCGAGGCAGCGCGGTAGTGCTGGGGTTTATTACAGTGTCGAGGGAGCACGGCAGTGCTGGGGTTTATTACAGTGTCGAGGGGGCGCGGCAATGCTGGAGTTTATTACAGTGTCGAGGGAGCACGGCAGTGCTGGAGTTTATTGCAGTGTCGAGGCAGCGCGGCAGTGCTGGGGTTTATTACAGTGTCGAGGGAGCGCAGCAGTGGAGTTTATTACAGTGTCAAGGGGGCGCGGCAGTGCTGGGGTTTATTACAGTGTCGAGGGGGCGCGGCAGTGCTGGGGTTTATTACAGTGTCGAGGGGGCGCGGCAGTGCCGGAGTTTATTACAGTGTCAAGGGGGCACGGCAGTGCTGGAGTTTATTACAGTGTTGAGGGAGCGCGGCAGTGCTGGAGTTTATTACAGTGTTGAGGGAGCGCGGCAGTGCTGGGGTTTATTACAGTGTCAAGGGGGCGCGGCAGTGCTGGAGTTTATTACAGTGTTGAGGGAGCGCGGCAGTGCTGGGGTTTATTACAGTGTCGAGGGAGCGCGGCAGTGCTGGGGTTTATTACAGTGTCGAGGGGGAGTGGCAGTGCTGGGGTTTATTACAGTGTCGAGGGGGAGCGGCAGTGCTGGAGTTTATTACAGTGTCGAGGGAGCGCGGCAGTGCTGGGGTTTATTACAGTGTCAAGGGGGCGAGGCAGTGCTGGGGTTTATTACAGTGTCGAGGGAGCACGGCAGTGCTGGAGTTTATTACAGTGTCGAGGGAGCACAGCAGTGCTGGGGTTTATTACAGTGTCGAGGGAGCACGGCAGTGCTGGTGTTTATTACAGAGTCGAGGGAGCACAGCAGTGCTGGGGCTTATTACAGTGTCGAGGGAGCGCGGCAGTGCTGGGGTTTATTACAGTGTCGAGAGGGCGTGGCAGTGCTGGGGTTTATTACAGTGTCGAGGGAGTGCGGCAGTGATGGGGCTTATTACAGTGTAGAGGGAGCACAGCAGTGCTGGGGTTTATTACAGCGTCGAGAGGGCGTGGCAGTGCTGGAGTTTATTACAGTGTCGAGAGGGCGTGGCAGTGCTGGGGTTTATTACAGTGTCATGGGAGCGCGGCAGTGCTGGGGTTTATTATAGTGTCGAGGGAGCGCGGCAGTGCTGGGGTTTATTACAGTTTTGAGGGAGCGCGGCAGTGCTGGGGTTTATTAGTGTCAAGGGAGCGCGGCAATGCTGGGGTTTATTAGTGTCAAGGGAGCACGGCAGTGCTGGAGTTTATTACAGTGTCGAGGGAGCACGGCACTGTTGGGGTTTGGTGTTGGCCCGAGTGCTGGCAGGGCAGCAGACACAAGCTCCCCCACAAGCCCTACCTAATCCTGACACAGAAGCAAATCGCCGTTCCTTCATCATCGCTGGATTAACATCCTCGAACTCCCTCTCTAAGAGCGCTTAGGTTGCCTTCATGGACTCCACCGGTTCAAGGAGACAGCTCACCACCAACCTCTCAAGTGCAAACAGGGATGGGCAAACAGGCTGGCCTGGCCTGTAATAGTCCCGTCTCATAAAAGAAAAAAATTATTTTTTTTTTCCACCTCTCCCTGGCCCTCTATCCAGCTCTACTTGTCCCACCCCGCCTTAAACCAGCTTATATTTCACCTCTTTTCTATTTTTCCTTAGTTCTGTTGAAGAGTCATACGGACTCGAAACGTTAACTGTGCTCCTCTCCGCAGCTGCTGTCAGACCTGCTGGGTTTTTCCAGGTATTTGTGTTTTTGTTTTGGATTTCCAGCCTCCGCAGTTTTTTGCTTTTATCTTAAAAAAAAATTCCTGGCACACACCAACTATCCCTGTCTCTAAATCTCAGCATTAATTCATCATTTTTTTCAACTTCAATGCGAATCTAACATAACATTGTTGTTGTTCAATCAACTCTCCCGAAATTTAATTTTAAGAAAAGAGCTTCCACACAGTCGCACATTCCAGCTTTACTGCAGCCACAGGGCACAGTAACCACTTATCACTGGTGTTTGAAAGTTCGCCGCTGAGCCCCAGACAATATCCTCCGGCATACAGGCTTAAATGAAGCCTGAACACGCCTGGCCAGGTGACAGAATCCTTGAATTCAGCTTCCCGAACCCTTCCCTATCCGGTTTCTTTCCTTTCAGACATACCCTATCCTTCCTCTGATCTCAGAGCTGTGGAATGCCTGGGGATACTCGGCCTGGGTTTGTACGGTGGAGCCAAGAGCAGAGCTGCTTTCACCCATGCAGGGCTGGGGCTGACGGAGCAGCAGCACACAGCAAAATGCTGGATTTTCTCAATGCTCCCAAAAAAACCCCAGTAAAACATAAGGATTCCATGACGGGTGGCAGGGGTGCTGCTACTTCAGAGAGCGAAATAAAAATTGTAGTTGGCAAGTGTTATTTTTAGGGTTATAATCGCTTTGGTTTAAACAAACAGGAAAACACTAATAGAATTTACTGGAAAAATAAGACATTGTTTGAAACAAGGAACAATTAGCTGAACACAAATTTGCAGCAAACTCAAATCCAAAGCATATAATAATATTCTTCAAAATCATTCATAAAGGGCCATGCTATAATTAGCTTCCACTGTTTACCTGCAGTTAGAAGATTTAAAACAAAGATTACAGGCATTTTATTTCTGGAGACAATCATATAAAGCTATCTCATATCTGTGTTGCAACAGAACCAGGTTCATGTGCCAGGGGAGATCGGGCAAAATGTTCTTACGCACGGAGTTATGATCTGGGACGCGGTCCCTGACAGAATAGTGGAAGCACGCATGATGGGCTGAATGGCCTCCATCTGTACTCTTACGATTCTGTAAATCGGACATGAATTCTTAACTAAACGCAAGGCAATACAACCATATGAATTCGGAGCAGGAGTAGGCCATTCAGTCCCTCAAGCCTGTTCTCAATAAGATCATGACTGACCTGATTGTGGCCTCAACTCCACATTCCCACCTACCCCACCCCGCTTAACCTATATGAACTAACATAAGATCACTCTTGGCAAACCAACAATTCAGGTACTCTAAATACAACATTCCCCTGGTCTATTTCTCCCAGAGTCTTGACAGCAGCAGTTGATGCTGGATAATCTCATAAGAAGCTCACTCAAAAGGCCATAGATCCAGCTAGAATGCTTCTGAGGTGCTGGCAACCTATTTGTAGTTTCTTTCCCCTTAATATAAATATTTGAGCTGTTAATTCTTCAAAAGCTTACCTTCAAAGCAGCAGATTATTGATCTCCTGTAACTCGATGGCAATAGCAAAAATGTTTACCCACTCTAATAATCTAATCTCTTAACTCCCTCCAATGGCTTGAGAATGCAGATTGCGTTGCTATTAAGGTGAAATCATTACTTTTCACTCACTCATGGAAAGCCCAGCCAAGCTACATGACAAGCGCAGACAGGCAACTAGCACACAGGCCCTCTCCTATTTTCTGTTTTGATTCCCAGCTGGAACATAACAGGTGACCCAATGACAGCTCTACAGGCTTCACAACAAATCTTGAAGGTTTCACCCCCTTTTGTGAAACGTGACTAAAATAAGCCCCATGTTAAACAATATTCGAGTATTGTTTTATTAAGGCAACTGCGCACGGAGCCATTTTATAGACTGCACAGACTGATCAATCCCTTGTGCCAACCATGTCTGGTTGAAGTCCACACAGATTTAGCTGCCAAATCCACGGATGTTTCCCCAGCGTTAATTCCAGCTTGGCTTCAGCACAAAGTGCTCAGGATCTTGTTAACATCACAGCTAGCATCTATTCACAGTATTGGCACAGCACAGAAAGGGGCCATTTGGCCAGACACGTCTGTGCTGGCTCTCTCAATAAGCAATATGCTTAGTGCCCCCACCTTCTCCCTACAACCCTTATTACAGTGTCGAGGAAGCGTGGCAGTGCTGGAGTTTATTACAGTGTCGAGGGAGCGCGGCAGTGCTGGGGTTTATTACAGTGTCGAGGGAGCGCGGCAGTGCTGGGGTTTATTACAGTGTAGAGGGAGCGCGGCAGTGCTGGGGTTTATTACAGTGTCGAGGGAGCGCGGCAGTGCTGGGGTTTATTACAGTGTCGAGGGAGCGCAGCAGTGCTGGGGTTTATTAGAGTGTCGAGGGAGCACGGCAGTGTTGGGGTTTGGTGTTGACCCAAGTGCTGGCAGGGCAGCGGACACAAGCTCCCCCACAAGCCCTACCTAATCCTGACACAGAAGCAAATCGCCGTTCCTTCATCATCGCTGGGTCAACATCCTGGAACCCAAGCGCATTCATCCTTTTCCAGATAATAATCGAATTCCCTTTTGAATGCCTCGATTGACCCTGTCTCCACCACGCGCAGACAGTGCAGTCCAGATCCTAACCACTCACTGTGTGAAAACATTTCTCATGTCTCCATTGCTGCTTTTGCCAATTACCTTGAATTTGTGCCCTCTCATTCCCAATCCTTCCCCCAGTGGGAACAGTTTCTCCTATCTACTCTGTCCAGACCCCTCATGATTTTGAACACCTCTATTAAGTCTCCTTTCAACCTTCTCTTCTCCAAGGGAAACAATCCCAACTTCTCCAAACTTTCTAATGAAGTTCCTCATCCCTCGAACCATTCTCGAGAATCTTTTCTGTTGAACCTGGTAAATATCTGAAGACTTTTGTTTCGCCATCTAGAACGAATGGTTCTTTAGTCTGTAGGGCTGGTTTCTTTCCAGTTTTAATTCTATAAGGAATTGGAGGCAAATACGGATTCTATGAGTTGTCTTTCTCAAATTAAATATTTTTTATATGGCGATGTGACCAACATTGTGAGGATTTCTATTTCTTTGAGAATTTTCACCAAAGGTACCTAGGAGAACTCCACTCTCCTATTAATGCAGACTTTCTGTTAATCAATCAAGTCAATTTTTAGCCTAAATCATATGTGTGTTGTTTCCCTCACTTTAGTGATCAGGTGTGATCCTGGTCTCCTGTATTATCCCCAGTGTGTAGCTCACTGATAAATGCCTTCATTTACCACCCTAGAATCTGCTGTCCCAGTCTCCCTGCAAATACGGTCCCATTCCAGTTCTACTGGAGTGAGAGCTTGCCAATGCGAGTGGATTTTATTGTTGTGCATAGAAGAAGTATCTGGAGATGGCCCGAATCTCCGTAATTAAAATTTTTTGCCCCTGCCATGGGCATACATACTGGCCAGTCAAACGTTTGAATGTGAGAGATCAGCCATGGTTTAAGTGAATGTGAGGGATCAGCCAATGGTTTAAGTGAATGTGAGAGATCAGCCAATGGTTTAAGTGAATGTGAGGGATCAGCCAATGGTTTAAGTGAATGTGAGGGATCAGCCAATGGTTTAAGTGAATGAGAGAGATCAGCCAATGGTTTAAGTGAATGAGAGAGATCAGCCAATGGTTTAAGTGAATGTGAGAGATCAGCCATGGTTTAAGTGAATGTGAGAGATCAGCCATGGTTTAAGTGAATGTGAGAGATCAGCCATGGTTTAAGTGAATGTGAGAGATCAGCCATGGTTTAAGTGAATGGCAAAACAAGCTCGAAGAGCTGAAGGGCTTTCTCCTGTTCTCGATATGTTGAAAGGCGCCATGCACTAACTAGCCCACAATTATAAGGGCAGCTTTGTACAGTAAAATGAGCTTTTCCAAAAACACTGCATCATAGAAAGAAGATTCAGTTACAGTAATTTTCAAAAGAACTTGTTTGAGCATGGTGTCAAAGGCCTGACGAGATGCTTTCTAAGACTTGGGTGGATTAACACTTGCCACCACCTCTCCTGAAGATGGACTTATTGGGGTTCTGGTCTGCGACCATTAACTCTTCAGCACCTCATCCAACAGACCATTCAATTTTAAGTCACAGTGAGGCACTAAGCACAAGGAGGGTGGTCAATCCTGTGCTTACCTCATGTTCCTGTACACATACTTTCTAGTCAGATCTACTGCCACCACACTCCTTCCCCACTTTCCCAACCCCTGCATCCAGCCTACGACACAAGCCAGCTCAACAGAAACCAACTGAGATAATACAGACCAAGAGTCAATTCTTGAACATGTGCATTCTGTAAAGCAGAACAACAGACAAGGCAGAGCAATTAAACCAGGCGAGCACCTCAGGCACTTGGTTTCTGAACGGAACAATACATTCCCCATGATGCAAGTTAAGGATAATGACATTTCTTTGGTTCTTGGACTGAATTGACATGCACACAAGTCATAGTTACCTGTAATCTAATTTTCATCTCTTTCTTGGTATTTTTCGGTACTCTCTTTGTCTCTCTACCATATCAGCTCAAATTGGGACAGCATCAATTTTGGATTACAATCAAAAGATTGACATTCTGTCAGTCACTGTGATTATCCATCCATATTATTCCCTTCCCCATCTCAGCGAGAGAATATTCTTACAGATCGCTAACCAGCAGTTTTCTCGCTCTCACCAAGTCCTGTTCACCCATCAGCCTGAGCTCACTAACCTACCGTGCCTCCCAGCTGACCAATGTCTCCATTCTAAAACTCTCATCCTTGTTTTCAGGGCCCTCCATGCCTTGATCCTTCCCTTTCTCTGTAACTTTCGCCAACCCTGCAACCCTCCAAGTTCTCTTCTCCAATTCTGGCCTCTAGTGCGTTCTGGATTTTAATCGCTCCACCATTGACAGCCATGCCTTCAGCTACCTGGTTCTGAAATTCCCTCCCTATACCTCTCCACCTCTATCTCTGCCTTTCAAACACACCTTGAAACATACCTCTAATCAAGCTTTTGTTCACCTATCCTAATATCTATCGCCTCACTTACTTGCTTTGCTGTCAATTTTCTTCCTGTAAAACACCTTGACATGTTTTACCACATTAACAATTATATATAAATGCAAGTTATTTCTGTTGTCTGGTTGAGACTGCACTCGGATGTATACAGTAGGTGGCTCAGCCAGGTATACAGGTATAACATGGCTAGAACTCCAGGAACTGAAGATCAATCTCCAGGACACTGCTGCATGCAACCCTGGAGACAAATCATCGGGACATTAAAAATGATTTAAAATAAAATTTCTTTGAACATTTCTCTTCATCAGATATAAAAATATTGAAAACGGAGAAACAAGGCTGTTTGGCTGACAGTCAAGCCTCATCGAACTGGGTAGAGTCATTTTGCTTTCCAATTGGCTTGGGAAGGCAGTGCGTCGCAAGGATGCATGCGTTGGTCGATTAATGGCTGGTGCGTGGGGGAAAGTCATGTGATGAAATCTCCAGGAATATATTTAATTGCAGTTGGCAACCGTAAACATGGCAGAAAGCTAGTCAGTATATCTTACATTGTCTTAACCCTATAGTAAAAAACACAATCGTGTCATAGCTGTCTACAATGACAATAGCTGCTATCTTGAATACAAAAAGCACCCGTCACTATACAAATAGGTACTGAAAATGGATGCCAAGGCAGACGGAATGAGAATAGGATTACCAAAGCCTACAGCAGAGATGGATTTACAGGAGTTTCTTTTCAATTGGAAAGGTTTAGGAAGGGAGGTCCAAAGAGTAAGACCAATGAAGTTAAAAGCTATAACATCAATGATGCATCAAATAGATGCAGAAAGAGCCAGAAGAATCAGCAGACCACGATAGGAGGGGACAAGGTCGTGGAGAGATTTCTAGATGAGAACAAGGATTTTAACTTTAACAACTGAGGGATGGCAAGCAAGTAGGAGAAATTAGTGCAATTGTGATGTGCAACAGGGACGTAATGTGGCACTGGATACATCCAGAGTGTTGGACAAGTTCAAGTTCATTAAAGTTGGATTATGAGGGGACTCCAAGATGAACATTAGAGTAGACAGGATCAGCATGACAAAAAGCAATAACCTTTATGCTGAGGTAGGCTTGAAGGACTGCAATATTCCAGAGGTAAGCAATGTTTCAAAAAGTGGAGGTAAGTAGCCTTAAGAGACAGAGGTTAACTGGAGTTCGGGGGACACGGTGATGTAGTGGTAATGTCATGGGCATAGTAATCCCGCGGCCCAGGCTGGTGCTCTAGGGACATAGATTCAAATCCCACCATGACAGCTGGTGGAATTTGAATTCAATTCATAATCTGGAATATAAAGTTAGTAACTAGAATGGTGACCATGAAACTATCATCGATTGTTCATCTGGTTCAGTAATGCCGTTTAGGGAAGAAAATCTGCCGTCCTTACCTGGTCTAGCCTACACGTGACTCCGGACCCCACAGCAATGTGGTTGACTCTCAATTGCCCTCTGAACTGGCCTAGCAAGCTACTCAGTTCAAGGGCAATTAGGGATGAGCAACGAATGCTGGGCTTGCCAGTGACACCCACATCCCATGAAAGAATTTTTTAACAAACTCAGTGTCATTGAGAGCAGCAAGATTGCAGTCAGTACAGTTCAGATCAAGAGAAGAAAATGGAGTCATTGGCAAGTGAAGAGACCAGCAGGGGCATTATGTTGGCCTCAGTCTTTCTGATGATGAGCTGAAGGAAGTTATGATTCATCCAGAACTTGATGTTGGACAATTATTTAAGCATGGAGGCTGTGAAGAGCTTGAGAGGGGTGGTGGTGGTGAGGTAATGCTCAGCATCATCAGCCGGTGAGCCAAACCTGACCCTATTCTTTTGGATGTCATCAAGGGGCAGCAAAGCAGACGAGGAAGAGGATGGAGTACCAGAGACAGACTTTTAGGCAATAGTTGGAGATGGTGGTGTTGCAATAGAAAAACGTGCTAATCTAGGAGATGCTCTGGCTGCCTTCAGATGGTGAAGGGATAGTGACACAATACACAAGCAGCTCGACAGTGTTGTAGAACAGAAGGAGCAGGGTTAATCATACTGATTGTAGTGAAAAGGTCGAGGGAGGGACGGTGGGCTACAATTTGCTCATGGTTTCAGCCAGCGATGTTTCACTGTTGTATGAACGGCAGAAGTCAGACTCGAGAGATTCACATGATGCCATGTACATTCGAACAACGACCTCCCAAACTCTGACCTCCTCCCCACATTCACTCACGACAGAGAGTCATGCTGGAGTTATCACTCCGCCTGCACCAGCCACATTTCAGCACTGCAACAGAATGACCATTTCTACAAGTGAATATATAAAGCAGGAGGGCCCATTGGCAACATTGACAGAAGCAGGAAACTGGCCACTGATCAGACACCCATTACAGGCCCCGTCAGTCAAAGCCAATGGAGAGGAGAATGAGGGAGCAGGGGTGCAAGGGACGGGGTGCAGATGTGAGTGCAATGGCCATCTGATCCCCTGCTGTCAGTTTACTGCCTCCACCATAGACTCTTTGAGCTATGCCAGCAGCCTCAAATCCAATCATAGCCCACTAAGCTTCCAGCAGGGGGCACTAGATTGCATTCAAGATCACACATCCATAATCATTGCTTATCCGTCCCCACCCCGACCATCATCATTCATGCTCCAGGGGCACAGAAACCAAATGGAGACCCCTTACTCAACCTCCAGAGACCATCAAACTCAGCACAGAGCAGGGTTCAAATCTGCAACCCTCCCGACCTGGAGGACTGATTATGCTTACCAGCAGAGCTATTTGGAGAGTTAAGACAGAATGTGCAGACTGGTTTCACATTCTGCTTCTGAATTACTTTTAAGGGTTCTTTAAGCATGGTCGTGTAATAAAGAGAAAATGTAACAGAGCTGCAACTTTGCCAAGGCTGATTTAACAAGGTTCACACCATTTCCAGAAATCACCGAGTTTTCACAAAGCTTCAATTCACAACTGTCAGAACAACTGTACTGAGATACATCGCCTGCACTTTCAGATTTCTAAGACGTGACTGAAGACAGGTCCTGTGAATAGACTTGGATTTGCTCCACCGGTGCACCTAGGGGGAGGGTTCGCAAAAGTTATGAAAGCCTGGCATTACAATTCAGCTTGAAGAGCTAAACCAGATCAGTGAAAAGATTCAGAGATAGGCTCGAGGTTTCTGCCCAGACTCTTCCCACTATAAGCAACTTTCTTGATGTGTGCAGTCAGCTCCCCCACACCGCTCCCGCCAAACCCCCAGCCATGCAGGCTGCAGGGGGGTCCAGAATGCATCCAGTTGAGCTGATAAAGCAGGAGCCCAGTTGGGTCCAAAGATGATATCTGGTCTGTAACCTGCTGAGGAACACCAGCACAGAGTACTGGAACTCAGTGGGTGTCTAAGGGCCCCCTGAAGTGAATATAAATCTTGCAACATCTAAACACATTACCCAAACCATTCAGGAACCAATTTAATTATTCCCAGTGACTTACAGTTTAACAGTCTCTCTCTTTTTTTGGCTTTAGTGTTTTATTGCAATCATCTTTTCAAACTACAAACAAGTCGTCTAGCATCGTAAGAAACATATGTATGTAAAAATAATGTGAGGCCGGGGAGGTGGACAGACTGATTTAGAGGAAACTCTATGAATAGGTTTTAAGGCATAGCAACAGTTCCAGGCTGGATAAAATTAGCCTTTACTGCTAGCTGGTAGCATTTTTACACAAATACACTCAAGGATTTGAGTTTGGGAAGGTACAACCTCAAACTTTCCTCTAAGCCCGGGCTGGGAGGTTGGGCTCCAAAATTTGCACAACTTCTTCAGAAGTTTGTGAAAACTTTTTTTTTCGGGGTGGTGGTTACTTTTGGAAAGTCGCCCTCCCGCGCCACGTTAAATGAGCTCAAAACCTACCGAGAAACGCAAAAGAAAAGAAAAAGCGGGGACACTTGTACTCACACAGGAGGAGAGGAAAAGAGCCTGGATGAGGAGTCGCCAGTGAAGCAGCGAAACTTTTCTCCGGCCCATTTCTCTTCTCTTCTGTTCTGTTCTCTCTCTCTCTCTCCCAACCCAAACCCCTCACAAAAAGTTCCCGCTAACCGGCCGCTGGGGCTGGGAGAAGAAAGTGAATCAAAGTCCTTGAGTGCAGCTGTCCCGGCTCTGCTTCTTGCTCCAGCTTTAGACAAAGTTCGCCCGCACCCTCCCTCCCAGCCTGAGCTTCACTCACTCCTCAGTCAGATTCCTGGATTCCCAGGAATGGCTTTCCGGACTTTCCGGACTGGATTTTCCGGAACCGGAGTTAACTTCTATTTCCCCACCAATCCATGGGTCCCATTGTTCCCAGCAACTTTCCAGTCTCAAAATGGTTTATCTTCCTATTTGTTAGCTCCTTTCTGGGGGGGGGGGGGGGGGAGTGAGGGGGTGTCTCAATGGGTAGCTCTCCCACCCCCTGAGTTTGAGAATTGAATCCCACTTGGCAGGCTCAAGTGCCTAGCTCACTGAGGGAGGGCCGCACTGCCGAAGGTGCCAGCTTTCAGATCATAATTTAAACTGAGGTCCTGTTTACCTGGTGGGGAGTCGTTCAGACTCGAGGCGTTGGCTGTGTTCCTCTCCGCAGATGCTGTCGGACCTGCTGAGTTTTTCCCAGGTATTTTTGTTTTTGTTCCTGTTTACCTTACTTAGGTGAATGGCAAAGACCCCAAGGCATTATCCCAGTAAAGAAAAGGTTTGCATTTAAATAGCACATTTTGTAACCTCTGGATGTTTCAAAGTGCTTTTTGAAGTGTAATCACTGTTGTGGGTTGATCGTCAACCTGTAAATCCTTCCAATGTGCCTGATGGCAGGTAGTAAAAGCGGGAGAGTTTCCTGTTCAGCCATACTGCAGAGGGCAACGGCAAACCACTGCAATACTTTGCCAAACATCATCATGGACCAACCCAATCGACGTTTATGGTTGCCAACGCCATCTTAGGACATGGTACCTCAAGGAGGAGTCACTATCTAATGTAGGAAACGTGGCAGCCAATTTGCGCACAGCAAGCTCCCACAAACATCAATATAATAATGACTTGATAATCTATTTTTTGTGACATTGATTGAAGGATAAATTTTGGCCAAGACATTGGGATTACTCTCCTGTTCTTCTTCAAAATAGTGGCATGGGAGGGTAGACAGGGCCTCGGTTCAATGTCTCATCTGTAAGCCCTGGAGTTGGACTTGAACCCAGAACCTGACTCAGAGGCAAGAGTGCTACCAACTGGGTCATGGCTGACACTCAATATTTATCAATATGTATCCCTCAACCGGCACCACTAAATCCAATCATCAGTCCTTATCATTCTTTGCGAGACTTTGCTGAGAACAAATTGGCTGCCACGTTCCCTTCAATACCTATACTTCAAAAGTACTTCATGGGGCTGTAAAGCACTTTGACACATTCCGAGGTTGTTAAAGGCAGTATAGATAATTGCAAGTATTCACCATTTAACTTGTCTCACTTCCTCCAAATGAAAGATGTAGTTATGGGTACCCGCATGGGCCTCAGTTATGCCTATCTTTTTGTGATGTATGTGGAACACTCCTTGTTCCATTCCTACTCAGGTCCCCTCCCACAACTCCTTTTCCGGTACATCAATGACTGTATTGGTGAGGCATCATGCTCTCATCTGGACCTGGAAAAATTCATCAATTTTGCTTCCAAGTTCCACCCCTCTCTCACCTTCACATGGTCCATCTCTGACACTTCCCTTCCCTTCCTTGACCTCTCTGTCTCCATTTCTGGTGATCGACTGTCCACCAATAGACATTACAAGCCCACCAACTCCCACAGCTACCTCGACTACACTGTCTCACACTCTGCTTCCTGTAAGGACTTCATTCCATTCTCCCAGTTTCTCCGTCTACATCACATCTGTTCTGATGATGCTTCTGACATAGAACCATAGAAAAGTTACAGCACAGAAGGAGGCCATTCAGCCCATCTTGTCCATGCCAGCCCAAGGACACCCAGGTGCCCTTTCTAATCCCACCTTCCTGCACCCGGCCCATAGCCCTGCAGCTTACAGCACTTAAGGTGCAGATCCAGGTACTTTTTAAAAGAGTTTAGAGTTTCTGCATCTACCACCAACTTGGGCGGCGAATTCCAGACACCCACTACCCTCTGCATAAAAAAGTTCTTCCTCATGTCCCCCCTACACCTTCTGCCACTTATCTTGAATCTATGTCCCCTGGTTCTAGAATTCTCCACCAAGGGAAACAATTTTTTCCTGTCCACTCTATCTATTCCCCTCATAATTTTGTACACCTCAACCAAGTCACCTCTCAGCCTTCTTTGTTCTAAGGAAAATAACCCCAACCTATCCAATCTCTCCTTGTAGCTACACTTTTCTAACCCTGGCAACATTCTTGTAAACCTCCTCTGCACTCTCTCCAGAGCTATTACGTCCTTCCTGTAATGTGGTGACCAGAACTGCACACAATACTCCAGTTGTGGCCTCACCAGTGTTTTATACAATTCCAACATTATATCCTTACTTTTATATTCTATACCTCTGCCAGTGAAGGAGAGCATTCCATATGCTTTCTTTACAACCTTGTCTACTTGAACTGCCACCTTCAGGGACCTGTGTACTTGTACACCAAGATCTCTCACTTCACCTACCCCTCTTAGTATATTCCCATTTATTGTGTAATCCCTGTAACTGTTTGACCTCCCTAAATGTATGACCTCACACTTCTCTATGTTAAAATCCATCTGCCACTTTACCGCCCACTCCACCAACCCATCTATATCGTTTTGGAGATTATGGCTATCCTCCACACTATCCACTACTCGGCCAATCTTTGTGTCATCTGCAAATTTCCCAATCGTGCCCCCCATGTTCACATCCAAATCGTTAATATATAACACAAACAGCAAGGGTCCCAATACCGAGCCCTGTGGAACACCACTTGAGACAACTTTCCATTTGCAAGGGCATCCATCGACCATTACCCTTTGTTTCCCGTTACAAAGCCAACCTTTTATCCAGTTTGCCACATTACCCTGAATCCCATGGGCTTTTACTTTCCTGACCAATCTGCCATGTGGGACCTTGTCAAATGCCTTGCTAAAATCCATGTACACAACATCCACTGCACTACCTCCATCAACCCTTCTTGTCACTTCCTCAAAGAATTCAATCAGATTTGTGAGACAAGACCTTCCTTTAACAAATCCATGCTGACCATCCCTGACTAGTCCATGCCTTTCCACATGACAGTTAAGCCTATCTCTCAGGATTGATTCTACTAATTGGCTCACCACCGATGTAAGACTAGCTGGCCTATAATTGTTCGGCATTTCCTTTGATCCCTTTTTAAACAATGGAACTACGTTTGCATTTCTCCAGTCCTCCGGTACCTCCCCTGTATCTAGTAAAGATTGGAAAATCATCCTCAGATCATCTGCTATCTCCTCCCTGACTTCCTTCAGCAGCCTCGGAAACAATCCATCTGGCCCTGGTGACTTATCAACTTGCAAGGATTTCAACCCTTCGAGTACTTCCTCTCTCTTTATGACTATCCTGTCCAATATCTTGCAGTGTTCCTCCTGGACTACTATATCTACATCCTCCCTTTCCTTTGTAAACACGGAGACGAAATATTCATTCAAAACCCTTCCCACAGCCTCTGCATCTACACACAAGTTTCCATCTTCATTTCTGATAGGTCCCACTTTTTCCTTAACTAACCTTTCAGCATTAATGTATCGGTAAAACATCTTTGGGTTATCTTTAACTTTACTTGCTAATCTTTTTTCACGCCCTCTCTTTGATTTCCTTATTTCCTTCTTTACTTTGTCCCTGCACTTTCTATATTCGCCTAGGCGATCTGCAATGCTTAGTTCTTTGTGCCTATCATACGCTTTCTTTTTCTGTTTGATCTTCCCCTGTATTCCTCTAGACAACCAGGGGGGTCTAGATTTGGCAGTACCACTCTTATTTTTGTAGGGGACATGTCTACTTTGTATAATTAGGATCTTGCTTTTTAGTGCTTCCCACTGGTTTTCCATTGTTTTATCCTCCAGCAGTGCTGTCCAGTCCACCTCAGCCAAGTCCCTTCTCGTTTCTGCAAAATTTGCCTTCCCCCAGTTCAAGACTTTTACTCCTGCCTTATCTCTGTCTTTTTCCATGGTAATGCTAAATCTAACTGAATTGTGATCACTGTCCCCGATATGGTCGCCAACTGTCACTTCACCCACTTTCCCTTCTTCATTCCCCAAGACTAGGTCTAGAATTACATCTCCTCTCATTGGGTTTGTCGCTAATTGGTTGAAAAAATTTTCCTGGACACACTGGATGAATTTGTCTCCCTCAGTGCCCCTTATATTGTTTGAATGCCAGTTGATATTAGGATAGTTGAAGTCTCCTAATATTATTGCCCTTTTGTTCTTACAAGCAGAAATTTGCCTACATATTTGTTCTTCTATCTCCCTTTCACTATTTGGGGGTCTGTAGTATACTCCCAGTAGTGTGACTGCCCCTTTTTTTATTTCTAAGCTCAATCCATAAAGCCTCGTTTGTTGACCCATTTAGTATATCATCCCTTCTCACAACTGGAATTGATTCTTTAACCATTAGTGCCACCCCCCCCCCCCGCGCCCCTCCGCGCCCCCCCCCCCCCTCCTTTTTTGTCTCTTACTCTATCATGTCTGAAGACTCTATAACCAGGGATATTAAGCTGTCAGTTTTGTCCCTCCTTTAGCCAGGTCTCCGTTATAGCAATGACATCCTGCTGCCATGTGTCTACCTGTGCCCTTAACTCATCTACCTTGTTTGTAATACTCCTTGCATTGAAGTATAAACAGTTTAACCCCGTCAATTTCCCTTGCTGGACACTTTTTAAACTTTGCTTCTCCTGTAACTCCATGTCTATCACAATGTCCCTAGCTAATGTTCTACCTCCATTTTTCTGATCTGAACCTGACCTATCTGATCCTACTCCTGGGATCCCATCCCCCTGCCACACTAGTTTAAATACTCCCCAACAAAACTAGCAAAAGCCCCCGCAAGGACACAGGTCCCAGCTCTGCCTGGGTGCAGCCTCTCTGGTTTGTACAGGTCCCACCTTCCCCAGAACCGGTCCCAGTGCCTCAAGAATCTGAATCCCTCCCGGCTACACCATCTCTCCAGCCACATGTTCATTTGGTCTATCCTCTTATTCCTGCTCTCGCTAGCACGTGGAACTGGGAGTAATCCTGAGATTACTACATTTGAGGTCCTGCATTTTAATTTATCTCCTAACTTCCTGTACTGAGCTTGCAGGTCCTCATCCCTTAATTTATCTATGTTGCTGGTACCAATGTGTACCACGGCCACTGGCTGTTTACTTTCCCTCCCCAGAACCTCCTGCAGCCGCTCAGTGACATCCTGGACCCTGGCACCGGGGAGGCAACATACCATCCTTAATTCACGTTTGCATGAACAGAAGCATCTGTCTGTGCCCCTAACTATTGAATCCCCTCTCACTATAGCCCTGCTACTTGTTTCCCTCCCGCCCCTCTGAGCAGCAGAGCCACCCACGATGCCGTGAACTTGGCTGTTGCCGCTTTCCCCTGAGAGGCCATCTCCCCCCCAACAGTATCCAAAGTGGTATATCTGTTAGAGAGGGGGATGACTACAGGGGACTCCTGCACTACATTCCTGAGTCTTTTACTGTTCCTGATGGCCACCCATTCCCTCTCTTCACCTGCGGTGTGACCACCTCACTAAACATGCTATCCACGACTTGCTCAGCATCGCAGATGCTCCACAATGAGTCCACCCGCAGCTCCAGCTCCAAAATCTGGTTAGCTAGAAGCTGCATTTGGACACATCTTCCGCACACATGGTCACCAGGGATGCTGGAAGCATCCTGTATTTCCCACATCCTACAGGAGGAGCATATCATGGGTCTGAGTTCTCCTGCCATGACGTCCCTCTTGATTAAGCTAGTTACTCCCTTAAAAAATACACTAGCTCAGGGCCTTATTTATGTTAGCTAGGAACCTTGTTTCTTGACTAATTATACTTGTACAGTACTACTCTATATTTTTTTAAGCTCCTACCTCAGAATTAAGCAATGAATTACTTTAATAGATTGAAAAAAAAGATTCACCAGGATTTACTCACCAATCAGCTGCTTTTTAAAAAAATCCACTTTCAGAAGAGTGTCCCTCGCAGGACTGGTGCGCTCCTGAAGGTACTGCCTCTCCTTCTCTCTCTCATTTTTTTTGGTTTGAGGAGGAGGGAGGGATGGAAACACAACAGCAATATAATGTTTGGGGCTATTCCGTTCTTTGACAGTGGGTCCTCCTCGATCCCCTTCTGAGTTGCAGTGACCGCGCTGACTTCTCCCAGAATGCTTCTCAGTCACTTCTCACTACCACCCTTTGTTGGATGCTCTTCCTCCTGTTGAGTGCAAGGGTCCTTCTCCTCGATCCCTTTCTGAGTTGCGGTGAATGCGTTGACTTCTCCCAGAATGCTTCTCAGTAACTTCTCACTACCGCCCTCTGTTGGATGCTCTTCCTCCTGTTGGCTGGATGCTCTTCCTCCTGTTGGTTGGATGCTCTTCCTTTTTCCTCAGCCAAGGACTTCCCCCCACCACTGTGGTTGACAGGGCTCTCATCCGTGACCAACTCATTCCCCGTGCTTTTACCCTCATCCCTCCCCGTCTCTCCCAGAACCATGATAGGCTTCTCATCATCCTCACTTTCCACCCCACCAGCCTCCGTATTTAAAATATCATCCTCCGCCGTTTCCGTCAACTCAAGCATGATGCCACCACCAAACACATCTTCCCTTCACCTCCCTGTCAGCATTCCAAAGGGACTGTTCCCTCCGTGACACCCCGGTCCACTCCTCTATCACCTCCAACACCTCATCCCCTTCCCACGGCACCTTCCCATACAATCACAGGAGGTATAACGCCTGCCCCTTTACCTCTTTCCTTCTCTCTGTCCAAGGCCCCAAACACTCCTTCCAGGTGAAGCAGTGATTTACTTGCACTTCTTTCAATTTGGTCTACTGTATTCGCTGCTCACAATGCAGACCCCTCTATACCGGGGAGACTAAATGCAGACTGAGTCATCGCTTTGTGGAATGCTTATACTCAGTCCACAAGCATGACCCAGACCTTCTTGTCGCTTGCCATTTCAATTTACCATCTTGCTCTCATGCTCACATTTCTGTCCATGGCCTGCTACAATGTTCCTGTGAAGCCCAATGCAAACTGGAGGCACAGCACCTCATCTTCTGAGCAGGTACTTTACACCCTTCTGGGCTCAACATTGAGTTCAACAACTTCAGACCATGAGCTCTGTCCACCCAAAGTGCTGGTCTGTGACTGTATCTTGTTTTCATATTTTTGCTTTCAGACAGTTCTAGTAACACATTATGCTATTTTGCTTTCAAACAGTGCGGACCTTTATTCCACTATCAACACCTGCATTAGTCTTTAATATATCATCACCACTCCTTTTGTTTTGTGTTCCGTTACATCTTTGTCATTTAATCTCTCCTGATCTCCAACCTATTCCTGTCCTTCCATTTTGCTCCACCTGACTCTACCCCCTTTCTCAACAGCATAAAACTCATCACATTTCTACCTCTCTCCAGTTCTGATGAAGGGTCATTTCAGACTCGAAACATTAACTCTGTTTCTCTCTCCGCAGATGCTACCAGACCTGCAGTGTTTTTCCAGCATTTTCTGTTTTTCTTCCTAATTGCTTACTGTACCATCATGCCCTACACACTCACCAGCCTCCTGAAGAGGTGCAAAATGTATGGTGTGCATCCCCAAGGTGTTGGATCTGGTGCTGCTCTCACTCACCTGCTTGTGACCAGTTACAGACAGACATTATTGAATGCCGAGGGGAGGTCACCTGCTTGTTTTCTCACTGGAGAAATGGTTCTTGTGTTGGAGAAGCTGGGGAGGGGAGGAAACGGCGTGAAGGGAAGAAAATGAAATTGATGGAAGTTTCTCATTTTCAGAGACACTTTGAAAAACCAAAGAAACCAACCCTCACATATTAAAGTTTAAGGCATAATATTAATGAATAATTCAAGCGATAATGGGAATATTGACTTAACCTTAGGCCACACCATCCCTCTTTGACATAATACCATTCCTTTTATTAAACCCCTTTGAAGTACTGTGCAACTTTTTAAATTAAAGATGTTATATTAATGCAAGCTGTTCTTTTATAACACATGATTAATAGCAGTTAATGAAAATATATTTGTTGGTGAAATACATTGACAAACATAAAATGCTGCAACCAAGGGATAGTGCTGGACAAAACTCACACGTAAAGCATTGGATCTTGGGTGGAAAATCTCCTGCTGAATTTCTAAATCATTCTTAGAAGAGCCAGAAGATTTTAAGCCACAGCAGTGATTCAGTAGTTAAGCTAAAAGCTAACTTAGCCATTGCTGAGCTGAGTCAGCTTGCTGGTACCAGAAACTCCATTCTGAGGATTACAAATAACCCATAGTTTGAGGGCCAGCCCTTCATTTTAATGGAAAACCTTGTGGTTGAAGCAACCAGTCACTATCCTATAATCTTCAACTGTGAGAAGCAGAATCAACTTTCCTATTTTCTTCTCAGGACTTCAGATACCATTAACTTTCATTTTGCTTGGAATCGAGAGACAGAGAGGTGGTTAATCGTGAAGAGACACTGTGAATATTTGTCAGAAAGTAATCCACACAGTCCCTGCAATTTTTTGATTATCAAATGGATTAGTGGCTACAGGCTGAGATTAAACCAGTCTGTTTGCAAACCTGGTGTCACATTTGAACCTGAGATAAGCTTCTGACCTCATATTGGTGCCACCACTAAGACCACTTTTTTCTACTTCCATAATATCAATTGACTTCACCCTGTCTCAGCTCATCTGCTGTTGAAACCCTCATTCATGCCTTTGTTATCTTAAGACTCAACTATTCCAATGCACTCCTGGCTTTTATTTTTCACATTCTACCCTCTGTAAACTTGAGGTCATCCAAAATTCTGCTGCCTATATCTTAACTGGCACTGATTCCCATTCATCTATCATCCCTGTGCTCACTGCCCTACGCTGGCTTCCGGTCAAGCAATGTCTTGATTTTGAAATGCTCACCCTTTTTTTCAAATCACTCCATGGCCTTGTCCCCTCCTTATCTCTATAATCTTTTCCAGTCCCATAGCCCTCTGAGATATCTGTGCTCCTCTAATTCTGGCCTCTTGAGCATCCCCGATTTTAATCACCCCACCATTGCTGCCTGCACCTTCAGTTGCCTCGGACCTGAGCTCTGGAATTCCCTCCCTAAACCTCTCTGCCTCTCTACCTCACTTTCTTCCTTTAAGATGCTCCTTAAAACTTACCTTTTTGACTAAAGTTTTGGCCATGTGACCTAATATCTCTCTAAGCTTGGTGTCATATTTTGTGTTATAATGCTCCTGTGAAGAGCTTTGGGATATTTTATTATGTTAAAGTTACTACATAAATAGAAGTTGTTGTTGTACACAGGGATATACTTGTCAACAAACTCAGTCTAATAATTTTGAGAAAGAAAAATAAAATTGGGTCCTTCCATGGTTCATTGGACTACAAACACTGTCCCAATTTTAACCTTTGGTAGGTTTTAGGCAGGTATGTGAACTGGAATCTCACTCTCGAATCCATTTGGGGTCCAGGTTATTTTAACTCCGGGCCCACATTTAAATCACGTTAGCTGGGTGGAAGTTTAACAGCAGCAATGGAAAATCGCAGAATTGGCTTCAAGGGCCATCTACTTGGGCTCTGAGAATTGGGAAGGGGGAAGAGGCCTAAGTTTGCCATGTGGGTCTCAGGTGAGCACACTCCTGGTTCCACTCGGAGCTGTTTTGGGCCAATTCTGCCCTCGTCCCACCGCTTTCACCTGCCAGGAAAGTCACAACTGCTTCTCCACTCAGGCCAGTGTTGAAATTGCAGTCTGGTTCTGATGGCAACTTTGGGATCCAACAAGCTCTTGTGAAGAAGGAGCCCATCAGCTTTGGGAAAGAGCTCTTGCCATCTGCTCAGAAGGTCAGGTTTAAACTCTGAACGGTGGCTTTCCGGCAGACGAGTAACCCGACGTGTTTCACTTTCCATCCACCTATGCTCAAATCCCCCAGACGTACTAAGCAATAGAGATCAGGGTCCATCAATGGATGGTCAAGTGGCATCAACTGGCTAAAGTGGGAAATGACAATTGCTTTAGTGAAGGGTCATTGAAGCAAAGTCCCTGTTCCTGGGTGCACCCTGGAACGTGTGGACATGCGATAGTGAAACACGTCAGGTTTCTCACCTGCCGGAAAGCCACTATTCAGGGTTTAAAGCTGACCTCCTGAGCTGACGGCTGTTGATGTGGTGTACATGGACTTTGAAAAGGCATTTGACACAGTGCCACACAACCGACTTGTGTGAAAATTGATTGCTCATGGAATAAAAGGGACAGCAGCAGTGTGGATACAAAATTGGCTGAAAATTAGGAAACAGAGATGTCAATGGATATTTTTCAGGCTGGAGGAAGGTTTGTAGTGGAGTTCCCCAGGGGTCGGTATTGAGACCCTTGCTTATCCTGATATACATTAATGATCTAGACCTTGGTGTGCAGCAGACAATTGCAAAGGTTGTGGATGATATGAAGCTTGGGAGCATTATGAGCTGTGAGGGGAATGATGCGGAATTTCAAGAGGACATAGACAAGTTGGTTGAGTGGACAGATAGGTGGCAGATGAACTTCAATACGGAGAAGTGTGAGGTGATGCATTCTGGTAGGAAGAATGTGGACAGACAATATAAAATAAGGGGTGAAATTTTGAAGGGGGTGCAGGAGCAGAAAGACTTGGGTGTATATGTGTATAGGTCATTGGCAGGACAGGTGGAGAGAGCAGTTAATAAAGCATATAGTGTCCTGGGCTTTATTAATAGGGGCATAGAGTACAAGAGTAGGAAGGTTATGCTGAATTTACATAAGATATTCGTTAGACCTCAGCTGGAATATTGTGTACAGTTCTGGGAGATTTGATAGAGATGTTCAAAATCATGAGGGGGCTGGACAGAGTAGATAGGGAGAAGCAGTTCCCACTTGTAAAAGGATCGAGAACGAGAGGGCACAGATTTAAAGTGATTTGCAAAAGAAACAAGTGTGATGTGAGAAAAATCTTTTTCACACAACGAATGGTTCGGGTCTGGAATGCACTGCCTGGAAGTGTGGTGGAGGCAGGTTCAATCGAGGCATTCAAGGGGGAATTAGATGATTATTTGAATAGAAACAATGTGCAAGGGTATGGGGAAAAGGCAGGGCAATGGCACTAGGTCATAATGCTCATTTGGAGAGCCGGTGCAGACATGATGGGCTGAATGGCCTCCTTCTGTACTGTTAAGATGCTGTGATTCAACCTGCCACATTCCTTTCATGTAATCTCTGCACACTGGCATTGTGATACAATTTTAAACACAGCTGTAATGGCCTCAATCTTGTGAGGACCAGAGTGTAGAGTGGGCAGGAAGCCAGACAAATAGTATTTTGAAACAAACTATCGGTGGACATTTTTAATGCAGGCTAGTTTTCCTCTTTACATATTTATTTTTCTCCTGCTTTTAGGTCTTCAGATCTCAATGCGAACCTTTCTATTACATTTCAATTTCTGGCCAAGAAATGAGTGACTTACTGATAGACCTCCACAGTCCTGCTCTTGAACAGGCTGCTACAGATGTTAGCTGTGGTTCAGTGGGTAGCCCTCTTGCATCTGAGTGAGAAAACATTGTGGGTTTAAGCCTTCCCTCCATGGACAAAAGTCAGGCTGACTCTCCAGTGCAATAGTGAGGGAGTGCTGCATGGTTGAAGGTGCTGTTCTTCAAAGAAACCAAGGCTCTATCTGTCCTCTCAGGAAAAAGTGCAGCCCAATATTTATCCCTTGATAACACTTAAAAAGTAGATTACCTGCTCCTTATCACATGGCTGTTTATCTCTCTGCCTCTCTGCTTTAAAATGCTTCTTCGAATCTACTTCTATGAACAAGCTTCTGGTCACAATATCCCAGTCTTTGATTCTGTATCAAACTTTATCTGAACATTTTTCTGAAGTGTTTTGGAAATTTAACAATGTTAAAGATGCTACTAGATGGTTATTGTTGGGACATGGAATTCTTAAAATTAGACAGTGAACAGCAGCATGGAAAATCGACTAGTAGTTATAATTTTCTGTTTCTTTGAAATGCTACCTCAGACTGTAGTGGAAAGAACTACACCATTCAGTACAGCAGTTTAATTGTTCAGCTATATAATTAATAACTAGAATCTATACAAGTGCAGGCAGGCATGTTTAAAAATTAATTAAGCACATTTAATTGTTGAAATCAATTACAATTCCATTTTTTTACCTCCTGAAGAAACTGTGCTTTCCCTCACACTGATACTAGACTTACTGTATTTTCTTTCCTCTATTCCGCTCCATATTCCATCAAGAACAAAAGTTCCCCTGCCGCTATCATTGAATATTGCTGGAGAAGTCTTGGTTCAAATTGCAGTCGTGTACGGGAGATGAATCTTTCGTACTAAGTGGTTTGATGCTAGTTTGATGGACAGAGCACCAAGATGAGCAGTTGTGTGCTGGAGGTAGCCTCAGGGTTTGAAGACGTCCTATATTAGGTCAGTTAAGAGGCAGTTAAAACCCAATTATAATTGTGGCAGAAATAAAAGGTCACTGAGGTGGGGGTCAATTTTCTGCAAGTCAATCTGAGTCACAATTACTACTTTAGGAACTTTGTGCAGTCAACACTGTTGTGGAGGGGTGCGACTTCATGACCACAACTCCCTTTGCAGCAAGTTCCCAACTTAGTCATGGCATCAAGGGATGCTCTTTTTAGTCTATGGCTGTATGGCTGTCAGTTTGTCTCAGTGGTAACACTCTCATTTCTAAGTCAGAGGTTTAGGAGTTCAAGTCTCTGGGACATAAGCTCATGATCTAGGCAACACACCTCATCCGAAAGACGGCACCTCTGGCAAAGCAGCACTACATCAGTACTGAGAGTCAATACTCTTTCTCAGATGAGGGGCTAAACAGAGGCCTTCTAAACCCATTCAAGTGGCCAGATTTGAGAAGAGTTGGGAGTTGTCCTAGCCAACATTCTTCCCTCAATTAACATGAGCAAAAACAGAGTATTTGCTGCTGTGTTTACCTACATGACACTTTAAACAGACAGTCGTGTGAATGAGTCTTCTGTCTATGTGTTGCTCATATGTTGTCTGAGCAAATGCAGCCTCAACTTGCTGGGTCAGTTGATTAGATTGGTGTGGGTGGATCGGGCACTTGCTCGCAGGGAGATTGATAGTTAAGTTAATGGTTGACGCTGCTGATGAATCCAATGGATTGTTACTGCCCCTGTGCTCCAGTGCCAGTCAGAGGCTTTGGGCTCAACTCCAACCTTGGGCCCCGTGTAGAAATGGTCTGAGGAAGTTGTTATGTAGGGTGGAAAATCTGATCATTCAGGTTATGATTTATTTGTGGTGAATCATTTGAAATTTTACAAATTATATTATATGAAAGGTTTCATTTCAGCGTTATACAATAGGCTGCACAAGCAGCTATCATATAATCATAGAACTTGCAGCATAGGAGGCCATTCAGTCCATCGTGCCTTTACAGGAGTCAGCACTTGAGCTTGAATAGTCTACCCTAATTCCATTCCACGATATCTGTAGCTCAGAATTTATTTGAAAGAATGTGGTTGTCTGTATTCGTAGCTTTTTTTAAAGAATGTAATTGGTTACCTTGGAAAAAATGGATTTATTTTCTAGCCTCCGATTGGCAGGCACTTTATCAATCAGAATGAGGAAATTGTACCTACACTTAACCAATCAGAAGCTTGTGCATGTGCTTAAAGAGAACAAATCTGAAGGGTGTGCAGGAGGCTTCGGACAGATGGAAATAAAGAAGTTACACTAGATGGACAGCCACATTTATAATGTGACAATATGATGCATGTTAAACACAAGATTTTATCAGATATTTTTACAAGAACAAAATTTATAAGTTTGCTAGGTTTTGGGACTATTTCTTTAATTTAGGGTAAATTGGAGGGATGAAGGGGGGGTCATGTGACCTGTTCTGAATTCTGCCTGACAATAAGCTTGGGTGGCTTAGTTGTTAAAGATTAAAGAGGGGCCTGGGCTGTTTTACTGGGAAGAAGGTGCAAGATATTCATGCCTATGAACAATGACTAGAGTAGTTGTGCTGACAGTGGATAGACTTTTAGTCTCTGAGTCTCACAGGGAGGTGTTAGGAATATCAGGTTTTATAAATGGTTGTATTTATAAGCTGTCAATTTAATGTATAGATAAAATGGAGTTGAGGGTTTAAAGGATAGCTAATTAGCATTTCTACCTGTATACAAGACCTATGTAATTCACATTGCCATGAGGATGAGCTTTAGGAGGGTATAGTCCATAGGAATCCATTGTGGAATTGGGTTCCAGATTTTCCTATAATTCATTGAACCTGACAGAAAGGTCAACCTGCAAGAATCTGAGAGACAGAGAGAGAGGGAGAGAAGCCTGTCTCTATTTTTCACCATGCAAAATGTAGTTGAGAGCTTGTGCTCAGATTGAAGAGACCAAATTTGTAAGGATTTAAGTGAGGCTAGAAGATTTGCATAACTTCGGCTAGAGGGAGAAATCACCAGGGTAATACTCACTGTGAAAGTCACTGTGAAGGTTTGGGCATCATACGTTAGACAGCTGTAAAAAGTAAAATGAAGCAAGCCTTCAGGAGTTGAGAATAGCTTTAGACTGGTTCCTGGAGAATGAAGTATCCACTTAAGGGACAGCGTAAAGTATAACCGTAGAAAGGAATTTTCTGTTGTTTTAAAAGTTAAAAAGGGAACCTTTTCTGTAGTTAGAGTATAGGTTGCCTACTGAAATAGTGTTTAGTCATGTTGCTTTTAATTTGTTTGTTACAGAAAAAATCTTAACTTGAAATCTTGTGTGATCCTTCTAGTCAGCCACTGGAAATTCAAATATCTTTTTTATATGTTATTGGTCTCTGCGGTGATCATAACACTATACAGACATACACAGATAGGCAGAAATGTGTGCACATGTATAGATGGATAAGTGCCTATAGATAGATTGATAGAATAAGTATATGTACGTATAGACACAACAGATGGATCAATCTTTCAAGTCAACTTCGTCGTAATGTATGATAAAAGTTTGCTGAACTCCATTTAGTATAATTGTTAGGTTTGGATCATAACTTAATTTTGCCCATCTCATACATTTGATTCTTTTTAAATGTAGTTTTTAAATGGTTCGAATTGTTACTTGTCTCCCACAAGTATGAATGTTTGATTCAGTTTACTTTTTATTACATGGGTTTTGCTGGGAGTTAACCCAATTATTACCTTTTATTCTCAAGTACTTTGCTTCATGAACTTTCTGTGTAGTAGTTTGCCTGTGTTTCAGATTACAGGCATTTCTGAGTTGTGTCAGGCGTAACCTAGTAACAGTTGTAACTATTGGCAGCACCTCTACCACATTGTGTAGGACTCTAAAGGCATCAACGGGGATAGGGAGAGTACAGGAGTACAGCGTTGAGATAGAGGATCAGCCATGATCATATTGAATGGCGGAGCAGGCTTGAAGGGCCAAATGACCTACTTCTGCTCCAATTTTCTATGTTCCTATGTTTCTAGAATGCACAACAGCACCATTCCCTTTCCTGGATTTTTAATCTCAAAAATAGACTGAACCTTCTCTCTGTGTATTGTGCAGTTGATTCATTGTCGTGGTTGAGTGTGATGGAATTCAGAAATTCTTGTTACAATGCAAATGAGTGCCTTGTGAATAATCTCACAGAGCTATATATCTCCAATACCCTTTCATAGTTTTCATATCTCAAGCACTTCATGCTATCCTTGGTATGTGTAACAGACTGCCTGATAGAGGTTCACACAAGGCTAACAACTGGTCCTGATTTCACCAGTAGCCATTAAACCTCAGCACCCTTACCTGGTCCAGAGGAAGAGGGCAACTCAAGACAATGGAGGCTTTTTAATCACCCAGCGCCAGATTTCCTGCAATTTTTATTGCCGGAGGTCTGTTGTTCTTTTTGTACTGAAGAGCATTCTTCCCTGGAACAACTACTGGAGGAATTTGATCGGAAATAGATAACTTGCTTACATTTTATATGCTAAGAAGCTACTCTAAGTAACTAAACTACAAAATGTTCTCATAACTCGTTTCTTGCTGCCCCTACCAAAGCAGCCATACATCCTAGCAATCCCTTGAATGTTTGCTGAGCGTACAGCGACAGCAGTGTATGTACCAACCACAAGATGCACTGCAGCAACTCGCCAAGGCTTCGTCAACAGCACCTCTGTTGCAAGTGGTGGCCGAGCTGGTACAATTGATAGAGTTGATCAGCAGACACTTCTTAGGTGGAAACTTTTAGTTTATTTACGAAGGTACTCAGCAGCAACTAAACATGTGCTTTCACTTCAAACTCTATCTCTGCACTACTAACTATAGAGGTAGCCCATGCTACTCTTCTCTTGGGTACTAAGGATCATGTGACCTTTCTTAACAAACTTTATTCTTAAAGGTATATTACACACTAAATAAAACCATAATTACCACATCCCTCCCCCTATACTCAGATATACATTTTATATTCACAAGTACAATTTTCTCAAGACAACAAAATATTTATGCTGGTAAGTAATTTACAAGTTCAGTCTTTCTGGTGGTTTCCTTATGCATGTAGAACATCTCAGCTCAACAACTTCAGATACTTTGTCAGGAACCTCATTTCCCAGAGTTGCCTGAACATCAAGTGCTTCATTGGGCACCTGCAGTTCTGTATCCTCAACTCTAACAGGGACATCAGACATGTCTGTGCTGGGCTGAGTATCCTCAACAGGAAACACTGACTCGGTTGTGAACACTGGTGGAATCAATTCTTAGTGAACTGTTTCTCTCTTCCTTAGATGATCCACATGTCTCTGTATGACTTGGCCTTCCACCTCCACGTGGTAAGATAGAGGTCCAGTCACTGTACTTATTTCACCCGGTAACCACATTGGTCCTTCTCCAAAGTTCTTCACGTGTACCATCTCTCCCACAGTAAATTTCCTCACACGACTATGCCAGTCGTGTCTAGTTTTCTGGCTTCACTGACTCCTTTCTACCTTCTCATCTAAATTCAGCATTATTAATCTCAATCTCGACCCGAGACAGCGTTTCAACAATAACTCCGCAGATGTGACACCTGTTGTTGTGTGAGGGGTGGTCCTATAATGGAAAAGAAAGCGTGCTAGCTTGGTTGCTAAAGAATCTCCAGTTAACTTCTTCATCCCTGCCTTGAATGTTTGAACTGCCCTTTTGGTCAGTCCATTTGAGGAAGGGTGATATGGTGAGGTTTTTACATGAGTGATACCGTTGAGGCTGAAAAACCGTTGAAACTCAGCACTCGTAAATGCCGTACCGTTATCAGAAATGACTAGTTCTAGTAGTCTGTTGATGGCAAAACTTTGACATAGCTTTTCAATTGTAGCAGAAGACGTTGGTGACTTCACCTCATATATGTCCATCCATTTTGAGTGAGCATCAAAAATGAGCAGAAGCATTGTTCCCATGAATGGTCCCACATAGTCAATGTGTAAGCACACCGATAGTCTTCCTGGCCATTCCCAAGGGTGTAACAGCTGTTGATGGTAACTTTTGTGGTTGCTGACATTGCACATAATTCTTCACTAAACTGTCTATTTCACCATCAATCCCAGGTCACCATAAGTAGCTGCGTGCTTCGTTTGGGAAATTCCTGGATGGTCACTGTATAGTTCAATTAAAAGTGGCTCCTTCCTTTTGGAGGAACCATCACTCATGCTCCCCACAATAAGATGCCATCCTGGCTGGTTATTTCATGTCTTCTGTTGAAGTACGGTATCATTTTATCAGGTACGGGCTCTTGTGCCCAACCATGAAACATTTGTTCTCATACTTGAGATAGGACTGGGTCCCGACTTGCCCAGTCTCTGATCTGTCGAGCGCATACCGGCGAGGAATCTAAGAAATTTAACAGTGAAACAAGTTCCTGTGGAACTGGGACATCCTCATCTTTTTCTTGTAAAGGCAAACAACTAAATGCATCAGAGTTTGCGATTTGATTGCCAGGCCTATGTATGAAAGTGTACTCTTATGCTGCCAGGATTAAAGTCTTATTTGTGTTTCTGTGTCTTCTTTCTTATGTGCCTTCTTCCTTCTAGCGCTGACTTTAATCTCGGCCTCCTTTTTGACCTCAATATTGGCCAGACTACTCTCAGGTGCGAGCTTGACTTGAGTGAACTCAGTGGTTGAGTCTCCCAAAATTTCATCATCTGTCTGTTTCTTAGAAAATTCTGTGACTTTCACTTCCAAAGTCTCTTTTGTTTCATGCAGCTGATTCTTCAGCTCTTCCATCTTATTGTATTTGTTTGCTGCCTCCTGGAAAACTGAGCATTGTTGTGTCTTCTCTGCCAACTCATCCTTCAGTTTATTCAGAGAGGTGCTGAATACTTTCTGTTTCTCTTCATACTTTTCTAGAGGTACAAACTTTGACCTGAGGGAATCTTGTAGTGTGTGAAGGTCTTTCAGCAGGCTTTCCTTTTCCCTGCAAAGGTTGCTCACCTCGTCTCGAACTCTGTCATTAAGCAGGGTCTCTTTGAGTTTCTTCTGCTGTTCTTCCAGGTTTTGGCTTAAGACAGCCTGCATTTCTTCAGCTTGTTGAGTCCTTACACACTCTTTTTCCAAAACAGGATAGTTTCCAACTTCCTTTTGGAATCCCAGTGGCCAATCAAGGTTGATTTCCCTTAGCCAGTTTTGCCCTAGGAGGCTTGGTCCTCTGCCTCTCAATACCAACTTTGCCGATTGGCTTCCATAATGGACAGTTACTCTACTTATGCCTTTGACTTGAATGTCTTCACACGTGTATGTTTTTAGTATAGTTTTAGTATGTTTCTTCTAAATTTAATTGATGTTCACCATTATTCAGATACTGAAGGTATGTTCCCCAATTACGGTAGTGGAAGGTCCTGTGTCCACTTCCATTCTAACAGGTCTGCCATTTACTTTCACTGTTACAAATATTGGTTTTGTCTTTCCAACTTTCAGATTAATTCTCAGAATTTGTTGTTTCAGGCTTTTCTACATTGTAGATCTCACTGGGTTTTTTCTTTTGTTTAAAAGCCTGCTTGAATCTTTCCTTGCGTTGTCTCATTATATGTCCATTTCTGTGGCAATAAAAACATTCGACTTTTTTAAACTGCCAATCATTAAAAGGCTGCTTGTTTCCATCTCTATTGAAATTGTTCTTTGTTTTCGCTGCTAAGTCATTTTTTTTTTCATTTTCCGGCTAGCGGGGGCTGTTTCCCACTTCTCGGCAGAGTCTTGCATTTTTTAACCCTTTTCGGTTGGGGTTTCCTGCCTGATGTGGAGAACGACACCATTTTGCATGCCCTGTATGGCTTTTGAATCTCTTACTGTGCTTTCCATGCCTAGTGCTATCTCCAGCACCTTCTTGAAATCCAAATTCGCTCCGGACAACAATCTCTTCTGAATCGTGTCCTCATTCACACCGCACACTAAACAATCTCTGAGCATGTCATTTAGAGATGTACCAACCTCAGAATGTTCCGTTAACTGCTTCAAACTTGCCACATTGCAACTGTCTCCCGCAGGACTCTATATCCTGAGTTAAACCTGAACCTTGCATCATTACCGAGGGCTTTGGTTGATAATGACCCTTCACAAGGTCCACCAATTCATCAAAATTTTTCGAATTTGGGGCACTGGGTGCCGTCAAACCTCGAATCAAACCATAGATTTTATTCCCATGTGTACTTAAGAGGGTCGCTTGCCTCTTCTCTTCCCCCGTAATCGCATTTGCTTGGAAAAAGAATGTGAGACGTTCAATGTAATGAGATCAATTGGCCATGGTTGGATCAAAAGAATCAATTCTTCTGAATTGCAGCATTCTGAGAGGGAATTACTTCTTCAATTCAAATGAAACTTCTACTTGCAATTACTGGGCGAGGTACAGTGCTGATTTCGTTTCACTTGATTTCTTCTGTTAAACTTGTTTTATCCTCATTGCCAGTTTGTTGTGAGTGATGGTCAAGTTGGTACAATTGATAGAGTTGATCAGCAGACACTTCTTAGGTGGCAACTTTTAGTTTATTTACAATGGTACTCAGCAGCAACTACATGCATGCTTTCCCTTCAAACTCTATCTCTACACTAACTACTGATTACTAACTACTAACCACAGAGGTAGCCCATGCCACTCTCCTATTGGGCCATGTGATCTTCCTTAACAAGCATTATTCTTAAAGGTATATTACACACTAAATAAAACCATAATTACCACAACCTCCCAAACCTGTAACCTCTGCTGCCTAGAAGAACAAGGGCAGCAGACACATGGTAACAACAGCACAAACAATATCCTTTCCAAGCCACACACCATCTCAGCTTGGAGCTATATCATTATGCATTCGCTATCGCTGGGTCAAAATCCTGGAATTCCCTTCCAACAGAGTGCAGATCTACTCCACACAGAATGTAAAGGTTCAAGAAGAACTTCCTTGAGGCTTTTTCCTGTCTGGTTGATGCTCTATAAAAACAAAGCTGAACAAAAAATCTTTTTACTAAGAGCTTCCATCCCACTGAAGAGGTTTCAGAGTCAATCCACATCTGGCACGTTTTGTTGAAATCTGTCCATTAGTTTTTGAGATATATTGTTTATAAACAACCAGGCTAACAGGACCTCTGCCCACCTGCAGTGGCGGAGGTCATTAGGGTGGGCAATAAATGCCAGCGATATCCATATCCCAAGAAGGAAGTAAAAATATATATCCATGTTGAGACATGGCAAAAATGAAAGCTATAACTTAGGTCTGTAGCTGTTACCCCATTTGAATGTTAAAAGGGCTTCACACAAGAAATCAGCATTCCCCATTTAGTCCTTTGGTGGCACAGATCTTGAGTATCACTGAAAAAAGACATGTTGTTGAAGCTTTTCATCTTGCACTCATCAGGACAATTCGCAAGAAAATACCAAATGTAAAGGGTACAACAGTTTATATTTCATGAGAAGAGAGTGCTGATTGGTTGGCAAGAGGACTCTGATTGACGGAGGCATTGCTATGGAGAATGTACCAGTTAACTGGCACATCCCAAGGACTGGTGGATCATATCAAACAGCATGTCCCTTCCGCTGATTGCAACAGGCAAGGTACTGACCGTACTCAACCAGCCTGTGCTTGCAAAACTCAAAATACAGTGTCCAACATTAGACGTGATTCTGTGATTGGACAACACTTGATAAACAATCCTGAGTGTGGTAAGAATTACACTAACAACCAATTTAAGATTATCAGTTGGGCTCGCGGTGTGATGCACTTACGCATGCTAGAGGCTTCATATATTAATACACAGGGCCCTGTTCTTTGCAGACAGGAAGATCATGTACACACATTGCGCCTGTATCAGCTAAACAAAATAAGTGATAGTCATTCTTTGGTTCAATCCCCAGGGCAACGCCTTGACCAACCAGAGTCAACCTGCCTGGTTTGAATTTAAACAAAGCTTGGCAGTGAACTGTCAGTCTTCAGTTAACTGGTGCAATCTCCAGGGCAACGCCTTCACTAGGGTCCACTTGCCACAATCAGCACTGTCTTCTCCTGAAATATAAATTGTTGTACTTTTTACATTTGGTATTTTTACAAAAGGCGAAAAGCTTCAACAACATGTGTCTTTTTTCAGCGATTCCTCATTTGGTAAAACTCCTGTGTTTGAAGCTTGAGAGCCCATGATTTCAGGTAGCACTTCAATGCAGCACTGAGGGCCTGCTAAATACAACCCACCTGTTCTAGTGCATGTACAAGGTCCAAAGGCAGTGTCGGAAGAGTAGAGAGTTTCTCTGCTGTCCTAACATTCCTCCCTCAATCTAAAGCAGATTAATTAGCAGTTTGTTTCATTTGCTATGCACAAATTGGCAGCTGAGAATGCATTTGGCAAAGTTCCTAAAAACACAATGAGACGATAACCATATATTTTGTTTTATTGGTGATAAGTGAAAGATAATTTTTTTAAAATTTATTCATGGAGTGTGAACTTCGCTAGCTGGGCCAGCATTTATTGCCCATCCCTAATTATCCTTGAGAAGGTGGTGGTGAGCTGCCTTCATGAACCGCTGCAGTCGTGTGGTGTAGGCAGACCCACAGTGCTGTTAGGAAGGGAGTTCCAGGATTTTGACCCAACGACAGTGAAGGAACGGCGATATATTTCCAAGTCAGGATGATGAGTGTCCTGGAGGGGAACTTCCAGTTAGTGGTTTTCCCATGCATCTGCTGCCCTTGTTCTTCTAGATGATAGCGGTCATGGGTTTGGAAGGTGCTGTCTAAGGAGCCTTGGTGAGTTTCTGCAATGCAGCTTGTAGATGGTACACACTGCTGTTACTGTTGGTCGGTGATGGAAGGTGTGAATGTTTGTGGATGGGGTGCCAATCAAGCAGGCTGCTTTGCCCTGGATGGTGTCAAACTTCTTGAATGTTGTGGGAGCTGCACTCATCCAGGCAAGTGGAAAGTATTCCATCACACTTCTGACATGTGCCTCGTAGATTGTGGACAGGGTTTGGGGAGTCAAGAGGTGAGTTACTCACAACAGGATTCCTAACCTCTGACCTGCTCTTGAAGCCACAGTATTTATATGGCTAGTCCAGTTCAGTTTCTGGTCAATGGTAGCCCCAGGATATTGATAGTAAGGCATTCAGCAATGGTAATGCCATTGAATGTCAAGGGGCAATGATTGGATTCTCGTCGGAAATGATCATTGCCTGACACTTGTGTGGCACGTATGTTACTTGCCACTTGTCAGCCCTAGCCTTGATATTGTCCAGGTCTTGCTGCATTTGGACATGGACTGCTTCAATATCTGAGGAGTCGTGAATGGTGCTGAACATTGTGCAATCATCAGCGAACATCTCCACTTCTGACCTTACGATGGAAGGAAGATCATTGATGAAGCAGCTGAAGATGGTTGGTCCAGATACTGAAAGAACTCCCTTGTTCTTCTTTGAAAAGCCATGGGATCCTTTATGTCTACCTGTATTTGTTTAGCATTTGAACTGATGAATAGTACCTCAGAGACTGCAACGCCATCTCAGCAAAGATGGATTTCTCTCTTTAGTATTGACAAATTGGATCATGCTCAGAAAAGAGTGCGAGAGGTAATTGGGAGAATTTAAAACTATTATAAAGAGAGATGGAAATATTGAAGAATTAGGGGTAGTTTTGGGGGAAGCGGGAGCGAAATGAGGAAGGGGAACGATGCAGATTTTGAATTTGCAGGAAAAACACAGGTTGAATAGATGGAAACAGTTTACTTAACCTGGATTGCAAGCCTGGCTGAAAGGTGCATGTAAAAATAAATCGACAAGCTTCAAACAGGACAATATCTTCCTCCCACTTCCTCAGCGATTGTACAATTGCTTTCCGTCCACATCAGTTCGGTTCTAATCTTGCTGATACCTGTCTCTGCACCTGAAAACTGGATGCAAAATTGTTCCTGGCAACATTTGCACAACACACTCTGGCTTTATGGGCCATGTGGTTTATCTGCTGATGAACTATTGCTCTATCTACCTACATAGGCAGAGATATGAACATTTTTCAGCTCCAAAGTATTCGCACAGGAGAAAATTTGAGCACAGTAATATATTGATATGAAAGAATCAATGCTGTATATAGTCTGACCTTTTGAACTTTCTAAGCTTCAGAGCTGATGAACCATGTAACCATTCTCACCCTGTGACAATGGGGAGGAGGATCGAGCAGCTGTAGGAATGTGAGCTGTCTGATGTGGAAGTATTTACTGAAATGTCAGCTGAACAGACTGTACAAGCCTTTGTGTTCTGTCTGCCATGAATCGCAAGGCATATTATCATGTTATCACTTTAAATCTCCTTTTTGTAATCATTTCCATTGTGGTGAGCAAGGAGCCATCAGATAAAGCTCACTTTGCCGTGCGGATTTGACTGTTTGCCAAGAAGCTTGCCTCCATGAGCTGTCTCATCCCAGTCCCTAGTGTAGCCTGTGAATGTGCAGTGGCTGTATGGTTAGCAGACAAGATACAGCTTCAGACTGGGTGCACCAAACCTTCTCCTCCAACCCTAAAATGCATCTCCATATAGATTATTTTAAAGTCATGCCTTTGACCACACTTTCGGTCATTTCTCCTAAAATTACTACCTTTGGCTTGATGGCCATTTGTGATTATGCTCTGAAGCAGTTTCTACATTGAGGGAACTAGATAAATCCCTGCCCCCCCAACACCCCCCTTTCATGAAGGAAAAAGAGAGAGGACTTGCAATTATACAGCATTTTCCATAACCTCAAGACATCCCAAAGTGCTTCACAGCTTCATGACGTACTTTTGATGTCCAATCATTGTTGTAAGGTAGGACAATACAGGAGCCAATTTGTACACAGCAAGGTCTCTCAAAAAACCATGAGGTAAATGGCCAGATCACTTACTTGTACACTGCACAATTGTTTGCAGACAACCTCTCGACCAAGAACGTCTCTCAGTGGAAAACTGAAAAACATAACGTTTTCATGCTGACCCAGAAAATATCTACCACATATAGCCTGCAGTTCTCTGATGTATCAAGCAGTTGACCAATATGACATTTGAAACACCATCTCCACATTTTGGAAAGAAAAGTTTAATTGGATAGCATTTAGTGGATTGACTGTGTGGCACAATCATTGGAATGCAAGATATTGTAGACGGAACCCATGTGAGTATCAGGCCCATGACCAACACAAAGAAAAACAGTCGGCACACAGTCACTGTTCAGGTGGTATTTGACCATCGAAAAGTCAGGATCAATGGCTGTTATACAGAATGTCTTCATTGTGTAAATTCCACATTTTTTTTGAAGGAGAATAAACACTCAATGGTTCTTTAGAGAACAGGGCTTCCCTCAGCATCCAAGGTTCCTTGATCTATTGAACACCATCCTCTGCCCCCACTGCCCTCCCACTGCTTCCTTCGCACCACAACCCCTTGACCTGGTTTGGCAGATTTACCTCCATCTTTAAGAACATCATGCAGCTTAGGAACAATTAAAGAGAGCATGTTCAAAGTTCTCATCTTGCTTCTGATAACATCTCAGTTCTTCCTCATTTATAGCCAGTGTAATCAATTGTCCTTTGTCTAACGATATCCAGCATTTGTTTCACCCTTTTATATTTTGAACACAGAAATCTGACACTTCATTTCGATGCTGAGGAACTGCTGCAGTGCCAGAAGTGCTGTCTTTCATGTGAGACTTTAAACCAAGGACTTGTCTGCCCTCGAAGGTACAAAGATCCCATAGCAGTATTCAAAGAAGAGCAAGGACATTATCCTTGGTATCCTGGCCAATATTAATCCCTCAATCAACATCACAAAAAAAGATCATGTGGTCATTATCGTATTGCTGTTTCAGTGAGCTTGCTGTGTTTAAATTGGCTGCAACACTTCAAAAGTACTACATTGGCTGCAAAGCACTTTAGCACATCCTGATGTCATGAAAGGCGCTATTTAAATGCAGATCTTTCTTTTTTTCTCTCCCAAAACCAATTCAATCTACTCCAGTTAACCAAAGGCAGTGCTGCCACTCTGCACACTTTTATTGTTAGATACACCAAACAAAATACACTTTCTCAAAAATTGTCACACACCTATGTCTCCCCCTAACCTGAAACTTTTGATTTTTATAAATCCCCTTGTCTGTTGGCTTAACCAGGAACATCCAGATTGCTGCCTCCATCTACTCCCCATAGGCATAGTGCTCTATAGTATTGAGTATACGCTTCATCAGACCAAGTACAAGAGAACTAAGTGCCTGCTTTGACTTGGGTGCCAATATTTCCCCACACAGCTGGCACCTGAGCTTTTATTAAAGGGTGGGCATCCTCGCTTTGTAGCATCAAGGAGCTTGATTTAGAGTCAGTAAAGCACTTCCTCATGCAAATACAAGTGTCTTCTATGACAAGTCGTTGAGGCTGGAGATCAATTGAAAATTTCAAAACTGGAATGGATATATTTTGGCTAGATAAAGGTATTAAGAGCTGTGCTGTCAAGGTGGGAAAGCTAAATAAAGGTGAGGATCAACCATGGTCTAGCTGAATGGGGGAACAGGTTCAAGGGGCTGAATGGCCTCCCGCTAAGTTCACATAACCATCATGGAACACTTCTGAAGGTCTTAATTGACACCACATTAATTGTGCTTGCTCAATCTGTTTAATATGTTCAGTGCTTTTCAAAAATAATCTTAAGGCTCTGAATCAGCAAAAAAGGTAACATGTTATCTACACATCTCCACTGTGCTAATGTGAATAATTGGTCCACTTTCCTTTCATGGTAAAATGTTGCTCCTTTTTAAGAACTGTGGTCTCAATGAGTCTCGAGGGTGGGACTTTCTCCCACTGAGGGGGCTCAAGTCCCACTCTCAGCCTGCTTAACCCACCAGCAACGTGTTATTGCTGAGGGGCAGGTTTTCTTTTGGGTCCATTGGCTGCCAGCCGACTCGTGCAATGTAGGTGCAGGGGCAAGCAATACCACACCCCCCCCACCCCCACCGGTGAAATTCCGCCCTCCATTTCTGCATCTTCACAAAGTAGAGACGCTTGTCATTGGAGCCAGGTAAGTTGGGCCTTTTTGGGTGGGAGGGTTTGGGTACCCTAAGGAGGGGTGTAGGGGTGCAGGTTTTGGAGGCCAGGTGGGGAGATGCAATGGAGGAGTAACATTGTTGTGGGGGGGGGGCACTCCCGATACACAAAAAGCAGCCCCCAGATGCTGTGCCCCTTCTTTCTTCATAATGCATTCCCTGCCCAAGCGTGCCACAGGCCAAACTCTTGTGCCAACCTTTCTTGTGCCAATAGCCTATCTAAATAATGGTGAAGAAAGATTTCCATCGCACAATGCCATGGTCCCTAGCCTGGGCTAGTGGTTCAGGTGAGCCAGATACTGTAGGCCAATGCAAGACCATTTTTGCCCAGGAACAAAGGAACAGGAGGAAGCCATTTCACCCCTTGAGCCTGGTCCACCATTCAATGCTATAATGGTGATCTGTAACCTAACTCCATATACCCGCCATATCTCTTAATACAAAATAGAAGCAAGATGCTGGAAATCTGAAATAAAAACAGAAAATGTTGGAAAAGCTCAGCAGGTTGGGCGGCATCTGTGGAGAGAGAAACAGAGTTAATGTTTCAAGTCCGTATGACCCTTCATCCTTTGCACCTGACTCCCCCTAACCTGAAACCTTTGGTTTTTATAAATCCCCTTGTCTGTTGGCTGAATCAGGAACATCCAGACTGCTGCTTCCATCTACTCCCCATGAGCATAGTGCTCTATAGTATTTGGGTGTATGCTTCATCAGACCGAAGAAGGGTCATACGGACTTGAAACGTTAACTCTGTTTCTCTCTCCACAGACGCCGCCAGACCTGCTGAGCTTTTTCAGCATTTTTTGTTTTTATATTTCTCAATACCTTTGGTTCACAAAAATCTATCAATCTCAGATTTTAAGTTATAGATTCATCGAGCATCAATTGCCATTTGTGGAATAGGATTTTCAATTTCTACCCACATTTGTATCAGGAAGTCCTTCCCAATTTCATTCCTGAGAGGCCTGGCTCTAACTTTTACACAATGCCACCTAGTCCTGGATTCCCTAACCAGCAGAAATAGTTTTTCTCTATCTTTCAGTCCATATGGCCAGCCATATTAGATTTAATAATGAGTAATGTGCAAGATTTAGTTAACAGCCCTAATGGCCTGGTGATACAGGCTGTGTTGCAAACTTGCACAGGAGTTTAAGACATGCCCACGCTTTGCATCGGATGCTGATGATATTTCAAAATGGCGACACCCCCCCCCACTGAGCCAGTGGTTCACATTTATACTCCGCTTATAAGTTGACCCCTGTTTTTGGAGGGACTTTTCAAGGCTTCAAAGGTGGACTTATACACGAACATCTATGGTATATTAGGGAAAAGAGGATGTTCACAAAGTAATGTGGACCCCATAAAAACTGACAATGGCGACAATACAAAAAAAATACAATGAAAATCAGGAAATGGTGTTTGAGTGAAATAATTACTTCCATCAGTGTTTATAGTAGAGAATGAGAACAGCATGCCAGACATCCCAAGGAAATGAATATTGACTCAGCAATGGGCTCTCAGAAAAATAAATATAATGAAGTTAACAGTAATGAAGGTGAGTGACCAACCACCAGGACCAGATGCTTTTCATCCCAGAAGTTTAAAGGAATTCGCTGAGAAATTTGCCCTAACTACGATGTTACAAAGTTCTCCCAATTCAAAAACTATTTCTTTAAATAAGAAAATTGCTCATGTCACCCAGCCATTTAAGAAAGGCAAGCAAGCAAAACTGGGAATTATAGGCCAGTTAGCTTAACATCTATTTTCGGGAAATTGCTTGAGTCTATCATTAAGGAAAGGGTGAATGAATGTTTTCAGCTGATCAGGGAGAGCTGACCTGGCTTTGTTAAAGGTTGATCATGCCTAACAAACTGATCGAACTACTTGAAGAGGCGACTGAAGTAGTGGACAGGAGAATGTCAATGGATGTTATTTATATAGGACTTCCAGAAGGCAGTTGACAAAGTCCTTCATAAGAGAAGTTGGAGTTTATGGAATTGAGGGCCAATTATGGACTTGATTAAGAGATTGGCTATGTGCTCGGAGACAGTCGGGATAATTGGCAAGAATTCTAAATGGCAATCTGTGACTAGTGGCATCCCACAAAGATGTGTTAGGATCTCAACTAGTCAATATATTCATTAACAGCTTAAATGATGAGATAGAGAGCTAACATGTCCAAGTTTTCTGATGATACAAAGATACAATTACAACAATTACAAAGTGATAATAATAGATTAAGTGAATGGGTAAAACTGTGGCAAATGGATCGCAACCTAGGGAAGCGAGGTCATCCATTTTGGACTTAAAAGATAGAACAGGCTAATTTCTAAATGGTAAAAAGCTGAAAGCAGTGGAGGTCCAAAGAGATTTGGGGGTCCAGTTGCACGGATCATTAAAATGTCACGAAAAAGTACAAAAAATAATCTAAAAGTTTATGGAATGCTGGTCTTTGTCCCAGAAGACTAGAATACAAGGGGTCAGAGTTATACTTCAGTTATACAAAGCCCTGGTTAGATCACACCTGGAGTGTTGTGTTCAGTTTTGGGCAACACATCCTCAGTATGGATATTTTGGCCTTGGAGGGAGTGCAATGTAGATTTACTAAAATAATACCCGGCTTCCAAGGGTTAAATCACAAGGAGCAACGACACAAACCAGGGTTGTATTCTCTGGAATTTAAAAAGTTAAGCCTTGATTTGATTGAAGTTCTTAAGATATAAAGGGGAACAGATAGGTCAGATAGAGAGAAACTATTTCCGCTGTGGATTCAAAAACTAGGGGACATGGCCTAAAAATTAGAGGCAGACCTTTCAAAAGTCATTTTAAGGGCCACATCTATACCCGTAGGGTCGTGGAAGTTTGGAACTCTCTATGGCAAATGTTAGTTGATGCTAAATCAACCTCTATTAAATGTATTAAGGGATATGGGGCAAAGACCAGTATTTGGATTTAGGTCAGAGATCAGCCATGATCTCATTGATTGGTGAAACAGTCTCAAGGGGTAGAATGGCCTACTCCTGTTTCTATGTATTGATGTTACTATGAGGATCTGGTCCTTTCTGTGTGGTCTTTTTTACGATGTGTAAATAAGCAATCTTTTTACAGTCCTTCAGTCTCTTTAAGAGTCCTTTTTTTTCAGCATGCTGGAGCTGATTAACTATCAAGTTTCATTTTATCAGATTTAATTTTACTACTTTCCCTTCTCTGATCTAGGGGACACTGAAGCCAGTGTGGTGTCCACCAGACTGGCTCAGATCATTTAATTAAGCGGAGATCAATCGTTGGCCTCAGCTGATGGAACCAGCTCTTAGTAAAATGTTAACCAACAACATAAATAGCACATATTTACAAAGTAAAACATCCTAAAGCTCTTCATGGGAGAAAGAAATCGCACTGAGCCACGTAAAGAGATCCTTGGCCAAATAAGAAGAGTCATCTTGGACTCAAAATATGGACTCTGTTTTTTTCATTCGATCATGGGATATGGGTATTGCTGACTAGGTCAGCATTTACTGCCCACCCCTAACTGCCCTTGTTCAGAGGGCATTGAAGTATCAACCACATTGCTGCGGGTCTGGAGTCACATATAGGCCAGACCAACAGATTTCCTTCCCTAAAGGACATTAGATGGGTTTTCACATCAAGGTTTCATGGTCATCATCAGACTTTTAATTCCAGATTTTTATTAAACTCAAACTTCATCATCTGCCAGGGCAGGATTCAAACCCAGGCCCCCAGAGTATTACCCTGGGCCTCTGGAATACTAGTCCAGTGGCAGTACTACTATACTACCACCTCTCCACAGGTGCTGCCAGACCTGCTGAGTTTTTCCAGCACTTTTTGTTTTTAATTTTGTCAACAAGCTTGGTTTTAAGGTGTGCCTAATGGAGCAGAGAGAGACTGAGAGATTTAGGGTGGCATTTGATGGAGACGATAGGGGCCTTGCCCACCAGCTGAAGACCCAGCAGGAGCCTGTGTTGCCTCTTTTAGGGAAGGCCCGCCAAAATAAGTGCCACTCAGGCACTTAACTGGACAGTGGCAGGCCTTTCCTGGAACCAAGAGCCCTGGGTCCACAAGTCCTGCCCATCAAGAGCTGCTAGCCAATCAGAGGCTGCAAACTCTATTGACTGGCATCACCATTGTGGAGGTGCTGTTGGCACGACACCCAACCAAGGCCTAGTGTCGTTGTTGGATCCCAGGTCATGGATGAGTGATGGTGGGAGGGAGGTCGCAGGCTTGGGGGGGCGGTGGTTGCAGGAGAGAGGGAAAGGGCATTTGGCACCAAGGTTGGCGTCTGTGTCTCACCTGGCTCCTCCTTCCCAATGCTGGGTCCTTCAATCAGGCACTGAGTGCCTTTGAATGAGGGGCCTGCTTCCCTCCACCCTGGGAGCCAGGAAACAAACCTGCTTGGGTTTGTTTGTTGTGATCCCTGCATGCTGAATATCCCCTCCACCACCATTGGGTTAATGGAGAGGCAGCAGGATGATTTAAGGGCTTCAATTGGTGGTGGGGCAGTGCTAAGGAGGCATTTCTTCACTCAGAGGGTGGCGAAAATTCTTTACCCCAGAGGGCCGTGGAAGCTCAATCACTGAGTCTGATCAAGACAGAAATTGATAGATCTCTCAATACTAATGACATCAAGGGAAATGGTGATAGTGGGGAAAATGGCATAGAGGTAGATGACCAGCCATGATCTGTTTGAATGGTAAGGCAGGCTCGATGGGCCGAAAGACCTACTCCTGCTCCTATTTTCTATGTTCCTACGTTCCTGCCCATTGGCCTTTCCGCCACGGACTTAATTGGGGTGGAGACAGGAAGTCGGTGGGGTCTCCATCCCCCCCCCCTCACCCTCCTGTCTGATTAAATGTCCCTTGGCCACCAAACTCCCTACAGGGGAGGTCATTAAATTCTACCCTTAGGGGAGGAACCGAAGAGCTTCGGGCCAAGGTAGCCGTGGGCAACTGTGAAGAGATGAAAAATCAAGGATGCACAAGAAGCCGGAGTTGGAGTAATGCAGGGATCTCGGAGGCTTGTAGGGCTGGAAGAGGTTACAGCGGTTAGGGGCTGGGGGTGCGAGGCCATGGTGGAATTTGCACAAGAAGATATGATTTTTAAAGTTGGGGCATTGATGTACTGGGAGGCAATGGAGGTCAGTGAGCGCAAGGCAATGGTTCAATGGGACTTGGTGCAAGTTAGGATAAATGGAGTACAGTGTTGATGATATCAAGTTTATGGAGAGTGGAAGTTGGGTGGCCAGCCATGAGAGCGTTGGAACAGTCGAGTCTGAATGAATAACTGACGCTTCATTACTTGTTTTTGCTCAATCTGTTTGACATATTCAGTGCTTTGTTTGTTTTCATAAAGAAATCTCATCTTTGAGTTCATTTCGGGATTATTGATTTAGAACTTAATGTTCTTGTTTGATCGGGAACTGTGCACTAGTGCATGGGAAGCTTTGCTGTTTGCCAGCATGTTTTAAAGAAGCCATTTATTTAATGACATTCAGTGTGGAATGTACTTCTTTATTTATGAGGTTTTGCTAAAAGTGACTCTTGCAAATTTTGTAGTTTTTAATCAAAATGCAAGTAAAATTGGGTGGAAGAAATAACTTGAACCTTGCGGAAGTGAACGTCCCGGTTATTCCGATATTCTGCTCCCTGGCTCCTTGTCAGGTCTAGTTTGCCCAATGCTCCATCCCTTCCTGCACCAAGTCCCACTTGCCTATAATTCCTAAGCTACCTACATTAGCTGCTGTTCCCCCATTGCCTGAATTTGAAAAGTCTTAGGACTGTTGTGGGGATTTTCAAGCACCACTCTGGGGGCAAAGATGTGTAGAATATCGAAGTCTATTCAAGCATGTACAGGGGAGAGTCCTTTCTCAAAGAATCAATGGTTACAGTAGCCATATTTATACCTCCATCTGTGACCATATTATCCCGGCTAGCCCAATTAACGACTGTAAAACTCAATCAACAAGACAGAGTTTCTGTGACCCACATTATCCTGGCTAACCCAATTAACCTCAACCTAATAATCTTAAACTAATAATGACCACACGGTTTTTCAATCGTATTACCTACACTACTTCAAGGCCCAACATTCTGACCTTACTCATCTTGCACATTGTTTTTTGAGGGGCTGGGATGGAGGAATAGTGCAGAAAATGGAGGAAAGCCTAGTCGTGACAATACACATCCAGTGTTGGCGAGGGTGGGGGAGGGCGTGGGGAGCCCTCTGGTAAATAATGTCATAATGTAATATCAACTGGCCTAGATTAATTTGGTGAGGGTGTGGGGCTTCCCTGAGAATTTCTACTGAAGGAGACAGACCCGCAGGAACTAAAATCTGCCAAGAACAGGTATAGTTTCTGTTGCGAACCTTCTAAAGGTCCCAAAATGTCAGACGGAGCAAGTAATTCACCCTAAACAAAAACAAAAATAAAAATAAAAATACCTGGAAAAACTCAGCAGGTCTGACAGCATCTGCGGAGAGGAATATTTTTATTTTTGTTTTTGTTTTAGATTTCCAGCATCCGCAGTTTTTTGCTTTTATCTTAGTAGGGAAATCACCCTGTTGGGGATCAATTATCCTGCAGCGATGTTCTGATAACTCCTTTGTGAGTTGCAGAGTACGGCTTCCTCTCTTTTCCTTTTAGGTGTTTTTTGAGTCGGACCTGATGAGCCGGACCTGATCTGCCATTTCGCTTGTTGGAACAGACATTGCTGGTGCAGATTACAGGTGTGATTTGTGCACTGAATCCTTGCTAATCACCCTGTCCCTGCATTTTGAGTAAAAAATCGATGGCTTTCGTTTTGAGAGACTGTGGATTCTGCTCGGTGGTACTTGTAGTCGAGTGGGCCCATATTAATGTACATTGTTGACAGTAATTCCTTGTCAATTTACTAGATTGTCAAAACCTCTAATAAAATAACTGTTGCCTGAGGCATTTAGACACTAATATTGAACAGCAATTTCTGGCTTTGTTTTGGATTGTATTTTTTGATACATCCTTGCAGCAATACCTCCATTTTTTTATTCTTATGGGATGTGGCCATCACTGGCTAGGCCAGCATTTATTACTTATCCCTAATTGCTCTTGAGGAAGTGGTGGTGAGCTGCCATCTTGAACCTCTGCTTGTACCACTACCTGTGGCGTGACATCTTGCCAAACAAGCCAAATATTTTTAATAACATGAGCTCCAACAGTTTCAGGCCACTTTATCATTATCTTTCAGCCCCTGGATGGACTTACCCCTCCCTCCCATTTCTATATCCTCCCCCACTCCCTCCTTACCAACCTCGCCACTTATCTGACTCCAGCCTCTTGTTCAGCTTGTCTCCCTTTATCCCCACCATGATTTCAGCTGCCTCAGCCTCAACCTCTGGAATCTCCTCCCTAAGTCCTTCCATCTCTCTTTATCAAACTTGTGGTGACCCCTCCTAGCTCTCCTTCCTTGACTCAGTACCTGTTTTCCTTCATGCCTTGTTGAGGCACCTTGGGATACTTGGCACTGCTAAAGATGCTACATAACTGCAAGCTGTTGTTGAAATAAGGGGGTGGGGGGGAATTGATTTTTCTTTTATTAATTCTCAGGATGCGAGTGACGTGGCCAGAAGTTGGGCTGTCTTCTTAAATCATTTGATGCAGCTGAATGGCTTGTTAGGCCAGAGGACAGTTAAGAGCCATTCACATTGGTGTGGGACAGGAGTCACATGGAGGCCAGATTGGGTAAGGATAGCAGTATTCCTGCCCTGAAGGACATTAGATAATGATAAATTGGATAAACATTTATTGTTTATAATAAACATAAGTATGTTGTCTCTCACTTGCTTCTTTAAAATGTATTCACAGGATGTGGGCTTCGCTGGCTGGGCCAGCATTTCTTGCCCATCTGTAGTTGCCCTTGAGACGGTGGTGGTGAGCTGCCTTCTTGAACTGCTGCAGTCCCTGTGGTGTAGGTACATCCACTGTGCTGTTTGATAAGTTGAACCAAAAAAAACAGCAAAATATTATATTGAGATCATTGTGTTTTTACAATCGTCAGTGGACCTCAGCCGAGTTTTAAGGCTCCTAAATATGAGTGTGTGGATATTAATGTACTTTGTTGACAGTAATCCCTTGTCAATTTAATAGATGGTTAAAACCTCTAATGAAATAACCATTGCCTGAGGTATTTAGACACTAGTATTGAACAGCAATTTCTAGCTTTTTTTTGGATTTTCAGTACATCCTTGTGGTAATAGTAGGGCACCTCCTGTGGTGTGACATCTTGTCAAACAAGCCAAACATTTTTAATAACATGAGCTAGTTGCAGGAGTGACCCCTTCAGCCACTCACATTGCACATGGCTAGAGGCTTGAGATGTTGCTGCATCCAGTTCCACAGCCCTTTTACTATTTTTAACAAACTCCCATCAATCTTTCTTACTCAATGGGTGTCAGGGGGATGTGTGAAAGGCGGATGTCTATCAATCTTAAAAGGGTCAATTGCTGTTTCTCAGGTACTTCTTTACCTCCCAGTTGGCGGTTTTGACATTTGGAGCAATTTGAGTTGCTGGTTCTTCTCTTGGCAGGCTGCAGAGGTGCCCTGTATCCCTACTGGCATGATAAGGTGGGTGCCTTTGACAGACACTGGCCACCTGCCCTGTATGTTACATTGAGGCCAATTGCTGTGCAACTCTGGACAAAGCTGTGCTTGGCCCAAACATTACTGCCGCTTTCTTCCTGTAAATGCAAGTCCGTGCAGAACATAGATCAATGGAGTACAACATTAATGGAGTGGCCTTGCAACTATATTCTTTTCCCCCAGTCATTTTTTTTTATTACTTCATGCAACCTGGGTGTGGCTGGCTAGACCAGCATTTATATTGCCCATCTCTAAATGCCCTTCAAAAAGTGGTGGTGAGCTACCGTCTTGAATCACTGCAGTACATGATTGCTATGAGTATATCGCAGTCCAATGGAGTTCCTGGAGTTAATACTTTCTCTTACCATCTCTTTATGTCCCCGTTGAATATTCTATGCAGAGAAAAACTGAGCTTTGATGCCCCTTTAACCGGTCACACCAAGCTGAATCTGGAACGGGCTTTGCAATACAAAAACCTGGTGCCGAGACAGGTTTTGTAAACGCTGGACACTGAGCCACTCTCAGTGCCTGAAGTGAGTTGCAGCTGCCTGATGCTTAAAGTGGAAGTGACCCTAAAGGAAAAAAAACATGGGCAAGAACTTTGCAGAGTGAGTTAGAAAGACAAACATAATGGAGCCACGAGGGGGTCTATTCCACAGAGCATCAGTAAGTGACCCAGCAAACCTTTCCATGTTAGCAAGGAGGCCATCCTAGAGGAAAGGGTGAGGGAAAAAAAACGAATGATGCTCCTGGTAAAATACACCTATAAAAACACAAGAGGATTTATGTCAAGGAATAATCTTCAGACAGCGAACCTAGTACTATACAGAGTTGGTGGGAGGGGGTTTACATCATGTCGAAACAACTGTTGGAGACATAGACAGTGACAATCACCAGCTGGTTACAAATAGAATGTGAGATTTTCAGGGTGACTTTCCATGACAAAACTTGCGCAGGAAAATATATCTTTTGCACCTGCACGCTCCCTCTAAATTTCTGAAATACAAACAGCCACAGAGTCTGTTTCCCAGCCTCAGTCAACTTGACCATAGACAGCTCGCCCCACAGGTTCTCTGGTCACGCCAGCTGCAACCACAGAGGGGATTTATACTGAAGCAGTGGTAAGTCTCACATGGGATTAATCCCACCCCATGAAAGTGTGAAAGCGCCAGGTCCTGCTAATGATCAGTTAAGGAAGATTATCAACATGCCGTACTCTCCAGCCCAAACATTTCCACCCCTTCCCTAAAGGAGGGCAGCACAATTATAGGAGAATATAGGGATTTTAAAACAAGTTAATGTTTTAATGCAGACTATTTAAAAGTCTTTTGTGAAATTATCAAAATGAAATTAATTCTTCAGGTCTCATTTTTAGACCTTGAGCAAGTCCAAAGTGTTATAATCTCACCCTTGTTTGTTACTGACTCAACACATAATTATCTTTGTATTGAGTCTTTTCTGGTCAGGTAGAGACTTGTGGATATGTTTGTTATGTGAATTACCAGGGACCTATCGCTGATGAAAAGATTTGTCATTTGTCAGTGTGGGGTTGTACAGTGCTTCCTCACGCAAGTATTTTAATTAGCAGGTTCTCTTGGCAAAACCTTCACCTTCACCAGCTGGAAGGGATATGTTTTTCAGGTTAGATCCAGTGATATCATCATGCCAGTGCAGTAGCCTTGTCCTTATGGTGCAGGACTAACAACCCAGAATATTACAATTCAGCTCTCACCACATTGGGAAAAAGCAATGACCATGGAAGCTGCTGGATAAAACTTAATTTGTTTCCCTGATGCCCTCCAGAGAAAGGAACCTGTCACCGTTACCCAGTCTTCTCTACATATGACTCTAGTCCCACACCGCATGGTTAACTTGGAGGCAACTAGGTTTGAGCAATAAACGATGCCTTGTCAGTGGTCACTGTTGCCCACACTCCAAGAACGGACAGAATAGCAAGTATTAATTTCAACTTTACCTGCTCCCAGTGCAGGAATCTGACTGTGTCAATTCTGAGATGCACGAGAGTGGAGCATTGAAAGAGACCTGGCCCTTGTCTTTGACATTCAGACATGAAGATATCTTAGGCAGGTAAACCTAGCCAGTTACTGCTCAGAAGTGTTCTATTTTTCAATCCACCATACCTCAACTCATTTTCAAAAGTTTAGACACCTCATGGGAAATCAGTAGGAATTATTACAACAAGATGGCGGACGGTTGACAAGTTGAAGAGCCAAGGCTCCAACGAAGGCATTAATGGGCCTAGAGTCGGCAGGCAGGAGAGGCAGTGAGTGGGAGGATCAGGAAGTGAAGCAGTGAGTAGGAGAGAGGCGATAAGTGGGACAGAGTTGGCAAATGGGGGTGGGGGGTGGGGCTGGTAAGCAGGAAGGTCAAAGGGGAAAGTGGCAAGCAGGAGGGAAGAGGTGCACGGGAGAGAGGTGGCGAGCTGGAGGGTGGGAAGGTAAGAGACGAGTGGGAGAGAGGTGGTGAGTGGGAGTGGGGACGAGTGGGAGTGTCATGGAGGGAAGAGATGAATGAGAGAGGCAGCGAGTGGGAGGGTGGGAAAGGGAAGTGGCGAGCGGGAGGGAGGTGGCAGGTCAGAGAAGATTCACTAGGTTGATCCCTGGGATGAAGGGGTTGTCTTATGAGGAAAGGCTGAGCAAGTTGGGTCTATAATCATTGGACTTGAGAAGAGTGTGATCTTATTGAAACATATAAGATTCTGAGAGGGCTTGACAGGGTCGATGCTGAGAGAATGTTTACCCTCTGGCAGGGAGGGGCTGGGTGGTGGAGAGTGAGAGTTGGGGGGAGGATCTAGAACTAGTGAAATACAGCTTAAAAATAAGGGATCTCCCATTTAACACAGAGATGCGGAGGAAATTATTCTCTCAGATAGTGGTTAGTGTTTGGGATTCTCTTCCTTAGAGAGCAGTGGAGGCTGGGTCATTGAATATATTCAAGGCTGAGTTAGAGTCAAGGGTCATTGGGGACAGGCAGGAAAATGGAGTTAAGGCCAAGAATAGATCAGCCATGGTCTCATTAAATGGCGTAGCAGGCTCAAGGGGCAGAATGGTCTAATCCTGCTCCTATTTCTTATGTTCTTATGCCCTCTACAATATCCGACTTTTGACCCTCACTAGAGAAGGCTGTGCATGTGCTTAGCTCCAGGTCAACATCCGATTCTATTTATAATTTACTGGAATTTGAATAAAGACTTGCTCCTTAGTGTGAAGTTTTACAGTATGTTGCAAGAATGTTTTCAAAGAAGGTTTCTCAACCCCTTTCCTTGTTTGCAGCCTCAAAGACCAGCATTCAGTGCTAACATTTACTGTCAAATAGACGCGTCAGACCAGTCCATAATCCAAACTTTAAATGGAAGATATTAGACAAATATTTCTGAAAAAGTTCTTGTGGAACTAATAACATACATACTGCATTCATTATATCATCATGAGTTGGAAATTGCTGTGTTTCCTTCGCTCCAGCGAATAAAATCACCAAAACAATACTGACAATATAGGCAGAAACCTAGAAATTCGTTCTGGTTGGGTGGGGGGTAATGATTCTTATGCCTGATTGGGCAGGCTGGAGGCGCACCCAATATTGGGCCTTGGGCCTTAGTTAAATGAAACTGGCAAGCTGTGAACACCTTCTGGGCCTTTAAGGACCACCGGTTAAGCTGGTTAGTTAGAGTAGTTAGAATGATATTTAGGCCTCATGTAGGCCTCAATCACTCCACCCCAATTTTGCAGAGGGGGTCTTGAACAATTAAGCGTTAGACCTCTTCTTTGAATATGCAAAACAACTCATGCCTGTTTCAGACGAGCACTCGAGATGTCTATTTTTACCTTTACCAATAATGATGGGTGGCGCGTTTCTGGCTCGTAACCAGTATGATCCATTGCCACCATTTTGGAGGCTTAGGCTCCCATTTAGCGTCTGAAAAAACAGGTGCTACAGAATTTCAAGACCAGAGGCCGGGATTTTCCATGCCCGCTGGCGCGGGCGTGTTCAGTGGCGCGGGCGTGTTCAGTGGCGTGAGCGGACAATATTGCGAGGAGGCTAAAAATCGGTTTCACGACGTCATGAAACCAGTTTGTGATCATTCGCTCTGCCCATCGAAGGCGGACTGTGTTTCCCGCCATCGGACGTCAGTCAGTGACTATGTTTCTATAGTGACTATGTTTCTATTGGGGAGAAAGCGGGAGCAGGCTATTGAGTTGGATGATCAGCCATGATCATGATGAATGACGGAGCAGGCTCGAAGGGCCGAATGGCCTGCTCCTGTTCCTAGTTTCTATGTTTCTATGAACCTCATTGTAATACCTCTGCATATCATTATAAACCCAGCCTGCCGGAATCGTGCCCCTCCATCCCTGGATCGTCCGCCCACATAGGCGTGATTGCACACTACCTGTTTCACAACAGCTTGTATAAGGCGTCCATTGACAGGCTGCACTTTGAAGGGAACTCAGAGGTGAGTGCACAGTGACGAGGAGCACTCACCCGGGTCGCTCGCTGGACTTCAAGGTTGAGGGGTGCTGGGTGGGGGGGTGGCAAGGGCTGCCTTACAGCTGAGGTGACATTGGGGGGTGCAAGAGCTGCCTCATGAGGTGACTTAGGGGGTGGGAGGTAAGGGCTGCCCTGAGGTTGAAGGTAGTGCATAAACACGGGTAGGGGGAGTGAAGCTGCCATGCATTAGGGAAACCTTGTACAAAGTGACCATTTCTCTGCAGCTGAGACAGTTCAGGCGCAGCCACATTGATATGATTGGAGTCGGGGCCTCCAGCTTATCTACCCACTCAAGCAATGAAGAGGCATCAAAGTGCCACCAAGTGCTCCAGAGATTTTCACCCCTCAAGTGTAGACTACAGGCTAATGAGCATTTTAATGGACTGCAGAACAGTTGGACAACTAGGCACGTTGTACAATCTCCTTGCTAAAGCTGGCCATGGAGCAGTCACTGGTGGAGGTGCTCACAGCCCCTTGCAATGTCATCATCCCGGTTTGGACCAGTCTCCCCCATGGTTCAAGCTAACACTGCAGCCTTGCAGTGTGGGTTAGGAGAATACCTGTGCCTGAGCTGAGAGCACAGCATGCAGTCCAGTGGGCAAAGCTGCTACCAATCAGTCAGGTGGAGTGGGGTGGAAGAGGGTGGGGTTTCAGGCAGCCATGCAGCGCACTAAACTCTGGCCTTCCAAGTGTTGGCCAGCACTTTCCGGGATGTGTTAAGGGGCCGTCAGACTTAACCAAGAGAGGTTCTTAGTACAACCAAGCGAACCCATGCATCTCTCTTTCATCCTGCAGGAGGAGTCCATCAGGAGCATGGAGCCTGGTGAATGAGCTGTATGCCTGATGGCCACAGAAAATGAGGACAATGGAGGAGAGAGTGACGGAGGTGCCTGGCTGCGCAGAGGGAGCAGCACCCTCAGGAAGAAGGGGCGGCCGGGACTCCCGCACACACCGCTGAAGAGCCGCAGCGAGCTGTTGCTGGTCGGCGCCCAGCTAGACCCAGGGTCTATAGACACAGTCTTTCATTACTGCAGATGACTGAGAACCAGTATCGCTAAAGACTGTAAATGTCTAGGGAACTGGTCCATCACATCTGCCAGCTACTGCAGGACTTGGCGCCAAGGGGATATGGAGGGCATCCACTGCCAGTGGCCGTGAAAGTGATCACAGCGCTCAATTTCTACGCCAGTGGCTCCTTTCACGGCTCCACAGGCGACCTCTGTGGGATATCACAAGCCTCCAACCACAAATGTATCCATGAGGTCATGGATGCCATCCTCGCGAGGGCACACAACTTGGTGCATTTCACCCAGGACCAGGAGAGTCAGGATGCAACAGCAATTGGATTTCCCCAGATCTCGGGTTTCCCACAGGTGCAGGGTGTCATCAACTGCACTCACGTGGCGCTCAGATCTCCATGGCAACAAGGGGTCAACTATGTCAACCGTAAGTGATTCCATTCGCTGAATGTTCAGCTGGTGTGTGACCACCACAAACACATCCTGGGTCTGCGCATGGTTTTCAGGGAGTGTCCATGGCTTCCACATTCTCAGTTGGTCACAGATCATCTTCCAGGGTCCACAGAGGCTGCAGGGATGGCTCCTTGGGGACAAGGGCTACCCATAGAGGATGTGGCTGATGACACGCATGTGGCGGCCTCAGACTGCAGCAGAGTGAAGGTACAACGAGGCTCAAGCTGCAACACTGGGATGCTGAAGATGAGGTTCCGGTGCCTGGACCGGTCTGGTGGAGCCTGCAATACAGTCCGCAGAGGGTGTCACGCATCGTCGTCGTCTGATGTGACCTATACAACCTGGCGCTGCAACGGGGAGAGGAGCCAGCTGAGGAGGAGATGCAGGAGCTGGAGTTCTCCTCCAATGAGGAGGACGTCAATGGTGATGAGGGTGAGGAGGTCTTTGAAGACGACGATGACAACAGTGAGGCCATCGCACTGGTCAGACGAGGCAGGTGTGCTCGGGAGGCCCTCATAGATGCTAGATTTGTGGAGGATGATGACGCATGCAGCGAGGAGACCCCATGGATCCTCATATTGCACCTATGAACGTTTGACTCCAGTCCGGCTTATGGCAGCAGACATACCCGCTGTGATAAAGCTCCTGTCGTGGAGACGCAGCGGATGCCCTAATAGTCGCTAGATTCCAGGAGGATGATGACGACATGCAGTGAGAATACTCCATTGACCTTCACATAGCCTCTGAGACTCCTGTTTGGCCGAGGGCAGCTCGCTTGCGCTCTGTGATCAGGGTCATATCATAGAGACGCAGCCATGAAACTTTAAAAGCATCTGATCCTTTGTCCACCTTCAGCACCTGACCCCTTCAGAGCACAGCATCACTGGTCACAGATGCTGAAGAGATGGGGGCCAGCCCCACCTTAAAGGTGCTGAGAGCACACAGAGAGAATGACGGAACTCTGTGGCGACTGCCCACGACATTCTGGCAGCAATGACCAGCACCATCGACGTGCAGGCGTCAGTAATGTGTCCAGGGAGTGTCAGGGCGGACCATCACTTTGGTCTGAAGGCTGCACAGAGCACAGGGAAGAGGCCTTGGACTGAAACACCTGCCTTTATCTTGTGCAGAAAGGCTTCACATCTGAGTGATACGAACACTGCTCATCAGAACAAGGAGCCATAAGCAGGGAGACATTCTTGGGAGTTTATTGACATTAGTGAACACTATGTACAAGTGATTAACACCCGTGCCCAGGATGTGCAATTGCATCTTCTTAAATTTCCTAACCCTGCCGTCTTGGTGCTCCCCAGACATCCACAGCTGAGTTGGGGGCAGCCTGCTGACTGCTACGCCCTGTCTGTGATGACCTTGGCAAGTGTCCACTGGAGGGCTGAGACTTGGAGGACCCTGAACTGCTTTCGGGGTCCTGCTGTGTGGCAGTGGTACTCTCCTCAGCTTGTGAAGCTGGAGCTGCTGAGGTCACAGGAAGAGGGGATTCGAATGGGCCGGACACGCTTGGAGTCACCTGGATGGATGGCCCCGGGGTACACCTGCTAATCCTCCTACCTATGGGTGTCCAAGGGCCTCGGCTGACTCCTTGAGCTTCCCCACACCCTTCTCGGTTACACACTGTTGGAGGCCAACTATAGTGTCAGCGATGGAGTTGAGCCCGTGCAGCAGTGCAGGAGTGACGTCCTGGACCGAGGTCTCCATTGCGGCCGCCATCCTACTAGTGTTGACCTTGGCGCATTGACATGCTGCTGCTATCACCTCAGTTTGAAGGCGGACGGACTCCTCCATCGTGCCTTGCAATCTGAGGAGTGCAGCGGACATCCCTTCCTGATGTTCCTGAGCTTGCCTTTGCAGCTCCAGCAACTGTGACATGACCAAGTCCATCTGACTTGGACTCAGCAAATTTCTGGTCTCCAGCAGTCCTCTGAGTGCTGGGGACCTGGGAAGTCCCTGTCTCTGCCTGCTGTGGATCAGACAGTGAGATGTGCCCACCAGATTGTGATCTCGAGGCTACTCTAAAGCTTGGTCCCACCGAGGTGTGTGTCTCTGCGCTGGTGAGGGCGTGGGTGACGCTGTGATGGGACTTTAGGGAGGGTGCCCCAGATTCCTCTTCGGAGGTTTCTTCGGGGCTTGATTGGAGGCCCTGGGTCATGGACTCTGTCGGCTGTTTCCCAGATGCGAAAGCAAGGAGAGATAATTAGTGCATGGCAGTGGCCTGTGAAACAGGACACATCACTCACAGCATGGCTGTCTGATGGATGTTGCACTGCTGGATCCTCACTTGGTAGAGCAGCGCCGACTTCACCATCAGCACAGGACCGGTCCCGGTCATCGCTGACCAGCTGGGTGGCTGTTTTCAAAGTCCGTGAGGACCTTGATTTCAGACATTCCTCCACCGGTCTGTGACCTCTCCCTCTTGTTGTGTGTCAGTTTGTCCTGCATCAATAGTTGGAGAGAGTGTAAGCAGGATGCCTGCCAGGCCAGATGATAAGTATGCCTGGCATGTGTGGGTGCTGAGTAGTCCCATGGATGGGGATGAGGACAATGACGGTGAGTGTGAGAGAGTGAATGGTGATGTCCCTTGAACAGGGCAGTGAGTGAGGGCCCTGTGGGCGTGTGTTGGGTTTGTGAGTGTGAGAGTTGAGAGTGATGAGAAGAGTGACTTACCCTGGCGGAACGGAGGAGATCATTCATCCTCTTGTGGTACTGATTGGTTGTCTTCTTTTGAAGGGCATTGACGCTGATCAGCGCTGCCACTGCCTCCCAAGCTGGATTAGTGAGGTTGCTGTCCATCTTGCAGCCAGAGCGGGTGTAGAGGACATCATGGAGAGCCTCCATGGCATCCAAAAGGCATTCGAGGGAAGCGTCATTGAACCTGGGGGCTGCAGTCTTGTTGTCTTTCAGGGCCATGTCTTCTTTGCAGCAGTCGTGGGCTGGAAGCACCAACATGTGTCCGTGCGGCTGGACTTTAAATATGGCACCCGGCGTGCTGAAGTGGCGAGGTGATGGCGTGGCGGGCGAATGAGAGCCCACCTGCCATGGAAAGGGTGTGTTTCCCAGGAACACATAATTAATGTGGCAGGTTTGGGATGACACGGGTGAGAAGCCGCCATTGCGGCCGATGGGTAAAACGCCCTTTTCCCTGCCTGCTGCTGCACTTGGTGCAAATCTGGGACCATTCCGCCCAGAATGATTAAATCTTAAATTCCTTTTAGAGTGTGAAAAAAAACGAGCCCATGTAAGGAATTACCTTTTTTCTGACTCTGAGTTCAGCCCAAAGTAAAGTTTTACACATGGAAAGTTTTCACATATAAACAGCATTCCTAACTCAGCTGAATGCCTTGTCATGTTACTGAATGCATTTGGTCCACTCTGTTGGTTCTCTCTTTTTTCATGTTTGCTTTCTGAATTCATTCTCCTAGTGTAGAAAATAGTACTTCAGTGCTTTGTAAGATAAGACATTGTAGTTTCCTTCCTATTTCAGCTCCAAGCAGCTCCGTGTCAAACACTGCACCTTTTGAATTCTGGATTTACTGACTCACTAACACGTTGGGGAAAATTTTAATGTAAGTCTCCCATTGACAAGCTGACGGGATTGGGTGTGACGCTGGTTTGCTTCCTGCCTGATTTTACTCTCTATTGAAGCCAGCAGGCAGTAATATCGGACGGGGCGTAAAACTGACATTCCACCCGATCACGTGGGATTCTCACCCAGTTAAATTAGGTTAAAATTACCCCTATTGTCAAGGGAATCCCTTGGAGTTGCCCCCACTCGACCTTTCTCCGGGGTTGCGGTAGGAAGCCCGGTTTGTGGATGGGTCACGTTCCAGCTGCTTGAAGGGGATGTTGGACAGGAAGCAGCCTGGACGCGTGAAGGCTGAGGTGATCCAGCCACACCCCCTCACGTGAAGCCTGCCAACAATGCTGGTAGCAAACTGCACAATGGGAGATTACAGGATGGGCAACATTGGCCATATTTACCAGAGCAATTAGTGGGAGTCAAATCACCCAATTTATCAGTAATTTAATTTCGTTAAATGCAAAGTTAGTGAAAAGAAAAACAAAATGAGATGCCACTCAATTAGCTCCAGTCCGTATTGTTACTACATCTCATGATCAGATAAAGATTGACAGTGTTTAAGAAAAAACAGCTATGATTTTACGCGCTGTGGTTGTATAGTTCAGTGTTGTCCTATGATGCAGCTGATTGGGAATGTTATGTATGTCTGGCCTAACACAGGGCAGTGTCCTTTGCATTCAATGTCTTCGCGAATGGGATAGATGTGGCTGATTAACCATTCTCACAGAAAGGTCTGAATTAAAACAGTTCTCTCTTCAAAAATTCCTTTTATCACAAAGTTGTTTTCTGTGTCTCTCTTTGTAGAAAAGAGGAAGGAAGAGTTTCATCTATACAACACACATCACCTCAGGACATCCCAAAATATTTCACAATCAACGAAGATAGGTTAGAAATCTTGCATATAGCAACCACTTTTGATAACACATTCTTCGAGGAGAATTTTAAACCCCAATGGATCCCTGTATTTTTTAACGTTTATTACTTAAAAGAAGGAAAGGGTGAATGTGGTCTTGTGGCACAGTGGGTAGTATCCCTAACTCTGAGCCAGAAGCTCCAGGATCGAGTCCAACACCCAGGACAGGATGGCCACAGAAAGTGCAATCATAGCACAGCCAAACAGATTGGTTATCAACTTGCAAATCCTTCCAGTCCGCCAATGGTGAATGGTAACAGCGGGAGAGTCTCCAGGTCAGCCTTGCTTGATGAGGTGTGCCACCCCTAAAGCTCTAACCTCTGGCTTCAGGTTAGTGACCTATTCCAGGAAATACGAGCTATGGCCATGGATGTAAGTGTGTGCTTTGTCTGCCTCAGGCGTCTCTAGATGTGGGAAACCTTCTAAGTCTAAAGGGTGAGTTGGTCCTTGGGATGTGATAATAGGCAAAATATGGAAATGGTGCAAATCATTTTATTTGATTTGGAATTATGATAAAGGAAACTTAACAGTGTAATATTTGTCAAACCCCCATGTGCAGATCTTTGGAATTATATAACTTCTTCTGTTTCAACGTGGTGCAACCTGTTTAACTCCAGCAGAGCTGGACGCAAGCTGTTCACACCCCTGATCTGACTGCTCAGCTGCTTTTGTTTGGCATTCTTTGGGTTTAGGAGTCCTTGAGATCCCTGGCAAAGATTGTTCCACCTGCACCAATGCAGAGGCAGACTCGACCATCGGTAGGTGAGGCCGCTGTGGGAGGTGGGTGGGTGAGTGGTCAGTAACGAGTGAGAAGTGAAAGCGCTTTGAGTGGAGTCACTACTTCCATTCTCCTTCTCACTATCATCCCTCTGCTCGGCCAGCACCACATCACTCTGACCAACCCGCTGTACAATCTGCTTGATGAAGATCAGTGAAACGTTGAAAGGTGATGGTGAGTTATCTGGCATCCAGTTCAAGGAGGAAGAGATTCAAACAGTTGCTTTGTAGTACAGAGCTTGAATCTTGTTGAAAAGCTTTTAGTCTAGCATTCATCAGGACAAACACAAGAATGCCAAATTTCAAACAATCACAAAGTTTATACTACAGGAAAAGAGACTGCTGATTGGTTGGCAAGTCAACTCTGATTGGCCGAGATGTTGCCACGGAGAAAGCAATGTTGAACTATAAGCTACCCAAGCTCCCGGATAATTCAAAAAACAAATGCAAGCAAAAGGAATGTGTTCAAGCCTTGCACCGTTTTTGAATTATCCAGGAGCTTGAGGAGCCTTGCTTTTCTATGTCAACCAAATAGCACTCTCTCCTCCTGCAGTATAAATTGTTATGATGGTTTGAAATTTGGCATTCTTGCATTTGTCCTGATGAGTGCAAGACAAAAACTTCAGCAACATCTTTTCAGCAAGATTCAAGAGATATTGGCATCCAAAGTGTGCTTGAGGTGGCCATTGCCTACATGGACTCATTTAAGAGCTGTGCTTGATTGAGGCAACCACTCTCCCCATGGAGGATCTTTTTGGAAATCTCCATGCCACCAATCCCCTAATGATTGAATTGGTCTACTCTGTTATGATCTTCTTTCCTTCGATGTAAATGTACCAATCAGACACAAGGATTGGTGAAACAACAATGTGGGTTCTTTAATTGAAGATAGGACTTTATACTGATGGAGTTAACTGGGAGACTATTAAACATACATCTTACTCCTGCTGCTGGTAGACTACAAGTCATGAGACTGCTACATCATTTCCTGTCGATGTGGTAATGATTGGCAGTTGTTCAAGACATGCTCCCTTAAAGGTGTTTGTCAACATATCACAACAGCCCTAATTTCTTCTAACTAAAGCTTTCCCGTAAAAGAATCGAACTATTTACATGAAAGTAAAACAAAATAACATTGCGCCTAAATGTACTTTAACACAGGGCAATGAATTTACAAGTCTCTGAAACATATTGGTGGTTTGCTCGCATATCCAACTTTAGTTCTCCATCCCCCACCAGGATGGTCTGAGGGCCCTTAGCTTCTTCCTCGAACAGAGGCCCGAACAATCCCCATCCACCACTACTCTCCTCCGTCTGGCTGAACTTGTTCTCACACTGAACAATTTCTCTTTGAACTCCTCTCACTTCCTCCAAATAAAAGGTGTGGCTATGGGTACTCACATGGGCCCCAGCTATGCCTGTCTCTTTATGGGGTATGTGGAACATTCCTTGTTCCAGTTCTACTCCGGCCCCCTCCCACAACTCTTTCTCCGGTACATCGATGATTACTTTGGTGCTGCTTCATGCTCTCGTCGGGACCTGGAAAAATTTATTAATTTTGCTCCACCCCTCCAACATTTTCACATGGTCCATCTCTGACACTTCCCTTCCCTTCCTTTGACCTCGCTGTCTCAATTTCTGGTGATAGACTGTCCACCAATATCCATTACAAGCCTACCGACTCCCACAGCTACCTCGACTACAGCTCCTCACACCCCGCTTCCTGTAAGGACTCCATCCCATTCTCTCAGTTCCTTCGCCTCCGTTGCATCTGTTCTGATGATGCTACCTTCAAAAACAGTTCCTCTGACATGTCCTTCTTCTTCCTTAACCGAGGTTTTCCACCCACGGTGGTTGACAGGGCCCTCAACCGTGTCCGGCCCATCTCCCGCGCATCCGCCCTCACGCCTTCTCCTCCCTTCCTGAAACATGATCAGGTCCCCTTTGTCCTCACTTATCACCCCACCAGCCTCCGCATTGAAAGGATCATCCTCCGCCATTTCTGCCAACTCCAGCATGATGCCACCACCAAACACATCTTCCCTTCACCCCACCGGCGGCATTCCGTAGGGATCGTTCTCTCCGGGACACCCTGGTCCACTCCTTCATCACCCCCTACTTCTCAACCCCCACCTATGGCACCTCCCCATGCCCACGCAAAAGATGCAACACCTGCCCCTTCACTTCCTCTCTCCTCACCGTCCAAGGGCCCAAACACTCCTTTCAAGTGAAGCAGCATTTCACTTGCATTTCCCCTAACTTAGTCTACTGCATTCATTGCTCCCAATGCGGTCTCCTCTACATTGGAGAGACCAAACATAAACTGGGCGACTGCTTTGCAGAACACCTGCGGTCTGTCCGCAAGAAAGACCCAAACCTCCCTGTCGCTTGCCATTTTAACACTCCACCCTGCTCTCTTGCCCACATGACTGTCCTTGGCTTGCTGCATTGTTCCAGTGAAGCTCAACGCAAACTGGAGGAACAGCACCTCATCTTCCGACTAGGCACTTTACAGCCTTCCGGACTGAATATTGAATTCAACAACTTTAGATCTTGAACTCCCTCCTCCATCCCCACCCCCTTTCCGTTTCTTCCCCCTTCCTTTTGTTTTTTCCAATAATTTATATAGATTTTTCTTTTCCCACCAATTTCCATTATTTTTAAATCTATACCTTTTATGCCCTGTTAGTCTTTCCACCCCACCCCCACTAGAGCTGTACCTTGAGTGTCCTGCCATCCATTCTTAATTAGCACATTCGTTTAGATAATATCACCACCTTCAACACCTCTTTGTTCCTTTTGTCTGTGACATCTTTTGATTATCTGCTCCTATCACTGCTTGCTTGTCCCTACAACCACACTCCCAGCCCCCCCACTTCTCTCCCCCCACCTTAAACCAGCTTATATTTCACCCCTCTCTTAATATTACTCAGTTCTGTTGAAGGGTCATGAGGACTCGAAACGTCAACTCTTTTCTTCTCCGCCGATGCTGCCAGACCTGCTGAGTTTTTCCAGGTAATTCTGTTTTTGTTTTAGTTCTGTTGATCTTTGCTGTAGGATGCTGTATGTTTTCAGAATGCTGGTTAGGGTTGCTTTGTTTGTGTTGTGTCTTAGACCATGTTTGAGTTGCAATAGGATTACTCGGTGTTCCTGGTTGTGGTGTTGTTCTGATTCAGTATGGGTCACACTGTCATTTGATGTCTGTACTTGATACGATCCTGGTTCTGGGCAAATGCTGATGGTTTTTGCTGGATTCCAGGTGCCATCAGTTGGGTGCTGTACTCAAACTTTCTGTACAATGTTCAGGTTGGGTAATCCATTCCCCGCTTGCCAGTCATGGACATCTTTTATCTTCCCCTGTATTTCAATTAACACATCATGGCCCCTTGGGAATATCGACGAGCGATGACTGGGAGATTTGTCCACATTTGTCTGCCGAATAGTAATCTTGTGTTGGTTTCGCAGTGTGATGAAGTGTGCATGTTTGGAATGGGTATTAGTATTCGGTTCACACAATTTCGTGGAGCCTGTTGGCTGATGATCTGCATTGCAGGGTTAGGTGGTCTTCTCCCAGTGTAAGCACAATGTTTCTGATTGTACTTCATGTGGTCTGTGGTCTTTATCATTGTCTTGACAATGCCATTGATGGTGACCTAGGACAGACCCTTACATGCTGGTTGGCCTGGGATCACTGGACCTGTGGCGTCCACAACATAAAATATTTGGGCTGACCAGAGTGAATTGTTGGAGTGACACTGGAGTGTCATGGATCCCAGGAATGGAAACTCTGAACCATTGTAGGCAGTGAGTTTGACAGTGGTTGGTCAAATCAATACCTGCTACTCCTATGGGTACAAACATTTCAGAGTGCAACATGGAAGGATGTTTGCACTTGCACAGGTGTCCAATATTACATTTCGGTTATGCCGACCCTACTTCTGTGGGCATATAATCTGGACGGTGGTAAAGACTCCTGTTGGTACCACTGTGCCAATACATTCTTTGATGATCACCATGCTGAATGTTGGCTCACTTTGTGATCTTCATCCTCTAACTGTGTAGCTTGGTTAGACATTTTGTGGATCTAGTTATGACGCTATTTGGTACAGGCTCTTGATTGGTTGGAATGCTGTACCTGTCTGGCTTTTGGTTGTGGATTCTCCTGATGTAAAATCACTTGTTTTGGCCTTTGCTTTCTGAACTGGCATTTCCAATGTCCCCTTGTGCCACGTGCCTTGAGTACAGCATTAAAAACTGGGCACTTTCTGACTGCATGTATGAGGCTGCACCGTCCACAATGCTCACTAGGATTGCCTGTGTTGGCTCTCATGCCAATAGTGGACGAATTATGCATAGACCGTAGACTCTGTCTACCCAGTAGTATGGCTTCATACTTTAGTCCGCCTTGTAGTAATGCTTCCACTGTGTAACCTTTGGGTTGGTCCAAGATGTTGTTTTGGAATACTTCCATTGGGGTAGATGCTATCACAAGGTTGATTATTCTGTTGGCCAGCTCGGTTGACAAGAAATCACAATCACGCCCCTTGTCTCTACATCTACTTATGAACTGATCAATGATTTCTGTTGGATGTTGTCCTCGAGACATGAATTCAGGGTGGTGCATTCTGAAGTTGAACTTCACTCATAATCGATTGAGTGTTGACCATATTTTCCCTGGATTGTTAAAATGGTCATCGGGCAGACCTAACTTATTCAGTCTGTGGAGGCCTTCGATGCCAATAGCAATTTTAATTTTAATAGCTTTTATATCTGGTTCAAAATATTGAGGTCAAGAAAACATAGTTATCGAAACAAGGTAAATTCAGATAGAAGATCCGTTGCTTTCCAATTGAGTGCTGGCAATTTTGTAGTCATCTTTTAGCTTTTTGCAGGAACTTTAATGCTGTATATGACAACTATGTAAGTTTCCTCATGCACTTATAGAGTTAATTTAGTTGCAGTACTTTTAGTGGCCACTGACTTAGCTGATCATATGTTACTGCTTGACTGCAATGGTGGCTCTTTCTAATTTTTCCTGGGTTTAGCTCTAAGCTCTGTTCACAAAGCGGTGATTATGTTGGGGAAAGGGCTGTAGACTTCAAAAATGAAAGCAAACAGTAAACAAAAACTTTTTTTTTTAACCAGCTTCTTCCTGCTGTTAGGAACTGTTGCTGGATAGAGTCTCCTTCCCACCCCAATCTACAGTATTTAGTTTCAGCAGTAGACAATTCTGTCTGTGGTGTTCCACTTAAACTGAGACCACCTGCAGTCTGCTGTTTAATTTCTGTGCCTGCTTAAACCTTGCAGCAGTTAAACTTTTACTACTTAAGCTCTTCCAGATTTAAACAACCTTATTGGGACCCGATGCTTACTGGCTGGGGTAAGGTGCAATCTCAGAATGGAGGTATGGTTTATAGAATCCCTACAAAGCTATGGGGTCCTTAAATATGGTGAGTCTTGATAGTTATTTCACTTTCACACCAGCTCTTCTACTCTGTGTGAAGAGTTGAGGCTTGTATATTTTGCAGTCAAATCTTCAAAAACTGTGCTGCCACCATGTTACATTCTTCTTTTCTTCATCGTAAACCTCAAGCCTCAATCATACACAAGGATTGGTGAAACAATAATGTGGGCTTTTTATTTGAAGCTAAGTCTATTTACAGGTAGAGTTAACTGGGAGACTATTATACACACATTTTACTCCCAATCCTGTTGCTGATAGACTGACTACAAGTCATAGGGCTACTGCATCATACCCTGTTGAGGTGGTAATGATTGACAGTGGTTTAAGATACTCCCCCTTAAATATGCATGTCATTATAACACAGCATCCTCCATTCTCTCTGCTGTGTGGACAGTGTGTGTGGCTCCTCTGTCAGTACCAGGCTGAGACTCTGATGCATCTCTCGTGATATTCTTCTCAAGGATGGTTCCCTGGGAATTCAGCATCAATGACCAGCTTAGTGGAGCTTGGGGAGGATTGCACCCTCTGACATGAACTCTTCATTGCTACCCCTGCCACCAGAACCTGTGTGCGCTCACTTGTGAGTTGTGAATCGCAAGGTGAAATCTAATAACTGTCTGCACGGACCCACTGAGAAGTGGATATTTGTGCTGATGCATGGCTGTGCAAGCTGTGTTGGTGCATACTCAGGAGGAATGAGGACATCTGAGGAATTGTCCTCCTGGTTGTTCTGTGCACATAAAGGCCCTGCAAGACAGAAGAACAGGGTACGATTTAGTGGTAGCAAAGTCACAATCTTGACATTCACCATACTCGGTCTGCTCATAGTTCAGTCATTGGTGAAATGAAGTCAGTATATTTGTGTCTGAGGGATTTGTAATTCTGTCTCCTGCTTTTTGTTTGCTCCATTTCTCTCCATCTCTGGCAGAGAGGGATGCAGATGTTCCATTTATCTCTAGGGGCTTCTCCTCTGTGAACTGAACTGTTTGTGGTGACAAATTTCAGTTCCCATTTATTGCCCATCCCTAATTGCCCTTGAGAAGGTGGTGGTGAGCTGCCTTCTTGAACCGCTGCAGTCCATGTGGTGTAGGTACACCCACAGTGCTGTTAGGGAGGGAGTTCTAGGCATTTGACCCAGCGACAGTGAAGGAACGGCGATATATTTCCAAGCTGGGATGATGAGTGACTTGGAGAGGAACCTTCAGGTGGTGGTGTTCCCACGTATCTGCTGCCCTTGTTCTTCTAGACGGTAGTGGTCATGGGTTTGGAAGGCGCTGTCCAAAGAGCCTTGGTGAGTTTGCTGCAGTTCATCTTGTAGACGGTACACACTGCTGCTACTGAGCATTGGGGCTGGAGGGAGTGAATGTTTAAGGTGGTTACTGTGGATCCGATCAAGCGGACTGCTTTGTCCCGCACAGTGTCAAGCTTCTTAAGGCAGCTGCACCAATCCATGTGAGCGGAGAATATTTCATCACACTCCTGATTTGTGCCTGATAGGTGTTTGAGAGATTTTGGAGAGTTGGGAGGCAGGGTGGCTAATCCTGCCAGGTTTTCTGGGACTGTCCCGTATTTGAGGTGGTTGTCCTGTGTTCCAGGATTACTGCTGGAACGTTGATTGTTCTATATTTTAAATCTGTCATTCTCATGCAAGTGCCTCCCCCGCCCAACCCCCAGGCCCCCACCCACAGTCTGGACAGCACAGCCCTCCCTGCTGTTAAAGTTTCACCAGCACCTACCCCACCACCCCCTTGCTCATACGGTCCCCCAGGCCAAACTGTCCCTTACTTTTTTCCCCAGGAGGTGGTCGCCTGTTAAGGGGGGAGCGTCTTGCCGCTGAGGACCCAGCTTCTGACCCGCTCTACCATTCATGTCGCTGGCCTGAAGAAAGTCATAGGGACTCGAAACGTTAACTCTGATTCTCTCTCCACAGATGCTGCCAGATCTGCTGAGCTTTTCCAGCATTTTCTGTTTTTATTTCAGATTTCAAGCACCCATAGTATTTTGCTTTTCCAGTTGCGTTTCTGGTTAATAATGACCAATTGTAGCACCTCTGACAGTTTAGCTCTCCCTCAGTACTGTACTGAAAGAGTTGACGCCAACAGCACGGGTTTAATTACCGTACCGGCTGAGGTCATCCGTGTAGGCCCCATCTTCTCAACCTCACCCTCTGCCTGAGGTGTGGTGACCCTCAGGTTAAACTCACCACCAGTCGTCTCTCTCTCTCTCTCTCTCTCTCTCTCTAATGAGAGAGCGGCCTATGGTCCTCTGGGTGACTTTCATTCACTGCACTGATATATCAGCTGATGTTGTGTGGTCGAGCGTCTGGAGTGAGACTTGAGAATTGAGCACATAGTCACCACCACCACAGTATGAGCTGCAGTCACCCAGCTGATGTCTGATAATGGTAATAATAACGTCTGATTAACCTGTGTATCTGAGGGAATCCTGACAGAACACAGTACAATAGGAAGGCACCCTGCTTCAATACTGGCAGTCATTTCATACTTCAATTCCAAAAATGGGGGCCATAAATAAAAGGGAATCACTAATAAATCCAATAACAAATTCAGGAAAAGTCTCTTTACCCAGAGAATGGTGAGAGTGCGGAACTCGCTGCCACATGGAGTAGTTTTAGCGTAAGTTATAGATACGTTTAAGAGGAAGCTGGATAGGCAGAAGAAGAAGAAAGGAATCGAGGATATGTTGATCGGGTGGGAGGAGGTTTGTGTGGAGTACAAACACTGGCATTGACCAATGTAATTTTATGTAATTATGTGACATTATATGTTATAATTCCCACAAATTGCCTTCATTGAATCATGTTTTGAAACTATTAACTTGGCTTTCAGCGCCATCTGCAGGTGAGCTATGTAAATTCACAGTCAGGTTGTGGGGCGCAGCCTCACTGGAAAACCTTTACCTCCCTCAGGTTTGTGTCCCCTGATGGCCCCCACCCACCTCACTGATTCACTTTGGTGCTTAGGGTTGTTGCTGGATGCCAGAAAAGTTGATCCGAATAAGGTAATATTCAATCCATGGCATGAGCATTAGGGAAGTGGTCCTGAGAAGATATAAAAATGTAGAGAGTAACAGAGTTGGGGAGGGATTTAGCTAGGAATTGTAGAGAGTGGGGAACTGAAGGGTCCTTTGTCTTTCCTCAGTGATGGTGTGAGCCTAATGCAAATTTAGTTAGTGGCATATAAGTCACGTGTTAACAGCCAACAACTTGCATTGCTATAGCATCTTCAAAGTGGAAAGTATCCCAAGGAGCTTTTCGGAGGTCTCCTTGGGAAGTGAGAGTGAAAGGAGAGGGTGACAGACACACAGAAAGAAAGAGACAGACTGATACAACGAGAATGGGGAACGTGTCCGCAAGGAATGCAGGGAGAGTGGGGACATACATAGTAAAGAAACAGAGAATAAATTACAGAAATATGGAGGCTAACACAGATATAGGGGAATAAGTTCCTTCCTATCCCAAAACAGGTGCAAAGGAACAGCCCTTGTGCCTGAGGTGCACCTAATATTGGACCTTGTGCCTCATTATTATCGAAATGGTGAGCTATGGACACCTAACGTGTGCCCCAAGACAGCTCCCCTGAGGAGGCACCTGGGTAAGTCCTTAAAGAGAAAGGCAGATCAAAAAATTAAAGAAAGATTTGCATTTATATAGCACCTTTCACAATGAAAGGGCGTCTCAAGGTGCTTTAAATAATTTTGAAGTGTAGTCACTGACACAATATAGGAATGATGCAATGCATTCACCTAGTGATCAGGAGAGAGCAGGGAACTGGGACAGTATTGTGACTGGGATTGAAGAGGATCAAGGTCACGATGAGAGAGTGGGTTGGGCTAAATGTGGAATCAGGTGGAGCACTTATTTACAACATGCTGAGCTTGCTGGTTGATGCCTGCAGTGTCTATAAGACGTGCCTGTCAGGCTGAAGGAAGACCTGGCTTTTCTTAATGCAGCTGCCCAGTGCAGGCTGCATTTGGGACATTGGACAGGGAGTTTCAGATAGGTACTCGGCCCCTTAATTACATTGCAGCATCCCTCGGGAAGTGTGCCCGTGATCAGCTGGTGGGGGTGGGACAATCGAGGGCCAGGATTGGCAATCAGCTGATTTAATATGTGAGTAGAAGGAGCATTTCTATTCCCAGACAAAGTACATTGCTGCAGGCAATCCCTCAGCCTGATTTCCCAGAGATGGAATGGCTGCCTTGGGTAAACCAGTGTTGGAGTGCAGACGTCAAACTAACTGCATACCTTTTACTTACATATGTAAATCCCTAACTGAGGCTTCAGGCTTGAGGAAGAGATGACTCTTGTTTGACCTTCTGTTGGATCCTGTACTCTGGTTCTTTGGGACTTAAGGATCTGGGCTGCACGCTTGTTTCAGGGTGACTCAGTTGGTACCAAAGACAGAGAAGGTCAGTAGATCGATCTTAGAAGAAACACATGCTGTTTATTTACAAAAGAAACTCAGCAGCTACACTTGTGTGCTTATAACTCACAACCCTGACTTCACACTTCAGACTCTAACTCAAGACAACTGACTACAGAGGTAGCCTGTGCTACTCTGCGATTGGATAACAAGATCATGTGATCTTCCATTATAACATTCGTCTTAAAGGTATATTACACATCAGATTACTACACCTTCCCATTATGGCAGGTTGGAAGCATTCATTGTCCACCATTTTGGGGTCTTCAGAGGCTGCATACTGGCTTAAAAAAATCTGAGCCCAATTTCAAAGTTATAAAGTTTCTTAGTGTTCATGGATGATCGGTTCTTAATAATAATGCAAAGTAATATTGTTGTCTGTAAATTCTGAACACATGAATTTGAATAAGGGCTTTGCTAATTATTCAGAGGGATGATATCATTGTGAAATGTTTCACATTACAGGTTCAACCCACAAAGAGGAGAAAACAATTGTGTTGTGTGGTTTTGAACCTGTTCTGAGATTTACTGTTAGAGAGGTGATGTTGGGAAGTTGTGTATGCCTATCTGCCCCCGCCCACCCCCAGCCCCACCCCCACCCCCTGATCAGTGACTGAAATTTGGGTTTTAGCATGAATATTCCACGGAGCTCTATTTCCTCTGCCTTGCCTTCACTGCAAGTGTGGCGGTAATCCTGTCCGCATGTGTTGGACTTGTTGCTGCTTCTCTGGTGAAGTTGGATAGGAGAATTGGCAGTTGAGGAAGACACAAAGAGGTTGCAACATGAAATACATCAGCTAAGTGATTAGGCAGGAAGGTGGCAGATGGAGTATAATGTGGGGAAATGTCAAATTATCTACTTTGGTAGGAAGAATGGAAAAACAGAATATTTGTCAGAAGGTGAGAAAGTAGTAAATGTTGATATTCGGAGGGATTTGAGGACCCTTGTTCATAAAGCATAGAAAGTTAACATGCAGGTGTAGCAAACAATTAGGAAACTAAATGGTATCTTAGCCTTTATTGCAAGGTGGATAGGGTACAAGAGTAAAGGAGTCTTGCTGCAATTGTATATAGGGCTTTGGTGAGACCACATCTGGAGTAGGAATAGTTTACATTGCCCCTCAAGTCTGCTCCACCATTCAACAAAACCACAGTTGAACATCTACATCAACTCCACTTCCCCCTCCCATCAACCCGATTCTCTTAATAATCTTTCTTCATCTCAGTCCTAAATGACCGACCCCTTATTCTGAGGCTATAATTCCTAACTTCTCCACTCTCCAGCCACGGCAAATAATCTCTCAGCATTTACCCTTTCAAACCCTCAGTTTCTGGTCAATGAACCCCCAGGATGTTGATAGTGAGGGATTCAGTGATGGTAATGTCATTGAATGTCAAGGGGTGATGGTTAGATTCCCTCTTATTGGAATACGAGAGGAGGACCCTGGGACAGGCAGTCAGCAGCACCTAGAGGAGAGTGTGAGAGGAGGACCCTGGGACAGGCAGTCAGCAGTACCTAGAGGAGAGTGTGAGAGGAGGTCCCTGGGACAAGCAGTCAACAGCACCTAGAGGAGAGTGTGAGAGGAGGGCCCTGGGACAGGCAGTCAGCAGCACCTAGAGGAGAGTGCAAGAGGAGGTCCCTGGGACAGGCAGTCAGCAGCACCTAGAGGAGAGTGTGAGAGGAGGTCCCTGGGACAGGCAGTCAACAGCATCTAGAGGAGAGTGTGAGAGGAGGACCCTGGGACAGGCAGTCAGCAGCACCTAGAGGAGAGTGCAAGAGGAGGTCCCTGGGACAGGCAGTCAGCAGCACCTAGAGGATCTAGTCTATTTGGAGGATGTAGCATCTAGTCTATACTCAAGCAGGAGTAAATGTAAAATTAAAACAAGGGTCCATATTCTATTTAGTTACGATATGTCTGGGGAGCTCAGTCCTGTAATTTGCACATCCTGCGCTATGTGGGAAATCCTAGATGCTGCTGGCGGTCTGGATGACCTTGTGTGCAGGAAGTGCCTCCGACTGGAGCAACTCGAGCACCAGGTTTTGGAGCTTGAGCGGCAGCTGGGGGCACTACGGTGCATTCATGAGGCTGAGAGGTTCGTGGATAGCACGTTTCAGGATGTGGCCACCCCGCAGCTTCAGGAAGTGCAAGCAGAGAGGGAATGGGTGACTGCCAGACACAAGAAGAGGACCAGGCAGGTAGTGAGGGAATCCCCCTGAGTGCATTTCGCTCAAAAATTGTTTATCAGCCTTGGAAAACAGTGAGAGTGACGGTTCCCCTGTGGAGACCAACCAGAGCCAAGGCCATGGCACTGTGGGTGGTCCAGCTGCTCAGTGGGGGAGGAAGAAGTGTGGAAAGGCAATAGTGGTAGGGGATTCGTTAGGGAGGGGAGTAGACGGGTGCTTCTGTGGCCATAGATGTGACTCCAGGATGGTCTGTTGCCTCCCGGGTGCCAGGGTCAAGGATGTCACGGTACGGCTGCAGGGCATTCTGAAGGGGGAGGGTGAACAGCCAAAGGTCGTGGTCCATGTTGGGGCCAATGACAGAGGAAGAAAGAGAAATGAGGCCTTGCAAGCAGACTTTAGGGAGTTAGGTAGGAAATTGAAAAGCAGGACTTCAAAGGTAGCAATCTCCAGATTACTCCTGGTGCCACGCAGCAGTGAGTATGGGAATAGAAGGATAAAGCTAATAAATGCTGTGGCTGGGGAGATGGTGCAAGAGGGAGGGCTTTAGATTCCTGGGGCATTGGGACCGTTTCTGGAAGAGGTGGGATCTGTACAAGCTGGACAGGTTACATCTGAACAGGAACGGGACCAACATCCTTGTGGGGAGGTTTGCTAATGCTGTTGGGGCTGATTTAAACTAAATTGGCAGGAGGATGGGACCCTGAAAAGTACTTCAGAGGGGAGAGAATCTGAGATGGAGTTAGAAGTTAAAACGCTAGTAAATGAGTCTGGAAGGCAGAGGAAAGATAGACTAGATAAGAAAGAAGTGAGTTTAGCAAGGCTAAATGGAATATATTTTAATACAAGGAGCCTGAGGAATAAGACAGATGAGCTGAGGGCACAGATAGGCATGTGGGAGTATGATGTCATAGCCATGACCGAGACTTGGCTGAAAGAAGGGCAGGATTGGCAGCTCATCATTCCTGGTCATAGGGTATTCAGACGAGATAGAGAGGGGGATGGGGGGGTGGTATTGAATTGGGGGGGAATCAATTATAGCAGTGAGGAGGGATGATACCTTGGAAGGATCGTCAAATGAGGGCATATGGATAGAAGTAAAAAAACACAGAAGGGGCAAACACGCTGTTGGCCCCCAAACAGTCAGGGAGAGATAGAGGATCAAATATGTAATCAAATTTCAGAGAAGTGTGAGAATAATAAGGCAGTAATAGTAGGGGATTTTAACTACCTAAATATTAACTGGGATAGTTTTAGTGTGCTAGGTAGGGAGGGAGCAAAATTCTTAAGTTACATCCAGGAGAACTTTTTTAGCCAGTACGTAGAAAGCCCAGCAAGGTGGGGGCAGTTCTGGACCGAATATTTGGAAATGAGCCTGGGCAGGTGGAAGGGAGATAGTGACTTTAACTCAGTTAGATTTAGGATGGTTATGGAAAAGGAAAAGGTTGGGCCGGGAATTTAAGTTCTAAACTGGGGAAAGGTTAATTTTACTAAGATGAAATACGATTTGGCCCAAGTGGACTGGCAGCAACTACTTGCAGATAAAACTGTGTCAGTTCAATGGGAGCATCCAAGGAGGAAAGAGCGAGAGTACAGGGTAAATATGTTCCCGTAAAGACAAAGGTGGGGGCAGGGGGGGGTGGTGGAATCAAGTCTGGAGAACCCTGGATATCAAGGTTATGAAAAAAAGAGAAGCTTATGACAGATGCCAAGCACTCAATACGGCAGAGTCCCTAGTGGAGTATAAAAAGTGCAGGGGGAGTTTAAAAACGAAATTTGGAAAGCTAAGAGAGTGCATGAGAAAGCATTGGTGGGTAGAATAAAGGAAAACCCAAAGGGGCTTTTAAAATATATGAAGAGCGAGAGAATAACTAGGGAAAGAGTAGGGCCAATTAGGGACCATAGCGGTAATCTGTGTGTGGACCCGGAAGACGTGGGTACAGTTCTCAATGAATACTTTGCATCAGTCTTCACAATGGAAAAGGACGACACAGGTATAGACATCAGGGTGGAGGACTGTGAAATATTAGAGGAAATTAACAGAGAGCGGAGGTATGAGCAGGTTTAGTGGCCTTAAAAGTGGATAAATCCGCAAGCCCAGATGAGATGTATCCCAGGCTGTTGAGGGAGGCAAGGGAAGAGATATCAGGGGTCCTGGCTGTAATTTTCAAATCTTCTCTGGTCACAGGTGAGGTGCCAGAGGACTGGAGGACTGCTAATGTTGTCCCGCTATTAAAAAATGGAGGAAGGGATAGACCAGGAAATTACAGGCCAATCAGTCTAACCTCGGTGGTGGGGAAGTTACTAGAAAGAATCCTGAGGGACAGAATATATCTGTGCTTGGAGAGACACAGATTAATCAGGGATTGTCAGCACTGATTTGTTAAGAGGTCATGTTTGACAAATTTGATTGAATATTTTGAGGAGGTAACCAGGAGTGTTGATGAGGGTAATGCATTTGATGTGGTCTACATGGACTTTAGCAAGGCTTTTGATAAGGTCCCTCATGGCAGACTGATTAAAAAAATGAGAGCCCATGGGATCTAAGGCAAAGTGGCACTTTGGATCTAAAATTAGCTGAGAGGCAGGTAGCAGAGGGTGATGGTAGAGGGATGTTTCTGTGACTGGGAGTCTGTTTCCAGTGGGGTTCCGCAGGGCTCAGTGCTGGGGCCCTTGCTGTTTGTGGTGTACATAAATGATTTGGACTTAAATGTAGGGGGTATGATCAAGAATTTCACAGATGACATGAAAATCGGTAGGGTGGTAAATAGTGAGAAGGATAGCCATAAACTGCAGGAGGATATCAATGGACTGGTCAGGTGGGTAGAGCAGTGGCAAATGGAATTCAACCTGGAAAAGTGTGAGGTAATGCACTTGGGGATGGCTAACAAGCTAAGGGATTACACTATGAATGGTAGAACCCTGGAAAGTATTGAAGATCAGAGGGACCTTGGTGTGCATATCCATAGATCCCTGAAGGTAGCAGGGCAGGTAGATAAGGTAGTTAAGAAGGCATATGGGATATTTGCCTTTATTAGCTGAGGCATAGATTACAAGAGCAGGGAGGTTATGCTGGAACTGTACAAAACGCTGGTTAGGCCACAACTGGAGTATTGCGTGCAGTTCTGGTCACCACATTATAGGAAGGATGTGATTGCAGTGGAGAAGGTGCAGAGGAGATTTATAAGGATGCTGCCTGGGCTGGAGGGCCTGAGCTATGAGGAAAGATTGGATAGGCTGGGGTAGTTTTCCTTGGAGCAGTGGAGGTTGAGAGGGGACCTGATAGAGGTGTATAAGATTATGAGGGACATAGATAGGGTGGATAGGAAGGCAATTTTTCCATTAGTAGAGGGGTCAATAGCCAGGGGGCATAGATTTAAGGTAAGAGGTAGAAGGCTGAGAGGGGAGTTGGGGAGAAAGTTTTTCACCCAGAGGGTGGTGAGAGTCTGGAACTCATTGCCTGAAAATGTGGTTGAGTCAAAAGCTCTTGTAACATTTCAAAAGTATTTAGATATTCACTTGCGTTGCCATAGCCTCCAGGGCTATGGGCCAAAAGCTGGAAAATGGGATTAGTGCAGTCAGATCTTTGTTGACTGGCATGGCCACAATGGGCTGAATGGCCTCCTTCTGTGCTGTAAACCCCTATGAGCCTATGAGATGGTCATTGCCTGGCACTTGTGTGGTGTGAATGTTACTTACATGCATGTAACAGTGGCATTAGAGTGTGTGTGAGTGGACGGATGTGTGGGTGTTTGTGTGTGGTTTGTTGGGGGGTGTGTGTAGTAGATGTGTGTGTGGGTTCGTATGTGTGGGTGTGGGTGGTTGTGTGTAGTCTGTGTGGGTGTGGGTGTGTGGGTGTGCGGGTATGTGCGTGTGCTGAGGGTGGGGGGGTGTGTAGTCGGTGTGGGTGTGTGGGTGTGCGTGTGCTGAGGGCGGGGGGTGTGTGTGTAGTCGATGTGTGTATGGGTGTGTGGGTATGTGCGTGTGCTGAGGGTGGGGGTTGTGTGTAGTGTGGGCATGTGCGTGTGTTGAGGGTGGGGGTTGTGTGTAGTGTGGGTATGTGCATGTGCTGAGGGTGGGGGTTGTGTGTGGGTGTGTGCGTGTGCGTGTGCTGAGGGTGGGGGTGGGGGTTGTGTGTGGGTGTGTGCGTGTGCGTGTGCTGAGGGTGGGGGTGGGGGTTGTGTGTCGTGATATGAAGGATCCCTCCCTGTTTATCAAAGTTAGTTTGTATCACTAGAACTTTGGAATTTCATAGTCACCGTTGTCATGGCATCATTCTTTGATGTCACCAATAAGTCTGATTCTTACTGAAAACATAGGATATTATGACATCAATCAGCTAAGATTTCAGCAAGAGCAACAGCCCCTATTCCTTACTTGATGCTTTTTAAGGCTTATGTTGTTTCAATCACACACTATTCACATTGTCGATTGCCTTTTCTTTGAGAGTGGCCTCCCTCAGAGTGGCTGCAGTGGCAGGTAAGGCAGCAACTCAATCTTTAGTTCGTTAAGACATTCACTCCTGCACTGGGGGCAAAATTCCAAACAATCGTACACTCTGACATTTAAGAACAAGCCTTTTGGGTGATACCACACACTTTAAATCCTGTTTGGCTGAAGGTCTCATCCCTAAGAATAGTTTGTGCAGAATTCTCGTCTATGCTCTATGGAACAATCTGGATCTCTGTCATTGTTGTGAGCTATGTACATTGACGTGGCATGTGAACCAGACAGACAGACGAGCTCACAGACTGCTGAAATTTATTATTGCCCACAATGAACACACATGGTTTCTCAGTATATTTATTTTATTGCCAGAAAATTGGTAAAATAGTACAAGATTGTTACGATGTGTAGGATTGAGGATACTGAGGGAGTGCTGCACTGTAGCAGCTGCCATCTTTCAGATGAAATGTTTAACCCTCTCAGGTGGATATAAAAAAAAACAAAGCACTATTCAAACATGAACAGGGGAGTTGTCCCTGGCGTTCTGGTCAATAACTAACCTTACTAAAAAGCAGCTCAACTGGTCATAATCACGTTGATGCCACTGGGACCTTGCTGTGCACAATTTGTCTACTGTGTTTCAACAATTTTTCACTGTAAAGCACATCAAATGGACTTTATTGGTTGTAAGGTGCTTTAAGATGTGACATGCATTATATATAAGTTCTCAATATGGTGGCAGGAAGTGCGTGCACGTTTCTAACCAGAAGGACTGCATCTGCCACATTAGTAGAGCAGAACAAACTGGGGGCAGGAGCACATGCTGGTAACATTCAAAGCACAGAATGATGGATTCCAAGTGGTGTGCTGCAGTTTTCAATGGTGCCAGTACTTCACTCACCTCCTGCTGGGCACAACAGGGCGCTAAGCAACTCTATTTAAAGAAAGAGCGCATTACTCACACATTAGACAGTGGATTCTCATTTCAAGCTGCTAGTTAACATCTGGGTGTTTCCTGGTGTGTTATATCACATTGGAGCATTCATTTGGTTTACACAGAGAGAGGATTTTGCTGGTCTTTGTCTAAGAAATAGCCTGGCTGCAGGTATGGGTCATCTGAGTCTGTTATTGTTGTCTTACGTCTGGAATGTGGTAGTCGTGGTCCTGGGCTTACAGATAAGGCTGGAGGCGATACTATTGGCACGCTCTATGTTTTATTGAACATTATGCTAACTATTTACAAGGTAGTCTCTACACGAGGCTCTGCATGGAACTATCTCCTGCCATGCTCTGTTATCATGTAATCCTACATCACTGGTGATGTAGACTATATATTTACATATTCAACATTAACCCTTTATACTACATCTCCTCCAAGTCCCTGTCTCAATAAATACTTTTTTCATTATCCTACATAATAGGGTTGTTTTTGGGGCTGGATATCCACTCTGGACTGCATGCAAAACTCCTCTGGTGCACACCAGACAGGAGTGGACAGCAAGGAAGACACCAGAATGCAAGGAGACATTGCCAAAGGAGGGAGGAGGACAGCACTACACAGGAGGCCGTATCCTTAGTGGGTATTCAGAGAGCATTTCCCCTCCATTAACTTTACCCTGGAGCAATGTCTCAGACACATTTACTTCACCAAGGAGGCTGACCCCAACTTGTTGCACTTGTTTCAGCCACAGCTCGAATCTCACACCAGCGCTGTTTATGTCACCACTGTCTTGAACTCTTAATTCACAAGCTCCTTTCGGGCTAGAGGAGGTGACATGAACAACACATTGCAATTCGCAGTCAATGCTCTATCAGGGAAGTCATCGATACTCTCTACACCAGCAGTAACATCACATTTCCTTTCCCATGGACTGAATGAAGAAGAACACAACAGAACTAGGCTTCACTCACAGTGCATGGTGTTCTTCAATGTGCCCACATTGCCTTGCATGTTTCTTATCACCAGCCTGGCACCTTTATCAATCATACAGGATGCCACCACCTCAGTGTTCAGCTAGTTTGCCACCACATCACATCACGTCAGGTCTGTGCACCATATCTTGGAGGCAATTATGGTTAATCCATGGTGCCACTTTCATTATAAATAAGGAAGGAAGTTACAGGCAGGCTACTGGGCAACAAGGCTATATCCTCCAGGCACAGCTCATGCCTGCTCTCATGAAACCAGGCACAGCTGCAGAGAAGGCTTCCAACGCCACAGGGAACATCATGGAGCAAACAGTCAGTGTGGAAAAATAATGTTTCCACAGCCTGGAGTGTGCCAGAGGAGTTCTGCATGCAGCCCAGAGTGGATATCCAGATTTGTCACTGTCTGCTGCATGTTCCACAGCTTAGCCCTCACCAGGGAGCTGCCCTTATCATACATCATCTGGGTAACAAGTATAGGAAGAGGAGGAGCATTGACCACCTGGGCCGCATTGCCAAAGCTCCCAGAGAGCAGCTCAATATGGGTGTGCTTCACCCGAAACATCCTCCCAACCTCAACATTCCCAAAACATCACCCTTATTACCACCATCCCATTACGTTTCTTAAGTCCTGAATTGTTGGGCACTGCAAAGATAAATACCAATTTTGAATCCAGAACAAACATTTAAAAAACAAAAGTTGTCAAATTGGGTCAGGAATGAGAAGCAAAATGACTAATCAGCTTTGTGTAAACCCTGTTTTACACAAAGTTTTGTTGGCTCAATCCCTTATTGCGTTGCTCCTAGAAAGCTCAGTCGGGAGGTCAAAGGTTTCTCAGCTTCCACTGAGGACATCTCAGGTGGCTGTGGTTGGTGACCTCAGACAGCCCAGGACCTTGACTGCAGCTTGCTGTCTGGGCAGCAGCATTCTGGGCTGGTGGGCTCAGTGACACCAGCAAGGGCGGAGTGGGAGCGGGGCGGAGTGGGAGCGGGGTGGAGTGGGAGCGGGGGGAATGGGAGCGGGGCTGGCGGAGTGGGAGCGGGGCGGAGTGGGAGCGGGGCGGAGTGGGAGCGGGGCGGAGTAGGAGCGGGGTGGAGTGGGAGCGGGGTGGAGTGGGAGCGGGGCGGAGTGGGAGCGGGACGGGCGGAGTGGGAGCGGGGCGGAGTGGGAGCGGGGCGGAGTGGGAGCGGGGTAGAGTGGGAGCGGGGTGGGCGGAGTGGGAGCGGGGTGGAGTGGGAGCAGGGCGGAGTGGGAGCAAGGCGGAGTGGGAGCGGGGCGGGCGGAGTGGGAGCAGAGCGGAGTGGGAGAGGAGCGGAGTGGGAGAGGGGCGGAGTGAGAGCAGGGCGGAGTGGGAGCGGGGCGGGCGGAGTGGGAGAGGAGCGGAGTGGGAGAGGGGCGGAGTGGTAGCGGGGCGGAGTGGTAGCGGAGCGGAGTGGGAGCGGGGCGGAGTGGGAGCAGGGTGGAGTGGGAGTGGGGCGGAGTGGGAGAGGGGCGGGCGGACTGGAAGCGGGGCGGAGTGGGAGCAGGGCGGAGTGGGAGCGGGGCGGAGTGGGAGAGGGGCGGGCGGACTGGAAGTGGGGTGGAGTGGGAGCAGGGTGGAGTGGGAGCGGGGCGGAGTGGGAGTGGGGCGGAGTGGGAGCGGGGTGGAGTGGGAGAGGGGCGGAGTGGGAGAGGGGCAGGCGGACTGGAAGCGGGGCGGAGTGGGAGCAGGGCGGAGTGGGAGTGGGGCGGAGTGGGAGTGGGGCGGAGTGGGAGCGGGGCGGAGTGGGAGCGGGGCGGAGTGGGAGTGGGGCGGAGTGGGAATGGGGTGGAGTGGGAGCGGGGCAGGCGGAGTGGGAGCAGAGCGGAGTGGGAGCGGGGCGGGCGGAGTGGGAGCAGAGCAGAGTGGGAGCGGGGCGGAGTGGGAGCGGGGCGGAGTGGGAGCGGGGCGGGTGGAGTGGGAGCAGAGCGGAGTGGGAGCGGGGCGGAGTGGGAGCGGGGCAGACTGGGAGTGGGGCGGACGGAGTGGGAGCAGAGCGGAGTGGGAGAGGGGAGGAATGGGAGCGGGGCGGAGTGGGAGCGGGGCGGAGTGGGAGCGGGGCGAAGTGGGAGCGGGGCGGGCGGAGTGAGAGCAGAGCGGAGTGGGAGAGGGCAGGAGTAGGAGCGGGGAGGAGTGGGAGTGGGAGTGGGGCAGAGTAGGAGAGGGGCGGAGTGGGAGCGGGGCGGAGTGGGGGCGGGGCGGAGTGGGAGCGGGGCGGAGTGGGAGCGGGGTGGAGTGGGAGAGGGGCGGAGTGGGAGAGGGGCGGGCGGACTGGAAGCGGGGCGGAGTGGGAGCAGGGCGGAGTGGGAGCGGGGCGGAGTGGGAGTGGGGCGGAGTGGGAGCAGGGCGGAGTGGGAGCGGGGCGGGCGGAGTTAGAGCAGAGCGGAGTGGGAGAGGGCAGGAGTAGGAGCGGGGAGGAGTGGGAGTGGGAGCGGGGCAGAGTAGGAGAGGGGCGGAGTGGGAGCGGGGCGGAGTGGGAGCGGGGCGGAGTGGGAGCGGGGCGGGCGGAGTGGGGGCGGGGCGGGCGGAGTGGGGCCGGGGCGGGGCGGAGTGGGAGCAGGGCGGAGTGGGGCGGGCGGAGTGGGAGTTGTGCGGAGTGGGAGTGGGGGCGGGGCGGAGTGGGAGCGGGGCAGGGCGGAGTGGGGCGGGCGGAGTGGGGGCGGGGCGGGCGGAGTGGGAGCGGGGCGGGGCGGAGTGGGGGCGGGGCGGAGTGGGAGCGGGGCGGATTGGGAGCGGGGCGGAGTGCGAGCGGGGCGGAGTGGGGGCGGGGCGGAGTGGGGGCGGGGCGGAGTGGGAGCGGGGCGGAGTGGGAGCAGGGCGGGGCGGAGTGGGAGCGGGGTGGAGTGGGAGCGGGGCGGAGTGGGAGCGGGGCGGGCGGAGTGGGAGCGGGGCGGGCAGAGTGGGGCCGGGGTGGGGCGAAGTGGGAGTGGGGCGGAGTGGGAGCAGGGCGGAGTGGGGCGGGCGGAGTGGGAGTGGGGTGGAGTGGGAGTGGGGGTGGGGCGGAGTGGGAGCGGGGCAGGGCGGAGTGGGGCGGGCGGAGTGGGGGCGGGGCGGGCGGAGTGGGAGCGGGGCAGAGCGGGAGCGGGACAGAACGGGAGCGGGGCAGAGTGGGAACGGACATGCTGCCATCCTACAAGACAGAATGGCACTAATGGAGTCAAGGCCAGTCTCCTGGGACTTCCCCTTTGCAGTCCTTCTACACTGCTAGAGAACAGAATGCAGGAGTGGAGTGAGACTCTGGTAGCCCCTGCTAACTGTTTCCCCCCATCCCAGCCACAATGGCAGTCACTTGACCATCCATGGTAGCGGAGTCAGAGTTCTAAGTGGCTCCATCATGGTGGATGGTCTTGTTGTGTTCATGAAGCTGACCGCTCAATCCTGTGAGAAGCTGTGAGGCGAATTAGAGGTGATTCCACTATTCTCTGTAACATTGTGCCCAGGTTCTCTGGCAGCCTAAAGGTAAAGTACTGCGGATGCTGGAAATTTGAAACAAAAACAAAAAATGCTGGTAAAACTCAGCAGGTCTAACAGCATCTGTGGAGAGAAAGACAGAGTTAACGTTTCGAGTCCGCATGACTGTCCGTATGCTCTGAAGAAGAGCCATACGGACTCGAAACATTAACTCTGTCTTTCTCTGATAGGCTGCCTAATGCTACAAGCATTTCCTGATATATGTCCATCAGGCTTCTTCGGTAGACTGGGCCCCCAAGCTTAGCATCTGCATCCCCTGCAGCAGAACTAGTGTGTGGTCTTACTCTGGCGAGCTGGTTTCGGTAGCATCCTATCCTCCTGCCCTGGTTCCTGCACACTTGTACCTGGTGACTCTTCACCCCTTCTAACAAGGCCTCTAAAGTATGCACTGTACCAGACTCTGAGCTGGTGCTTCCAGAGGGTGAAATCGAGTGACAGGGCATCTTCTGCTGGTTTGGTCTCCTCTCCTCCACTGACTGCAGGGTGGCAACCTTCTCAACGATGGACAAGACGTAGGTGTTGAGGACATCTGCAGCTTGTCAGGTAGATTGTCTGGTTGAGGGACAGGCCAGAAGAGACAAAGGGGGAAGGTGTGGAGAACCCCTGTGTGGTGTCTCCTCAAGCATTGCCAGCAGCTTCAGCTCTGCTCCTGTCTATGGTGACAGGGGTAAAGATGTACAGGCAGCATCTTCCTCCATCAGTGGCAGCCTAGTACCTGCAGCTGTTGGCGACCTTCTCTTACAAGAAAGAGGGGTGTGTGTCGGTGAGAGGTTTTGTTTGGAGGGTGTGGCTGTCATGCTGTAGCAGCTGATGGGCTGTGTGTGAGAAGTGAGGGCTGTAATGGTGTGAGCACTGTCAGTGTTGCTATTAAACACCTTTTGCTTCTATTCTTCCAGACACGCTCAGGAAGCCTCTGTTATTTCTGACTAGTCACTAAATTCCTCTGTGTTTCGTCACAGGCGTAAACCTGTTTAAATTAAAATGAGTTACCATTCATCCAAACAGTGCGGAGAGGAATTTGGAGTGGATCTTTTGTTATGGCAAAATGACAAATAATAACATCAGTACAAGTGCTGGCTTCACTTGTGTTTCATTTTGTAACATTTCCTTCCATCCACCCTCACAGTTCTCTTCTCTCCAACAGGAAGATTGAACATTTCAGATTGCTTCTCAGGAAAACTATTTCCCATCTTCCCAGCTCTGAAGAAGGGTCATACAGACTCAAAATGTCAACTTTGTTTCTCTCTCCACAGATGCTGTCAGACCTGCTGAATTTTTCCACCATTTTCTGTTCTTATTTCAGATTTCCAGCATCAGCAGTATTTTGCTTTTATCCCATCTTTAAGCCATTAACTAGTCTTAACCAGCTTTACATGTTCACACAGTCCAGTTACCAATCCACTGACCCAACCAGCTCACTGTATGCTCAGACACAGCTCTCGTCATCTTTTGATTGGTTGGCGGGAACAGGGCGATCTTGGCCTGTTGCAAAACCCGTCTGACTTTACTCTCAAGTAACTGCAGTGCACTGTAAAGTGGGGTGGGGTGTGTAAAGGGCATCTGATCTGACCCCGTAATGTTCAATTGTTCTGTGTTTGATTGTGAAAGTCTAGTAACTGATCTATGCTCACTTTGCTTGATTTGTTAAGTCTGGGTATGGACTCAGAGCAAAGGAAACAAGTGTCATTGAAGTCATGAGAAGCTGAGCATGAGTGCAGACATTTTGTGGTTGCAAAAAAACTTTTAAATTCCTCTAAATAAACCTGTTGCAGTGTCATCTAGTGTAATCTCTGCTTTGCTCTGGGAGTTATAAAATGTACAAAATGTACAACAGACCCCACTGTGTTCCTCTGAGGGGTTAAGTTAAAATCGGGGGTTATTATCTCTTCCTCAATTCGATCTCTGCTCCCTCAGAAACCAGTCATCTTATCATTTCAGTACGACTTGAAACATTGCAGCAGCTTTCATTAAAAGAGGGGAGACTTTGAGGTGTAAAAGTAAAATACTGCAGATGCTAGAAATCTGAAATAAAAACAGCAAGTGCTGAATTAGCTCAGCATGTCTCGAAGCACCTGTGGAGAGGCGTTAACATTTCGGGTTATGACTTTTTATCACCGAGTATTATGGGGTCATTTGATAGAGTTGTTGATAGTAATGATGTGATGGGATACAATGAAATCAGGCTATTTCCAGTGATTGAGGGTCTAGAATGAGGAGGATAGATATAAGATTAAATGTAGGATGTTTAGGACGGAGAGAGAGAGGGAGAAGACATTTTTCCAGAGAGGGCTGTGAGCCTGTAGAATACATTAGAGAGCAAAGGATTGAAAGAGAGGCCATGTGAATATTTAAAGATAAGTTAGATAGGTGGATTAAGAAAAGGGAGAACAAAAGGTTATGGGATCGGCGGGGGGCACATCGGATGCTTGTGTGGGGGGAACGCCAATATTGACTGGTTGACCCAAACAGCCCGTTTCTGTGTTGGAATTTACGGTGAATCTTTGTCCCCAGGCAGGTTGAATATTTCCGACCACAGCTGCTGCACAATTCAGCCACCCAGATGTTTCTAAAATGTAAATGTGTGACTGAGAGTCAAGCACTGAATGTGCTGAGTCCTCTAGGGCACTGGTTGTCTCTGATACCTTGTCCTCTCTGGGCACAGGCAGGGTAAGTGTGGGCAATGTGTTGTCTGATCCAGAGAAACGTCACAGCTGAGCCCCTCCCTGGTCCTCGCCAATTTCCACAAGTACTCTAAGAGCCTCTGGTTAGCAATCTTATCCTGGCCTTTTCCCCCTCACAACCATCTTCCTTTGTGCTAGGTAAGACTCCAACCAGCAGAGAGTTTTCCCCCTGATTCCAATTGACTCCAGTTTTGCTAGGGCTCCTTGATGCCACACTCGGTCATATGCAGCCTTGATGTCAAGGGCTGTCACTCTCGGGAGTTCAGCTCTTTTGTCCATATTTGAACCAAGGCTGTGATGAGGTCAGGTGCTGAGTGGCCCTGGTGGAACCTAAACCGGGCGTCAGTGAGCTTATTGCTAAGCAAGTGCCACTTGATAGTAATGTTGATGACATTACTTTACTGAAGATCAAGAGTAGACTGATGGGGCGGTAATTGGCCAGGTTGGATTTGTCCTGCTTTTTGTGGACTGGACATACCTGGGCAATTTTCCACATAGCCGGGTAGATGCCAGTGTTGTAGCTGTACTGGAACAGCTAGGCTAGGGATGCGGCAAGTTTTGGAGCACAAGTCTTCAGCACTATTGCTGGAATATTGTCAGGCCCCCATAGCCTTTTGCAGTAGCCAGTGCCTTCAGCCGTTTCTTGATATCACGTGGAGTGAATTGAATTGGCTGAAGACTGGCATCTGTGATGTTGGGGACTTCCGGAGGAGGCCGAGATGGATCATCCACTTGGCATTTCTGGCTGAAGATTGTAGCAAATTTGCACAGATGTGCTGGGCTCCTCCATCATTGAGGATGGGGATATTTGTGAAGATTCCTCCTCCTCCTCCTCCACCATCATTCAAGACTGGATATGGCAGGACTGCAGAGCTTATACCTGATCCATTAGTTGTGGGATTGCTTAGCTTTGTTTATCACTTGCTGCTTATGCTGCTTGGCATGCAAGTAGTCCTGTGTAATAGCTTCACCAGGCTGATACCCCATTTATGGTATGCCTGGTGCTGTTCCTGGCATGCACTCTTCATTGAATCAGGGCCGTTGGTAATGGTAGAGTGGGGTATATGCCAGGCCATGAGGCTACAGATTGTATTCGAGTACAATTCTGCTGCTGCTGATGGCTCACTACACCTCATGGATGCCCAGTCTTGAGTTGCTAGATCTGTTCGAAATCTATCCCATTTAGCACGGTTGTAGTGCCACACAACACGATGGAAGGTATCCTCATTGTGAAGCCGGGTCTTCGTCTCCACAAGGACTGTGCAGTGGTTACTCCTAGCAATACTGTCATGGACAGATGCATTTGCAGCAGGCAGGTTGGTGAGGATGAGGTCTATTATGTTTTTCCCTCTTGTTGGTTCCCTCACCACCCAGTCTAGCAGCTATGTCATTAGGACTCTGCCAGCTCAGTCAATAGTGAGGCTACCAAGCCACTCTCGGTGAGTACATTCTGTACCCTTTCCACCTTCAGTGCTTCCTCCAAGTGGTGTTCAACATGGAGGAGCACTGATTCATCAGCTAAGGGAGAGTGGTACATGGTAATCAGCAGGAGGTTTCCTTGCCCATGTTTGACCTGATGCCACGAGACTTCATGGGATCTGGAGTCGATGTTGAGAACTCCCAGGACAACTCCCTCCTGACTGTCTACCACTGTGCCGCCACCTCTGCTGGGCCTGTCCTGCCGCTGGGACAGGACATACCCAGGGTTTGTGATGGTGGTGTCTGGGACATTATCTGTAAGGTATGATTCTGTGAGGATGACTGTCAGGCTGTTGCTTGACTAGTCTGTGAGACAGCTGTCCCAATTTTGGCACTAGCCCCCAGATGTTAGTGAGGTGGACTTTGCAGGGTCGACAGGGCTGAGATTGCCGTCGTCGTTTCATGTGCCTAGGTCAGCGTTGGGTGGGCCATCCAGTTTCATTCCTTTTTTTTTGTGACTTTGTAGCAGTTTGTTACAACTGAGTCAACTACATTGCTGTGGGTCTGGAGTCATGTGAAAGTTAGAACAACAGTTTTCCTTCCTTAAAGGGCAATAGTGAACCAGGTGGGGTTTTTACAACAATCAACAATGGTCACATGGTCACCATTAGACTTTTAATTCCACCATCTGCTGCAGTGGGGTTCAAACCCAGGTCCCCAGAGCATTACCCTGGGCCTCTGGATTACTAGCCCAGTGACAATACCATTACGCCATTGCCTCCCCCTACCAGCAGAGGGAGTCTGCTAGGAAACGATCATAGAGGATCCATGTTTAATAGCTCATGTCGTTCTAATTTCAAATGTTTCTAGCTGAATATATAACTCTTTCTGTTCAAAGATCTTCACAAAAATCAATTCTGACTTTCTGATAGGCCAATGCATTTCTACTCATTAGCCTATATTTTATAGAGGGGGAATCATTTGCCACCAGGTGAATAAGATCTGATTTATTCTCAGCAAATAAATGACTTCACATGCCCAATATCTCTAATGTAACTTTTACATTCCTTTACCTAAGCCTTTTGATTGTACATTCTTACTCCTTTTGTCAATTCCTCCAGTTATTGCTGTTAGTTCCCCCTCCTACATCCCTGGGTTCTGCTTCAGTGAGGTAGCGGACAAGAGGCTGCACTTCAACATGGCCAGTCCAGAAATCTTGACACTGGGTCAGGAACTTAGTATAACTGGGTCCCCCTCACCTCCCTCAGCTTGCCTGCTTCTGGAAACTTCATTGCTGCCTTGTGTCAGCTCCAGCCTCGACTATTCCAATGCAATAAAAAGTCCGTATGGACTTGAAACGTTAACTATGTTTTTTTCTCTCCACAGATGCTTTTGGATCTGCTGAGTTTTTCCAGCATTTTCTTTTTTTGTTTCAGCATCCTCAGTATTTTGCTTTTATTCTAATGCAATCCAGGCTGGACTCTCACTTCCCATAAAATTCCAACTTATCCAGAACTCTGCTGCCTGTATCCTAACTCACCAAGTCCTGTTCGCTCATCAGCTCCTGGTACACGCGTTGGCTCCCAGTTCGCCAAAAAAACTCGATTTTAAAATTCTCACCCTTTAGATTCCTTCATAGCCTCACCTCTCTCTATCTCTCCAGGCCTACAGCCCTCTGAGATCTCTGTGCTCCACCAGTTCCGGTCTCTTGAGCACTTATGATGTTATCACTCCATCACTGGCAGCCATTCTTTCAGCTGCTTGTGGGTTAAGCTCTGGAAATCCCTCCCTAAGCCTTTATGACCCTCTTTCCCACTTTCCTCTTTTAGCATCCTCCTTAAACCTACCTCTTTAGCCAAATCTTTGCCCCGCCCTCATCTATTATCTCCTTATGTGGCTCATATCAATTTTTCCCTGCTAACGATCCAGTGAAGCACCTTGGGACATTTTGCTCTGTCAAAGGTGCTATATAAATGTCACTTTCTGTTACCCTAGGCAGCTGTTTTTAAGACCCCAGGTGAGGTTATGGGAGCCACACTGCACTCGCCATGGAATTTTGACCCCATGTTCAGATCTTTCAAATGAAAATGGAACCATTGCGCCAATCCACTGCATTAAAGTCATGAGACGCTGCAGTCCAATAACAATTTCAAAACCATGAGCGACTTGCTATCACATGGATGATCATACTCGGAGGCTTGTTGTGCATTCCAAAATGAATCAGTTTCCCACAGTTTTCAGAAACTGACACAAACCTGCAAACTGTTTGGGATTCTCACCCATTTCGGGAAAAGTTGTCAATGTTACAGAGGTGGACGTGAGTGGACTTCGGCCATAATTTTCCAGCTCCATTGGCGTTGGGCATCGTGGCAAGTGGGGGTGGGGAGGAACAATATGGTGAGAAGCCCAAAAATCGGTTTCACGCGGTCAATGGCGGGCCACATATCCCTCTGCCTCAGGGCAGGGTCCTCATTTCAATACATTAGCCTCTCATTATAAGCCGATCATCCAAGCACACCGACGTGTTTCACAACTGTACATAAGCGACGTGCACCTGGCGAGCTGTACTTCACTCAGGACCTCGAGGTTTGTTTGCCTACCTTGCTTCAGGCAGCACTCGCAGTCAACAGTGCCAGGCTTCACAGACAGCACCACATCACTTTAATGGGTGTTCACAGGCAGGTCTCTGCCTATTAGACCAGCCATAAGGCGGAGGTGGCTTTTCAATGGCTGTAGAACTAGGGTTTGCTTGGGGAAGGGGGAGAAGTGACCTCAGGCAAGGGTTATATCCCAGGATGTGTGTGGGGACACATGTTGATTGTGCAAGTGGCCTCAAGATGGTGAGGGCTGAGGAGGCAGTCTCCAGAGGAGATGAGCCCAGATGTGAGTGAGATGCCAGTGAGTGTGTGATGGCCTTGTGAGTGTGTGAGTTTAGAATGATAAGATGGTTGCCTTACCCTGGCGGCATGGATGAGATCATTCATCCATTTTCTGCATTGGATGGCCGACCTCTTGTGTGCAGTATTGGCATCGACCACCACTGTCACCGTGTCCCAGCTCGAGTGGTGAGACTGATGGGCCTCCTGCAGCTAGAGCGGGGGTAGATGACATTGTGGCAGGCTCCAATGGTGTCCAGAAGGCATCCCAGGGATGTGTCACTGAATCGGGGGCTTCACTCTTCTTGGTTTTTGGGGCCATATCTTCACTGGAGCAGCCCTGGGCTGCATGCATTGAGAAGTGTGCAGGCGGCTGTATTTTAAATATGGCGCCCTGCATGAGGAAGTGGCGAGGCAACAGTGTGGCAGGCAAATTGGAGGCTGCCCATCAGCGAGATGGCGTACTTCCTGTGGTTGCACAATTAATGAGGCAGGAATGTAACAATACAGTGCGGACAGCTGCCATGTGGCCGGCAGGTAAAATGTTTCCCATCCGCTACCACACGTGTGCAAATATGGGGTGATTCTGCCCTTAGTGATAGTGAAGGTTCAAAGGACATTGAGGCTTTGAACAGTCTGATTCAGCCTGCACTGAAGGAGGGAGATGGAATTGGGGGTGAGATATAGAGTCCACATTTATTTTAATTCGTTCATTGGATGTGGGCATTGCTGGCTAGGTCAGCATTTATTGCCCTTCCCTAATTGCCTTTGATAAGGTGGTGTGCCAGCTGTGGCTCAGTTGGTAGCACTCTCACCTCAATGTTACAAAGTTCCCAGGTTCAAGTCCCACTCCAGGGCTTCAGCACAAAAATCTAGGCTAATACTCCAGTACAGCATGGAGGAAGTGCTGATTGTGTTGCCATGGAGAATGTGGCATGGAACACCAATCAGAGTCCACTTGCCAACCCATCAGCACTCTCTTCCCATGCAGTATAAATTGTTGCTCTCCCATTACTGTTGGAAAATTCTTGCGAGCTATTCTGATGAGTGCAAGACGAAAAGGTTTGATAGCATGTCTCTTTTTTCAGCAATACTTAATTATTTACAGAATTACCTGGAAAAACTCAGCAGGTCTGGCAGCATCGGCGGAGAAGAAAAGCGTTGACGTTTCGAGTCCTCATGACTCGAACAACCAGTTCTGTTGAAGGGTCATGAGGACTCGAAACGTCAATGCTTTTCTTCTCCGCCGATGCTGCCAGACCTGCTGAGTTTTTCCAGGTAATTCTGTTTTTGTTTTGGATTTCCAGCATCCGCAGTAGTTTTTTGTTTTTATACTTAATTATTTAATTGGCTGTAAAGTGCTTTGAGGTGTCCAGTGGTGCTGAAAAGTGCTATATAAAGGCAGGTATGTTTTTCTTTTTCTTTCTTTTCTGGTGGGGCCAAGGTCATTTTCTTGACCCTGTTTGCATGCAGCTAATAGGAACATTGCTCAGATGTAACTAAGATCTCTCATCCCTGGTCTCATTCTGAAATTCATTCCTTGGAGCATATACCCTGATAAATGTCCTCTGCACCCTCTCTAAGCCCTTGGCATCCTTCCTAAAGTGTGCTGTCTAGAATTGGTGACAAAACTCCAGCAACCTAAACTATTGTTTTCTAAAAGATTTGGCCTTGCTTTAACATAACCTCTTTATACACTGTGCTGCAATTTATAAAACCAAGGATCCTGTTAGGTGTTTTAACAACCTTCTCAACAGGTCTTGTTACTTTCAAAGACTTGTATATGTATCCACCCAGGTTTCTCTATTCTTATCTTCTCTTTAAATGGGATTAATTTGGGTTAAAGGGAAGAGGGGTGAGAGCAATAGCCAGACATTCCCTTTTTTCAGTAAGGCACTGTTTGTACTCCATTGTTGAATCATTTGTGCATTTAGCATGTGGATGAACAGGGTAAAAAGACTGTGTGTGTGAAGAATGACGATGTGAGAACAGGGGGAGAGTGCTGTTTTGACTGTGGGGCTTCTGTTTTTACACAAGATGGCATAGATTAGTTTGTATGGTCAGAGAGAAGGAGGATTCCTGCTTTATGGTGGGAAAACTGCATGTTAGTAGTGAACAAGGCAAAATTCTTCAGTTACTGTCTAGGGATATTGTGGTTGTAGCTCCACCTTTACCTCCGAGCAAGTTGCATCATTAAAAAGGGGAGGTGTTGCGCATTACATGGAGCATCGTGGTATCAATCATGGCCCAGTTTGTAGGATTCTGTAATATGAGGGTATTCAGGCAGAACAAGGGTTAATGTGGGACCGGAGAATGCTACCACCCACAGTATGATGTAGAGGGCCACATGATGATAGACTGTGTGTGGTAGAGTCTAGAGAGCGCGAGCATGGAGACAGCATCCATGCAGAGCTGGACCTTGCCTATGTATATAGTTATGAGTTCCCAATACACAGGTTATGTTCAACCATACAAGCCTCCAGACCTTTAGTGACACACCAAACAACTTTACACCAGGAGTCAGGAGGTTGTGGTTTCAAATCCCACCCATAGGACTATAAGACATAGGAGCAGAAATTAGGCCATTCGGCCCATCGAGTCTGCTCCGCCATTCAATCATGGCTGATAAGTTTCTCAACCCCATTCTCCCGCCTTCTCCCCGTAATCTTTGATTCCCTTACTAATCAAGAACCTATCTATCTCGGTGTTAAATACACTCAATGACCTGGCCTCCACAGCCTTCTGTGGCAATGAATTCCATAGATTCACCACTCTCTGGCTAAAGAATTTTCTCCTCATCTCTGTTCTAAAAGGTCTTCCCTTTACTCTGAAACTGTTCCCTTGGGTCCTAGTCTCTCCTACTAATGGAAACATCTTCCCCACGTCCACTCTATCCAGGCCTTTCAGTATTCTGTAAGTTTCAACCAGATCCCCCCTCATCCTTCTAAACTCCATCAAGTATAGACCCAGAATCCTCAAACGTTCCTCATATGTTAAACCTTTCATTCCTGGGATCATTCTCATGAACCTCCTCTGGACCCTCTCCAGGGCCAGCACATCCTTCTTGAGATATGGGGCCCAAAATTGCTCACAATATTCTAAATGTGGTCTGACCAGAGCCTTATAAAGCCTCAGCAGCACAACCCTGCTTTTATATCCTAGTCCCCTTGAAATAAATACCAACATTGCATTTGCCTTCCTAACTACCGACTCAACCTGCAAGTTAACCTTAAGAGAATCCTGGACTAGGACTCCCAAGTCCCTTTGCACTCCAGATTTCTGAATTCTCTCCCCATTTAGAAAATAGTCTATGCCTCTATTCTTCCTACCAAAGTACATGACCTCACACTTCCCCACATTGTATTCCATCTGCCACTACTTTGCCCATTCTCCTAACCTGTCTAAATCCTTCTGCAGCCTCCCTGCCTCCTCAATACTACCTGTCCCTCCACCTACCTTTGTATCATCTGCAAACTTAGCCAGAATGCCCTCAGTTCCTTCATCTAGATCATTAATGTATAAAGTGAAAAGTTGTGATCCCAACATTGACCCTTGTGGAACTCCACTAGTCACTGGCCGCCATCCTGAGAAGGACCCCCTTATCCCCACTCTCTGCCTCCTGCCAGACAGCCAATCTTCTATCCATGCTAGTACCTTGCCTCTAACACCATGGGCTCTTATCTTACTGAGCAGCCTCCTGTGCGGCACCTTGTCAAAGGCCTTCTGGAAGTCCAAGTAGATAACATCCATTGGCTCTCCTTTGTCTAACCTCCTCAAAGAATTCTAACAGATTTGTCAGGCATGACCTCCCCTTGATGAAACCATGCTGACTTTGCCCTATTTTACCATGCACTTCCAAGTATTCTGAAATCTCATCCTTAATAATGGACTCTAAAATCTTACCAACGACCGAAATCAGGCTAATCGGCCTGTAATTTCCTGTCTTTTGCCTCACTCCCTTCTTAAACAGGGGGGGTTACATTAGTGATTTTCCAGTCCTCTGGGACCCTCCCTGACTTGAGTGATTCCTGAAAGATCACCATTAACGCCTCCACTATCTCTTCAGCTATCTCCTTCAGAACTCTGGGGTGTAATCCATCTGGTCCCGGTGATTTATCCACCTTCAGACCTTTCAGTTTTCCTAGCACCTCCTTGGTAATGGCCACCATACTCACCTCTGCCCCCTGACTCTCTTGAACTCTGGGGATGTTACTCGTGTTTTCCACTGTGAAGATTGACGCAAAGTACCTATTCAGTTCCTCCGCCATTTCTTTGTTCCCCACTACTACTTCTCCAGCGTCATTTTCCAGTGGCCCAATGTCCACTTTTGCCTCTCTTTTACCCTTTATATATCTAAAAAAAACTCTTGCAATCTTCTTTTATATTACTGGCTAGTTTACCCTCATATTTAATCTTCTCCCTCCTTATTTCTTTTTTAGTTGCCTTCTGTTGGTCTTTGTAGGCTTCCCAATCCCCTGGTTTCCCACTGCTTTTTGCCGCATTGTATGCTTTCTCTTTAGCTTTTATGCTGTCCCTGACTTCCCTTGTCAGCCATGGTTGCCTCGTCCTCCCTTTAGTATGCTTCTTCTTCCTAGGGATGAATTTTTGCTGTGTCTCCCAAATTACTCCCAGAAACTCCTGCCATTGCTGTTCCACTGTCTTTCCTGCTAGGCTCATCTCCCAGTCAATTCTGACCAGCTCCTCCCTCATGCCTCTGTAGTTGCCTTTATTCAACTGTAATACCGTTACATCTGATTCCAGCTTTTTCCTCTCAAATTGCAGGGTAAATTCTATCATATTATGGTCACTTCCTCCTAAGGGTTCCTTCACCTTAAGCTCCATTATCAAGTCTGCCTCATTACACATCACTAAATCTAGAATTGTCTGTTCCCTAGTGGGCTCCACCACAAGCTGCTCGAAAAAGCCATCTCGTAGACATTCCACAAATTCCTTTTCTTGGGATCCGCTACCGACCTGATTTTCCCAGTCTACCTGCATATTGAAATCCCCTATGATCACTGTAACCTTGCCTTTCTCACACGCCTTTTTCTATCTCCTGGTGTATTTTGTGCCCCACATCCTGACTACTGTTCGGAGGCCTGTACATAACTCCCATTATGGTTTTTTTAACCTTTGCATTTCCTCAACTCTACCCACACAGATTCTGACCCTATGTCATTTCTTGCTATCGATTTAATTTAATTTCTTAATAACAAAGAAACCCCACCCCCTCTGCCAACCTGCCTATCTTTTCGATACGATGTATATCCTTGGATATTTAGCTCCCAGTCCTGATCCCCTTGCAGCCATGTCTCCGTGATGCCCACCACATCATACCTGCCAATTTCAATCTGCGCCACAAGCTCAGTTACCTTATTTCGTATACTGCGTGCATTCAGATACAACACCTTCAGTCCTGTATTTCCCGTCCCCCTTCTCATTGTTGTCCCTTTATCTGATGTGCTTGAAGTTAGATTCCTAGCCCTTTCCAAACACTCTGTCCTATTTTGCGTTCTGGAGACTTTAATAGCCTCTCCTGGGCTCTTCCTTTTCAGTTTTTTCATAATTTTCCATGAAGTTGAATTCACCCCCCCACATGCTAACCTGCTGCTTTGTTTCCCATTAGTCATACTTCTTGGAGTTTTACTCTTCCCTCCCCCCCACTTTCTAGTTTAAAGTCCTGTTGACCACCCGATTTACCCTTTTTGCTAGAACATTGGTCCCAGATCGGTTCAGGTGGAGACCGTCCCAACGGTACAGATCCCTCCTGTTCCAATACTGATGCCAGTGCCCCACGAAATGGAACCCCTCTTTCCCGCACCACTCCTTTAGCCATGTGTTTACTTCCCTTATTCTCGCGTCCCTATGCCAATTTGCACATGGCTCGGGTAGTAATCTGGAGATTATAACCCTTGAGGACCTGTTCTTTAATTTAGTTCCTAGTTCCTGATAATCCCCAAACAGGTCCTCTTTCCTAGTCTTACCTATGTTATTTGTCCCGACGTGGACCACAACAACTGGATCCTCCCCCTCCCTCTCCAATATCCTTTCAAGCCAGTTAGAGATGTCCCTCACCCTGGCACTGGGCAGGCAACATACCATGTGGGACTCTCGATCCTGCTTACAAAGGATGCTATCAATTCCCCTAATTATAGAATCCCCTACTACTACCACTTGTCTTTTTGCTTCCCCCTCTTGAATAGCCTCCTGTGCCAAGCTGCCATGGTCAGCTGGCTCATTCTCCCAACAGCCCTTTTCCTCACCCACACAGGGAGCAAGTACCTTGTACATGTTGGACAAGGTCAAGAGCTGAGGCTTCTCTGTTCCTGAACACGGGATCCCTCTACCTGCCTCACTTGCAGTCACACCCTGCTGACCCTGACTACTGACCGAATTTGAGGTACTTAATCTACCGGGTGTGACCGCCTCCTGAAACAAAGTGTCCAGGTAACTCTCCCCCTCCCAGATGTGCTGCAGCATCTGAAGTTCGGACTCCAGCTCATCAACTCTGAGCCGGAGTTCCTCCAGCAACCAACACTTGCTGCAGATGTGGTCACTGCGGCTCGCAATGGGATCTGCCAGCTCCCACCTCACACAGCTACAGCACATCACCTGCCCAGCCATCTCGACGTAGTTAATTAATTTATTAATTAGCTTTGCAGTGTTTTTTTTTCAAATTTGGTGCAGATTTCCTACCAACCAATCAGGTCACAGCTTTCCTGTGATGTCACTTTTTTCAGTTTTGGCTTCAGTTACTCTGTGCCCCGAGGTCACCGCTCCGGTGCTCCTCCCTCCGAGTCTGCTACCTGGAGACAAGGCCGCGAATCCCCGAGGTAAGCTAGATTTATACTCACCGCTCCGGTGCTCCTCCCTCTGAGTCTGCTCCCTGGAGACAAGGCCGCGAATCCCCGAGGTAAGCTAGATTCATACTCACCGCTCCAGTGCTCCTCCCTCCGAGTGTGCTCCCTGGAGGCAAGGCTGCGCATCCCCGAGGTAAGCTAGATTTATACTCACCACTCCGGTGCTCCTTCCTCCAAGTCTGCTCCCTGGAGACAAGGCCGTGAATCCCCGAGGTAAGCTAGATTTATACTCACCACTCCGGTGCTCCTCCCTCTCAGTCTGCTCCCTGGAGACAAGGCCGCGAATCCCCGAGGTAAACTAGATTTATACTCACCGCTCCGGTGCTCCTCCCTCCGAGTCTGCTCCCTGGAGACAAGGCCGCGAATCCCCGAGGTAAGCTAGATTTATACTCACCGCTCTGGTGCTCCTCCCTCCGAGTCTGCACCCTGGAGACAAGGCCAGAATTAAACGCAAAATGTAGACTAGCATTGAGAGAGTGCAGCACTGTCTGCTGAAATGTTCAAGCAGGGTTCTGACTGTCGCCCCAGACAGACATAAAAGACCTCATGCTACAATTTTGTTGAAGAACAGAGAGTTTTCCCTCAGTGCCCTGGCCAATATTTATCCCTCAATCAACTTCACTAAAGCAGATTATCTGGTCATGCTTAATTTGCTGTATGTGGGAGCTTGCTATGTGTAAATTGGCAGCCACGTTTCCTACGTTACAACCGTGTGATGACACTTTGTAGGCGCCTCATTGGCTGTGAAGTGCTTTGGGTTGCTCTGAGGTTGTGAAAGTCTAAATGAAAAGTCTTATTCGCTGAGCAAAGCCTCTGCTGCTTGGCGGAAAGAATTAACAGCAACATTGCTTTCAATGCAAAAAGCCTAATACAGAAACCTTTCTTAATATTTCTGGCCTGTCCCTTTAGGATTCATATTGCATCAATAGCAGCTCAGGTACCAATAGCACTGGGTTTGAGTTGGGGTGGCTACAGGAATGCGGAGCCACCTGGCATTCACTTGCATGTGATTTCCACAGTTAGAATCCTACTGCACAGAAGGAGGCCATTCTGCCTTTCAGGTCTGTGCTGGCTCTTTAAATGAGCTTTCCATGTCCCACAGCCCAGTTTTTTTCCCCATAACCCTGCAAATTCATCCCCTTTGAGTACGTGTTCAATTGCCCTGTCAGCAAGTGCATTCCAGACCTTCTCAACCCTGAAGACAATTCTGCTCCTTTCCCTTCTAGTTCTTTTGCCAATGATTATAAATCTATGATCTCCTGTTATGAAACCACTTGCTTGAGGAATCAATTTCTCGCTACTTACTGTATCAAGATGCCTCATAATTCATACTACTTATTATTTTGCCCCTTAACTCTCTGATCTAAGGGAAACAATCGCAACAACTCCAATCTCTCCACATAACTGATGTCCTTCATCCCTAGCATTATCTAGATAAAACCTCTGAACTCACCCCAGTGTCTTGACTCGTTTCCTAAAGTTTGGTGCCCTCCAGCTGAGGCCTAACTAGTGATGTGTGGGGGTTTATCATGACTTCCTTGCTTTTCTACTCAGCGCCCCTATTTACAATGCCAATTACACATACATTTTCTTAACTACCTTATTAACTTACCTCACCATCTTCAATGATTTGTGAATATGCTACCCCTCTCACACCACACCTCAAAATAGGACCATTTAGACATACTGCCTCTCCATGTTGTTTCACATCTTCACACTTACCCACATTTAATTCCAACAGCCATGTGTCTGCCCATTTCACCAGACTATGTCCTCCTGAAGTCTCCTACTGCCTTGCTCACTATTTATTACGTTGCCAGGTTTTGGATCATCTGCAAACTTTAAGCTTATACACAATGATACCCAAATCCAGGTCATTTATTTAGAACCATTAAAGGAATAGTCCTTGCCTTGACCCCTGGGGGACCACACTTCATAATTCTCACGAATCAGGAATTAACATCCGTTCACCACTATACTCTGCCTCCTAACCCTTAACCAACTACATACCCAAGTTACCATCATCACTTTACTCCATGTGCTTCTATTTTCTGAATATGTCTGTTGGGAGGCACTTTATCAAATATTTTTTGGAAGTTCATACAGTCAACAGCTACTGCACTACCTTCATCAACTCTCTCCATTACTTCACCAATCTGGTTACACAGACACAATATGCCTTTAACAAATCCAGGCTGACTGTTCCTTATTAACCTATACTTCTCCAAATGAGAATTAATTTTATCCTTGCCAATAGTCTCCAATCATTTTCCATCACTGACATTACATATTGGCCTATAGTTACGTACCAGGTTTCTCCTTCTCCCCTTTCTTGAACGGGGGTTTAAGGTTTGCAGTCCTCTGGCACTGTCCCCATATCCAAGGATATGATCACTATTGTCCAGATGTTCTACAGCAACACACTCCACTGGCACAACTTCAAATGGCATTTACTCAGCAATAACCTGCTCACTGACACTCAGTTTGGGTTCTGCCAGGGCCACTCAGCTTCTGACCTCATTACAGTCTTGGTTCAAACATGGGCAAAAGATCTGAACTCCAGAGGTGAGGTGAGAGTGACATCAAGGCAGCATTTGACCGAGTGTGACTTCAAGGACCCCTAGCAAAACTGAAGTCAATGGGAATCGAAAGGGAGGGGGGGGGGGAACTGCAGTGGGCGGGGAAAACTCTCCAATGGTTTGATGGTTTGAGTCATACCTAGCACAAAGGAAGATGGTTGTGGTTGTTGAAGGTCAATCATCTCAGGCTCAGGACACCACTGCAGGAGTTCCTCAGGATAGTGTCCTCGGCCCAACCATCTTCAGCTGCTTCATTAATGACCTTCCTTCCATCATAAGTTCAGAAGTGGGGATGTTCGCTGATGATTACACAATGTTCACCTTTCACAATTCCTCAGATACTGAAGCAGTCTGTGCTTATATGCAGCAAGACCTGGACAACATTTAGGCTTGGGCTGATAAGTAGCAAGTAACATTTGCACAAGTGCCAGGCAATGATATCTCCAATAAGAGAGAGTCCAACTATCGCCCCTTGACATTCAATGACATTACCATCACTGAATCCCCCACTATCAACTTCCAGGGGGTTACCATTGACCAGAAACTGAACTGGAGCAGCTATGTAAATATTGAGGCTACAAGAGCAGGTCAGAGGCTGGGAATACTGCACAGAGTAACTCACATCTTGGTTTCCCAAAGCCTGTCCACCATCTACAAGGTACAAATGAGGAATTTGATGGAATACTCTCCACTTGCCTGGATGAGTGCAGCTCCAACAACACTCAACAAGCTCAACACCATCTAGGACAAAACAGAGTGTTTGATTGGCACCCCATCCACCACCTTAAACATTCACTCCCTCCACCACCGACACACAGTAGCAGCAGTGTGTACAAGATGCACTGCAGGAATTAGCCAAGGCTCCTTAGACAGCACCTTCCAAACTCGTGACCTCTGCCACCTAGAAGGACAAGGGCAGCAGATACATGGGAACACCACCACCTGGAAGTTCCCCTCCAAGCCACTCACCATCCTGACTTGGAAATATATCACCGTTCCTTCACTGTCGCTGGGTCAAAATCCTGGAACTCCCTCCCTAACAGCACTGTGAGTGTACCTACACCACATGGACTGCAGTGGTTCAAGAAGGCAGCTCACCACCACCTTCTTAAGGGAATTAGGGATGGACAATAAATGCTGGTCTAGCCAGTGACACCCACATCCTGTGAAAAATAAAAGCAATATATAGCTTTACATCCAGCACTGCTTCCTTTCTCATTGGGCGAGAAACATACTGATTAAGACAGTTCTCCTGTACACATTTTAGGAATTCTTCACCCTCCTTGTCCTTTCCTCTGTTTATTTCTCATCTATTTAGGGTAATTGAAGATTCCTACTCTCGCTGCTGTATGGGTTGCCTCTCTTCAGGAGTAGTTAGCTGCAAAGCCACAGAGGAAATTCTCATGCAGCGCTATTCAGGTGCAGAATAGTTGCTGGGGGTGGGGGTGGGGGGTGGGTGCAGCTGGGTGCAGCGGGGGTTATCATATGTGGCAGGGGAGGTGTTGGAGGAGAGGGCAAGAGGAGTCTATTGCATCTGTTTTTGGCACCCAATATGAAAGTCAGAGGAAAACCTACCCTCTCATTATTCCACAAAAGGATCACTTGCCCCAAGTCACAGCATCACCTAAAATAGCTCATACAATGGGGTATCCCAGTAAACAACTCCAAAAAAAAAATAGATGAGGACCCACTGTTACGCTAGCAGAAATCCAGTTATGACTCTCCCTCAACATAAAAGGGATGATTTTAATCAGGGCTGTTAAAACCAGCCGAGTAATTTACTCACTGTTGCCTAGCTCCTCCGCGCAAGGCTCCCTTTTTAATCAGTGTTTTGGAACAAACCCTGGACATCCCTCCCTTAAAATCGGGGCTAAAATCTTTGGAATTGTTAACATATGCCAAAATATTGCACCTTTTGCTATGGTTTGGGCCATGGGTAACAATCACTTTTCCTGCTGTACTATTTGGCATAACAAGAACATTTATAGGGCATTCTATCCCTTTGCCCTTGAACACAACTATCATTATTTAAACTAACAGACACAGACAAGTCAATTTTAATTCGAGGCTGGTTTAGGGGTAAGACCACAACCCCATTAGCTAACTTGGTGATTGGGAATACATTTAGCAGTCATCATTTACACTTGCACATATGCACTGGAGTCGATTTTCACTCAAAGAAAGAAAGACTTGCATTTATATAGCATCTTTCACAACATCTGGAAGCGCTTCACCGACAGGCAGAAGGATTTTTAGTCATTGTTATAATGTAGGAAATATGGCAGCCAATTTATTCATTGCAAACTCCCACAAACAACAATGTGATAATGACCAGATAATCTGTTTTAGTGATGGATAAATATTGAACAGATCAATGGAGATAGCTGTCCCTTGAAATAGTGAGGAGGGTTCTTTAACCTCCATCTTAGAGAGAGTATGCAGATAAGGCCACCATTTAATACCTCACCCACCTCCACAATACTGCACCAGAGTGTTAGCCTTTCTGCTCAAATCACTGGCATAGGACTTGAACCCACAACCTTCTGTTTCAAATGCTAGAGTGCTACCAACTGAGCCATAGCCAACTTTTCATTTTATAGGCTATTAATTGGGCTGGAATGGTTTCAGAATGGTATTGACAGCCTCAGCATCCCACGAGCAACTATAACGTGGCTGGCTTTTGAAAGGGTGTCGATAGTATTTGCCTCATTCAGACAGCAGTAAAATGGAAAATGGGGTGCTATGTTGTAAATGTAAATGTGTAGCTGTAACTCACCATCGCGCTCTTTGAAGTTTGCTGTGAGATAAGAGATTGTGATGGAAAACAATTAACAATAATTGATCTACATGATTCTTTTGTTTTTACAGTTCCGCTGAGGAAAAATGAGGGAGCTTCTTCTCACCTTGCTCTTTATAGCCAGCAGTAAGTCCTGGACTGCACTTTCCATTTTCTTTCTGCATTGGATCTCTATGATAAATAACAATGGGATGTTAAAATTACATCTTGCTTTAGTTAGAAAAGGTTTCCCAATTACCTCCCATCATTGGGATTCCATCTTATGAATGGAATACTTGGATTTTATGCATCAAATTATTTAAAAAGGAAATAATGGATCACATTATTATCTCTATCTAATGTCTATACAGTACTGTGAGTGGTTGTCACCTCATATTTAGAGATAATTGGTGAAAAATCCTGATCTGACTACACATTTCGGGAATGATTTTTCTCACAGACCATTCCTCCCATCCTGCCTGTGCTGAGCTATCCACTTGGTGCCATTCCTGCTCTTTCCCCATGATATAGAATGCACACGGAAAGAAGCCAATTATCCCAAAACAAATACAAAAACAAAAATACCTGGAAAAACTCAGCAGGTCTGACAGCATCTGTGGAGAGGAATACAGTTAACGCTTCGAGTCTGTATGACATTTGTCCCAATGGCTCTATGTCGGGGTTTATGTTCCACATGGGTTTGAGGTTAAATAAGATGCTGAGGTTGCTAGGCAATGAGCTTCAAGTGATCAGGGGGGAAGAATTAATGCACAGAGTTTGTGTCGTGGGCTGATGTCATTTGTTTTGGTCTTCCAAATGTGACAGCATCAGCGACACACCATCTGTACATCTGTGGCCTACAGGTTCAGTCTCGTCACTCAAGTCAATAACTGGAAATAGCAACTGGTTGTAAGCATCCTTTGTTCTAAGATTGCTTAGCATTCACCCTTTCTATGTTTTGAGTTGAGAAGTCTGTTTAAAACAGTGTTTTAAGGCCATTTTACAGACACTGCTTTCCATTCAATCCTTATTTTCTCCTGTACCTGCCTCCATTCTCTCCCTCTCCTCCTACGTCTCTGCTTCTATTCCCTGCTCAATTTGACCCAACCTCTGGGGGTAATTTTAACACACAAATAGGTGAATTTGGGTCATGTGGGTAGGTAAAATGGTAAAAATCTGAAACAAGACCTAATCCAGCCTGAACCCACCCATTTCCAGTTTCAATGGAGGGAACAGGTGACCAATCTGCACTCTGGAGGTGGGGTAGTCAGTAATAGCTTTCTAGGGGCCTACGTGCCTCCATTTTAATAGGATTTATATTTTTAAAGGATTTTGGCTGGGTTGTCCAGGACTCGGGAATGCTTGCGGGTGGAAGGAGGTGAGAAGGGCTGTATCCATGAAGTAAATGGCTTAACAGCACTGCTTGTGGGCCAGGAGGAGGCAGAGTGTTTCCTTCAGATCCACAGGCTTCCTTGCTTCCAGTTTCATGATTGCTGACTCCGCCCAATCTTCCCCCAGATGTGCGGGGAGTGGGCAGTAGTGCGGGGAGTGGGCAGTGGTGCAGGGAGTGGGCAGTGGTATATGGAATGTGAAAATTGGTGTTGTGTGTGGACAGTGGTACGGGGAGTGGACAGTGGTGCGGGGAGTGGGCAGTGGTGTGTGTTGAATTTGGTCTGGGAGTCACAGATTAAGCACTCACCCCCCCACTCCCCCAAAAGGGGATTGAGATCACAAGTGGTTCAGTGCATTTGATGAAGAATCAGCAATTTAGATATGTTATATAGATAGACAGAATCGACATACGATCTGCAGCAGGTCCCAGATCAGATGAGTGGTTGGATGAAGTGAAGTGATGCTGATCTCCTTGGCTGGTGGTGGCAATCCCTTCTGCTCTCAGCCTTCTTGAGCTAACAATGGTGTTAGGCCAAACCAGCATGGATCCACCTTGAGAAATTCTCTGCTGTCCAAAGTGTTTTTTTCCCTCCTGTGTGCCTGCTTATATACCTTATTTCACAGGGCTGGTGGGTGTCCCAAGCCAATCAGTTATTTAGTTCTCCAATTGCCAAAGGACAGGTACCCATGGTAGATCCCTCCTATTTCTGCCTCCCTAGCCCAATCATCTTGTGGCTTTTCCCTTGCTAGGACATCATATTAACCCTACTCAGGCAGTATTTTTAGATATGGGCATGAGATTCCCACCTTAACAGGCTTGGGAATGTCTTGTACTGGAACCTGTGCTAATGTCATATCTTTGGTAGAGAAAACAGCCTGGCAGACTGCTTTAGAATTTTTCTTAATAAGGAAGAGTGGGAGAGAGAGAGCTATATCAGTAATGTTCAATTCATTTCTTAAGATTTTATAAGGTTGTTAGACCAGCATTTCTCATTTTCTCCACACCTTGAGAAGGAAATATCCTTACTGACTTCTCACAATTGGCCTCTGACATCTCTAGCAATTTTTAAGTTGTTGACCTGTCTCCCTAACTTCTTAATCAGACACCATAGGTAATAAAGCTATTAGAATTGCCAACACGAACCCTCGAGCTGCCACCAAAAATAAATGTGAAAGTTTTCCCGATAAAATGTGATCACTATTGACTTGGATTGGCACTCCTCAACTGCAGATCACCTCAGTCAATATACTTTGGCAGGAGTGCTGCTTCTTCTGAATTATTGGCATGTTGTAAATACTTAAGTTTCAAACAACAGATCACACATGTACATTAAAGATTCTCCAGCCCTCTATTCAGCTGTATCCAGTCCTTGCTAAGTGTTAATTCTCCCTAGCTCTCAATTTTCTTAATCCAGATTCAAGATCCCTGGCATGGCTGGTAATCCTGAAATTACTACCCGTGAGATCTTGCATTTTAATTTAACTCCAAGCTCCTGATATCCGTAGGAAATTCTCCCTGTTCCTTCTATGAATCAAATCCTTCTTTATGTTAATTTTACTCCCTCTGACAGGTGCCAATGTGTTTAATTCTATACGAAGAAAGACTTATATTTAGATAGTGCTTTTCGTTACCACATGATGTCTCAAAACGCTTTACAGCCAATTAAGTACTTTTTGAAGTGTAGTCACTGTTGTAACGTAGGAAACTTGGCAGCCAATTTGCGCACAGCAAGCTCCCACAAACAGCAATGTGATAGTCTCCAGATAATCCGCTCTTTTTGTGGTGTTAATTGAAGGATAAATATTGGCCCAGGCACTGGGGCTAACTTCCCTGCTCCTCTTTGACTACTTTAAAGCAGTTTCCCTGTGGAGTATGTGTCAATGCCTTGGTGATTTAAAATATTATCTCACTCTGCTGGTCACATCGCACATTGTTATTCTGTTGTCAAAGTAGCTAGGCATGTCTGTGATTCGTTCTTCAGTGCAGGTTCACCATGCATTCCCACATGTTAGTTGCTTCACATGTAACAAAACACATCTGCACATTCACATCAGCATCCCAATATCATGCCACATGTCCAACACAAACCATTCTTGGACTTTCAGATAATCTTATGAAAAGATTGGAGGGTGACTGTTTCAAGATTTTTATTTATCTACCCTTGCATTGTGCCGTTGCCTTGGGCAGTGGCCAGACTATCAAATGCAGTTTTCTTAAAAAGCTTATAGAAAAGGACAGGAGGAGCTGCCAATAAAATGCAAGGAGGTAAATATTATTTTTTAAAAATGTGTTGTCATAGTCAAGACAGAGGAAGGAATGGCAGAGCTTGAGGAATTTAGCTAAGTTTTTAATGTCCATGGCCAACAAGTCCTGGCATAGGATTTGGATGTGAGCTTCTGGCCCAGAGGTAGGGGCACTACAACTGAATCCCAAGACCTCTATACCGTTTGTTATTAATGGCAATAGACGTTGTTCTCAACATCGAGAGTCCAAAGGGTATGTTACCCATCTTGTTCCAGGGCAAGGAAAATCTCAGTGCGGCTGGAAAGGAATTTGGAGAGGGAGGGTAAAGAGCTAGCAATCATGGTCCATATCCCAATGACAGAGAAGGAACAGGGTGAGTGTCCTGCAGGTATTAAGAGCTTGGAGCTAAATTAAAAAGCATGACCTCACAGGTAATAATTTCGGGATTAGCAGCTGTGCCATTTGCTGATTGGCATAGGTACATACAGAACAGGCAAGTAAAAACGTGGCTGAAAGACTGGTGTCGGAAAGAGGGGTTCCATATCATAAGACGCTGGTACAGCAATGAGGACTGAAAAGATTTGCAGCTTTACTGCATCTGATGGCTAATGTCACAGCTTTCATTGCAGTACAAACAGCTGCCTCAGAAATGAGGCTCCTGCCATCGTGGCTTTGCCTGCCATTTTGAAAGGGACTTCCAGTATATCTCAGCAGTCCACCAATCTGTTCTCCAGTGGATCACTAGGATTGCTGAGATGCCATCCTGGGAGAGTGGCAGTGGCCCTGTGGAAGAGGAACCTGCAATCGTCTCTCAAGGTTGCAGTAGTCCAGCTCCCACCCCGCCATTCGGCCAGTGCTCTTGCTGGTGCCGCTTAACCAGCCAGGCGGCTCCAACCAAGGCCAAGCATGTGCAGTGTGAAACCTGGCCCTGTGGGCCCACAGTTCTCAAGGTTATCCTCCATGGCCAACTGCAGCAAATAGACTTCTATCCATAGGCTCCAGCACTGAGGAAGAGCCTCATGGGAGCACAAGGAAAGGAAAGGACAAGGAACATGGGAAACAGGCACTAAGTGAATCCACAATTTTATTTTGTTAGCTTAATGCAATGATTATTTTGATCAATTATAATTTGAATGCACATTTGGTATTGTTTTTATATCAAGTGAGTGAGATATCAGTAAGTGATATTCGAGAGAGAAAGGGTTAGGGAGAGTAGTAATGATGATGAATGGGGAAGTATTGTTCCAGGCTTTGGAAGCACTTTTTAATAAGCTGGTCTCAGAGAGCCCCAAAGGAAAGAGCTGCTGAGGCTGGCATGTGATCTTTCTTGTGCACCCCATCCTCCTCCTCTTCCTCAGTTTGTTATCCGGCAAGTCAGAGTAACAGCTATTCCCCCGGGTTAGTGACGCTGTGGAGAGTATTTTTAAATTCTTTCACGGGATGTGGGTGTTGCTGGCTAGGCCAACATTTGTTGCCTGTCCCTAATTGCCCTTCAGAAGGTGGTGGTGAGCTGCCTTCTTGAACTGCTGCAGTCCACACTGCACCCACACTGCTCTTAGGGAGCGAGTCCCAGGATTTTGATCCAGCGACAGTGAAGGAATGGCAATATATTTCCAAGTCAGGATGGTGAGTGGCTTGCAGAGGAACTTGCAGGTGATGGTGTTCCAATTTATCTGCTGCCCTTGCCCTTCTAGGTGGTAGTGGTTGTGGGTTTGGAAAGTGCTGCCGAGGGAACCTTGGTGAATTCCTGCAGTGCATCTTGTAGATGCTACACACTGCTGCTACTGTGCGTTGGGGGTGGAGGGAGTGAATGTTTGTGGATGTGGTGCCAATCAAGTGGTCTGCTTTGTCCTGGACAGTGTCAAGCTTCTTGAGTGTTGTGGGGGCTGCACCCATCCAGGCAAGTGGGAAGTATTCCATCACACTCCTGACTTGTGCCTTGTAGGTGGTGGACAGTCTTTGAGGAGTCAGGAGGTGAGTTACTCATCACACGATTCCTAGCCTCTGACCTGCTCTTGTAGCCACAGTATTATATGGCTGGTCCAGTTCAGTTTCTGGTCAATGGCAACCCCCAGGATGCTGATAGTCGGGGGGTTCAGTGATGGTAATGCTATTGAACATCAAGGGGTGATGGTTGGATTCTCTGTTGTTGGAGATGGTCATTGCCTGACACTTGTGTGGCATGAATGTTACTTGCCACTTGTCAGCCCAAGCTTGGATATTGTCCAGGTCTTGCTGCATTTGGACATGGACTGCTTTTCTGAGGAGTTGTGAATGGTGCTGAACATTGTGCAATCATCAGTGAACATCCCCACTTCTGACCTTATAATGGGAGGAAGGTCATTGATGAAGCAGCTGAAGATGGTTGGGCCTAGGATGGATGTTTGGCAGAGCAAGAGTTAATGTGGGACTAGGGGAACAATACCACCCACTATGTGGTGTAAAGAGTCACATGATGGTAGACTGTGTGTAGTGTAGTCAGGTGGGGCCTGGTTCTCCAATGTATTATCCACCTGAGATCTGTCATAAGCACACTTTTTCTTCTTTATCTTAATTTCTATCTATTTTATTAACCACGGAGCTCTGGTTTAGTTTGCCCTACCTTTCCCTTTTGAAAGAATATACCTTGACTGTGCCTGACTTATCTCTTCTTTGAAGGTAGCCCATTGTTCAGCTACAGTTTTTCCCGCCAAGCTTTGACTTCAATTTATTCGGCCCAGATCTGTTTCTTACCCCATTAAAGTTGCCTTTCCCCCAGTTAATTATTCTTACCCTGGATTCTTATTTGTCCTTTTCCGTAGTCAGCCTAAACATTATGATACAATGATCACTGTCCCCTAAATGCTCCCTTCCTGACACTTGATCTACTTGGCCCACCTCGTTCCCACAAAAACAGGCCTAGCAGTGCCTCCTTTCTCATTGGACTGGACACATATTGCTGTAGAAAATTCTCCTGAACACACTCTAGGAACTCTTACCCTTCTCTGTCCTTTACACTACCACTGTCCCTGTCTACGTTCGGGTAATTAAAATCCCCCATTATAACCATGCTATAATGTTTGCACTCTTTGTAATTCTTCTGCAAATTTGTTCCTCTACATCCTTCCCACTACTTGGTGGCCTACAGACTAAACCGAGCAATATAATTGCACCTTTTTTATTTCTTGAACCCTCTGGGACATCCTCTTTCTCCAGCACTGCAATGCTCTCCTTAATCAATACAGCCATCCTTCCCCCTTTTCTTCCTTTCCTACCTTTCCTTAACACCTTGTATCCAGGCCCAGTCCTCCCTTCCTTGAACCAGGTCTCTGTTATCGCCACAACATTGTAATTCCACATGGCAGTCTGCGCCTGTAACTCACCAATCTTATTTGCTGCACTCAGTGCATTGACATACATGCACTGTAACCTTGGCCAGGATTTTCTGGTTTCGCCCATGGTGGGAATCGTTGCAGGCGGGATGGAAAATTTGTTGGACCAGCCAAAGGTTTGCTGGGACTGGACACCCACCTAGTAACTTACTATTCTCGATTCTAGTCTATCTCTCCAGCAAGGAATTCAGTCTCAGCTCTATTTAAGTGCAACCCGTCCTGCTTGTACAGGTACCATCTCCATCAGAGTCAGTCCCAGTGCCCAGGAACCTAAAGCCCTTCCTCCTGCACTATCTTTCCAGCCATGCATTCATCTGCTTTATCCCCCTGTTTCTATACTCACTTGTGCATGGCACTGGGAGTAACCTGGAGAATATTACTTTTGAGGTCCTGCTTGCTAATTTTCCACCTAGCTCCCTAAATCCTGACTGTAGGACCACATCCCTCTTTCTACTAATATCGTTGGTACCAATATGGACCATGACTGCTGGCTGTTCACCTTCCCCCATCAGCATGCTCAGCAGCCGCTCGATGACTTCCTTGACTCTGGCAACAGGGAGGCAACACACCATCCTGGAACCATGTCTGTGGCCCTGGAAACGCCGATCTGTTCCCCTAACTTTGAATCACCAATCACTATTGCTCTTCTAGGCTTTCCTGTACCCACTTCTGGAGTTGAGCCACCCGTGGTGCCATGGACTTGCTCTGGCTGCACTCCCCAGATGAACAATCACTCTCATCAGCATTAACTGGTGAGAGTGTGATGCACTTGGGGGACACTTTCACTACCTGCTGGTTCCTTTTTGATTGCCTGGTAGTCACCCACCTCCTCTTCCCCCAAATAATCTGAAGCTGTGGGGTGACCACATCTATAAATGTCCTATCCACCTAGCTCTCAGCCTCACTGGTGTATCAAAGCGACACCAGCTGCTGCTGAAATTCTGAAACTTGGAGCTCAAGCTGCTTCAACTGATGACACTTCCTGCTCAAAAGGTTGTCCAGGACATAGGAAGCCTCCTGGAGTTCCCACATTGCACAGGATGTGCATTCTCGAGGTTGGAGCAGCCCTGCCGTTCCTTTATTTATTAGTTAACCTTGCAATGCCAAAAACATTTACCAATACTATTACACATCATTGATACTGATAAATTCTACCAATACTTAACACACATTACTCATTGTAATAAACCTTAAAAATAAAAGATAACAGTCACTAGCTACTCAATTATTCCTTAATATTACTACTTAATATTTTTAATCTTCCAGTTGTTGAGATTCAGCCCCTGAGTCCCTGCGATGTTGAGACTCAGTCCTGGCCGTGATGGATAAACAGTAATTTGACAACATGCAATCCAACTGTTAGGGTGCATTCCTCAAGGCTAATTGGCACTGATTATACATTTACAGATCTTGAACTGGGAATAGAATGCAGCATGCACTTCACATACATCTATGTTGGACAATTATGAGGAGCAGATTATAGCAGATAAAGAGCTGAGTTTTTTTTAATTTGTTCATGAGATGAAAGCATCACTGGCTAGGCCAGCATTTATTGCCCATCCGTAATTGCCCTTGAGAACTGAGTGGCTTGCATATAAGAGCCAACCACATTGCTGTGGGTCTGGAGTTATATGTAGGCCAGACCAGGTAAGGGCAACAGATTTACTTCCTGAAAGAGCATTAGCGAACCAATGGTTTCATGGTCACCTTTAGACTTTTAATTCCAGATTTGTTATTGAATTCAAATTTTGCCACCTGCCATGGTGGGATTCGAACCCAGCATTACCCTCGGTCACCAGTCCAGTGACAATACCACTATTTATTAGGATGCCCTGAATATGGACAAAGTGATATTGAAGCACAGGGTAAGACTATTTACCCCAAAAGACAACCACCCCAAAGCTGGCACTAAAGTAACATATATGCCAGTAGGGGCCAGTGAATGGAGAGATGCCACCATTATAGGGAGAGCAGGAAAAGCCACCGACAAATACAAACAATGGATGAGGGAGGGGGGAGGGGGGGAAGACCGACGGATTGGCAAAATGAGGTAAAGATGTGGAAGGCCAGAGAACACAATGTGAGTTCTGAAAGTGGACCGGGAAATGATCACAGCCCTAGGAAAGATCGCAGACTTGTGCGGTGAACTCTGAACATAGGAGGAAGAGATCAATGTGGCAGTATTCCAGAAAGAGAGAGGAGGGCGAGTGGAGGTTTTAGTTTGACAAGAACAAGGACCATAGAACAAGCTAGGAATGCCACTAGGAGTAGAAGCCCTTATGATTGAGAAGTTTTAGTAGCTACTAACAAATTAAAAGATTAGTTGATAAAGGATGGCAAACAAAAAGAGTTGGAAAGATGGAAAGAATTTGGTGTATATACTGAAATACCAGACAGAGGACAGGCAGCCTTATCACCCAGGTGGACAGGCATGAAAAGGTACTTCCTGGTGGCATATATAAGGCTAAAGCAGACTAGTGGCTCGGCATTTGAAAGGGAGACTTGATCAAGATGTCAGGGTGGACTCCCCTACTGCAGGAAACGTGAACTTGAAGATTTTCTTAGCTCTTTTAGCAACATATCCCTGGCAATGTAAACCGATTGATATAAAGACCACATTTTTGTGAAAAGTTTCAAAGGGGAGTGTTTCTGAAACCACCTAAAGAAAGTGGCGATGCAGAAGCAAAACTGTGGCAATTAAACAAGTGTGTTTATGGGTTGAATGACGCATCAAGGTTGTGGATTTTCTCAGCTGGATCCACTCTATTGAAACCGGGTTGTATTCAGCTGAAGGCAGACCCTGCAATGTTCCATTCATATCACAAAGAAAAATTAGCAGGAAACTCTATGATGCACATTGATGATTTTCTGACGGGAGGTTCTGCAGAATTTGAGCAATGGGTAATTGGTAAAATGAAAAAGGAGTTTAAGAATTGAAGTCAGGCTTTGGGGGCCTTTAAATATATAGGGTTAGACATCAAGCGGAATAAGTCAGGACTGACCTTGAATCAACAATCTTATTTAGAAAATGTTAATCGCATCCTAATAAATCAGGCCACATCCTCACACAAAGAGGATCCTGCAGCCAAGGAAGAAACAGATCAACTGAGAAGTTTGACTGGGCAGATGAATTAGTTGTGCACTCAGATTAGACCTGATGTTAGTTATGATGTATTGGAACCAAGTACTATAATGGAGCATGCTAGAGTTGAGGAAGTTCTGAGAACAAATAAAACATTAAAGAAATTAAATTCAGAGAAATGCGCACTCCAGTTCCCAGTCTTGGGTGATCCGGAAGATATGAAGTTAGCCATTTTGAGTGATGCTTCATTTGCCATTCTTCTGGATGAATATACTAGTATGGCAGGGTTGATCATATTCCTGGTGGGAAAGAATAACAAATATTGTCCATTGACCTGGGAAGTGAAGAAAATAAAAAGAATAGTTAAAAGCACCTTAGCTGCAGAAACACTGGCTCTAGTACAAGCGATAGATATGGGATTTTACTTATCAAACATTTGAGGGAAATCCTATACAAGAGGCATTCTGAGAAAAGTTTGCCCATTGAATGTTGTGTGGTAACCTTTCTCTATGGGATAATGTACTTCAACAAAGAATGTGACCGAGAAAAGGTTAAGGGTTGACCTTGCTCGCATAAAAGAAATGTTAGAGAGAAAAGAGATCTAAGATAAGATGGGTCAACACAAGTCACCAGTGATTGGACTGTTTTGTAAAAAGGAATGCTTGCTTGAAGAAATTATTGGAGGCCTTGGAAGAGGAATGAAATGTGGAAAGGAAAAAATGTGATTTGTTTTGAAGTTATTTGAGTGTGTTATAAAGAAGAAATTGTTTGAAGAAAGAAAGGAAAATCTGTTAATGGTATGTTAATTACATTCTTAGGATACACAGGTGAAGGACATTGTTTAATTAAGTACTTGGGGCACATATAAATAGAGGACAGCTAGGACACTGGGAGTGGGAGGAGAGCTGTGAGACTGAACAAAGTCAATAAACTCAATATAGAAAAGCTCTGTGTCTTAGTTTTTGCCTCACTAACCAGCTTGAATCTGATTAACAATAGCTACTCCAGCCTCGCTCTATTTGCTTAACCAAACCTCAGCTTACCCAGTGTTCTACTTGTGATCAGATCTTTGGCCAACAATGAGGGAAGTAATGTGCAGCACAGTGTCTCATTCCACCTGATCTCTCATTATGCTGAGAGGAATCTGGAACTGGGGGACACAGTTTCAAAATAAGGAGTCTCCCATTTAAGATGGAGATGAGGAGGAACTTCTCCTCTCAGAAGGTCATTAGTCTTTGGAATCCTCTTCCCCAAAGAGCAGTGGAGACTTGGTCATTGAATATATTCAAGGCTGAGTTAGATAGAATTTTGACCGGCAAGGGAGTCAAGGGTCATGGGGGGCAGACAGTAAAGTGGAGTTAAGGCCACATCAGATCAGCCATGATCTTATTAAGTGGCGGAGCAGGCTTGAAGGGCCAAAGGGCCTATTCCTGCTCCTATTTCTTATGGTCTTATTGTACATGGGCAAGATGGCCTGCTGTATATTAGAGACTAAGGGCTTTATAGCACCTTCTGAGCATGCAGGAGAGACACAACATTCAGCCCTAAGACCAGTGCCACTGTGATCTCCAGCGCCACTCATGACATGGTGGACTGTAGTCCTGTTAAGCAGTCCTATTTAATGCACAAATACAGCTAGTAGTCTTCTCCAACCTTGCAGCAAGTGTGGCATTATTTCTAATGGTTGCTGAAAACATTGGTTCTCAGGCAGCATCCATTAGATGTGTGCTCCTTGTGTTTGGGAACCATGGACCCTGAGGCAGAGAAAAGGTGTGCTGCATCCTCTCCCCCTTCCCTTGCTCAGTAGCAGCTTCTTGCTCCATATCAACTGCCACCACTGTTCCTATGCTCCAAAGTTCACTTGCTGCACCCAGCTATACCCCGCTTTCTGTCCCTCTGCTGGTAGCGCTATGGGAGTGAATAATGCAGGATACTGTGGTGAGCTGGTGTTTTGTGGGCAAAGGGCACGGCATCCTGTATTGTTCCTATAGGAACATAGGAAATTGGAGTGGAAGTAGGCTATTCAGCCCCTCGAGCCTGCTCCACCATTCAGCTTATTTTCTACCTCAACACCATTTTCCTGCACTATCCCCATATCTCTTGATATCTTTAATATCTAGAAATCTATCCTTCTCTGTCTTAAACACACTCAATGACTGAGCCTCCACAACGCACTAGGGTAGAGAATTCCAAAGATTCACCACCTCCTGAGTGAAGAAATTCCTCCTCAGCTCAATCCTAAATGGCCTACCTCTTATTCTGAGACTGTGCCTCCTGCTTCGAGATCCTGCAGCCAGAGGAAACATCCTTCCTGTATTTACCCTGTCAAGCCAGGTCAGGGTGAGCTGAATTTTCCTCCAATTAAACATTTGGAAGATTGAAGACCGTGGTACAAACTCTATTCCCCAGCCTCCGATTCCATTTCCCCCACCCCCCCAATCCCAGTTGCTGTTTCAGGCAGAACCAGGCTGTTTACAATCTGTGTTGTATTTGACCTTGAGATGAATCTGCAGCTCCATTTCTTCTCCATCACAAACAGAGACTGCAATTTGAAAGAACCAATGGATACTAGGGAGGTTCCAGCAACCTAGGAACAGGCCCATATAATGCCGATATTCAAGCCTCATTAGCCCATGAAGCACCATGGGATGTACATTAAACTGTAGAATAAATACAATGTGACTGTCAGCCTTGGCTCAGTGCGAACACACTTGCTCCTGAATCATCAGGTCATGGGGCCCAGTCCCATTTCAGTAATTTGAGCATGTTTTCGAGGCTTATACCTGAGTGCCGCACTGAGAGAATGCTGGCATTGTTGTCTTTCAGGTGAGACGTTAAATCAAGGTTCCATCTGCCCTTTCAGATAGACTTGGCACAAGTTGACAAAGAGCCAGAAAATTCTCTCTGGTGTTCTGGCCAATATTAATCCTTCAGTCAGCATCAGTTAAACAGATTATCCAGTCATCATCTGGTGGCTATTTGTGGAAGCTTGCCTTGCACAAATTGGTTGCTGCATTTCCTGAGTTACATCAATAGTTACACTTTGAAGGTACTTCTTTGGCTGTAAAGGGCTTTAAGACATCCTGAAGTTGTTCTGTAAATGCTGGCCTTTCTTTCTTCCTTACAGCTGACTTGCATTATGTGTATCATTATGTTGACATTAGCTCACGTTTAGAGCTCAGTGGGGATGGGTGATGGTAATGTTAGCAGAGAGTGGATCACTCACTATTGATTCCTTATGCTTTCAGCCTATGCTTTTGAGTTCAGTTGTGGAGATCCAGTCTACAAGCCAGAGTTAAATGAAAACAGTAACAATGTAGTGCCATTCAGCTGGCCGTGGCAGGTAAATGCAGACTAAGACTTGATTACTAGACAAAATAACACTGTACTATATTGCAAACATCATTGCATCTTTTGTTATTTCTAGGTTTCATTGCAAGCTAAAAGAGGAATTTCATATTCTCATATGTGTGGAGGAGCCCTCATTGATCCAACCTGGATTTTGACTGCTGGAAAATGTATTAAGTGAGTATTGGCTGCTGAAGTTGAAATGTTTTTCCTTTTTAAATTAGTGCACACCCTCTTCACAAAAATAGCAACACTGACTTTCTTTGGGTCTGTATATTGCCACAAGTGACCTTAATATTTATTTTCTTCTCTTTAAAGCGAAGGTATGAAATACCGTGTTGTTTTGGGGAAATACGACTTGACGCTGACTGAAGGTTCAGAACAATATATTGAACCTGTCAAAATGATTGCTCACCCAATGTTTAATCCCAAATGTATCACTTGTGGGTAAGTCCCAACATGCATTGAATTAAGTGTCTGTTTGGAGATTATTATTAGTTGTATTAATTTTAAAGGTGCGTTTAAATCAGAATCAGTGTTTAAAACCAGCTGTCCTCAAATATGCTCAATTTTAAATGAATCTGAAATTTCAGATGGGCTGCACTTGGAATATGAGGTTGAAAGAGATCAGTAGCAGGGGTTGGTGTCTGTGAAGTTCCTGGGTCAGAAATAGTTATATACTCAGCCAGACACATTTAAAATTAAAACTGCACAAGCTGTTAAACATGGATCCTTTATTAACTCTTCCTAGCAGACTCCCTCTGCTGATACATGTGTGTAAGGTAGACTCAAGTGGACAAAATGCTCAATGCAATTTTCAAAACACTGCAGAGACTGACTGCATAGACAGATGGGATGTTTGCTTTAGATTGTGAACATCTTATCTTTGTTTAACTTTACTAATTTCTAAAACCTTTGCCTCAGTATGATGCTTGGTAGATTAATAAACTCCTTTTTTCTGTGTTATTGTTTCTGGTTTTCTTCTCTCCTGTTCTGCCATCTCTGGGGGTGAAGGTGGTCTTTGAGTATAGCCCATAATGAGTAATAGTCAATGGGGAGCCCATTTCATACTCTACTTGATTGTCTTTTCCAATGAAGTCTATAGGAAAGAGATTGGATGTAGTATGAAGCAGGCGGCTGGTTTGCTATCATCTGATTCGCTCTCCTACCCAAGGCAAGTTTCACTCCCGTTTACTCTTTGATGGATATTGCTTCATGGTTCCTCATAGTCTTTGATACTTTTGGTTGTCCAGTGATGAGAGGCTGAGTAAATGGGGCTTATATTCTCTGGAGTTTAGAAGAATGATAGGTGATCTCATTGAAATCTACAAGATTCTAAAGAGGCCTAACAGGGTAGTCAGTGAGAGATTGTTTCTGCTGTTCAGGGAATCTAAAGCACGGACAGACTCAGGATAAGAGGCCAATCATTTAGAACTGAGATGAGGTGAAATTTCTTCACTCGAAGGGTTGCGAATCTTTGGAATTCTCTATCTCAAAGGGTTGTGGATGCTCCATCATTCAATATATTTATGGATGGAATAGACAGATTTTTGATCTCTCAAAGAATTGAGGGATAAGGGGAATGGGCGGGAAAATGGAGTTAAAGCCCGAGATCAGCCATGATCGTATTGAACAGTGGAGTAAGCTCGATGGGCCTTGTGGTTTACGCCCGCTCCTATTTCTTGCATTCTTGTGTTCCAGAAGTGACTACTTATCAAATGATGGTCTTCTCATAGTGTTTCAGCAGTTTATTGGACCAGGGTGGGCTGTCACAGCCAAATGAGGGCCTGTCCTCATTTGACCCACAAACATGCTTTTTTCAGGAGCAGGAACCTGACTGATTCCCCTCTTTCTGTAGAATCTATTGTTGCCATGGTTATCAGCTAACTGTAGGCAGGCTGGTGATTGAACTTGAGAGCTCTCTGGTGTGTATGGATTTGTTACTCTGTAGTATTCATTTGTTCAATTGTTGTGTGTTTGATAATGTGAGTCTGGTAACTGATCTATGCTCACTGTGCTTGATTGGTTAAGCCTGGGTGTGGACTCAGAGCAAAGTAAACAAACACCACAGAAGCTGAGCTATAAGCATGAGTACAGACATTTTGTGATTGCCGAGATATTTTAAAACTCTTGTAAATAGAGCTGTTTGCACACTTAGAAACCAGTGTCATCTCTGCGTAGCTCTGATGAGCATAAAATATACAACATACTCTGCAGACAAACCCACTGAATTGTTATCCATGTGACACTGGATATCACAGAGTCTACTTTGCAATGCTGACAACTCTTTCATTTGGCAAATAAAAAAATTATTATTTTAAAATTATATTCACTGTGCTTGCACCTGCTCCTTGCAGTTGATTTAAAACTAGAATTAAAATACCCAATCGTCCTTCTGGGGCTGCTTCCAGCATGGCCCATGCAACATGCCTTCTTGAGGACGTTTGTATGGCTGTCAGAACAGATGCAGCTGAACTGGCCGTACCCTGATGTTACGCAGCCCTATAGGCTGCTGTGATACCCATGATCCATTGTCAACTAAGATCAAATATTCTAGCATAAGAGGGACCCAGCACTAGCATTATTTAAAGAGCCAGGCACCCAGCTTTGCAGGGAAGATAAATCTGAAGAGCTTCTGCTATTGCAATGTCTCTGGAAGCACTCTGAAGTATTTATGGAGGTGTTGAGGTGAGTTCCTGTATTTGCCAGAGAGTGTTGCTGAATCCTCACAGGGAGGACAGAGGATTAGTGACCTGTCCACACAAAAGCTGCAACAGGTAATGGGGGTGGGGCGCGGAGGAGCTGCATTGTCAGTAACTTTGGGTCTGCAGTACGACAGGGAGATGGAACAGGCCTGTAGGGGGTGAAGGTTCTGTGCCATGCTCTCTGCCACATTGGAGCCAACTCCTCCACATTCACCGACAATGGCCGGAGGCTATCTGGCAGGTCAGCTAGTGTACCCAGTATCTTGGTGTGTGTGACCATTAGTGTTCTCCAGTTTTCCCTCCCTCATCGAGGTCTTCATCTAAGTCCTCTGGCAGCAGGACTTGTGTGATAGCTTGCCCTACGGTGAAACATCCTTTACCCCTGGCCTGGCTGCAGCCCCCAAATGCTCAGTGACTCACCATGTGCTGGTCCTGGTTCCCTAGTAGCCTCCAAAGTAGGTGCAGTGCCAGTGTCTGCGCTGGTGGCTGTGAGTGCCAGATGAAACGACTGCTGTGGCTGGAGGTCCTCAAGGACCACCCTCAAAAGGGAGTGGGAGCATGTGACCAGGAAGGTCAACTCCTGGAGTCTGGATTGGTGGATCTGACAGCAGTGCCACAAGAAGCCTGACCACGTGGGTGGTCAAGGTCAGTGAATGCACCTTCACGTGGCATCTCCTATGCACCAGGCCATCAAACACCATCAGGTAAATAGGGTGGAAACTCCAAATTTTCATGCTGCACAGCTCCACTGGAACCAGCATGGGCAGTTTGTGAATCGTGGCCTGAACAATGGGTCAAACCAATTTTTAGTCCTTTAAAATTAGTGTAAAACTCCTAATAGCAGGTGAAATTCAACTATTATCTTCACTTGTTGGATATTTGTTGAAAATATTCAAATAGCATTTGAATATTTTTGCTAGAACTTCAGTTTCAACTACTTGCATTCCAGAGACCTCAAATCTCCTTCTTTAAGCTTTTTGCTGTTATGCTATTGGAGGAATATTTTATTGTTGTAGTTGCCTTCTACAATTGTGCTTATTTCTAGTTCCCTCTTTGCCTCTCTGAGTGCCTTTGTTTTTACATCTATTGCAGATTTCTTTATTCAAAATGTATGTGTTTTTTCACCCTTCCACTCATGGGCTGGCTGCCTCTAAGCAAACGGGTCTTGGAGAGGTGGGCTCCTCATCTGCATGTGCAAAGGACCTATCACCTGTTTGAGGCATGAGTATAGAATGCCTATTTTTTTGTCCTGACCCAATACAGTAGGAGCATGCTTCCTGCGCGCCATACTGGGGCCTTAGTCCAAGTAACACCCAACAAAAAAAGTGCTGTACTGATCAATTTCAAGACTCTTACCTTCATGATGGCTTAATCCAAAATTAACAGTAAGAGGGGGAGTAGAGAGCTTCTGAAGCTGGCTCTGAAATGTGCTTGTAACATTTCAATCATCTCAAGAAAATAGACAAGACAACATGTGTCATAACGCAAGCAGCTGAAACGCGAGGTGGCGCCGAAACAAAATCAAAGATAGAGCTTCCTGCACTAGGAACAGGCTGGCATGAAACATGTCTGCAAAGCCTGGGACCAAAAAGCCTTTTCATCATCACCTTCTTCTTTCGGCTGCTCCCATTTTACTTGGGGTCACCACAATGCTGGTTGATCACCCTTCTCCATCTCCTCCTGTCAGACGCCCATTCCTTTTCCAATCCTGCTGTGTTTAAATCTCTCGTCACCACATCTTTCCTTCTGGTCTTAGGCCTTCCTCTTCTCAGAACCACAGGACAGTTACAGTGTGCAGGAAGGCCATTAGGCCCAACGAGTCTGCACTGGCTCTCTGAAAGAGCATTCTACCTTTTCTTAATTCATTTATGGGATGTGGGCATCGCTGGCTAGGCCAGCATTTATTGCCCATCCCTAACTGCCCTTGAGAAGGTGGTGCTGAGCTGCCTTCTTGAACTGCTGCAGTCCATGTGATGTAGGTACACCCACAGTGCTGTTAGGGAGGAAGCTCCAGGATTTTGACCCAGCGACAGTGAAGGAACGGCGATATATTTCCAAGTCAGGATGGTGAGTGGCTTGGAGGGAAACTTGCAGGTGGTGGTTTTCCCATGTGCCTTCTGCCCTTGCCCTTCTAGATGGTAGTGGTTTTGGCTTTGGAAGGTGTTGTCTAAGGAGCCTTGCTTTGCAGTGCATCTTGTAGATGGTACACACTGCTGCTACTGTACATCCGTGGTGGAGGGAGTGAACGTTTGTGGGAAGGGGTGCCAATCAAGCGGGCTGCTTTGTCCTGGATGGTGTCAAGCTTATCCCCGTAACCTTGCACATTTCTTTGCTTTTCAGGTAGCAATCCAATTCCCTTTTGAATACCTCGATCGAACCTGCCTCCACCACCCTCTCAGGAAGCTTGTTCCAGACTCCAACCACCCTCTACATGAACATTTTTTTTCTCACATCACTTTTATTCCCTTTGCCAATTATTTTGAAACTGTGCCCTCTAGTTCCTGATGCTCACTTGAGTGGGAATACTTTCTCACTATTTACCCAGTCCATACCCCTCAGGACCTTGAATACCTGTATTAAGTCTCCTCTCGGGCTGTCTTTTCTTCAAACAAAACAGTCCTGGCCCCTCCAAATCTATCCTCATAGCTGCAGTTCTTCATCCTGGGAACCATTCTTGTGAACCTCCTCTGTACTCTCTCCAATGCCTTCACATCCTTCTTCAAGTATGGCGCCCAGAACTGGATGCAGTATTCTAGATGAGGCCTAACTAGCATCTTATACAAGTTCAAGTTGACCCCCACCTCTTGTACTCAAAGCCCCTAGTAATAAAGCCTAAGATACTATATGCTTTATGAACTGCTCTCTCAACATGCCCTGGCATTTTCAATGACTTGTGTACATATACACCGAGGTGCCCCTGTTTCTGCACTTCCTTTCGAGTTTTTCCCTTTATTTTATATTCTCTCCATATTCTTCCTGCCACAATGAATCACCTTACATTTCTCTGCATTGAATTACTTCTCCTCCTTCTTGACAGTCCCATCAGCATCACTCGCCTCATCACATTTCCTCTCTGTCTCTCTCTCTCATTAAATCCAACAGCCTGAAAAATAAGCTAACTTTAACCTCTTGCTGGAAATAGAGGATCTGGTACTTATATGTGAAAGGAGGTCCAGAATGTCACCCTGGACCTTTCTGGCCCAGTTTAACCCTTGCTTCAAAGGCTTGAGACAACCTGACGATGCACCATGTGGCCTATCTCTCCATCGATGTTGTGAGGTGAAGCAATTATATCTGAGTGGGACGCTGTTCTGTAGGCCAAGAAACAGGCTGGATTCACCTACAGGCCAGATGTTGGGCAGCTCCACTCTGTGAGACAGAGGGATGTATCTTGTTCTCATGCTGGACTGAGTTGTAAGTTGTGAGTGACAGAGTCTGCATTATAAATAGAATTATTTTTCCCACGCCACAGAACAGTATTATTCTTACTGACATTATAGCAATATTAGAACGAGTCCCAGCATTAAACTCAACCCTGTGCTCAATTCACTCCTTTCTGCACTTCTGTTCTGTACTGTCTCTAACAGCAAACATCAAATATCCAGGCAAAAGACAGACAGATCGTATCTGTACAGGTTTGTGTTGGGACCATTGCTGCATATCATTTGCGTTATTAGTTTTCACAATGAGGACATCAGTAGAACCACTTGTACATTTGCAGATGACATAATAGTGTACACAGGAGTTTGTAGCTTAGACCAAATCAGTATGTTGCAGGCTGGTTTAGATAGCTTAGGGGAATGGGCCCATTATAGCAGATGTCCATCAGGAATGCAATTTCGTGCATTTGGGTTTGGAAACCTCCAGGTAGTTTATGTTATGCAAGGGTACAGAGCAAGGAAAAGACCTGGGATAATAGCTCATTAAACTTACACAGGTAATGTGAGTTTTCTATAGGGAAGGCAAATAGTGTTTTATTTTTATTGCTAGAACCAGCTAGTGTAAAATGAAAAACACTATAGACTATATGCTCCTTTAATTGGTCTGCAGTTGGAGTGATGTGGGAGGTGCAAAAGGTGACAACCAGAAAAGATACCAAATTGTAGATTGATTAGTTTCGTAGGTTAGACAGACACAGAGAGGATGTGATTACGGTTTTGAAAGTGATGGAAGATTGAATCTGGCCTGGTTGGAGAGGTTATTTGAGATGATTAGGGATGGTAGGACTAATGAGCATGTAAATGTCCTTAGGCAGCGATATCCTTATAAAATGTCCTTAGGCAAGGGTTCGCTTCGCTTCTTACATAATCCTTGTCCTCTTGAACTGCTGACTGAAATATGTAGTGAGTCTGGATTTGTGGCAGTCCTTTCATAGTCACCTGGATAGGTTCCTTAAAGAATAGAACCTTTCCAGTTGCTGGTTTGTTGTGTTAATAGCAGCTCCTGTTTACTGTGGCCTCCTGCAGCCTGGCCTCAGTGAGTCAGAGAGTGACTCCTCATTGTTTCCCCGGTCTTGGCTGCAGGATTGCCCCCCTGTGATATTACTGTACCTAAGGGAGTCCGTGGTCAGGGGATGGGTCTGTGTGTATGTGGTCTCATTGTATTTGAAGAGAGGGTGTGGGTGTGTTTTGCTGGTCAGCGTTTCCCCACACTGCTCTTTTAATGCTTCTAAGGAAAACTATTGAAGATCAGAAAATGAGATTCACGTAACTGGCAAAGAGCATCAAAAAAATAAAATACGGATTCCAATAAACCAGGCTCCTCAATCCACTGAGAACCATCCTCCTGATCTGTCCTGTTTGAAGCTGCTTCTACTAGGAGATCTGCTGCCATGGTGTCTATGACTTTCCATGACTAACCATGGGCCTTATACCTTGTGATGTCCCAGTTACAGGTGACTGGCCACTTACCTACCAAGCATCATGACAATGCCCTGGATGTGTCACATGAGTTGCTGGCCTCCGCCTTCTGATCCTAACTCATTATGATCTTCTGCCTCTTCGACCGTTCCCAGTCTTCATGCGCTTAGAAGTGCTTACGTCCCAACTCCAAACCAGCTGAAGCTGATGTCCGCCCCGCTTAGTTTTGCATGAGCACTGACTCGAGATCCCAGGGTATGGCCGTTGGCGTGTAGAACCAGCTACTTGGAGTCACAGTTGAGAGTTGGAGTGTTGTAGGACACCAGTTTCCCTGATCCTCACCCCTTTTGACATGGATGAGCAGTTTGGTAGGGGATCAAGGAACTAACCCTCACAAACACCTCCCATATACCCCCAAAATACTATCAGAATACAATAAACCAAACTAAAGCTAAAGACATTCAAATAAGAGAATTAACAATTAAATACTCAAAAAGAGAATTACGCAGGGCAGAATTTTGCCCTCGTTGGGTGGGCTCGGCGGGGACGGTTGAAAAGCTTCCTGAGGCACAGAGCAGCCTCAGGGAGATGAACATGTTCAAAATAAAAAATAAAGATTTTAAAAATGTTATAAAACATGTCGCCTCATATGACTTTGTCACATGAGCAGGGACATGTTATAAATGAAATGTAAAATGTTTTATTTTACTTTTATTTGCTGTTGGAAATTTCATCCCGTCTGTGGATGAGGTTTCCTAAAAGATGCAAAGGTCGCTTGGCATTTTCTCCTGATCGCCAGCCGTAAGGTTGGACAGGCAGTGAAAAATTTAAGTTAATTATCTTTTTAATGGCCTTAATCGGCCTTTTAATTGTCGGCTGGTGCGCTGCCGATTCCCGGGTGCGCCTGCCGACCAAAATATTGCGCGACTGCGCGTTGATGTTGGCCGCTCGCCCGATGTCAACAGGCATCATTTTACATTCAAGCGGGTCGGCCACATGTCTGCCCGCTGAGGTAAAACTTCTACTCATAGCATTTACAGGTCATTCTGTCCATCAAGCTTATTCTGGTGTTTGTTACACTTAAGCCTTCTCTCACCCTATATATCCTCTATTTTCTTCTCCCATCTACTTGTTTTTGCTAACTAATGCTGATAGTTACAGATTATCCTCTTATTAAGTTAACTAGGTGACGGCCATGGTACCTTGGAAGGTGGAGAAACAAGGGCTGGAATTCTTCCATCCCGCCCGCAGCAGGTTTTGTGGAGAGTGGGAGCGGAGAATCCAACGGGAAGCAAAATGTCGCAAATCCGGCGTCTTAAAAACAAGTTACAATTCTCCCGACGGTGTGTTCGTGGTGGGTCAATTGTCCTGCCAACCAGTGGCGCGAATGCCATCCGCATTCTTTGGCATGTCATGAATGCTCATTAAAACAGCGGTTAATTTCACCGCATAGTTGTAAGTGATCTCTCCCTGGGCTGTATTCCATGAATTGAACCTGAACCTCTGTGACTGAGGCCTTGGGTTAGAAATATCCCTTAATGAAGTCTACTAATTCGCTGAAAGTCTTTGAATCTGGGACATTGGGGGCCATCAAACTTTGAATTAAATTGTAGTATTTGCTCCCACAAATACTCAGAAGAATTGCCCGCCTCTTTCCCTCCCCCATGATTTTGTTGGCTTCAAGTCAAATGCAAGACATTCTGTATGTTGAGATCATGGCTCATGATCATGGATTGATTCTGCCAAACTGTGCATCTCAGATGAGCATATCTTCCTTTCTTTTTAGTGAACTTAGATACTCGCAATCGCTGGGTGAGGGACAGTACCGGACCTGATTTATCCTCATTGCCAGTTTGTTATAGTGTTGATCTTCCAGGCAACTTGTCTTGGTGGACACATTTAACTTTATTTGTAAGACAGAAACAGAAACTACATGTGTGCATCAAACTCTATAACTAAAGAAGAATTATCTCCTGGAGATTCCCTGTGCTGCTATCTCATTGGTTTACACAGATCATGTGATCTTACAACACCAGATTATTCTTAAAACTACATTTATCATTTATCATTACTACACCCTCTAACGTCTTGTTGCTGCAGGAGTGAACAGGAATCTGCTTAGATACAAAGGAGGAATACCTCCTTGTGATGATAGCCACTTAAAGCCAATGGCTTCATTAGCATTGTTAAAGGGCTACTCAAAACTCAGTGGCTTCACATCACAGTCGCTACATCTCAACAGTAACACATAGGAATGTAGAATTTGGGAATGCAGGCAATAATGAAGGAGCACAGCTGTATCATATAAAACATTCTATCAATGAAAGCCTGTCACGTGTTTACCAGATGTGACAATCTTAATGGGCCAAAGGGCATCCACTCATTGACCATGAGCAACTGATTGGGCATTAAAATGCCACACCAGAGATTGGAGCACAGAGCTGGGTTGGGTCACTCATCTCACTTAAACTTTAGCATCCCACACAGGGCCCAAGATGTTACATACCTGTGAAACCATCTTGGTCACCTCTATGTGTGTGCTAGTCTCTTAGGGACAAGGCAAGTAGGGCAGGAAAAACTATGGACCCTTACAGTCTCCAAACATGTCATCCTCTGAACTTCACTTTCTTGCCCCTTGAATCATTAATGTCTTCAATGTTTCTTTTCAGAGAGAAGGCAAAAGCAGATATGGATCCAGGGCTCAATGCTGCCTTTGTCAGGGTCCTAATGCAATGGAGGAGGCAAAGGAGGGAGAGGCAACTCCGCGCGCAGCTCCAGCAGGAGGGACATGGTCAAGCGGAGCCACAGCATGAATAGGAGGGTCAGGAGGAGAGACCCAGACAATGGGGATGACTCGCCAGACCTTGGGTTAGTCATCTAAGAGTCTCCTTTTTAAAATTAGTGAGGGGCAATGTCGTGCACCTCTGCACTTGTCCTGAGCTCTGGTATATCACATGTGCCACATTCTTCGTGAAGACCTGATGCCACGTGGAGTTGGAGGGTATCTCCTGCAAGTGGCTTTGAAGGTGACCACAGTGCTCAATTTCTTGGTCTCTGGTCCTTTCCAAGGATCAACAGGGAACGTGTGCAGCATCTCTCAGTCTGCAACACATTGATGCATAAAGGAGGTCACAGATGCCCTTTACAGGAAGGCCCATCATTATGTCAGGTTTGTTCTGGATGAAGATAGCCAGGCTGCGCGATTCACCGACTTCACCGCCATCTCAGGCTTCCCTAGAGAGCAGGGTGCAATAGACTGCACCCATGTGGCTATGCGGGCTCCATGGCAGCAGCCCCTAATGTTTATAAACCACAAGGGCTATCATTCCATTAATGTACAACTGGTGTGTGATCACTGGAAGCACATACTGCCCATTTGTACACGGTACCCTGGGAGTTGCCGTGGCTCCTACATCCTGAGTCACTCCCAGGTGACTGAGATTTGAGGGGCCATTAAGTCTGTAGGGATGGCTGCTTGGGGATAACGGGGACCCACTGAAATTCTGGCTGATGACACCAGTGAGTCACCCTCAGAGTCGTTCCGAGGAGAGGTACAACACTGCTCACAGCTCCACACGGTCCCTTATAGAACAGACCATAGGGCTCCTGAAGATGCGTTTCAGATGCTTAGACCGTTCAGGTGGTTCACTCCAATACACTCCTGACTGGGTTTCCTGCATCATCGCAATGTGTTGCGCCCTTCACAATCTGGCAATGCAAAGAGGTGACCCCCTGCAAGAAGATAAATTGGAGGAGGATGAGAACTTCTAGTTCGTGTGCAGCATCTCTCAGTCTGCAACACATTGATGCATAAAGGAGGTCACAGATGCCCTTTACAGGAAGGCCCATCATTATGTCAGGTTTGTTCTGGATGAAGATAGCCAGGCTGCGCGATTCACCGACTCCACCGCCATCTCAGGCTTCCCTAGAGAGCAGGGTGCAGATCGGAGGCCCAGGAAGCTCAGGAGGCTGCTGAGGGTCAGTATCATGCCTTAGAGGAAGGTAGAAGTGGGAGACGGGCCCATGATAAATTAATCACTGACAGGTTCCAGGAAGAGTAAAGTTAAGTGAGGGAATATGGCCACATCTCTCCTGGCTTTCAATGCCACTTTCTTTCAAATCAGGGGATGTCTACCCAATTGTAGCGAGAACGAGTCCCGAATTGACATTTGCGCATTCTGGCCTCATGAATCACCAGGCCATGATCTTTGCTTTGGTCTGTGGGGCTCTAGGTGAGCTCACTCTGGGAACTGAGAATCCACTTAGGAACAAGAGCGATGTGAGAGAAGACCTGAAGCCTTCGCCGCCATCTAATGATGCCAATACCCTGCGACTGAGTTGTGGACATGCCGAGAGATCTCCTCCTCCCGCGCATGTCTTTCCTTCTGTCACTACCACTGAGGAGACACAAATGCTGCTAGATTATCAATGCTGATGAGCTGCCCTTGTTCAACGGTGTTCCTTGAGGAAGGGTTAGAAACGCTTACATCACTTCCAATAAAGATTTAAACACATCTTCCTGACATCACACAAGGGGTGTGGAGACTAGCTCAACTGAGGTTGACATCACAGGAATGTGAATCTCACAGTGAGACACTATCACGGAGTGGGAGGGAGGCTAAACCTTGAAATAAGAGGATTCCAAAGTACAAAATCACAATGCCTTCAGTTGACAGGAACATTCACATAATCATCAAATGTATTAACAAAGATGCAATTTCTTTACATGCCTAGACCCCAAAGTGACATCAATTTCTCTTAACTTTCCTAACTCCAGCGCTACTACTGGGTGCAGCCGCTACATTCGCAGCAGAGGTGGAGGCATCCTGCTGACTGCTATGTCCTGATGTCTGTGATGACTTTGGTGGATGTCCTCTGGTGGCCCGAGGCCTGGAGAGCTCCGGCCTGATAAGGTTCACCTGTTCAGGGTTGGAAGCGCCCTCAGCGGCCTGAGAAGCTGGAGTGGATGCGGTCACAGGCAGATGGGGCTGCGAGCGGCTGCACCTTGGAGTGTCCTGAGAGGCCCCCGGAGTGTCCGGCTGATGCTCATCCTCCATGCGGATGTCCGAGGGCCCCTCCCTGACTCCTTCAGGAGATGGTGCACCTGGAAGGGAGTCAAGGTGCCTCACCCCCATATCACCTACGTCCTGATGGTGCCCACCAGGACGTGTGGCCATGGAGTGCAGGGCCGAGTGCAAATCCGGCAAGACCTGCTGCACCAAGGTCTCCATGGTGATTGCCAGTGATACCATGGTGACCGCGAAGCGCTCGCATGTTGGAGCCACGACATCAGACAGAATGAGGACGGACTCCTCCATCGTTTGCTCTAGTCTGCTGAGTGACTGTCAAATTCTCTTCCTGATGTTCCACCGCCTGTCGTTGTATCTCCAGCATTGGTGTCTGCTTCCAGAGGCTCATCATCCAACTCGGACCGAGTGGGTGGCTACTTTCCAGCAGCCCTCCGAGTGCTGGAGACCTGGGCTGTCCCTGCCCCCGACTGCTGCGGGGACGTGACAGTGAGGTGTTCCCCAGAAAGTGAACCCGAGCCTAATCTACAGCTGTGCCCGACTGACGTGTGTCTCTGAGCTGGTGGAGGGTGTGTGTGAGTGCCGTGACGGTTCTTCTGGAGCCTTGGATGTAGTCTGTGGGCTCACACTGGTGGTGCTGGACTTGCTGGGGGGCCTCAATCCGCTGGTGCCTAGAAAATAGAGTTCCAGTTAATGAGCATGAGCTAGATAAGACTGCACGTGACTCACTGTGAATGTCAGGATTTGATTAAGTGATGGAGCTGTGATCTGTACTGGGTTGGTGGGAGAGGCTAATCTCCCCTTCCCCACAGGAGCGATCCCTGTCCTCCCCAGCCAGCTCGACTGCAGCCTCCTCAAACTCACTGAGGGCAATGATGTCGGCCGTCCCTCCCCGGGTCTGCGCTCTCTCACACCTGTTGTGCTCCAGCTTGGCCTGTATGAAGAAGAAAGAAAGGCAGGTGATGAGAAGGGATGGAGCAGAGGTTGGGTGAGCTGCCTGTCCCCTGTGTGTGGTGAGCCCTCCCCAGGAGGGCCAGAGGATGGAGTGTGAGCAACATGATAGATGGGATGGTGGTGATGTGAAAGTCTCGGTGAGAGAATGAGTGCTGATGTGTCCCCCGCTAATGGTTGTGTGAGACCCCTGAAGGGAGTCACCGTTTGAGTGCATGATGCCATGATGAGAGTTTGATATTGGAGGGTTTTGAATGATGACTTACCCTGGCTGAGCGGATGAGATCATTCATCCTCTTCCTGCACTGGGTGGCACTTTGGACGTGGGTGGCAGCCGCTATGACCTGCTCTGCGACGGTGCCCCAGGCCGGAGTGGTGAGGCTGCTGTGCTTCCTGCAGCTATTCCTGGGATAGGGCACTTGCCTGTGCACCTGCACCCCTCTGATCAAGGCCTGGAGGGCCTGGTGCGTGAAGCAGGTTCTGCCTCCTTCCGTCTCTCGGCCTTTCTCTTCTGGCTGCCAGACATCTCTGGTGGGCTGGAGAGAGTGAGAGTGTGTGTTGGACTTTCCTTTAAAAACGGCTCCTGGAGCTGCAAAGCCGCCAGCTGATGGCAGCCGCACAAATCAACGCCCGACTCACATTCGGACCAATACGCAGCTTTGCATAATTAATGATCTCCAATCGTTGAATCGGGTGCAAGTTCCCACCATTCCGGCCGGCGGGGTGGGAACTGCCAAATCCACCTGCCACTGCACTTAGTCTCATTCATGGCAAATTTTGCCCAAGGGAACTGAACTCCTGGGGTAGATGGTAGATTCCTTGACTGCTCTGGGTTAACTAACACTGGGGCACCCCAGTAGGAGCTAGATTGAGAAAAACTGTTTCCTTTTTGGGAGAATTCAAAATGAGGGGACATAAAATTATAGAGCCAGGCCACTCAGGAATGATTTCATGGGCACCTTCTCATGTGAGGGCGAGTAGAAAGTGGTGCGGATATTGGGACCAGGGAGTTTTTCAGAACAAGATTGATACATTGCTGATATAGGTCAAAGTATCGAGGGAAATGGAACAAAGATCGATGGAGTTGTGGTGCAGACCAGCCATGATCTACTTGAATGGAAGAGCAGGACTGAGGGGCTGAATGGATACCTCCTGTTCACACTAATTTAATTTTGTACTAATGTTCCAAATGAGCAAAACATAAAGAAATGAAAAACGGGCAGGGGCTGATAGAATGTGAAATATTGGGTTGGATTTTGTTTTTACCACCAAAAATTGAATAGCCCAGTGGTGGAAAGGGAAGTGAAAAGGCACGGGCGTATTACACCTGGATCCCCTATCCCCTCAGGATACTTGACCCACCTACCGCTTGTCCAGCTTGCCGCACTTAACTGACACTGTAAGGCCCAGGAAAACTGTTTGAATCCTTTTTCACCCATCGGAACCAGCTCCAACATTAAAATAGAGGGTTGGCGGTACTCCTTGGACCGACAGCGGTAAATCCACGATTGCCACCGTTAGGAGTAGACAGTCCCTAGGAATGCATATTGCACGCTATTCAGCTCCCTCTCCGGTAGCTGGAGGGCTCAGTAGGAGTCCATAGAATTACTTAGAATTTACAGCACAGAAACAGGCCATTCTGCCCAACTGCTCTGTGCTCATGTTTATACTTCACTTAATCCTCCTTCCAGTCTTACTCCTCTGACCCTACTATCATATCCTTTTTCCCTCATACGCTTGTCTAGCTTTTCCTTACATGCATACCCATTTTTTTTAATTGAAAAGACATCTATTATGATGAAATCTGTGGTTTGTGGGATCAGAGGGGAAGTGTGCGTGAGCTGTGGTCTGCTCGTATAGCTTGTCCAATGTTTCGTTGGGTGCACTGACTCTGGTGTCAAACCTTGTTTTTTTGAAAGAGATTCCCTAACTGAAAGAGAAACTAAGATTTCAAGTTTCTGGGAAATGGTTTGTGACCTCAGGTTGTTAGGGAAACAGAAGCCTGTTGAAACCAGACAAAGAACACAGCCCTAAGCTGATTTCAGCAGTGCTGTTCAGTGCAGGCACTCTGATAGAAAGCCATGGCACAGCTGAAAAAGACCCAAAAAGGCTGGATCCGTGAGCAGAGCTGAGAGTGATCTAGAAAAATGCACCTTTTGGTGGAAATTGTACTTGTGAAACTCAGGTGGAGTAAAGCTTTGAAGGAAAGGAACTGGAACTTTACCTGATGAAGGCAAAGTTTTAAAGGACTCTGTGGCTGAGATTGCTGCCAAATGTGCAAAATGAACCATCTGAAAAATCTGAGATCCATCTTTGTTTAATCTACTATTTAATGTGTAATATCTAGTTCATATTGACCATAATTTGCCTGTTAATGCATATTTGATTTATATTGATTTTGATTTGATTGTTAGAATAAAAGTTTTCAAAAGTGAAACCTTGTCCAGTGTTTTTCAGTGGGGGCTGTTTATTAAATTTGATTCTTTTGGTTTGTTGGTCTCCACAGGGTTCACAACACTATATGGCACATTGGCTGCCTTTTAAACCATCCTCTTCTTTCTCCTCTTTCCCATTGCATGACCACCTATTGCAATTGGGCACAATACTCCAGGTGGGACCAAAACCAGTTCATCAGTTCATAAAGGTTCATCATAACTGCCTTGGTCTTGTGTTCCATGGAAGCTGGAATATCAGGTCTGTGTGCCCTGGCTTACATGAGGTTTTACAGTTAATGGACAATGTAGATATCAATCAACGGCATTGATTGATTGCGAGCTACACAAGCTCAACATCAACTTTGCTTTCCAAGACACTAGTTTTGCTGACACTGGGTCAACACATGAGGCCAATTACACCTTCTACTGGCATGGCAAAAATGCAAATGACTATCGTGAACATGGAATGGGCTATGCTGTCAACAACAGATTGATGCAGCTAATTGTGAGGCCTGTCACAACTTCTGAATGACTCGTACCTCTTCACCTACCACCAGCTGGCGGTTTTGCCACCATCATCTATGCCAACCTCCTAAGCCAACGCCAAAGACAAAGATCATTTGACAACAGTCTGGATGATATCCTGGAGCATCTGCCACATGGAGAAATGTTACTTCTCCCAGGAGCTGTTAATGTAAGAGTTGGGTCAGACAGAATTTTGTGGCAAATGTGCCTCAGTCATCATGGTGTTGGTGATACGAACAAAAATGGACAGTGGCTATTAGAACTTTATGCATAGCATGGGCTTTGTGTTACCACAAAGCTTCTTCCAGGGCAGACATCAACACAAGGTGTTCTGGTGCCATCCGAGATCTGGCTATCGGCACCGACTTAACCTGGTAATCACCAGAAGATGTGATTCATCCAGCATTCTTCACACCCACATCTACCACAGTGCAGACTGCGATATTGATCACTAATTTATTAATAGCAGGATCAAGGTGTAACCATGGAAAATACACAAGTCCAAACACAATATCATTCTGTGCATCAACATTCCACTAGCGAGGAATGACAACAAATGTCCAAAGTTCTCAGAAACTCTCGGGCAGTACCTTCCACCGGGGTGGGGGGTCACCAGATAATGCTGATGAAGCATGGAAGTCTCAGTGGTCAATCATCTATGAAGCTAAAGTAAACACATTTGGCAAAGGAAGAAAATGGAACAAAGATTGGTTCGAGAACCATCTTGCAGAAATGAGTCCTGTCAGTGAAGCGAAGAGCACAACTCACCTGCTTTGCATCATGTCTTCTAACCCTAAAGCATGTGACAATCTCATGCTCGCCAAGGCAGTTGTGTAGAAAACAACAAGGTACTGTGTCAACAAGTACTGGATAAATCTATGCGAAAAAATGCAAACTGCTAGTTACAATGGCACCTTTGTGCTATGTATGCCGGCATCAAAAGAGCACTCATCACCATCATCACCAATGTTGCCCATTTGAATGACAGGGACAAGCAAATGGCCCACTAGATAGAGCACTACTCCGAGCTATACTCATATGAGATGGACATCTCTCTGCCGGTGCTTTATGATCTTCTGCAGCTACCTGTCATGTCTGAGCTTAGAACAATAGAACCATGGAAAAGTTACAGAAAGAGGCCATTCAGTCCATCTTGCTTGCACCGGCCAAAAAAGGAAAAAATTGAAAAAAGAACTAGCCATTCATTTTAATCTCACTTTCCAGCACCTGGTCCGTGCCTTGCAGGTTACAGCACTTCAGATGCAAACCCAGGTACCTTTTAAATGAGCTGAGGGTTTCTGCCTCCACCACCAAATTAGGCAGTGAATTCCTAACACCCACCACCCTCTGGGTAAAGAAGTTTTTCCTCATGTCCCCCCAAGCCTTCTTCCAATCATCTTAAAGCTTGATGCAGAACCCTCATTACTTGAGGTTGAAAAGGCCATTGGCAACAAAGGAAGCACCTAGAAAGGAAGGAATACCAGCTGAGCTACACAATGGAAAGTCACATCAGTTGCCATCCTCAGTGACTTCCTGCTCCTCTGCTGGAGAGAAGTCTCTGTCTCACAGGATATATGTGACTCAAAGATCATTGTGTTGTACAAGAATAAAAGTGATCGATGGGATTGCAACAACTGCTGGGGCATCTCACTCTTCAGCATCACTGGGAAGTCCTTTGCCAGAGTCATTCTAAGGAAGCTTCATTGATTAGCCAACAGAATATACTCAGATGCACAAGATGGTTTCAGAGTAGGCTGATCTATGGTAGATATATTCTCCCTATGTTAGCTTCAAGAGAAGTGCAGAAAGCAGCAAACACCACACTCCACCTTGTTTTTGTGGATCTCACAAAAACATTTGACACTGTGAGCAGGACATGCCTCTACCGGCTGTCCTCCCAAGCTTCACAGTCTCATATGATCTTTCCATGATAACAAGCATAGCACCATTCTGTTTGACAGCTCCACCCCTGATGGTTCTGAGATCAAGAATGGGGTGAAGTAGGGCTGCATCTTAGCCCCTACTCTGTTTGGTATCTTATTGTCCTATTGACATATGCTTTCCCTGGCATCATGGAAGGAGTTTATCTCTACACATGATAATATGGGAAACTCCTTAAGCAAAATTGAAAGCCAAAACAGAACTGTGGGGTGTCCTGATCAGAGAACTTCTGTATGATGATGATACTGCACTCATTACCCAGACAGAAGACCAGCTCCAATGGCTCATGGGTTGTCTGTCCCATGCCTGTGTCATTTTCTGTGTCACCATCAGAATCAAGAACACTGTGGTTATGGGACATGGTGTGGTTGCTGTCTGTGATCAGACTCAATAACGCAGCACTGGAAGAGTCAGTAAATTCTACAACCTTAGATCTACGGTGACAGACAATCTGTCTCTTGACAAAGAGCTCAGTGCACAGATTGGAAGGGCAGCCACCAACTTTGGCCGACTAACAAGTGGACATGGAAAAACAACAAACTGACCCACAGGACCAAGATGTTTATATACAAGGCCTGTATCCTCAGCACCTTACTGTGTGGCAGCAAAGCCTGAACAACTTACACCTACCAAGAAAAAAGGCTCAACAATGACCATCTCTGTGATGCATCCTTGGCATCACATGGAGAGACAACGGCAGTAATGGTGTAGTCCTTTCTAGGGCAAACACGCCAAGTACACTAGTGCTCATCAAGCAAAGAAGGCTTCGCTGGCTTGGGCATGTGCACAGGATGGAAGATAGCCACATGCCCAAGGATATGCTTTATAGAGACATAGCCCATGTCAAGAGACCAGCAGGGCACCCAGAGCTCCGATTGAAGGATGCTGTCATTAGAGTCTTGAAAATCCTCAACATCGATCAGAGCAAGTGGGAAACTTTAGCTGACGATTGATGGAAATGGTGACACCAGCTGTGGGCAGGAACTCATCGCTATGGTAACATCTGGGTTCAGAAGCTCCAAAGCGGATGTCAGCCCCACAAACAAGGTGTCAGCAAAGATCATTCCGCAAAACCGGCAAGGGACAAGTTAATGTGTGACACGTGCGGCAGACTTTGCCTTTCCAGAATCGACTTGTTCAGACATCAGAAAAAGTGCAGCAGATAATCTCAACTGAGCGCAGCTAAGTTCCGAGGCTGCATGCCCCTCATCCCTCACAGATGGAAGGATACCCATTATCATAACTTCCTTGATTTTGTACTCTGCGCCTCTATTTATGAAAACCCAGGACACCTAATGCCTTTTTAACTGCTTTCTTAACCTGCCCTGCCACCCTCAGCGACCCCCACGTCTCTCTGCTTCAGAACCCCCTTTAGAACTGTACCTCATTCTTCCAACCAAAATGTATCACTTCACAGTTCATTGAATTAAATTTCATCAGCCAAGTGTCTGTCCTTTCACCCAGCCTGTGAACATCCTCTTAAGGTCGATCACCATTATTCTCACAGTTCAAATCCTTTCGAGTTCTGTGTCATCTGTAACTTTTGAAGTTGTGCCTTAAGTCATTAATATATATCAAGAAAAGCAGTGGTCCTTGTACCGAGTCCTGGGAAATCCCACTGTATACCTTCTGATAAGCAACCATTTGCCAATACTCTCTTTATCTTGCCACTCAGTCAATTTTATATCAATGCTGCCACTGTCCCTTTTAATCCATGGGGAATTCAACTTTGCTGGCAAGGCTATCATGTGGCACTTTATCAAATGCCTTTTGGAAGTCAACTGTCTTACCCTCATCAATCGTCTCTGTTACCTCATCAAAAAACTCAATCAATTTAATTAAACATGATGCTGTCTTAATAAACCTATGCTGGTTTCCCTAATTAATCCACAATGGTCAAAGTGACTGTTAATTTTGTTTCAAATTATGATTTCTATCCTTACACTCTGTTTTGAACAAAGGTGTAACATTTGCAATTCTCCAATCCTCTGGCACCAACCCTCTATCTATTGGGGAATGGAAGATTTTGGCCAGTGCCTCTACAATTTCCACCCTTTACTTCCCTCAGTATCTTCGGATGCATTTGATCCAATTCTGCTGACTTATCAATTTTAAGTACAGGTAGCCGTTCTAACACGTCCTTTTTATCAATTTTTAGCTCATCCAGTATTTCAAATATCTTCTCTTTCACTATGACTTTGGCAGCACCTTCCTTGGGAAACACAGATGCAAGTATTCATTTAGTACCTCAACCATGTCCTTTGCCCGCATGCATAGATCCCTATTTTGGTCCCTAATTGGCTTCACGTCTTACTACCTTTTTTACTATTTATATGCCTATAGAAGACTTTTGGATTCTCCTTTCTGTTAGCTGCCAGTCTCTTCTCATACTGTCTCTTTGCCTTTCATTTCTTTTTCACTTTCTCTCTAAACTTTACGTATTCAGCCTGGTTCTTTGGTATTTTCAAATTGACATCTTTCAATTCAAATGGCTTTGGTTGCCCTATCTTTCCCCTTTGTGGGAATATACTTCGACTGTACCTGATCCATCTCCTCTTTAAAGCCAGCACATTGTTTCATTACAGTTTTGTTTAGTAATTTATGCATCCAATTTACCTAGGATAGGTTCATTCTTACCCCATAGAAATTGGCCTCCTTCAATTAAGTATTTGCACTCTAGATTGCCCCTTATCCTTTTCCATAGATAACCTAAATCTTACGATGCAATGATCACTATTCCTTAAATGCTCCCCTACTGATACTTGATTCACCTGTTCTACCTCATTCCCCAGAGCCAGATCCAGCAATGCCTCCTTTCTTGTTGGGCCAGAACTTTGTGCTTGGGAAGGTGGTGATGTGCCAACTTCTTGCACTGCTGCAGTCCGTGTGGTCTACTCTCACAGTACTATAAGGGAGGGAGTTCTAGGATTTTGCCAGTGGCAATGAAGGAACGGTGATATATTGTCAAGTCAGAATGGTATGTGGTTTCAAAGAGGAGATGGATTGGGTATGGTCAAGATACTTTCCCACAAGGGGGAAAGATAGGGCAAACAAAGCCAGAGGTCCCTGGATGATGAAAGAGATAGAGAGTAAGATGAAGCAGAAAAGGTGTGCGTATGACAGATGTCAGTTTGATAATACAAGTGAGAACTAGGCTGAATGAAGAAAGTTCAGAGGGGAAGTGATAAAGGAAATGAGAAGCAAAGGGAGAGTATAAGAAGAAACTGGCAGCTAATAGAAAAGGGAATCCAAAATTCTTCATTAGGCAGATAAATAATGGAGGTAGTATTGTTCGCATCCACTTGTAAACTTTGTCCATCTAGGTTCACGGGTTTGACGCTTGAAGAAACCTTGGTGAGTTTCTTTGGGATTTTGTTTAATGAGCCAGTCCATTTTAATAACTCTTGCCAACAGGCATCTGGTGTTTGTACTGTGGATAATAATCTCTAAGTTTTATTCCCATATTCAGTCTGAATTAAAATAGAACTTAAAATATATATATTTGGAAGTAAGCTGTACATTGTTGTTTATAGGTTTGATTTAGCTTTATTAAAGCTCTCCTGGCCCGTTGTCTTCACTGACAAGATTAGACTAACCTGTCTCCCTGCAGCAGGTGAAGAACTGCCAGATAACTACACATGCGTGGTGACTGGATGGGGAAAACTGAATGGTACAGTATGTAATTTTTCATTAGCTTTTTTAAGCACAAATATTAAAGACATTTAATATAAATGGGGAGTGAAGTGTCTGCCTGGTGCTTCAGCACAGATTGACTTGAGCCACATAACAAATAGCATGTGGGAGCTGAAGCTGATATCACCAAGTACAGAAGGTAGGTGGGATGTTTAGTGATGTTCCCCATAGTCACCTTGATCTCCAGTCCATCATTTTGATCTCCTCTGGTATTTGGGGAGCATTAGGTTTCCATGATGCTTCCTTGCACCATGACTTTATGGGGCAAGCATTCGACTAACTGCTCTTTCCCTTTCCGGCATTTTTCTATGGTTCTTTTAAATTCATTTATGGAATGTGGGGATCGCTGGCAAGTCCAGCATTTATTGCCTATCCTTAATTGCCCTTGAGAAGGTGGTGGTGGTGGTCTTCAATGTCTGCAGTCCATGTGGTGTAGGTACACCCACAGTGCCGTTAGGAAGGGCGTTCCAGGATTTTGGCCCAATGACAGTGAAGGAACGGCGGTATAGTTCCAAATCAAGATGGTGTGTGGCTTGGAGGGGAACTTGCAGGTGGTGGCGTTCCAAGCAATGTAAGGGGTTCGATCAGTGCTCGTTTACCCTTACTGTTGGTTCTTGACTTTAGGATTTTATAAAGGACAAACTCACAGGGACACAGGGGTTTAGGCTCAACCACAAACTTATCTATTGACAGAACACCTCCACTGCCCCTAAAGCAAGAGCTCTAAACAATGTAATGACACTGCACAGCACTCTAAATCACAAACTCATTTATAAAACTCCACTGAAAAGTAGAACCACAGGCAAAACCCTGTGTTTTTGCCCTAAAACTTACTTGGTCCAACTCAAACCCCCTTTCAGGATTTAGTTACTACCCTTAAAACTACCCTTAATACTCAGCCCCAAAATCTGTGAATCTGGCTGATACTTACAACTCCCCACACGGGGTTGGTGGTTCCGGTGTGAGCTGTAGGTCCGTGAATCAGGTTGACCATTCCTGATCCTCTTTGGTGACTGCAGTGCCAGACCCCACAGTCTTGGCCTTTTTATTGCAAATCTTGATTATAATATCCAAGTACATTTCCTGGAGGACATTCTGCCTGGATGCTCAGTGCTTAGCACCCCTTAATCCCTTTAGTCTGGTTCCTGCCCTGGTTCAGACAACCAATTCATCGCAATGTTGATTCCACAACTGAAACAATGGACCCCATCCCAATGTGATGTGCCTGGATCTCAGGTTAATGTGAATGTGATAAGATCCATTTCTCCTTCGCTGTTGTCGATGTTTGTTTGTGTGATTGCTGTTGTCTAGGGCTATTTGCTGTGATGGTCTCCCAGTTTCTTTAATTGGATTGTCTGATGGCATTTGCTTTGTGTCTTTGAGATGATAATGTCCCAGTATCTTTACACAGTATCGATTTGGTTTTGTTGTTGACATGTTTGAAGATTAACCCCTTGAGGTACAGCCTGCCTCTGTGTTGAGGTTTGGCCTATTTTGTTTTGCAGTGTTTATGTCCGTGAAGCAAGGTCTTTGGGGTTTTTATACTTAATAAAGTCCAGTTGGAGGGGATTCCGATCCTACATTCCCCCGTTTAATATCTCGAACACTTGCGATGACAAACCTTCTCCTGCATTCTGGGAATTGCAAGCCTCAGCCAGATCACTGTCTATACCCTGGAGTCCTCAGGTAAATTGCTTCTTAACCACTTCCCCAGGTTTTGCCTTTTGGTTCTACACCTCAGCTTACAAGCCAAAGCTAATATAACAACATCATGATTAACTATACAATGCCTAACACATGTGAGCAATTCTGATCCCAGAGGCTATTTCAATGTTGGGACCAAGGTCCCACCAAGGTGGGGATGCTATTTCTCTGATTTCATTCCCTGTGTCTCTGTTTCTCTACTCGAGAATGTAATAGTGTTTTTGAGACAATTCCACCCCCTTTACTAATTTAGTGAGATGCTTGGGCAGTGGTGGAATATCATATCCAAAATGAGCTACATAATCTTGGAGGTTTGGGAGGGCACTGTCTACTGGAAGCTTCATCATGGCATGATTCCAGACAGGGATTATCGTCACTAGTGAAATCTCGACTTCCAGCGGGGGTTTCAAACAGAAAGCTGGGTCCTGAATAGGGCACCGCGTATTATTGTGTATCCTATACTGACTGGCATTGGTGGTAACGCAGTATGTCCCATTGCCCTCATCCACCACCTGGGGTGGAACATGGTCGTCCTGGGCCATCACCTCCATAGTGCAATTGATGGGTTATGTACTTTCTGATTCGAACTGGTTGATCGAATTCATTCAGATGATATGGGCATAACACCACATGTGCCCTGTTCCAGCCCTCCCTTCTCAGTTTGTTTAATGTCTGGACATGGATTTCCAGCTCAGCTATTATTTCCTTTAGGTGAATTGTCATAACTTGGTTTTCTTGTAACTCTTGCCCTTCAATCTCGTTGCCCTCCCCTAGTATTCTTTTCAACTGATTCCGCAGGGTATTGACCTGCAACTGGAGCTGGGCACTATCTAGGCTATTGATTAGTGATGTCCCTGTATTAAATACAGTAGTGGCATCATTTATTAACCCCCTCTTTTCTCTTCCTGAGTTGGAGTGCCGGCTACTACCCAATTTGTACAAACTCTCCCGAATTTTGTCCCCATAATCCAGATCGTGGAATTGTCACAACATTTCCTTTAATTGCTTTTCGTATAACCTTCCTGTCTCTACTGGGCATCACCGGGGATGTCTCACTCAGTAAAATGGAGGACGACCGGGGCTATCTCGTAATGCCCATCATAGTACACTACCTTCCCTGTCGGAATTAACACTGACCCGTTCCTGGGACACCTGACTTCCGTGACTTGGGCCTTTGGGGCCCTCGGTGGAGGCTGCCTGTCAAATGCTACCATTTTGGTGGCATTGACGGCATTTGGGGGATCTGGGACCATGCAAGAGTCTAAACTCTGAGTCCGGTCCAGTCCGGATCCGGAGCCCTGCCATTGACGTTTAAAGGCAATGGCTGCCCCCTGCTGGCATTTGTGTTCAGATCCCCCACCCCCCACCCCAACACACACACACACACACACACACACTTATTCTTGCTCCCCCTCCCATCATTTTCCCCAACACAATTTCGTACCCCCCTTTATCCTGGTAACTTGTCTTAATGAGTCATTTCCCAGTCTTGCCCAGTCCCCGAATACATCGGCCTTACTTCTCTCTATCTTTCGTGGCCATAACCACCGTCCCACTGAGATGTTTCCCTGACGCTCCAGGCACACTCACCTTCCCTCTCCCACCCGTACCTTGCCGGCTGTAATATTTAATCTTGGGCAGGGCAGTGATGTCTCACTGAGCTGGTGGCCGGTGGAGTTCGAGTATTTGGTTGAATTTGACCCCAACCAACCTGGCTACTTTCCCTCGTGGGAATATATGTTTATCCCGTCTGTGCACCGTGGTTTTACCCCTGTGTAACAATGGGCCCAGCTCCCCCCCCAACATACACCCATAGGTGTATGGGACATCTCGGTGTCTCCTCGCTCTGTCTGTCCGGCTCCAACCAGGATTGCTACCTGCTCAGCCACATGGCGTGTCCCATTTTGTGTCCTTGGATCCAATTTGCTTCAACAGAAAAAAAAGTAAAAGAAAACTAGCGCTGCTCTGTGAGGGCTCCTCTCTCCACTGGTCAGCCTTTGGTTATGTACAAATTTTAAACAAAAGAAAGCAAGAGAGCACTGATCTGTGAGGGGTTGTCCAACTTTGAAACTTACTCATCTACATGAAATCTTTGTCTCACAGACCTTCCCTCACCATATTATAACTTTGAACACACATTAAACAACCAACTGTTTGGAAACCATAGACAAAAACAGACCACAAGGGGTTAGGCAACACAGTGACACAGTGATACAGACACTAACTTGCAGACACACAGAGAAAACAAAGAGACAAAGACCCACTCTCTCTCTTAGCCCAAGCATGCAACACAATTGGATTTAACACCTCCAACATTCACTCACTGACATACACTGAACCCTGGAGCACAGACACACAAAGCCAAACAGAGCACTCTAGTAAAACACACAGACAGAAACTAAATCCACTCACATACACACTAGGGGCAGCATTTTCCCCCTATCGGTGGGGGGGTTGGGTTTGTACAGGAACCAGTGTGAGCGAGTGGGTTCCCGATCGGTGCCCCCGGTTGGGGGCGCGCCACCATTTTACGTGGGCGGACCAATTAAGGCCTGCCCAGCGTGACACGCGCCCGGAAGCACTGTGTGCTCCCTGTGCAGGTGAGGGGGGTGGTTCCCTGAGTTGGGGGTGTGCTCATTCACGCATGCGGGCAGAAGAGTGCAGAAATCTCGCTGACTGCTACTTTTAAAAACCTAATTAAAGACGGAAATAAATTTAAGGACACGTCCCCTAGTGTGAAACTGACATGAGATGGGACATGCCCATTACTTTTATTTAAAAATTCTCGCGAAATTTTAAATCTTACATGAAACCTCATCCTGCCTGTGGATGAGGTTTCATGCATTATCCCCCAGGGCTCCCGGCCTGCCCGCCAACCTTAAGGTTGGACAGGCAGGCCCATTAAGTTCATTAGTTAGTTTTTTTAATGGCCATAATAGGCTGTTGACAGTTCGGAGGGTGCGCAGCTGACTCAGCTGCCCACCCGCCAACCTGAAAATCTAAATGACGCGGGGTGACATTGGGACGCATGCCCGATGTAACCCCGCGTCATTTTACGTGTCGGTGAGCAGGCCTCGCCCCCGCTCGCTGACCGGAAAATGCTGCCCTAGGTTTCTTTTACTGTTCGCACAGCATTTTAGCTATACAGTTGGCATATCAACTTAACCTCTTATACCTTTCCCTAACCATATTCCATAGCCCCAAAGTGGGGCCCCTTGTGGCTTGGAGTTGGTGTACGAGGAAGTGTCCAGGGTCGGGATGTCCAACTGCTCCTCCTTACCACCCTGCTGTCCACATCCTCGTCATCATCCTAGATCATGGGGAAAGGACTCTCATTTATCAGGCTCATGGCCGTTCCCTGAGCCCTGGTTTCTTTTACCTTCCTGCCCTCGGGATCATAGAGTTTGCACTGGTTAATATGGGGCCATTTTGCCCCTTTCGGCAGCCGCACTGTACAATGACATGGTGGGCCAGCATGAAGTCAGCTCCCAGGACCCCCGCACCAGCCTGTCCCCATTTCATCAGGATACATTTCCACTTGGTGGCAAGGGCTCCTAACTCTATTAGGAGTTTGATACGCTCCCGGCCTGCTCTTTTCCTGTGAAGCCTATTAACTAAATGGAACTCTGCTCGACCAGGGAGAAGTGATTGGGTTGGGCGTGTGGACGACTGTGCTGGGCGCTCCGGTATCCACTAGATACTCCGCCCTAACATCTTGCAGCCTCATTTCTGCATAGAGCCTCCCCCACTCGTTGTATCTGAGTGGGCACAGATGTTCAAGGTGGCCACGGCTTAGTCATTGGGAAGAGGCGGGGGTGCTGGGCTTCTCACTGCTAACAGCAGAGTCTAGTTTCTCCTGTCCCATGCCTGTGACCTACTGTAATGTGGTTACCAGATTTTTCACTGGGATGTCTGCCTTCTCCCTCTCTGCTTCCTTTCGCTGAGGCTCCGCCTCTGCTTCTCACGGCTTCGACCCTGGCGAACCCCCTCTCCCTGGTTTACCCCCTTTTGGAAACCGACACTCCTTGGTCCAATGTCCCGTTTCCCATTATTAAAACATGCTTTGTCTGTGTTAGCCCCTTCAAATTTCCATTCCCTTCTGCCTCTTGGCCTTCCTCCAGCTTATGCACTTTATCCTTCTACTTGAGCTCCTCCCCCCACCCAGTCAGCTTTAAATGCTCGGGTCAGTTTCCTCAATACCCCCTGCCTCTGTATTCGTCAGGCCCTCGGGGTCAAACCATGGCTCTGCCATCGTTCTAGCCTGTGGCAGGCAGTGGGATACCAGCCAATGGTTTCTAGTGGCCCCTGCTAGTTGTGACTGACCCTGGTTGCCTCCTGCTACAGGTTACCTTCAGATTCACAGGCTATAACCTGTCTGCAAACGTGTCTGGTGCCTCCCCCACCAGCTGCTGGGTCTGTTCGACCTGTAAGAATGGGCTGCCCTGACCATGTCACAATGCAACCAAAATCTCATCCTTCAACCCGTTCGCATTTCCACTCCTCCATCTCAGTCGCTGCTGATAAACTCTGATATAACTTCCCGCCCAGGGAGAACAGGATCAGCTTTTTTGTCTCGTTCTCCTCATAGTTGTTAATTCCCCCTTTCTGTTCTATATTCACGAAGTGGACAGAGGTGTCCCCTCCGGGTTTTAACTTTCACACGTTGGCTAGCATCTCCTGCAGCTGGAGGGTTATATATGGGACAACATAGTCACCTTGCAACAGTGCTGGACCACTGCCTACTGGAGGTGGGCCAAACTTCTGCTGTCGCAGAGGGCACATCAGTCTTGGTGGAGCAGCTGCTTCGGGAGCTGGCCGACTCCTGCTATACTAAGCCCCGTCATCGGACATTTTCCCCACTTCATCCCTGCCGATACTACATTCTCCTGGTGCCATGAAGTTGGCCATAGCTCTGGCCCCTGATAATGCTAGGGTCAGCTCCGGATCTTTTCCCTTCAGGGTCCGTGGTCAGCCTCTTCATGTGCCTGATGCTGAGCTACCTTGTGAAGCTGTCTTAACATATTTCAGCTGCCCCTCAGCCTTACCAGCCCTCTCCAGATTCCTGGCACTGTGTTCCCGTTGAGCCTGGCATTCCTTTTTACTTTCTGTAACCTGGCATTGCAAATATCCCACCGTGCTGCTTGAAGCCTTCTCCTACACTCTCCTCTCCTACCTTTCACTTCTTAATTCTGCCGCCTGTTGATCCACCACAAACTCCCTATTGTCTGCCCTGTTCTCCCACTCCTCCTTTTCCTCCTGCACTTGCTTAATTTTCACTGCTAGAATTTGGTTTTGTCTCTGCGTACAGAGCAGCCAAACTGCTTTTTCTTTTGATTTCTTGTGTGAACTATTACCCGCCCTTTCCGCTACCATCTCCTCCGGGCAGGCAGCATTCATCAACTCCTGCACCCACAATGCAGAAAAGTTCAATTTAGCTCCTCACACTTGGATATCCTCTGCTCCATTGAAGGTTTCTTGATCTTAGCCCTGTCCTTAATTTGTCCTTAACCTTAAAGTCCTGTCGCGATCACCAGATATGTAAAGGGTTCGATCAGTGCTTGTTTACCCTTACTGATGATTTTATAAAGGACAAACTCACAGGGACACAGGGGTTTAGACTCAACCACAAACTTATTTATTGACAGAACATCTCCACTTCCCCTAAAACAAGAGCTCTAAACAATGAAATGACCCTGCATAGTACTTTAAATCACAAACTCATTTATAAAACTCCACTAAAAAATAGAACCACAGGCAAAACCCCACGTTTCTGCCCCAAAACTTACTCAGTCCAACTCAAACCCCCTTTCAGGGTTTAGTTACTATCCTTAAAGCTATCCTTAATTCTCAGCCCCAAAATCTGTGAATCTGGCTGATACTTACAACTCCCCACACGGTTGGTGGTTCCGGTGTGAGCTGTAGGTCCGTGAATCAGGTTGACCGTTCCTGACCCTCTTTGGTGACTGCAGTGCCTTTTTATTACAAATCTTGTTTATAATATCTAAGTACATTTCCTGGAGCATGTTCTGCCTGGATGCTCAGTGCTTAGCACCCCTTAATCCCTTTAGTCTGGTTCCTGCCCTGGTTCAGACAACCCATTCATCGCAATGTTGATTCCACGACTGAAACAATGGACCCCATCCCAATGTGATGTCCCTGGATCTCAGGTTAACGTGAATGTGATAAGATCCATTTCTCCTTCGCTGTTGTCGATGTTTGTTTGTGTGATTGCTCTTGTCTAGGGCTATTTGCCGTGATGGTCTCCCAGTTTCTTTAATTGGATTGTCTGATGGCACCTGCTTTGTGTCTTTGAGATGCTAATGTCCCAGTATTTTCACACAGTATTGATTTGGTTTTGATGTTGGCATGTTTGAAGATTAACTCCTTGTGGTACAGTCTGCCACTGTGTTGAGGTTTGGCCTATTTTGTTCTGCAGTGTTTATGTCCATGAAGAAAGATCTTTGGGGTTTTTATATTTAATAAAATCCAGTTGGAGGGGATTCCAATCCTATAGCATCTGCTGCCCTTGCCCTTCTAGGTGGTAGAGGTCGTGGGTTTGGAAGGTGCTGTTAAAGGAGTTCTGGCAAGTTGCTGCAGTGCATCTTGTAAATTGTACACACTGCTGCTACTGTGCGTGGGTGGTGAGGTAGTGAATGTTTAAATTGGTGGATAGGATGCCAATCAAGTGGGCTGCTTTGTCCTGGATGTTGTCGGGCTTCTTGAGTATTGGAGCTGCACTCATCCAGGCAAGTGGAGAGTATTCCATTACACTCCTGACTTGTGTCTTGTAGATGGCAGACAGACTCTGGGGAGTCAGGAGGTGATTACTTGCCATGGTATTCCCAGCCCCTGACCAGCTGTTTACCCACAGTATTTATATGGCTGGTCCAGTTAAATATTTGGTCAATGGTAACCCCCAGGATGGTTGGGGATTCAGCGATGGTCCCGTTGAACATGTGTATCTTACTAAAACAAAAACAGAATTACCTGGAAAAACTCAGCAGGTCTGGCAGCATCGGCGGAGAAGAAATCAGTTAACGTTTCGAGCCTTCATGGCCCTTCGGCAGAACTGGCGAAGCTGAAGGGCCATGAAGGCTTGAAACGTTAACTGATTTCTTCTCCGCCAATGCTGCCAGACCTGCTGAGTTTTTCCAGGTAATTCTGTTTTTGTTTTGGATTTCCAGCATCCGCAGTAGCTTTTAGCTTTTTGATTTTATCTATGTGTATCTTACTGGCATCCTGGGCCACCAAGGAGACAAAAGCAGTTGGGAAATCCAGAGGGCAGCATTTTCCCAAGAGCCTCACCTCCTTCCTCAATGAGAACTCTTCTAAGTTTTTCTTCAAGAGACAATGTTTGTGTTTTTGGGTCCTTTCCAATTTGCTACCCCTGATCGGTCATCTCTTGCCCCTTTTATACCAGAACTTCTACCTAGGCCCTAAGGAAACTGGCAGTCCAAGCCTGTGAGGTTTATAATTGCATTAGTAACTAGCGCTGGGGATGCACAAAGGCTGCTATAGTCGCACATAGCTATATCTGTTCAAGCACTGCAGAAGAATATGGACCTTCTTTGTATTATTTCAAACTTCACAATATTAGCAACTATATCTGTCCAAGTCAGGATGGAAGGGAACATTATTGTGCCTTTATAGCATTTCATCTGCTCTCCTCTGTCGTGATATCCTGGCGAGAGATGCCCATAGAAGATGGCTTTGGGAGTTCAAATAATCAAACATGTGGCTGAGACGTCCAGACCAGCACAACTGGACCTTTTTACCTTGGCCACATTTCCAGTAATACTGCAGGACTTGAGAATGTAAGTGTCAAGCTCCCAGTCCTCCTGCTTGATGCCAGCAATACTGTAGGTCTAGATAGCACAAGTGAAAATAGTTACGTCACTTGATAGGAAACCAGTCCATACTACACTATTGGTTTACCACATTAATCACTAAGGGCAAAACACTCCAACTTATATACCTTAACATATAAGAACTGAATTATTACTGCAGCGGGAATGGCCAATGGACCATTCCTCATCAAAGTTACAACTCCAGTTCACTTCATACTGCGGTTTTTAATGTGCAAATCAACTTCATTTGCACAAAGTTCACTCATTTCTGAGCTTTACCCTAGAAATTCAGGTTTAGCATCACCAATCACTCCTGTAAGCAGAGCTCATGTCCCTTAAGGTCCAGAGTGTGCCCTTTACTGCCCATTGTCTAGATAACAGTATTGAGGGCCAGGGATTTAATAGAGAATTTTAGTCTCCGTACTCCAGTTTGGTGGAGTACACCACATGCCAGCAAGTGATTCATTCCGTTTCTGATAGGTAAATTGAATTTGCACGATATCAGACTCCAGCTGGAAACCACCAGCCAGTTTAACATTGAACATGTGAATGAGGAGTGTTCAGAACAAATCAGTGTATTTGCAGTCATTTAATAATTTTGCTATCTTGGTGTTTTTTCAAAACAATATAGAGAATGAGCTACTTCTCAAAATCCATTGGATCTTGAAAGCAGATGCTCATTTCTACATTGGAACAGGAGTTTGTCATTCAGCCATTTAAAGCTGTCCTGTCATTCATCTAAGTCATGGCTGATGTGTACCTTAACTCCATTTAACCACCTTTGACCCATATCCCTTGATTCCCTTATATTTCTGCAGAAGTATCTGCGTGTACTTTCTAGAAACGCTCGACAGAAACCGATATCAAGTTAGCGTGTACTGTGACTAACAATGAAAAAAAGCAATCAACAAACTAACACAAATACAGAATGGTTCATTTTTACTCACTGTTCTTTGCATCTACAAGTAATTGGAAATTAGTACATTGCACATTATTGCAGGTAAATTCTCTTCAGGATGTAGTTCTCACTATTACTTTACTATTAAAGGTGTGAAGCAATATATACTTTGAATTTTCTTGGTCAACAATGTTGCAATAGTATCTTTGAAAGTGAATATTTAATGTGGAGGGGCTTTGTATCATTTTGCTGCAACTTCTTCTGCCGTGTGATTGGTCAGCCCCAAGTTATTGTGGATCAGGTGAAAGTATTTCTGTGGCTATTACATGACCAAAGTACTTCAGTTTTCATTTATGGTAATCACATTTCTGTCTCATGTAGGTAAGAGCATTCCTCTTGTAATTTCTTTAATAGTTTACTCAGGTTCCGCCAAAGAGACAGGAATATAGAATAAAAACAAAAAACTACTGTGGATGCTGGAAATCCAAAACAAAAACAGAATTACCTGGAAAAACTCAGCAGGTCTGGCAGCATCGGTGGAGAAGAAAAGAGTCGACGTTTCGAGTCCTCACGACCCTTCAACAGAACTGAGTATAGTTAGGAGAGGGGTGAAATATAAGCTGGTTTAAGGTGGGCGGGGGGAGAGAGAAGTTGAGGCGGGTGGGGGGAGTGGTTGTAGGGACAAGCAAGCAGTGATAGGAGCAGATAATCAAAAGATGTCACAGACAAAAGGATCAAAGAGGTGTTGAAGGTGGTGATATTATCTAAGAAAATGTGCTAATTAAGAATGGATGGCAGGACACTCAAGGTATAGCTCTAGTGGGGGTGGGGTGGAAAGACTGACAAGGTATTAGTTGTAGATTTAAAAATAATGGAAATAGGTGGGAAAAGAAAAATCTATATACATTATTGAAAAAAACAAAAGGGAGGGGGAAGAAACGGGGTGGGGATGGGGGGAGGGAGTTTAAGATCTAAAGTTGTTGAATTCAATATTCAGCCCGGAAGGCTGTAAAGTGCCTAGTCGGAAGATGAGGTGCTGTTCCTCCAGTTTGCGTTGGGCTTCACTGGAACAATGCAGCAAGCCAAGGACAGACATGTGGGCAAGAGAGCAGGGTGGAGTGTTAAAATGGCAAGCGACAGGGAGGTGTGGGTCTTTCTTGCGGACAGACCGCAGGTGTTCTGCAAAGCGGTCGCCCAGTTTGTGTTTGGTCTCTCCAATGTAGAGGAGACCGCATTGGGAGCAACGAATGCAGTAGACTAAGTTAGGGGAAATGCAAGTGAAATGCTGCTTCACTTGAAAGGAGTGTTTGGGCCCTTGGACGGTGAGGAGAGAGGAAGAGAAGGGGCAGGTATTGCATCTTCTGCGTGGGCATGGGGAGGTGCCATAGGTGCGGGTTGAGGAGTAGGGGGTGATGGAGGAGTGGACCAGGGTGTCCTGCAGGGAACGATCCCTACGGAATGCCGCCAGGGTGGGGTGAAGGGACGATGTGTTTGGTGGTGGCATCATGCTGGAGTTGGCAGAAATGGCGGAGGATGATCCTTTGAATGCAGAGGCTGGTGGGGTGATAAGTGAGGACAAGGGGGACCCTATCATGTTTCTGGGAGGGAGGAGAAGGCGTGCGGGCGGATGCGCGGGAGATGGGCCGGACACGGTTGAGGGCCCTGTCAACGACTGTGGGTGGAAAACCTCGGTTAAGGAAGAATAGTTAAGGAAGAATATTAAGGAATATAGAATAGTTTTGGCAATGCAGTTGATGTTTTAAACATTGGATGAATAATGTGAGCACACTGAGAGGCATCATGTGGTATTGTTACCATCTCCAGTGAGGGTAAATGTACCGCTTCCAATTATAATCAGTTCCTATCAACTAAGAAAATCTCAGAGCTTGAAATGTGATCTTCAGCCAACTTTTCTTAATGGAAACATTTGGCTTTATTTACAAGACAGCAGCAGCAGCTACACGCATAAAACTCCATAACTAAGAAGTACTCTCCTCTGTAGAGCTTCCCCGCGCTGCTAACACATTGGTTTACACAGATCCTGTGGTCCTACAGCACGGGATTATTTTTAAAGCTAGAGTCCAACATTTTCCAAACTATTGCCTGTGACTGTTCTGAATCTCCGACGTGTGTAACCTCATTCAAATATCTTATCCAAAGTCATTGAGTTTCATCTTCCTTTGCTATCAGTGACAGGGTTTCATTAATGACATGTTTAGCCCTTTTTCCTGTCTCAGCCTCGATCATGATTCCTTTTTTTAATGAATCAATATGGATCGTGGAATCTTTGACTGCATGTCCTAGGTTGACAAATGATTTTAATGTATATAATATACTTAGCTATCATATCTGAAAGTGAACGCAAAGTTATCTCAGTTTCCACCATGCTTCAGAAGTCATTACTGAAGGTTCCATTGATGGTTTCCTTCAGCAAAGCTTATTTTCACTTAGAGTGGAACCTCTACTTGTCCTTGATGGTGAAGGTCACAGACTCTCGGGGGGGAGGGGGGATTTTATGGGGCTTGCAAGAGCGAAAAACATGGCTGGTGGGGTGACTTAAAGAGGTGGGAGCTGAAATTTTGCTTTCCGATGGCAGGTTTAAATTTTAATTAGAATTGTGAGAGAACTGGCAAAAAGCAAGTGAGCATAAGTGGTGCACGCTTCCGGTTCCGCTGTTGGGAATGGCACCATGGTTGAAATTCTGCTCATTGGGTTGGATTTCCCGGCTTGCTTCAGGAACTCCATTTCAGGACCAAATTGGGGTCCCAAACCCATACTTGCTGCCGAGGTGATACTGGCATTGCAGGTTGCACAGAGCTTGCCTCCTAATTGGCTGCCTCCAAGCTCTGTCCAATTAAGCGGGCAGGTTCTCGATGCTGCCAGCCCAATCAGAGAGCTGGCAGCTCCGGAGCCTCGGCAGTTCCACGGGGTGAGTTTGCGCTGCTGAGGCAGGTTGGAGATCGCAAGGGCACCTCAACATAGAGATGTCATTGTAGGAGCTCAGATAAGCAAAATTTTCGGAGGGCTGAAGCTGGTAGGCCCATTGGATTGGAGGAGGAATCCCTTTGCTCAGATAGTTTGGGCTGTGAGTGCAGTCTTTTCTTCCAGCCGCCCCATCATTGGGGCATGGAGCCTCCAGTTCTGAGGGCAACACGCTCGTCTCCACTGAGCTGGCAGCCTCTGCACATGGCATAACAAACCGTTCTGATGGTGGGAAAATGCCAGCCAAGCCACAAAGTCACCCATAATCGGCACCTCAGTTAAGTGAATTGTGCTCCTGTCTCCATGTAACGAGCAGACAGTTGGCTTCTAGGCCACCCCTAGGGGAGTTCCCTGGTGGTAGGAATGTATTGGGGAGCCATCCCAATGTGGCTTCCCCCATTTTCCCCTGCTTCCCCCACCACCTCCAAGCCCATCACCCCTGCCTGGGGCTGGGAAAATTCGGCCCATTGTGATGTGCTGGGTGCTGCAAATATGCATTATGGGAGTCCAACTGGAGATTGTGGCAGAAAGGGTCTGGATTATGCCAAAGGATATGAAGAGCCTGTACTCACTGGTCATGGAGGAGTGAAGGGGGAGATTATATTGTCAAGAGGCTTGGGTAATACTTCAATTAAGGGAACCTTGTTGTTGATGCAGCCTTTTGGTCAATTCAAACACCCTATTCTTTGCTGTATTACACACAATATTCCTTAACTTAATGGTTAATTCCACTCAGCAATAGACTGTATTGGAAGAGGGGTGGATTATTTTGAGCTGTAACCTGTTCCTTACCCACATGATATGGTTGAAGCTGATGCACAGGGAATAATATATAAAGGATTGTAATCTAAGTATATATGTAGCTAAATGTGTTCCTAAATGTTGTCCAAATATATCTGTTGTTTATTTATCATTTTCCTCATGTCAACCATGTACTTTACATCAGTTAGTGTTCTTCACAATTTTGCTCTGATAACAGTATCAATGTGTGAAGGAGGCTCATCCAAATGGAATGTATACCTTCAGAGTGGTGATATAACAGAGCCAGAAGCAACACCCTCCAATATCTGGCCCTTAGGGGACATAATGGATCGAATAGTGAGGGCTGGAGCTTGCGGTTGACAACATCACTTTGAAGGCACTTGACACCACGGACAATGGCAGGGGACGATGTTTATTTGGCAAGCACCACTTTGGATAGACCTAAACCAACATATAATTACAGGAATTACAGCACAGAGGAAATGATTTGGTTCTAACTGTAACTATCTCTTCAAGTAACATTTGCTTTCCCTTTCTACATATTTATTTTCCCCTTTTTTTAAACACTTGTCTGATCACAAAGGAAGAGGAGGAGGCTACTCAGCCTCTTGACCCTTTCCTGCTTTTTAGCTGGCTGATCTGGAATCTTGACTCCATTTACTGGCCTTGGTTCCATTTTCCTTAATTCTCTTCTGCAATAGAAATCCTCTGTGTCGAAATGTTCAATTGAACCACATGCCCCCTCCAGCCTCAACAGCTTTTTGGAGAGGGCAGTTTGAGATTTCCAAAACCCTTCCTGACATCAGTCCTGAACAGCCTAAGGTGATATCCCGTTGTTCTGGACTCTCCCACCAGAAGAAATAGTTTCTTCTACCATATCAACTCCTTTAATCATCTTGCACATCTCATATGGATCACTTCTATACTCCAGGAGATACTCACCTTGGGCTGGATTTTTGCTACCGAGGTGGGTAACTCAAGTTGGGAAATTTTCCAGAATTGGCAGACCCACCTTGGTTTAAATTAAACCAAATTTTTGCCCCAGAGAGGCAGGGGCAGTATAGAGGCTGGCCCACCAAGCCCAGTAACAGATCATAGGCGGCTACAGGGCAGGCTAGTGCGGCTGTGGCCTGGTTAGAAGGCCTGCCTCAGTTCTCTGGGACTTCGCTCGATTATTAAAGGAGCTGTTAGGACCTCTAGCCTTCACCTCTCACAGCCTCTCACACCATCCCCCCTCCCACCCACTCCATGCTAACTCATGTCCCCCACCCATTCCCATGTCCATTCATACCTCCATGGATCCTCCATGCTAACTCATGTCCCAATCAACAACCCTTGACTCCTCATATCCCCCCATTGCCCTTCCATGCCAACTCATGCTACCATCCACTCCCTTGCGCCCTCATACCACCCCCAGGCCCTCCATGTCAACTCATGCCTCCAATCCAGTGCCCCCATGACTCCTCATATATCCCATGGCCCCTGAAACCCCCACGTCACCACCATAATCACTCAACCTGCATCCACCTTGGGCAGCCCTCAGGAGCCATGTGGAGATGAAAAAGATAAATTTCTAACAAGCTGTTACAGCTCTCACTCATCCACAACTGATGGTGAAAAAACTCTGATTCATGAACCCCATTCAAAGCTTTTTAATCTCATCAGCTGGTTAATCTCAAATAGCCCTGCTGAGTTCTGGTTTCCCTCCTGTGGGAATTATGCCCTGACCCCTTCCTCCGCTGGCATAAGTTGGATCTTTCAGAAATGGAGCTGGGCTTCTGCATCTTGGTATCGCCGGCCATTTCTAAAGGTCTGCAAAGCCTTCCTGTCCTTGTGAAAATCTGGCCTCTAATCTATTCAGCCTGTCCTCATAATTGAACCTTTTCAGCCCCAGTATCATCTTGACGACTCCCTCATAAGTTACGTTATAATCTCAGCCTCAACAGCCGCTTGTTACATAGCTTCCCTCTTCCAATAGCCCCCTGTGTGAAACAAAATGTTCTTCAAGCTTCTCCCTCCAGTCTTCTCATTAAGTTTTGTGTCTGTGCCCTTTTATCACCAATTCACCAATCTTTGGAAATGATCTTTCACTCGTTACTATCCCAAAATGTTTAATCGTTTTGAAAAAAACTTATTAATTCTGCCCTCAGAAATCTCTGTTCGAATGAAGACAGCTCCTTTTATGAATCAGTCAGTACTATATACTTTCATTCCTATAATGACAGATTATAGGGAAATTACAGACCGATTAGCCTGACCTCGGTCGTTGGTAAGATTTTAGAGTCCATTATTAAGGATTAGATTTCAGAATACTTGGAAGTGCATGGTAAAATAGGGCAAAGTCAGCATGGTTTCATCAAGGGGAGGTCATGCCTGACAAATCTGCTAGAATTCTTTGAGGAGGTAACGAGCAGGTTAGACAAAGGAGAGCCAATGGATGTTATCTACTTGGACTTCCAGAGGGCCTTTGACAAGATGCCGCACAGGAGGCTGCTCAGAAAGATAAGAGCCCATGGTGTTAGAGGCAAGGTTCTAGCATGGATAGAAGATTGGCTGTCTGGCAGGAGGCAGAGAATGGGGATAAGGGGGTCCTTCTCAGGATGGCGGCTGGTGACTAGTGGAGTTCCGCAGGGGTCAGTGTTGGGACCACAACTTTTCACTTTATACATTAATGATCTAGATGAAGGAACTGAGGGCATTCTGGCTAAGTTTGCAGATGATACAAAGATAGGTGGAGGGGCAGGTAGTATTGAGGAGGCGGGGAGGCTGCAGAAGGATTTGGACAGGTTAGGAGAATGGGCAAAGAAGTGGCAGATGGAATACAACGTGGGGAAGTGTGAGGTCATGCACTTTGGTAGGAAGAATAGAGGCATAGGCTATTTTCTAAATGGGGAGAGAATTCAGAATTCTGGAGTGCAAAGGGACTTGGGAGTCCTAGTCCAGGATTCTCTTAAGGTTAGCTTGCAGGTTGAGTCGGTAGGTAGGAAGGCAAATGCAATGTTGGCATTTATTTCGAAAGGACTAGAATATAAAAGCAGGGATGTGCTGCTGAGGCTTTATAAGGCTCTGGTCAGACCACATTTATAATATTGTGAGCAATTTTGGGCCCTGTATCTCAGGAAGGATGTGCTGGCCCTAGAGAGGGTCCAGAGGAGGTTCATGAGAATGATGCCAGGAATGAAGGGCTTAACATATGAGGAATGTTTGAGGACTCTGGGTCTATACTTGATGGAGTTTAGAAGGATGAGGGGGGATCTGATTGAAACTTACAGAATACTGAAAGGCCTGGATAGAGTGGACATGGGGAAGATGTTTCCATTAGTAGGAGAGACTAGGACCCGAGGGCACAGCCTCAGAGTAAAGGGAAGACCTTTTAGAACAGAGATGAGGAGAAACTTCTTTAGTCAGAGAGTGGTGAATCTATGGAATTCATTCCCACAGAAGGCTGTGGAGGCCAGGTCATTGAGTGTATTTAAGACCGAGGTAGATAGGTTCTTGATTGGTAAGGGGATCAAAGGTTACGGGGAGAAGGCGGGAGAATGGGGTTGAGAAACTTATCAGCCATGATTGAATGGCGGAGCAGACCCGATGGGCAGAATGGCCTAATTTCTGCTCCTATGTCTTATGGTCTTATGGTCTAATGAGGCACCCTGAACTCAACGCAATTATCCATCTTTGCCCTCGGTAAACCCTGAAAATGTTCAATATCTCTTTCTTGCTTTTGAATTCAAAATGATTGTATAAAATCCAGAATGCCTTCTGCAATTTTAATCATCTTTTCTATTTGCACTTCCCTGAATCTAAAGTCTCTCTGTTTCTCCGCTCTATCTTAAGGAATCTTCCCTTCACTCTCCTTTTGCCCGCAAGTATCATAGAATTATCGGGCTAGATTGTGACGTTGTGCGACAGTGTAAAATGGGTGTTTTACATCTTCCACAACTTTTATTTACACTGGCGTCAAAAGCGTGCTCACCAGACCTTACAAAAATAATTCAGAAATGATACCGTTTGCCTTGGAATGTTGCACCCACCTATGACCGTTTAGCCTGGAAGCGATTTTGAATAATTTAATTTCGTTGTCAGTTTAATGCTAGTACTGGCACAGTGAATAGGCTGCCCACTGGTGTCCTGGGCATCATTTCCCCTTTCCATGAGAGCATGCACGGTTTCATCAGTAACAATGGAGTAACATCAGATGGTTTTTAGGCCAGCAATAGGGTAAAGCAGTCCGGTGTCCTGGTGCCATTTCTCTTTGGTAATTTTTTTCCATGCTGTAATTGTACGCTTTCAGTGACTCACATGAGGGTGTCCACCTGTATGCCAGAGCTGATGGCAAGCTGTTCGACTTGGCAAGCATTGCGTGCCAAGACCTAAGTGTGTAACGTCCCAGTCCGTGAGTTGCTGTTGCTGATGATGCTGCACTGGCATCCCATACTGAAGCTCACTTGTAACAACTTGTCGGCCGGTTCTCCCAGGCCTGCGAGGAGTTTGGACTGACAATCAGCCAAAAACCAAAGTTATAGGCCACAATATAGAGACTCCACCTTCCAGCAACATCAACAACCTCACTCTGGAGGTCATCGACACATTCACATGCCTTGGATAAACAATTACCAGCAACCTGTCCCTTAATGCTGAAATCAGCACCAGGATTGACGAGGCTGCAGCTGTCATGTCAAAGTTAAGAAATCGAGAGTGGACCAACAGCAAATTAACCGGAAGTACAAAGCTCCGTGTGTTCCTGGCTTGTGTTCTCGGCAACCTCCTTTACAATGGTGAAGCATGGACAACTTATGCAAGCCAAGAGAAACTGCTGAACAGCTTCCACCCCTGACAAATATTGAGCATCTCCTGGAAGGACAGAGTGACAAATATGGAAGTACACCAGCGTGCAGGGATCCCCAACATGTTTGCCCTCTTCAGTCAGCCGCGACTCCGTTGGCTGGGTCAGGCCATGTGAGCTGAATGGATGACGGCTGCATCTCCAAAGGCATGTTCTATGGTGAAGTGGCTATTGGCATGAGACCAACAGGTCACCCATGCCTGCGGTACAAGGATGTCTGAAAGTGAGACCTCAAGTTGGCTGGGACTGGAGTCGATGCCTGGGAGGTCCTCGCTGCTGACTAGAGTGCCTGCAGATGAGCAAGTCAGGAAGGGTGTGGAAAAAGCAAAGGGCAGAAGAAATGACCAGGTGGTGGAATAGATAGTCCGCTGGAAGGAAAAAAGCATCAGTCAACCTCGGGCTAATGCTATTTATCTGCTAGGCGTGGAAGGGACTGCCACTCATTAATCGATCTCTACAGCCACAACAGACGAGCCAGAAGTGACATACACCCCTAGCACAGTCCATTGCCTCTGACTCAGATGGATGTCATCACAAGGTCAGATTCAGCTTCCAAAGTGTTAGGTCACAGAGACATGCAAGCCACTTACAATGATAATTTTAAAGAAGTCAGGATGGAAGGTCAGATGGATACAAGATGGATACTCTGATGAAGAGTCATACGGACTCGAAACATTAACTCTGTCTTCCTCTCCACAGATGCTGTTAGACCTGCTGAGTTTTTCCAGCTATTTATGTTTTTGTTTCAGATGGATACATTGTTGGATACATTTCATTGCAGTCTGTACCCCATTGGTAGAATGGGTTTTATTCACATTGCCCAGCATGTGGCTTGGCTGAACAGATATTACACAGATACTGAGAGATTTCACACTGAGGGAGGATTTTGTTTCATTCAAGGGGGTAACTTTGAATTGCAGCTTAGTTTGTCAATCCTCAACATTGATGTAACGCGAGATTCAAGGACACGGACTGCATGAAGGTTATAAAAATATTTAAAAAATATATTCTACTGCCATCAAATCTTTATAACCATTAATGGAAAAGCTTAATTTAGAGGAAGTTGTGGCTGGACTAGTAATCCAGAGAGCAGGGTAATGCGCTGGGGACTGGGGTTCAAATCCTGCCCTGGCACATGGTGGAATTTGAATTCAATAAAAATCTGGAATTAATAAGTCTAATGATGACAATGAAACCATTGCTGATTGTTGTAAAAACCCATCTGGCTCACTAATGTCCTTTAGGGAAGGACCTGGTCTGGCCTACATGTGACTCTAAACCCACAGCAATGTGGTTGACACCGAAATAGCCTAGCAAACCACTCAGTTGTAACAAACCACTACAAAGTCACAAAAAAGGAATGAAACCGGATGGACCACCCGGCATCGACCTAGGCACCAGAAATGACAACGGTAATTACAGCCCTGTCGACCATACAAAGTCCACCTTACTAACATCTGGAGGCTTGTGCCAAATGTGGGAGAGCTGTCTCACAGGCTAGTCAAGCAACAGCTTGACATAGTCATCCTCATGGAACCATATCTTACAGATAATGTCCCAGACTCCACCATCACCATCCCTGGGTATGTCCTGTCCCACCGGCAGGACAGTCCCAGCAGAGGTGGCAGCACAGTGATATACAGTCGGGAGGGAATTGCCCTGGGAGTGCTCAACATTGACTCTGGACCCCATGAAGTCTCATGGCATCAGGTCAAACGTGGGCAAGTAAACCACCTGCTGATTACCACATAGTGCCCTCCCTCAGCTGATGAATCAGTGCTCCTCCATGTTGAACACCACTTGGAGGAAGCACTGAGGGTGGCAAAGGTGCAGAACGCACTCTGGATGGGGGACTTCAATGTCCATCACCAAGAGTGGCTCAGTAGCACCACTACTGACTGAGCTGGCTGAGTCTGAAATGACATATCTGCTAGATTGGGTCAGCGGCAGGTGGTGAGGGAACCAACAAGAGGAAAAAACATACTTGATGAAATCCTCACCAACCTGCCTGCTGCGGATGCATCTGTCCAAGACAGTATCAGTAGGAGTGACCATTGTGGAGATGAGGTCCCACCTTCATATTGAGGGTACCCTCCACCATGTTGTGTGGCACTACCATCGTGCTAAATGAGATAGATTTCAAACAGATCTAGCAATTAAAGACTCGGCATCCATGAGGCACTGTGGGCCATTAGCAGCAGCAGAATTGTACTGAACACAATCTGTAACCTCATGGCCCAGCATATCCCCCACTCCACCATTACCATCAAGCCAGGGGATCAACCCTGGTTCAATGAACAGTGCAGGAGGGCATGCCAGGAGCAGCACCAGCACTAAAAATGAGGTGTCAACCTGGTGAAGCTACAACACAGAACTACTTGCATGCCAAACAGCACAAGCAGCAAGTGATAGGCAGAGCTAAGCGATCCCACAACCAACGGATCAGATCTAAGCTCTGCAGTCCCGCCACAGCCTAGTTGTGAATGGTGGTGGACAATTAAACAACTCACTGGAGGAGGAGGCGCCACAAATATCCCCATCCTCAATGACGGGGGAGCCCAGCACAACAGTGCAAAAGATAAGGTTGAAGCATTCGCAACAATCTTCAGCCAGAAGTGCCAAGTGGATGATCCATCTCGGCCTCCTCTAGAGGTCCCCAGCATCATAGATGCCAGTCTTCAGCCAATTTGATTCACTCCGCATGATATCAAGAAACAGCTGAAGGCACTGGATGCTACAAAGGCTATGGGAACTGACAATGTTCCGGCAATAGTACTGAAGACTTGTGTTCCAGAACTTACCGCACCCCTAGCCAATCTGTTCCAGTACAGCTACAACACTGGCATCTACCAGGTTATGTGGAAAATTGCCCAGGTATGTCCTATGCACAAAAATCAGGACAAATCCAACCCAGCCAATTACCACCCCATCAGTCTACTGTCCATCATCAGCAAAGTAATGGAAGGGGTCATCAATAGTGCTATCAAGTGGCACTTGCTTAGAAATAACCTGCTCACTGACATCCAGTTTGGGTTTTGCATGGGCCGCTCAGCTTCTGACCTCATTACGGACTTGGTTAAAACATGGACAAAAGAGCTGAACTCCTGAGGTGAGGTGAGAGTGACTGCCCTTGATATCAAGGCAGCATTTGACTGAGTGTGGCATCAAGGAACCCTAGCAAAACTCAAGCCAATGGGAATCGGGGAAAACTCTCCACTGGTTGGAGTCATACCTAGAATAAAGGAAGATGGTTGTGGTTGTGGTTGTTGGAGGTCAAACATCTCAGTCCCATGACATCACTGCAGGAGTTCCACAGGGTAGTGTCCTAGGCCCAACCATCTTCAGCTGCTTCATCAATGACCTTCCATCCATCATAAGGTCAGAAGTGGGGATGTTCGCTGATGATTGCACAATGTTCAGCACCATTCGTGACTCCTCAGATACTGAAGTAGTCCATGTCCAAATGCAGCAAGACCTGGACAATATCCAGGCTTGGGCTGACAAGTGGCAAGTAACATTTGCGCCACACAAGTGCCAGGCAATGACCATCTCCAACAAGAGAGAACCCAGTCATTGCCCCTGGATGTTCAATGGCATTACCATCATTGAATCCCCCATTATCAGCATCCTGGGGGCTACCATTGACCAGAAACAGATCTGGACTAGCCATATAAATACTGTGGCTACAAGAGCAAGCCAGAGACTAAGAATCCTGCAGCGAGTAACTCACCTCCTGACTCCCCAAAGCCTGTCCACAATCTACAAGGCACAAGTCAGGAGTGTGATGGAATACTCCCCACTTGCCTGGATGAGTGCAGCTCCCACAGCACTCAAGAATCTTGACACTGTCCAGGACAAAGCAGCCTGCATGATTGGCACCACATCCACAACATTCAGTCCCTCCTCCTCCAATGCACAGTAGCAGCAGTGTGTACCATCTACAAGATGCACTGCAGGAATTCACCAAGGCTTCTTCAACAGCACTTTCCAAACCCATGACCACTACTATCTGGAAGGACAAGGGCAGCAGATAGATGGGAACACCACCAACTGGAAGTTCCCCTCCAAGTCACTCACCATCCTGACTTGGAAACATATTGCTGTTCCTTCACTGTCGCTAGGTCAAAATCCTGGAACTCCCTCCCTAACAGCACTGTGGATGTACCTACACCACATGGACTGCAGCAGTTCAAGAAGGCAGCTCACCACCACCTTCCCAAGGGCAACTAGGGATGGGCAATAAATGCTGGCCCAGCCAGCGAAGCCCACATCCCATGAATGAATAATAAAAAAAAGAATGAACTATTTACAATGGATATGCACAACCAACACTCCATATCTACCAGGATATTGTCAAGAGCTTAACTCCTGATCTTTAAACAGCCGGGTAGCAGAGTTCAGTTGGTGGAGCTCCTATTTCTAACTTCTCATAACCACATGAACCAGGTTACTTTGCCTCCCCGACACATTGGGGTTCCACTCCTTGGGGCTTCTTGGACTCAGGGATACTGCCCAGTTGGTCTGACTAGGTCTCCAGCAGCTGTATGCCCATGCCACTTCCGCTTCCTGATTCTCCAGCCACTGTTGAAGGCTTCAAGCTGCCCTATTCATGGCCTTGGCTCTTACCATGCTGTAACTCACAAGTCCTGGACTTCTGCTCCTTGCTGCCTCTTCAGCCCTTGCTCTCTCCTCACAGCCTTTGGTTCTGCCCCCTCCCATAGCCTGCTAAAGACACTACTCTCTGAAAAAAGGGGCCCACATAGGCCAACCAGCTCCTATATCCATTGCTGTCCCCCAACATTGCTATCTACCAGAGGAGGCCCCGCTATATAACATTGATAGGAGAATAAGAGATAGTCCTTGGCTTCTCCCTCTCTCTAGAAAAGAGGAGTCTGACAGCCACAGAGATCTCACTGTCTATTCACAGTCAGGGACATTGAGAGACTTGAGAGTTCATGTCTTATCATTGTATCATAATTTGAGTGGGCTGTTATAATAATGCCTGGATCATGCTTTTCTTTGGCTGGACATTGGGCAGTTGACAGGCACTCCTGATCTTAAGGGACATGATGCCTGTTAATGGCAAAGATGACTTAAGCTGTGGCTATGGAAATATCTAATGCAGACCCATGAAATTTGTAATATCCACATTCATTCCACATGGAACAAGAACGGAGCATTAAATGTATTTCCCTTGGACCTTTTCATCTGACCATATCTTATAGAGTGTTGGATTTAGCTCGGTACATCTGAAGAAGTCTTCATGGTCATATGTAGGTTAATTGTAAGTCTTTATTGACTCTTATAACTATTTGCAAATATACAGTAAAGGGTACAAGCTAGGAGCTGTCTCCATGCTTGCTGGTACACACTGCTCTGTCCAACACTTGACTGACCCCTAGGTGTGGGTCATGTGCCTCTTAAATCACCGTGTGGGCGGCACTGTACTCAGTCTCACGTTATCCTTTTATGTGTCAGACCCTATTACTATATCATCCAGGCAGCATACATTCGATAACATAAATTCCATTTCTCTATTTCAAGGGGTCTCCAAAGACCCTGTTCCCAGAGTGCTCAGGGAACCTGGACCATCTTCCAAACACCTGACACAAACATTGCACAAGTGTCTGCCCAGATACACCCAGTGTGGAAGTTTCGTTTAGAAAGGTGGAGCAAGTGGCCATGACAGTAGAGGAGTCGGAACCAGCTAAATGGAGGGGCGGGGCCAAACATTGTGCTGCAAGGGACATGAATGGGCTGAGGGATGCTTAAGGTGAAGTGCTAGTACTTTATGCAGTTTTTCTTGGAGGATGTTCAGAGTGCTCTGCATGATATGTTGAAGATTCTGCAGAGACCAGCTCTGGCATTGTTGCAGCTTAATTATGAGGACTTGGTAAACCTGGAGTCCAAGCGAACAGCAACTCCATGAGCATTTGCAGGGAACTGCTTCTGAACACCTGACCGTAGAATAGGCACTGCTTCTTTCATGGATACTGTGACTGGGGCTATTGAAACTTGAAACAACAATTTGCATTTGCATTGTAGTGAAGCGTCCCAAGGTACTTCACAGGAGTGTTATCAAACAAAATTTGACATCGAGCCACACAAGGAAATATTAAGACAGGTGACCAAAAGCGAAGTAGGTTTAAAAGAGTATCTTAAAGGAGGAAAGTGAGGTAGCAAGGCGGAGAGATTTAGGGAGGAAATTCCAGAGTTTACTGCCTGGCCAGCTGAAGACATGGCCACCAATGGCAAAAGGTGGCGCAGGTGGCATTAAAATTGGGGATGCTCAAGAGGCCCGATTTGGAGGAATTGTCAACAGCCTCTTGCTCCCACATTGGCAGCCAAGGGAAAGTTTTGTAGAGAGTTGGAATTGAACTCATGACTGAACAACCTGTTCGACAGGCTTACTATCTTCTGACAGAAGACAAACCTCCTGACATCTACCCTCGCATAACTTATATACATGAACTGTTTGGGAATTATGAACCCATTCAGCCAGATCCTTACTCTCTCAACCCCTTTCAATTTTTTTCCATGTTGAATGTAAATATTCTTCATGTCGCTCCTGCGGAATGCATGACACCTGCCTTTATCCAGGTCAAATACTATTTGGCAGAATTTTTTAAAAATTATTCATTCATGGAATGTGGGCTTCGCTGGCTGGGCCAGCATTCATTGCCCATTCCTAATTGCCCTTGAGAAGGTGGTGCTGAGTTGCCTTCTTGAACCGCTGCAGTGCATGTGGTGTAGGTATACCCACAGTGCTGTTTGGGAGGGAGTTCCAGGATTTTGACCCAGCAACAGTGAAGGAACAGCGATATGGCTCCAAGTCAGGATGGTGAGTGGCTTGGAGGGGAACTTCCAGTTGGTGGTGTTCCCATGTATCTGCTGCCCTTGTCCTTCTAGATGATAGTGGTTGTGGGTTTGGAAAGTGCTATCTAAGGACCTTTGGTGAGTTGCTGCAATGCATCTTGTAGATGGTATGCACTGCTGTCACTGTGCGTCAGTGGTGGAGGGCATGAATGTTTGTGGATGTGGTGCCAATCTCCCAGCATATCTCAATTTGCTCACAGAAATTTGTTCTCCTCCACTGTTCTAAAGCATGCCGGGATTTTTGTAATATCCGCAAACCCATGGACCATCCCCCAACACCTGTCTCTGGGTCATTTATGAAGATGGTCGAAAGCAAAGTGGTGTGTGGAACACCACCAGTGACCAGCCTTCAAGCATATTCAGGGCTCTTAATAATAACTTTCTGCTGGCAGGGGTACATCCAATTCTTACTCATTGTAAAAACTTCTTGCTGATGTCTTGTAGCGCAACATATTGTCATCAAAGGGTTTCTGAATATTTGAAATCCTCATCCACTAACCTAGGACCTTCTTCAAAACATTAAATTAGTAAGTCATGACTTTCATTTCCAAAAGTTGCGTTGAGTGTCACTGATGTCTCTTTTTCTAGCCAGTAATCATAAGAAGCATCTCTCTATGATCCCCTCAAGCATTGTCCCAATAATGACTCCAGTCTAACGGGCCCAAAGTTCCCAGGATTCGATTTGTCGTCCTTTATGATAATCAGAGCAACATTAGCATCCTTTCAATCCAATGGAACAATCCCAGATATAACAACAGAAAATGCTGGAAAAACTCAGCAGGTCTGGCAGCATCAGTGGAGAGAGAAACAAAATGTTTCGAGTCCAATATGATTCTTCTTCAGAACAATCCCAGTGCCTAGTAAGCTGTTAAAGATATGGGGAAGAGCTTTTCAGAGCATGTGTCCCATCTCTTTAATCTCTTTAAGTTGGAGGAGATGGTGGTGTGGAGGAGCAGTGGTAATGTCACTACACTAGTGATACAGAGGGCCAAGCTAATGCTCAGGGGACATGGTTTCAAATACCACCAAGGCAACTGCTGATATTAAAACTCAATTAATAAATCTGGACCATAAAGCTAGCCTCAGTGATGGTGACCATGATAACTATCATTGATTGTCAAAAAAGCCCATCTGGTTCACTAGTGCCCTTTAGGGAGGGAAGTCTGCCATTCTTCCCTGGCCTATGTGTGACTCCAGACCCACAGCAATGTTATTGACTCTTAACTGCCCTCTGGAATGGCCTAGAAAGATCAAGAACAATGGACAACAAATGATGGCCTTGCCAATCATGCTTACACTCACATCCATGAAAGAATAAAGAAAAAAAACATCTCTGGTGGATGTCATTAATACCAATAATAAGGCCCCTTATACTTTGTAAAATAACATCCTCAGTTATTTTCTTCTCTACAGCATAACCCCTGGCTGGTAATTTAGCTTTGAACACAGGAGTGAAAATTGCTGCAAAGTACTCATTTAACACCTTGTGAATCGATATGAATCTGTCCTAAGGCTTCTTTTAATGCCTGTCGCATTTTATTGCAATAATAAAAGCAGGAGGATTTTCTAACTTCAAACATCGCTAGTTTGGCCATTGCTAACATAATTATCTAATATCTTTTTCTCCATTAACCTCCTAGCTTCTTAAGTTTCACTTAATTTTGTATATCTGTGAATCATATTTTGTAGAGTAAAAGGTTCACATCAGAAGCATACAAGATGCTGATGCAATAATGATATCTGATCACATGACTGAAAAGTAAGCGAGATCTTGAAGGAGGAGAAGCTCTAACCTCGTGCAGAGGTCCAAATATATAAACACTTACTGTAAATAAAGAGTAATGGTTTTAAGAAACTACAGACTTGAGCAGCATACTTTGGGAGAATAGACAATCTCCAAAACCCCCATCTAGACCCCATCCACACAATGAAACATGGCGGCAGTGTGTAAAAGACCCACTGAACCTTAAACAGAAGATACAAAGCCGACAAGAAAAGACATCCTCGAAGGAAGGACAAAAGGAAAAAAAATTGAGATGTCGAAATATCAAGGGAACAGGAGATGCAAGCTGTGACATAGATCCAGAGACCAGACAGCAGTGAGCACAGGCCTGAAGCAGCAACAGGAACAGCAACAGCAGCAGCAGCAGAACAGAAGCAGGAACAATTCCAGGGCTCAACAGAAGCATGGAATCCACACTACCACTCCCAGAATCATTTCTGAGTGCAGAAGGCTTGCAACAGGCCCAGAGCTAGGACAACTGGTGAAAACGGTACACAAGATATGTATCTGCTTCAAGATTACACAAAAAATATCAAAAAGAACAGGTCAGTATACTACTTATTGCTGTAGGATCTATTGTTAATGATGTGATAACAAAGCAGGGGGTTCATGAGATATCAACTTCTTATGAAGAAGTTCTGCAAGCCTTCGACTCTTATCCCACTGGAATTTAATAATAGACTAGGCTGAATTTAATTAAAGAAAGTAAAGGCCAGGCAAAAGCATGGATTTGTTAATCAACGACCTCTAGAGGCTGGCAGGGAACTGCAATTATGGAATCTTAAAGGATGAGCTGATTTGTAGCAGCATTGTAGTCAGGGTCCTAGGTGAAGCATTATCAGATCTCTTAAAGGCAAGAGAGGATTTAACACTAGTAAAGCAGAGAAGATTGCGAGGGAAATGGAACTCAGGAAGCAGAATTGGGTGTTTGTTTGCAGGGAAGGAGAGGCCCTGCGGAGAAGATCGAGTTAGACCATTCAGCTTGTAGGCCATAAGAGAGAAAAGGTGGAAAAGTCTAATCCCACCAAAATGGGAGAAAGATTGCCAACTGCCATTCTGAGATGTCTATGGCATGAACAACCCACACAAGTGAGATGAATGTCCAGCCGGGGGAGGGTGGGGGCAGAATGCCACAAACAGTGGAAAAATAGGCCACTTCAAAACTGTCGCTTGAAAGTACTGACAACCTGTAAAAAGAGGGAGAAAATTTTAAAACAGAGTCATATACAAGAAGTGGAAGAATCACAAGCAAAGTAACTAACCGTCCTGGAGGAGGTAAATGATACTGAAAATAAGTATTGGAGTATTAAACCTGAAGTGGATGGACACCTCGCAGAGTTTAAACTAGACACAGGGGCAGGGGTTTCTGTATTATCAGATGAAGTCAAATAGCTCAAAAAGATTACATTGCAACCCTCATCTATCAAATTACAAGGTTCTGGTGGGACAATTTTAAAGGTGAAAGGCCAACTCATGGCAAAGGTGAAATATAAAAACTGAGAAATCCGCAAGTCTCTCTATGTCATTCAAAATCAAGAGTGCTTCTGCTAAGCAGAAAGACATGCCTAAAACTGAAATGAATTTATAACGTGGATGAAGTTGCTGATGAGAATTACAGTGGTACATTTTGAAATGAGTTTCCAAAATAGTTTACTGGGGTAGGGAAGTTGAAGACCGAGAACCATATCACGAGCTGATACTGAACCAATTTGCCTCTTTACACCGAGGAGTCCCACATCCGCTCTTGGACAAAGTCAAAGGTAAAATTGAAAAGATGCAGCAGCAAAGGGTTATCTCACCGGTCACCATGCCAACAAAATTGTGTTCAGGAATGGTTACGGTCCCAAAGCCAAATGGTTCTATGAGAATCTGTGTGGTTGTAACTCAACTAAACAAATCAGTGGAGTGCGAGAATCACCCAATGGCCTCAGTGGATGCAAATCTTGCCAAGAGCATTTTATTTGTCAAATTAGATGCAAACAGTGGATTTTGACAGTTGTCTCTGGACAAAGAATCCAGATTGCTGACCGTTTGGTCGTTATTGTTTCAATAGATTGCCATTTGGAATAGTGTCTGCTCGAGTAATTTCCCAGAGAACAATGTCTCACACTTTAGAAGGCATGGAAGGTGTAATATGCTATATGGATGATATACTCATACATGGATCCATGAGAGAAGAGATTGATCACAGGATCTGAGCAGTCCTGAGAGTCTTAAAGGATGCAGGCCTAACATTAAATGAAAAATGTGAGTTTGCCAAACCTATTAAGTTTCTAGATCACATAGTACAAGCCACTGGAATCACAGTTGATTTACAAAAAATGGAAGTGAGCAGAGAATTTCTGCAACTCAGGAACATAACTGAGCTTCAAAGGTTCCTTGGGATGGTCAGCCAAGTTGGCAAGTTCCTAACAAATTTAGCAGAGGTCAATGAGCCCTTGAGACAGCTGTTGAGACAGAGTCAACAGTGGTGCTGGAATGTGGATCAGCAAAATGCTTTGGAACGGATTAAACAACTTCTAATCTCTTCTGAAATCTTGGAACACTATGATCCTGAACCAACCATAGTAGCAGCAGATGCATTGTCTACAGGACTGGGGGCCTATTTTATTTCAAATGCAGTGAGGCAACCAGTCTACTATGCCTCTAGGTCGCTAACAGGAACAGAACAGCAATATGCCATGATAGTAAAAGAAGCATTTGCAGCAATGTGGGCACGCAAAACATTTTCAGACTATGCCATGGGATTGCATTTCAAAATCAAAGCAGACCATAAGCCACTATGTCACTCTTTTGAACATGAAAGAAATTGCGAAGTTGCTACCCAGAATCCAGCAGTTCAGATTAAGATTGATGAATGAGATATGACTCCATCACAGAGTATGTGCAAGGGAAGTATCAAAGAGTGGCAGACACTGTCATGAATACCATCAGAAGGAACGAAACGAGAGGATTTACACCTCATCGAAAAGGTTGAAGCATATACATTCTTAATCACTCAGTACTTACCAGCTATTGCAAAAAGTTGCAGGAAATAACGCAAGCCCAACAACAAGGTGAAGAATGTCTCCATGTCCGAGAATATTGTCCGGAAGGATGGCCAGACTATAACCCCACTAATCCAAAACTACGGCAATACTTTGAACATCACTGGCACCTCACTGTCATTCACAACTCATGGGTCTTCAATGAGATAATAGGCATATCAAAAGCACTTTGGCTTGACATTCTTCAAAAATTTCACCAAGGTCGTATCGCAATAGCAAAGTGTCATGTGGGAGCACAGCAATCACTCTGATGGCCAGGTGTTACCCACTCTATAGAAGAAATGATTTCTAACCATCTCACTTGTGCCATAAACAGCCAAGAACAAAAAGAACCACTATTACCTTCTTCTTTTCTATCAAGGCTGTGGGAGTGTCTGGGGATGGACTTATTTGAATTTAAAGTGAAAACGTGACTTTTGCCATTAGTGGACTGAAGTAAACAGACTGCATAGTATCACAGCAGAAGCAGCCATTCAATCCCTCAAGAGAATTTATTCAACGCAAGGCATTCCGGATATTGTCATGTCCGACTGGGCCACAATTTGCTAATGAGCTATTCCACAATTTCGCAAATGAATATGGCTTTGTTCATGTAACCAGTCCACTTCGCTATCCTCAAGTGAATGGAGAAGCTGAGAGAGGGGTAAGAACCATTAAAGATTTATTGAAGAAAAATGAAGACCTTAATCTAACTCTTCTGAATCATTGAAGCTCATCACTGCAAAATGGTTTCCCACCATCAGGGTTACTAATGGTAGGAAATTGAGAACACAGCTTCCATCTCTAGAACAGAAACTCAAATCGAATATTACCACGAAGGACCACGAGAGGGTAAATCAAGGTGAGGAAGAACAGAGAAACAACCAGGCCAGAGCTTTAATAACAGACATAGGGCATGTGAGTTAGCAGTGCTGACGCACGAATAGAGAGTATGGGTCCGAGATCAACAGAAGAGGCCCAATCATTGAAAAAATTCCCCAACCAAGTTTGTACAGGATTGAGACAGACACAGTATCATAAGGAGAAACCGTAGCACCTTAATATCCTTGGAGAGAAAGCCAATAGAAATTTGGACTGACTACTCAGATCCCGAAGAAACAGAAAGACTTACTACAAGCTCTACAGGCACCCAGGAGAAGATCACTCACACCGACAGAGGGAGAGTACGGAATATTATGAAAAGGAGATCAGAACAAGATCAGGGAGATTGGTCAAGGTACCTCAAAGGCTAATCCTGTGAAGTCTCAGGCTTCAGGGGAAGATGTAGGAGGATGTAAATATGATGGGGATAGAGAGATGTAGAGTAAAGGGTTAATATCAGAAGCAAATATGGCACTGATGTAATGTCATATCACATGACTGAAAAGTAAGAGCGTTTTGAGTATTGCTGAAAAAAAGACAATTTTTGTCAAAGCTTTTCATCTTGCACTCATCAGGACAATGATGCTGAAATGGGACACATCAAAGACATCCTGTGGGATAATGGCTACCCTGATCAGATAATTTTGTGCTGTGTATCACACAAACTCATGAATGGGTCCAAAGTATCACTTTTGGCCCTGAAAAGTGCCCACTCTACCTCAGATTACACTGGAAGGGCAAGGTATCTCAAAGATTTGAGCAACAGGTGAAGCTAGCTGCTTCACGTTGCAACTATGCAGTAGCAACATGAGTGGTATTCGCCACTATCAGGATGCTGCCGTCAAGCCAAAAAAACATTCTACCTATCACACAAATGAATAGTGTGGTGTATGAATTTCAGTGCCTGTGTGATGCTAGGTATGTAGGCCGTAAAAACCAAAGACTGGCAGATCATATCAAACAGCATGTCCCTTCTGCTGTTCACAACAGACAGGGTACAGATCGTACCCAACCAGCCCATGCTTGCAAAACTCAAAACACTGTGTCCGACGTTAGATGTCATTCCGTGATTGGACAACATTTGTTAAATAATCCTCAGTGCGCTAAGAATTACACTGAATATGGCTTTGTTCATGTAACCAGTCCACTTCGATCATCAGTCAGGCTTGCAGTGTGGCACATTTGTGCGTACTGGAACCTACACATATTAATACACAGGGCCCTGTTCTTTGCAGACAGATAGAACATGAACACACATTGTGCCTGTTTCAGCTTTGCAAAATAAGTGACGGCTAGTTCATTCCCCAGGGCAATGTCTTGACCAGTCAGAGTCAAGCTGCCTAGTTTAAATTTCAAGCAATGCTTGGCAGTTAACTGTCAGTCACCATTAACTGGTCCATTCTCCATGGCAACGCTCCTACCAATCAAAGTCCACTTGCCAACCAATCAACACTCTTTTCTCAATATGTTGTTTCCCCCTGACATTGGTATTTTCTTGTGCATTGTCCTGATGAGTCCAAGATGAAAAGCTCCAACAAAAAATGTCTCTTTTTCAGCAAGACTCATGTTCTGCACTACCAAATGACTATAAGAGAGATTTGGAAGGAGGAGAAGCTCCAACCTCATATGGAGGTCCAAATGTGTACATACTTGCTGTAAATAAAGAGTAATGGTTTTAAGAAATTGCAGACTTGAGAATAGACAATTCCCAAAACCCCCGCCTAGGCAGCAAACACACAACAAAGCATATTCCTTTAATCTATAAAAATATTTTTGATTATCCTTGCACATATTTAATTATCCATTTTGACTTGCTAACTTTCCCTTTGATTTATGAATGGCACAATTCAGTTAACTGCCAAGCATTGTTTGAAATTTAAACTAGGCAGATTGACTCTGATCGGCCAAGACATTGCCCTGGGGAATGAACTAGCAAACGGCTGTCACTTATTTTGCAAAGCTGGAACAGGCACAATGTGTGTTCGTGTTCTATCTGTCTGCAAAGAACAGGGCCCTGTGTATTAATATATGTAGGTTCCAGTACACATAAATGTACCACATTGCAAGCCTGACTGACAATCTTAAATTGGCTGTCAGAGTAATTCTTAGCGCACTGAGCATTATTTAACAAATGTTGTCCAATCACGGAATCACATCAAAATGTCGGATACAGTGTTTTGAGTTTTGCAAGCACGGGCTTATTGGGGACGGTCTGTACCCTGCCTGTTGTGAACAGCAGAAGGGGCATGCTGTTTGATATGACCTGCCAGTCTTTGGTAGGGTCAGTGTGTTGTGGTCAGAATGATTGAACTGGAATGGGTTGGATAATGGATTTAGGTGAAAAAAGCTGGAGTCACAGCACCCTCTGATGTCAGCTGTGGCTTAGTGGTGGCACTCGTGCCTCACAAGCTCCAATTCAGAGATAAACGTTTAGGCTGACATTCCAGTGCAAGTACTGAGGCAGTGCAGCACTGTTGAAGGTGCTGTCATTTGAATAAGATGTTAAAGGCCCTAGCTGCCCTCTCTGGTGAATGTGAGAGGTCCCACAGCGCTATTTGAAGAAGAGCAGGGGAGTTGTCCTGGCCTACACTTTATACCTCACATAGCACCTAGAACAAATCATCTGGCCGTTTATTTCATTATTGTTTGTGGGAGCTTGCTGTGCACAATTTGGCATTTGCAAATCCTATATTTTAATAGTGACCTTGCTTCAAAATGCTTCATTGGCTGTAAACGATTTGGACACCCTGAGGTTGCGAAGGGAACTATGGAGATTCAAGACTTTCTCGCTTTCTTTCCTCTCAGCCAATGATTGATTCTGTACTTTGTCTATCTTCCAGGTTTGTTCATCAGTAGCCAGGGCTCCAGTATTCACCAAGCAGTCGGCTGTCTCATCTCTCTCTTCCTTCAAGTGGTGGTAGCTAGTGATTACTAAACAAAAATGCATCATGGCCAATCCCAGTGGGTTTCTCATTTCCATGGCCACTCCCAGTGAGTTTCTCATTCCCATGGCCACTCCCAGTGAGTTTCTCAGTCCCATGGCCACTCCCAGTGTGTTTCTCATTCCCATGGCCACTTCCAGTGAGTTTCTCATTCCCATGGCCACTCCCAGTGAGTTTCTCATTCCCATGGCCACTCCCAGTGAGTTTCTCATTCCCATGGCCACTCCCAGTCAGTTTCTCATTCCCATGGCCACTCCCAGTGAGTTTCTCATTCCCATGGCCACTCCCAGTGTGTTTCTCATTCCCATGGCCACTCCCAGTGTGTTTCTCATTGACATGGCCAATCCCAGTGAGTTTCTCATTCACATGGTCAATCCCAGTGGGTGTCTCATTCCCATGGCCAATCCCAGTGGGTTTCTCATTCCCATGGCCAATCCCAGTGGGTTTCTCATTCCCATGGCCAATTCCAGTGGGTTTCCCATTCCCATGGCCACTCCCAGGGGGTTTCTCATTCCCATGGCCAATCCCAGTAGGTTTCTCATTCCCATCGCCAGTCCCAGTGGGTTTCTCATTCCCATGGCCAATCCCAGTGGGTTTCTCATTCCCATGGCCAATCCCAGTGGGTTTCTCATTCCCATGGCCAATCCCAGTGGGTTTCTCATTCCCATGGCCAATCCCAGTGGGTTTCTCATTCCCATGGCCACTCCCAGTGGGTTTCTCATTTCCATGGCCAATCCCAGTGGGTTTCTCATTCCCATGGCCAATCCCAGTGGGTTTCTCATTCCCATGGCCAATCCCAGTGGGTTTCTCATTCCCATGGCCAATCCCAGTGGGTTTCTCATTCCCATGGCCAATCCCAGTGGGTTTCTCATTCCCAATCTCAGTGGGTTTCCCATTCCCATGGCCAATCCCAGTGGGTTTCTCATTCCCATGGCCAATCCCAGTGGGTTTCTCATTCCCATGGCCAATCCCAGTGGGTTTCTCATTCCCATGGCCAATCTCAGTGGGTTTCCCATTCCCATGGCCAATCCCAGTGGGTTTCTCATTCCCATGGCCAAACCCAGTGGGTTTCTCATTCCCATGACCAATCCCAGTGAGTTTCTCATTCCCATGACCAATCCCAGTGAGTTTCTCATTCCCATGGCCAATCCCAGTGAGTTTCTCATTCCCATGACCAATCCCAGTGGGTTTCTCATTCCCATGGCCAATCCCAGTGGGTTTCTCATTCCCATGACCAATCCTAGTGAGTTTCTCATTCACATGGCCACTCCCAGAGGGTTTCTCATTCCCATGGCCAATCCCAGCGTGTTTCTCATTCCCATGGCCAATCCCAGCGGGTTTTTCATTCTCATGACCAATCCCAGTGGGTTTCCCATTCCCACGTCTGCTAGTATTTTATTGCTCAAACAACACCTGCACTTTAATACAGCAAAGGAAAAAAGGAGGAACTTGCCCTTTATAGCACCTTTCCCAACCTCAGGATATCTAAAGCACTTCACCACCATTGAAGTACTTTCAAAAAGTAGCCACTGTCGTAGGGAAACTTAGTAGCCAATTGCAAAGCAAGGTCCCACTAAGACCAATGAGATAAATGACCAGATAATCTATCTTAGCTGTTGGCTGAAGGATAAATATTGCGTAGGCCACCAGGAGAACTCTTTTTCTTCAAATAGGTCTAATGGACCTTTTATGCCAACCTAAGCGGGCTATCATCAGCCTAACATCTCATCTGAAATCCTTCTGGAATCCGTCAAGACGCTAGTCTTGCCTGTTCTCTTTAGTGGATAATCTCTGAAGCACTGGACTCATATAAATAGAATCATCCCCAACATAATATTTATGGAAAAACTCAGCAGGTCTGACAGCATCTGTGGAGAGGAATACAGTTAACATTTCGAGTCCGTATGACTCTTCATCAGATTCTAATGAAGAGTCATACGGACTCGAAACGTTAATTGTGTTCCTCTCCGCAGATGCTGTCAGACCTGCTGAGTTTTTCCAGCTATTTTTGTTTCAGATTTCCAGCATCCGCAGTATTTTGCTTTTATCATAATATTTATGGATATCTGTTAGGCCATCTGACACATTAACACCTCAAGCTCCTCACTATCTCAGTTCCTGTCCAACCTGCTGGAATTGACCTTGTTGTAAAGCATGACATTTAAACATAACACAATCCCAAATCCTTTCCGTGGAGAGAAAACAATCAAAAATCCCTAAACATGACGCGAATGAAAGGGACGCCTCTTCAGGTGTAGCCAGGTAGATGTGTCTAGCGTTAGACACCTGCTTCCTGAGTTGAGTGGACATCAAGTACAGTTGCACCAATCTTTCTCCTCCCCACACTATACGTCCTCTGCCTCTTCCTCTGCAGCACTGCCATAGGAACACTCAAAGGAATCCCCATTCGAAGAATTTTCTTGCTGCCAGTGAAGGGGCAACAAAAAGTGTGCAAACATACCCTCACCATGGAAATAAAACACTGACAAGTACCACAGCTACTCATGCACTATGGGCATTGCAGATATAGATAGCCAAAAATAGAAACAATTCTATATATCTATTGTATGTCAGTTTATGGGAACCTAACAACAACAGGAAGCCATTCAGCCCCTTGAGTCTGTTCCACCATTTAATTAAATCACAGCTGATCTACATTTTAACTCCATTTGCCCATCCTAGTTCCATAATAACCTGGCTGAACAAAAACCTATCAACTTCAGTTTTTAAGTTTTCAATTTATCCCCAGCCTCAACAATTTTTTTGTTGGAGGAAGAGTTCCAGATTTCTGCTACCTCTAGTGTAGGAAAATGCTTCCTGACATCTCCCCTGAATGGCCTAGCTCAAATTTTACGATCATGCCACAATGTTCTGGAATCCCCCCATCAGAGGAAATAGTTTCTCTCTCTCAACCCTATCAAACTCTTCAATCATTTGTTATGACATGGCAGGTGCTGTGTGCCAGGTGGACCAAATCCACAAGGGAAACTTCATCAAGCTATCACAACGGTTCTGCAATGTGTATTTATTATGAGAAGATGTGTGTACCAACTTCAGAGGTAATGAGCCCACCAAGACCTTTAGAGATTTTAAAAATGAAATTAAAATATTTATTAACAAAGTAAAAGATTTCAAGCATATACATAAGACTACAATTACTACTATAATAACTCCTAAAATTCCTAAATAGCCTGATTCCCAGTTGCACACCCCCTTTAAGGCAATGGGTCAAAACAGATTTTAGATTTTAAACAGAACCAGCAAGTTAACACAATGGAATTCCATTCTTTTCCCCAACTTCAGTTTTGTCACACAGCAGACTCATGCACACAAGACTGGAGGCTTCATTAGGGCTATTTCACACACTCCTGTTAGATCTTACTTGGCCTTCTTTTTACATAACCTTTCATTATCCTTTATATATGTTTCTCTCTTTTTAATATGTAAATTCTATTGTTCCACATGTCTTTGAAACTGTATCTTCCTCATAATATAAAAACTTTCATGTTGTCAATATTGTCAGTAACCTCTGGGAAAAATAAACACACTCCTTAACTCTGGCTAGCTGTAAACAGACTAAGATCCCCTTAAAATCCAAATAATCCCTTTATCTATCTAACCTTACATGCTAAGCCAGCATCCATGTTTACTCATTAGCATGTCAAGCATCTAGCTTCTTTAGATGATTCGAAGCTTGCAGTCTACTTGACTCCAAATGTAATTACATCACGCAAAGACTCACCCAACTATACTTACCCCCATAAACCTACTTCACAATAAGCCAGAAAAATATTATGAAAATTGTTATACTTTCATCACACATTTTAAACAACTCCATTAGGCCATCCCTAAATCTGCTATACCTGAGAGAATTCAAGCCTAGTCCATGAAATATGTCCTCAGAATTTGACCCTTTTAGCACTAGTAATTATGGCATTATGTGGAAGTGCCAATGAATGGAAGAGGCCTTGTGATGCAGTGGGTAGTGGCCCTGCGTCCATGCCAAAAATTTTGGATTTGAGTCCCACCCAGGACTTGATGGCCAAGGAAGATGTGTTCATAGTGTGGTCAAACAGGTTGAGTATCAACCTGTAAATCCTTCCAACATGTGCCAATGGCAGGTGGTAAGAGCGGGAGAGATTCCTGGTCAGCCATGTGATGTAAATGAACGTTGGAGGCTCTACCATCACTATCCATAGCTGTAAACTTGCCATGGCAACTTGGACTCCCTGAGTGATCTGTACCAAATTGCCACCATGTGCGAACAGAGTGCTGCCAATTAGAAGATTTCAAATTAGATATTATATTATTGAATTTCTTTCTGTTGGACCAGAATGAAACATGATCTGATTTTACGTTGACTGACATTGTGTTTGACATTATGTAGCAAAGGGGCCTAAACCACGCAAGTTGCAGCAAGCGCTTCTTCCAGCGGTCGAACACGACACCTGCAGCCGGACTGAATGGTGGGGAAACGACGTGATAGACACCATGATCTGTGTTGGAGGTTATTCCAAGACTGCATGTGAAGTATGTCACTAAGTCTACATGGTTTAATTAAATGTTATTGTATACGCATCAAAGGAAACCATTGCCTTAAAGACTAACTTTTACTTTGCTTACACTCTGTGATTTTTAAAATTCTTTCATAGGATGCGAGTGTCACTGGCAAGGCCAGCATTTGTTGCCTACCCTAATTGCCCTTGAGAAGGTGGTGGTGAATAATTGAATCAGGGGAGTGAATGTATGGTATAACCCATTGGGTCACTGCTCTTTCACCTCCAAGCTCTGAGTTAAAATCTAGTCCGTTCAGATGAGATGCAAGTCTTTCCTTTTGGCCGTAAGTAGTTTAATGAGAATGAACTTACTCAATCTTATTCCAGCTTCCAGTTGTGTGCAAGTCCACAGGATGAAAGTACATATTATTTGGTAGTAACTGGCAGATGAACCCTGAGAGAAGGAGAACTGTAGTGAATGGAAACATTACAGTACTGAGTGAGAGAATGTTCTGAGTGAGAATCCAGGGGGTGAGAGATTTGGAATAGAGTAGAGAGCATTTTACCTCTGATTCTGGAATGCAGGATGAAGGTTAAGAGTTAAACAATCTTCCATTTCCCAGTGCTGGAACACCTCCCATCAAAGAAAAACTAATTCCCTACCCTTGCAAAAACTGTGTTACTTGCAAATAATTGGACATCCCAATCATTTTGAACAGAGTGTAAGGAACTCAAAATGCAAGCGAAATTATAGGATTTTTAAAATTACAAAGTGTGCATGGAATGTCTTATGGAAAATATAGGCTACCCAACAATAGTAGCCAAATTTCAGATCCAAATTAAAATCATAGTTCTGATAAATTTGACTAAAATGCCAACATTTTATCCAATGGAGTTACTGGGTTCTGATCTGTTAATCTCACTTAGGAAAGTGTGAATTCATGGTAACTCACAGAGAGGCAGAATATTCATTTAATAATCTGATTTCTTATTCCCATTGACAGATTTCTTCTGGAGGTGAGGAGGGTGAAAATTCTAACCTCATCTTATGTAAGACTGGGTTTGTGTATCTCTACGTTTCATTATATTGAGAGAAGTATCAATTGTAACCAGGCAGCTTGAGAGGAATAAATACATTGCATTGGAATTGCACTCCTCTGTGCAAGTATCTACATTTTATTGAATCTTAATGGACCATGGCTCTAAAGTCTCAGAGTTACTTTATTCTTTCATGGGATGTGGGCATTGCTGGCAAGACCAGCATTTGTTGCCCATCCCTAATTGCCCTTGAACTGAGTGGCTTCTTAAGCCATTTCAGAGGGCAGTTAAAAGTGAACAATGTGACTGTGGGTCTGGAGTCACATATAGGCCAGACCAGGTAAGGACAGCAGATTTCCTTCCCTAAAGGGCATTAGTGAACCAGGTGGGTTTTTACAACAATCAAGATAGTTTTGTGCCTCCTATCACTGAGACTAGCAGTGGCAGATTGAGTGGCAGTGTGGCAGGAGCCTTGGGCAGATTGAAGCCCCTGAGAGTGGCTAAGGAGCCAGGGAAGGGAATTAGAGACCCTAAACAGACTGACTGGCAACACTCCTGAGCCTGAAAAGCCTCATGGAGAGAACAGAGAGTAGGACTGCAGCCAGGAGCTGAAGCAGCAGATCAAAACTGGTGAGTTACTGTGTTGTGGTGCCAAGGCCACGAATGGAGCAGAGATCTGGAGCATTGGCCGTGAATATTCTCTACAAATAGTTTGTTCCTTGAAGTTAGGCTTTCCCTGGAGGGTTGATACTGTTTCGATGCCAGTGGAATAAAGAATCCTTGTTTTATAACCTTTGTACTGTCAGTGCGCTTGAATCTCACGTTACATTTTGGTGTCAGGAATGGGATTGCACAGTACAGGCATCGAATCATGGTGGACAAAATGGAAAGGCGCCTGGCCAAGATGGAGTAGGTGATGAAAGAACTGAAACTGGCCCTGTCAGCGAGGGAGGCTGAAGTATCTGCAGCTCCAGCTGAGGAGCAGGCTTCACACGGTGAAGCTGAGAGTCGAAGCAGTGACCAGAAAGTGCCTTCCAGTGTCCCCTCCTTTAACATAGCAGGGGAAGGACGGAATATCCCATCATGCATTTCCTGCCTGCCGACGGGGGAAGACCGGAGATGTCCAATGACCTGGCAGCTGAGGACTGGAACGAGGACACACAGCTAGTCATGGCATCCAAGAGTCTCAACGAGAGGGAGCTGGGGGCATTTATGATGGAACATCTGTACATGCAAACATATAAACCTATGAATTAGGAGCAAGAGTAAACCACTTGACTCCTCGAGCCTGCTCTACCATTCAATAAGATCATGGCTGATTTGATTGTAACCTCAACCCCACATTCCTGCCTACCCCCGATAACCTTTCATCCCCTTGTTAATCAAGAATCTATCTAACTGTGCCTTAAAAATATTCAAAGACTCAGCTTCCACGGCCTTTTGAGGAAGAGAGTTCCAAAGACACACGAACCTTTGAGAGAAAAAAATTCTCTTCATCGCTGTCTTAAATAAGTGATCCCTTATTTTTAAACAGTGACCCCTAGTTCTAGATTCTCCCACAAGGCGAAACATCCTCTCCACATCCACCCTGTCAAGACCCCTCAGAATCTTAAAGGTTTCAATCAAGTCGCCTCTTACTCTTTTAAATTGCAGTGAGTACAAGCCTAACCTGTTCAACCTTTCCTCATAAGAAAACCCGCCCATTCCTGGTATTAGTCTAGTAAACCTTGTCTGAACTGCTTCTAATGCATTTGCATCTTTACTTAAGTATGGAGACCAGTACTGTGCACAATACACCAGATGTGGTCTCACCAGTGCCCTGTACAACTAAAGCATAACCTCCCTACTTTGGTAATCAATTTCCCTCACAATAAATTATAACATTCTATTAGCTTTCCTAATTATTTGCTGTACCTGCATACTAGCTTTTGTGATTCCTGGACTAGGGCATCCATATCCCTCAGAATCTCAGAGCTCTGCAATCTCTCACCATTTAGATAATAAACTTCTTTTTAATGCTTCCTGCCAAAATGAACAATTTCACATTTGCCCACATTATACTCCATTTGCCAGATCTTTGCCCACTCACTTAACCTATCTTTGTCACTTTGTTGAGGCCCAAGCACTGATCCCTCTGGCATACCACTCGTCACATCCTGCCAACCAGAAAAAGACCCATTTATGCCAAATCTCTGCTTCCTGTTAGTTAGCCAGTTTTCTATCTATGCCAACATGTTATCCTCTACACTGCGAGCTTTTATTTTCTGCAATAATCTTTGATGTGGCACTTTATCAAATGCCTTCTAGAAATCTAAATACAGTACATCCACTGGTTCTCTTTTATCCACAGCACATGTGACTCCTTCAAAGAACTCCAATAAATTGATTGAACATGATTTCCCTTTCACAAAACCATGTTGACTCTGCATGATTGCCTTGAATTTCTCTAAGTGCCCTGCTATAATATCTTTAATAATAGCTTCTAACATTTTCCCTTTGACAGATGTTAGGCTAACTGACCTCTAGTTTCCTGCTTTCTGTGTCCCTCTCTTTTTGAATAAAGGAGTTACATTTGCTATTTTCCAATGTAATGAAACCTTCCCTGAATGTAGGGAATTTTGGAAACTTAAAACCAATGCATCAACTATCTCACTAGCCACTTCTTTTAAGACTTTAGGATGAAATTCGTCTGGACCTGGGGGATTTGTCAGCCCGCAGCTCCAACAAATTGCTCAATACCACTTCCCTGGTGATGGTAATTTCCCCCAAGTTCCTCCCTCCCTTCCATTTCCTGATTTACAGCTATTTCTGGGATGTTACTTGTGTCCATTTTAGAGGAGACCGAAGCAAAATACCTGTATGGGAAGTCTTGCTGGGAAATACTGGGGAGAGGCGCAGATGTTCAAAGGCGTTCGCTGTGGATCTTTGAGGTCCTGGCCTGGGTTTTTGGGGACAGCTGTAGCCTGTCACAGCTGCAGCAGAGGTTTTATGAATACCAGGAAGCTGTATCCCTGGTGAAGAGGCTCAACCGCATCTTCCGGGATCACTCGTTCAGACGACTGGGGCATGCAGCTGGAAAGTAGCCTAGCTGAAGCAGAGAGTGGTGAAGATGTCTGGCTGGAGTTGAGGAGACTCAACAGTGACAAACTCCGACTGTACTTCTCTGATGTGCGAGATTACATTATCCGGATCATGGGGGAAGACTGGAATGCTAAGACCAGGAAAGAGGCCACCATCAGGGAGGTGACTGTTGGCATGGATGGGGATGTAAACTTCAGGCTGAAAAGGCAGGTGGAGGAGGTTGCTGCACAGCTAGAGCAAATCCAATCCTTGCTGCCCTGTCTCAACTGTGAACCTCGTGACCGAGCACATCCGAGGGATACTCCAAAGAGGTACTGGAATTGTAAATAGGTTGGAACTTCCATGACACGACTGTTTTATGCATTCGCCACAATCTTGAACACAACAGGGGTTGGTTTGGAGATTCCTGAGGAGGAGGAGAAGGAAGAACAGGAGTAGGAGGATAGAGAAGGGGATGAGGACACAGAGGAAGAGCTTCACCCTGTTGTACTGCTAGCTCCCAGTGCTAAGAGGCTGCAAATTGTTGAGAGATTTTGCTGAACAACCCTCAACTCCCCAGAGCACTGACACTCCCTCCTTCCAATTGACTACTGCTCTCAAAATTTACAACTTCATGGGGCTTCCTGTTACATTATGAAGTTCAAGAGTTGTATCAAAACTATTCCAACAGACTCCAGTCTGGACCTGACAAAAAGTTACTGTATATGACTGATGCCTACTCCGTATCACCCTTGTGTAAACCCTTGGTGCCTGTTTTGTGTATTTGGTTATCTAACCTCATGCTTCTTTGGCATAGTTCCTCCGTGGTTACTGTTGGAATTAGGAGGTGTCCAAATCCATTAACCTCTTTACTGTCAAGTTCTGAAATGATTCAAAGTGCTACCTGTTGCGTTTATGCTTTGGAGATATGCAGAGATGATGAACCAGCTTCTATGTGTGAAACAGGAGTTTTATTCAATGCTTTAAAATGTCTGCACTCTCATGCTTACAACAGCTTTCCTCAGTTTAATTTCTTTTGCTCAGTGACACGCCCAGACTTAACTAATTATACAAAATGAGCAGTCAACAGACACACATAGCCAAGCACTGAACAATTGAACACTACACTACCCTTAAACATAACAGTGGTTATATTTTATTCAGTATAAGTAAGACTTGATTGTGTTCCCATCCAGACTCCCAAGATTACAGTTTAGGAGGTGGAAGATCATTGAACTTCTGCTGAGGGTACTTGAGAATGCTGTGGTGGGTGATTGTAAGGAGCTGTGCCTCGTAGGACCCGGTTGCAGATTGCCATTAGCCAGGGCAGTATGGGTATGGCTCTGGCACCACCAGGAGTATTGGTTGAGAGGCTTATGGGGGAGCAGGCTTGCTGTTAGCCTAAGAGAAGAGAACAAGTCCCTTGCCAGTGGAACCAATGCCATTTTCAGTGGCCTGGACATCATCAACAATAGCTTGCTTTATAAAGCCCCTTTACTGTAGTGAAACCTTCCAAGGTACTTCCAAGGAGCTTAAGCAAAGAATTATTCCTGCACTTTTGGTGCTCTGTATGAGGAACATAGGAACATGGGAACATAGGACATGGGAGAAGCAATAGGCTATTTGGCCCTTCAAGCCTGCTCTACCATTTGACTAGGAGGAGGAGAGCGGTCAAGTATACTGGGAGGTTTTTGAATGTTTGATCTGCACTCGCCATTAGCTACAGGACATGTGGCATCCCAGAGCAAAACTGGTCTCAACCTGAGTCCCAGCATGCTTCGCAAGAACAATATCAAACAATAATTGACACCAAAGACACTTAAGAGATCCTAGGGCAAATGGTCAAAAGCTGAGTCAAAGATGTAGGTTTTTAGGAGCATCTTAGAGGAGGAAAGAGAGGTAGAAAGGCAGAGAGGTGTAAGGAGGGAGCAGATAGGTTGGAGCATGACTCCTCTATGCTTGCCCGACATGTATCTACCATCCCCTCCCCATCTCTGATCCAGATTAGTTCACAGGCAATGAAGATGAAAATCTATCTCTTTTTTTAAGTGGGTCTTTGTTTTCATAACTCCTCAAAAGAGTTGGACTGATATTCTTGAACCCACCTCGGGGTTAGTCAATCTGTCATCGCCAATTTTCCTTTGTTATCAAAGATGACTGTTCCTTGCGTGCATAGAGTCATCTGTTGTGCGTTCTAACATGGCTGTGGAGCCCGATTGCAGAGCTGCATGGCTGTCCACAGTGTGGGCAAGGATGAATTGTCTGTTTATGTTGGGTTGCCCAGTCTTTCTAGTTTCCCTTTTGTACTTTGCTGCCTGTATCCTTTGCTGTTTACAACAAACAACGCCACTTGAGATTGCTCCCCAGGTAGTTCTTGTGCATTTTTCTCCCAGTCTGTGGCGAACGGGTCACATTTCCTAATGTTCACCTTTAAGGAGTTCTTGAACCTTAATCTTGACCCACCTACATGTGGTGTCCAAGATTACGTTGTGAATACTGACTGCCTTAGGGGTGTTATCATCAGCCATACTTGCCACATGTCCACTCTTTCTGAGCTGGGCTCAGATGATGAGTGCTTCAATTCCAGACATTTCTGCTCTTTGAAGTACCTCATTATTGGGCACTTTGTCCTCCCATTTGATGCCCATGATGTTCCAAATGCATCTCATGTGGAACCTGTCCAACTTCTTAATCTTTCTGAAGTGGTTAGTCCATGTCTCACAGGCAAATAGGAGAGTAGATATTACCACAGCTTTGTACACAGCAAGTTTTGATACTTCATTTCCACCACAGTCTCTTGATTATTCGGGCAATAGGCTCAGCTTGCTCTGGCAGCTCTATTTGCCACCTTGTTAATGCAGACATTTCTAGAGATTGTGCTTCCGAGATCTACTGCTTCCAGGGCTGCATCATTGATAGCTATAGGAGCTGGGGTAGTTAGAGTTTACTGGTTGTTGGTGGAGCATCTCTGTCTTCCTTAAGCTGATGGTTAGCCCATTGTCATCATCAGCTTTTGAAAAACAGTCCATGATCCCCTGAAGGCCATGCCCAGAGTGTATACGAGGGCACAGTCATTGGCAAACAACAATTCCCTTATCATTATCTCTGTTACCATAGTTGAGGATTTTAGTCATCTCAGGTTGAAGAGATTGCTATCTGTCCTGAATTGGATGTATGGTGCATCAACATTTCCATCAAATGCCCCAGAAAACATGGCAGCAAAGGATATACTGTCAATCTGTAAGTCAGCAGAAAAACAGGGCCAGTTTGAGTCTGAGGCGGCATTTCGCCATTAAGAGGTGGACACATGATTTCAATATTATGATGAACAATAGTTCTGAAGATGCTCCCTTTCGGTTTTTGTATATTGAGGAATAAATTTAAATCTTTAATTACTGGAAATATACTGTTTTGTGCTGAATTCTATTCACTTACAAACATACGAACATAAGAATTAGGAGCATTCGGCCCCTCAAGCCTGCTCCATCATTCAATAAGATCATGGTTGAACTGATTGTGGCTTCAGCACCACTATTCTGCCTATGCCCAATATCCTTTGATTCCCTTGTTAGTCAAGAGTCTATCTGCCTCTGCCTTAAAAATATTCAATGATCCTGCCCCTAACACCCTCTGGAGAGAAGAGTTCCACATACTAATGACTCTCTGAGGGAGACCCCTTATTTTTAAACCATGCACCCTAGATCTGGTGTTTCCCACAAGGGAAAACATCCTTTCAGCGTCCAGTCTGTCAAGGCTCTTCAGGATCTTATACATTTTAATAAAATCACCTCTCGTTCTTTTAAAATCCAAAGGATCCAAGCCCAACCTGTCCAACCTTTCCTCATAAGGTAACCCCCTCATCCCAGGAATCAATCGAGTGAATCTTCCCTGTACTGCTTCTAACGCAAGTATGTCCTTTCTTAAATAAAGAGACCAAAACTGTACACCGTACTCCAGGTGTGGTCTTACCAATGCCCTGTACAACTGCAGCAAAATATCCCTATACTTAAAATCAATTCTCTTGCAATAAACAACATTCTATTTGCCCTCCTAATCACTTGTGTAGCTGCTTATTAACCTTTTGTGATTCATGTACCAGGAACCACGAATCCCTCTGTACAGTTGAGTTTTGCAGTCCCTCTCCATTTAGATAATATGCTGCTTTCCATTCTTCCATGGTGGACAAGTTCACATTTTCCCACAGGATATTCCACCTGCTAAATTTTTATCTGCTCACGTAGCCTATCTATATCCCTTTGCAGACTCCTTAGGTCCTTCTCAAAACTTACTTTCCTACCTATCTTTGCGTTATCAACAAATTTAGCAACTACACATTCGGTCCCTTCCTCCAAGTCACTGATATAAATTGTAAATAGCTGAGGCCCCAGCACTGATCCCTGTGGCATTCCAGTCATTGCATCTTGCCAACCAGAATATGACCCATTTATGCCTACTCTCTGTTTCCTCCTAGCTAACCAATCCATGTTAGTATGTTACCCCTATACCATGAGTAACCTTTGATGTGGCACCTTGTCAAATGCTTTCTGGAAATCTAAGTGCACGGGTTCCCCTTTAGCCACATTGCCAGTTACTTCCTCAAAGAACTCTAATAAATTAGTCAAATATGATTTCCCCTTCACAAAACCATGTTGACTCTGCCTGATTGCATTGAGATTTTCTAAGTGCCTAGCTATAACCTCCTTAATAATAGATTCCAGCATTTTACCTATGACAAATGCTAAGCTAACTGACCTGCAGGTTGCTCCTTTCTTGAATAGAAGTTACATTCCCTATTTTCCAATCTGATGGGACCTTTCCAGAATCTAGGGAATTTTGGAAAATTAAAACCAATGCATCTACTATCTTAGCAGCTACTTCTTTTAAGAGCCTAGGGTGACTTGTCAGCTTTTAGTTCTAATAATTTTCTCAGCATGCTTTCCCTGGTGATTGTAAATGGTTTAAGTTTCTCCCTCCCTTTTACCCCTTGATTCACAATTATTCCTGGGATATTATATGTATCCTCTGCAGTGAAGACAGATGCAAAATATCTGTTCAATTTATCCGCCATTTCCTTATTTTCCAATGTTAATCTTTCTCTAGAGGACCAACGCTCACTTTATTTTAATTTTTATTTTTAAATACCTGTAGAAGCTCTTACTATCTGTTTTTATATTTCTAGCTAGCTTTCTCCCGTAGTCTAATTTTTCTCTCATTATACATTTAGTCATTCTTTGCTGCTCTTTATTCTTTCATGGGATGTGGGCATCGCTGGCAAGGCCAGCATTTATTGCTAATCGTTCTTGAACTGACCTTGCTAGGTCATTTCAGAGGGCAGTTAAGAGTCAACCATATTGCTGTGGATCTGGAGTCACATGTCGGCCAGATTGGATAAGGATGGCAGATTTCCTTCCCTGAAGGTCATTAGTGAACAAGATAGGTTTTACAACAATCAATGATAGTTTCACAGTGACCATTACTGAGACTAACTTTTATATTTGAGATTTATTATTTATAATAATAGATTCCACCAGCTGCCATGGTGGGATTTGAACCCATGTACCCAGAGCACTAGCCTGGGTCTCTGGATTATTAGTCCAGCAATATTACCACTATGCCACCATCTCCACAATTCTGTCATTTAGATTTTGTCCAGTCTTCTGACCTGCCACTAACCTTCATGAAATTGTACACTTTCTTTTAATTTGCTACTATCTTTAAATTTAGTTAGCCATAGTTGGTGTGTCCTTCCCTCAGAGTCTTTCTTCCTCACTGGAATGTATCTTTTCTGAGTGTTATGAAATATTTCCTTAAATGTCTGCTACGACATCGCTACTGACCTATCCCTTAATCTAATTTCCCAGTTCACTTTAGCCAGCTCTGTCTTCAAACCCCCACAAGTAGCCTTTAGTTTAGCTCATCTAAAACCAGTAGTCTGTTGGTTTATAACCTAAGCACTGGTGTAACAGAACAGGAGGAGGTCATTCGGCCCCTCAAGCCTATTCCTTCATTCAGCTAATGGCTGATCCGAATTGTGATTCCATCTACCTGTCTTTGTTTAGTAATCCTTAATATCCTTATGTAAAACTAACCATCAATTTTAGCTTTGAAATTTTCAATTGGCCTAGTCACAGCAGCTTTTTTGGAGAGAGTTCCAGATCTTCTCTACCCAACTTTCAATTTCTATAAACAATAGGGAATGCATTAAACCCACCTACTGAAGATAATCATAATGCATCATTAAATGCTCGTACATATTTTTATATTATAAATTCAATATAGTTTGAAAAACATATGTTTTAAGTTAATAGGTAGCAAACCAAATCTAGGACACCACTTGTGGTGCTGGTAATGATTAATTCTGAAATGATGAGCTAAATAAAGTTATTGTGATTTACTGTTTAATATTCAGCTAAATTGGTGTTTTTAGTTTATCGGCAGTGGACATTTGAGTTAAACTCACATTAGAAGATGCAGAGTAATGATAATAACACTTTGAAAGGGCTATGTTTCACAATATGTGCTCCTGTCATTCTCACTTGGCGGGACTTCATATTGAAGGATCATGGACATGATCTCACAATTTTCCATCCATTATTCATTCCCATTAGGATAGAAGATCCTGGAGAATCTACTTGTGATTTTCTGACATGCTCTACTGATAGGAAATTGGCCTGCTGTTGTGTAAGGTGCTGTTTGGAGTTAAGCAGGTGGTAACAATGCTCAAATACCCCCCAAAACTGGGAAGATCTCTGTAAATTCTAAGAAGGTAATAGGGAACAGGAATAAAATATAAAGGCTAACTGAGCTTCAAGGCAGCAAAATAGCAATGTATTTTAAAACAAACAAAATAACGGAGAGATTTCTTTTACTTCAGGGTGACCCAGGCAGTCCTTTGAATTGCTTTGGTAGTGACGGCAGATGGTATGTCAATGGCGTGGGAAGCTTCACAGGATCCGTTCCATGCAACACAGCGAGGAAGCCCACAGTCTACACTCGAGTGTCAGCCTTCAACAGCTGGATCAATGATGTAAGTTATCTCTGAGCATCAAGTAGGAAGATGTATTTTTGCAATGTAAAATGAGCTCAGCCTTGATGAGCTATTAAATAATAACACGATAGCCTGTTTGAAAGTTTGATACCATTCAGCATAAGTAGTAAAAAGATGCCTCACTAATGGCATCTAGTGGATTTTAAAGGAACCAATGGATAGGTGTAGATAGTGCAGGAAGGTAAAGTTGAGGTAGATATTGGATGGTACAGCATGCTCAAAAGGCTGAATGGCCTACTCCTGCTCCCATTTCTTATATTATGCATGGAAAAGTCAAAGGTCTAGAACATTCTCCCTCTTGTTTAAATAAATAGAATGCTAAACAAATATTGCGGAGGTGGTTTGGATATTTTTATGAGTTTGTCCTTCTGCATAGAGCTTTCATCTTCAGAAGTGGATGCCTGCCAAGAATCGAATTTTATCAATATGAAGCAGACCTCAGAATTCAATAATTAACTCTTTAAGATTGTTTGATTATTCTTATAATCTAGGTTACTGGTTGGATTTTTTGAGGAGTTTCCTGTTTCACAATCCACATTTCCTCATTTGCTGCTGGCTCTTAGTAATCCTGTAAGGCAATGCTTTAATGAGTAGGATAGGATTTGATGGAGCAGCAGGAAACTGATCTGTATTCCATGTTGGTTAGCTATGCGGTATAAGCTGTTGTAACACCATCACCCAGCCACAGTTCCTTGGTTTTTGCCAACCTGCTCATACTGGGAGTTGTTTCGACAAGAGGAGATTGGCCAGACAGTTCCAGTGAAGTCAATGCAATCTGGAGGAGCAACACATCATCTTCTAATTAGGCACTTTACAGCCTTCTGGACTCAACATTGAGATCAACAACTTCAGATCATGAACCCTGTCCTACATTTTGAATTTTTTTTTCCCCACTTGCCAGTTTGTATCTTGTTCTCATGTTTTTGCTTTCAGACAACGCTGACCTTTATTTTGCTATTAACACCTACTCTGGACCGATGTTATGTGTCTTTATTACTATCATTACCGCTCCCTTTGCGTTGCGCTATGATGTCAATTAATCTCCCCTGCACTCTAACCTATCACTGACCTTCTATCTTGCTCCACCTGCCCCTCTCCCCTTTTTCAACAGCATAAAACCCATCACATTCATACCTCTCTCTAGTTCTGAAGAAAAGTCATATTGGACTCAAAACATTAATTCTGTTTCTCTCTCCAAAGATGCTGTCGGACCTGCTGAGTTTTTCTAAAACTTTCTGTTTTTATTTTGGACAGACAGTAACTTGGTGTGTGTGATTATCTCAGCCTGGTTTATGTACCTTTGAGTGTGATTAAAAAAAGGTTCTGAATGTGCCTAAACATTGAAATAATATGGTGAATAGCCCAACAAAGTTAGTTAGTCACATTTAAAAAATTTAAATTAGCATGCTAAAACATCCTTTGCCATTGTTCTCAGTCACATCATTCTTCTGAGTTTGAGGGAAGCTTGTGTGATTCCAGTTTTAAGAAAGGGAAGAAAATCAGGCCCTGAGATTTACATGCCAGTTGATATGGTGTTAGGAAGACATTATTAAGGGTGTAATGTATGTTACCTGAAGAGATTGGAAGTAATTAAAGAATTCCAGCAAAGCTTTAGGTCTTGTCTCAATAGCCTGACTGATGTCTTTGAAGAAGTGACAAGATGAGTGGATGATGGTGTTCCAGTTGATATTGTATACCTTGGTTTCCAGACACCCATCCACAAAATGCCGCACACAACACTATCAGTACAGTTGCATGATGTGAATTGGCGGTCAGCTATTAAACTGGGGATCAAATTGGTTCACAGGCAGAGAGGCTGCAAGCTGATCTGCATGAGGCCAAGTCATGACTGCAGCTTTGCAGGCATCTGTGTTAAGACACTTGCTCTTCACCATCTTCATAATTGTTTGAGATGAGGACATTAATTGAATGATTCACAGGTTTGCTGAACATACAAAGATAAATTGGGTGTGAAAAACTTGCTTCAGATAAATAGGATACAGTTGGTTGTGTAATCATTTCTGAATCAGAAGGTTGTGGGTTTGAGTCCCACTCCAGACACTTCAGCACAAATATCTAGGTCACCACTCCAGTGCAGGACTGAGAGAGTGCTGCACAGTTGGAGCTGCTGGCATTTGGAAGAGATCCCACCTGCCATCTCAGGTGATCATAAGAGATTCTTCCCATGCCACTATTTTGAAGATGAGCAGGAGAGTTCCCTGAACAATATCTATCCCTCAACAAACATCACTAAAAACAAATGATCTGGCCCTTCATCTCATTGCTGTTTGTGCAACCTGACAGTGTATTTGAGGTGTTGTAAAGATGTGAAAGGTGCTATAGAAATGCAAGTTCCTTCCTTGTTTTTAAACTGATTTAGATGGGTTATGGAAAGAGGTGCATGGGGGCCTGATATCTTTCAACATGGACAATTGCAATTTGATGTATGTGGGTCTGGGAAACTTCAGTCATGTGCAGGGTTCCCCAGGAGATTTTAAAGAGCAGAAGAGGAGTTGGGGGCTGGGGTTTGGGGGTGGGGGTAGGGTGTTGGGAGTAGTGAAGGGGATGGGGGCGTTAGGGTTGGGGTTCAAGCAGATAAACTACTGAAGGTCCACAAGCAATGGAACAAGATAATTGGGAGAGCAAAGTGTTTTAGATTACATTGTGAAGAGAAGATAAAATATAATACAAAACTAGTAACACTATACTCAGATTATAGAAGGCCTTAGTGTGCCAGGTTTAATACTTTTACATCCAGTTTTAGACTCCTAACTATTACTAAAATTTTGTGTAACTTTAGGATTCTTGCTATTACAGTTGACTCAAGGCATTGGGGCTTTTATTCACTGGAGGAATTTGTGTAGTATTGGTCTCCTTATTTAAGGAAGGATGTAAATGCGTTGGAAGCAGATCAGAGAAGGCTTACCAGACTAATACCTGGAATGGGCGGGTTGTCTCGTGAGGAAAGGTTGGACAGGCTAGGCTTGTATCTGCTGGAGTTTAGAAGAGTAAGAGGCAACTTAATTGAAACATATAAGATCCTGAGGGGTCTTGACAGGGTGGACGTGGAGAGGATGTTTCCTATTGTGGGAGAATCTAGAACTAGGGGCCACTGTTTAAAAATAAGGGATTGCCCATTTAAGACCAAGATAAGGAGAAACTTTTTCTCTCAGAGGGTTGTGAGAGGCAGCGGAAGCAGAGTCTTTGAATATTTTTAATGCAGAGGCAGATAGATTCATGAAAGCAAGACGTGAAAGGCTATCGGGGGTCGGTGGGAATGTGGAGTTGAGATTACAATCAGATCAGAATGGCGGAGCTGGCTCGAGGGGCCAAGTTGCCTACCCCTGCTCCTACTTCATATGTTTGTATGTTCGTATACCTGAGCTTTTTAAATTGATGAAGGGAATAGACTCTATCAGAGTTTTTCCCCCTTTCCCACTGGGCAGGAAATTCAGCCCAGGGTGAGAACGTGCTTCCTCTACCAACCGCCATTGTTCCTGAATACATTCCTGGGAGATTCTGCTACATGTTTTGTCAAGAAAGGAAGGAATTGTAATATAGTTTCTTCTGGTAATGACCCTGGCACATTTTCTTATTTACTGGAAGTCAAGCTGTAATTGGATTAAGAGATATAGTGACGGCAAGGGCCTAAAGTCAAAAGTAAGGAGTGGTTTTGATATGTTAATTAACCAAGGGGAACTTCAATCAGAGATTTACATAAGGCAATAATAACAGGAATAGTTTTGAATTGAGTTGTTTTAGTTCAAAGTGGGTGTATGCAGATTGTAAAATGGTGTAAGGGAATAAGGTAAAGATAGGGTAAGTTTGTTTTTACAAGTCTAAGAACTAAAGTAAAGAACAATTTAATCAATTCTGGGAAGAAAGCATTTCTGAAGAGACTGGTTGAGACAATAGAAAGATCAAAAGGAAGGAATGCATTTAAGGAACTATTGAAGCCTATGTGATGGGGTAGCTATTTAGATCTCCCAGAAGACAGCAGAATAGCTGGTCAGAACTCCCAGAAGACAGTGTGAACAAGGCCAGACTGAAAGAACCAGATGCTGTCAGCCTCAGAAGACACCCCAAGGAAAAAGGCACTCTGTGGTAAAATTATTGGAATTCTATAGATATTAAAATCTATAAGGATAATTGCTGAACAGAAAAGGGGAAGGTTAGCTCTGAAGGTAGTTAAGTTAAGACGTGTGGAACTGTTTTAAAATACTACTTACTGTGTGCAGCCATTCATGTGTTTAAGTGTAATTGTGTTTTATTTGTTTTTCTTTATTCTTATAATAAATGTTTACTTTACTATAAAATCATTACAAGTAGTCAGGGACATAATTTCCTGTTTTCAGAACCGCTCCTCATACTATACAAATTGCAAAAACTGTTTTGGCAGCTGTTTCAAGTTTCCCTCTGGGGTTTGAGCAGCTCGGCATTTACCATCTGCCGTGTCATAATAGCTTAAAACCTGCAAGCCTTGATCTAATCGATTGGATCTCACAGGAACTGTAGGGAGTAAAGTTGTGCTTCCAGAAACATTTTTTAAAATTTAACCAATTTGGTGCTTTCTCAGTTTGCCAGCACACTTCTGAAATCGTGCAATAAATATTGAGACAAGGGCAGCAAGGCACAGAGGAACACCATCACCTCCAAGTTCCACTCCCAGTCAAACATCATCCTCAATTGCATACATATCAAGGCTGAGATCACACCCTTGAACTACCTACCTGACAGCATGTGGACTGTAGCCATTCAAGGGGAAGTTCCACCATTAGCTTTCTCGAGGGAAACTCAAGATTGGCAATAAAGTGCAGAGACCCACACCCTGAGAATGGATAAAAAAGATAACAGGGCCTATTTCCTGGCTGTTGCATCTACAAACTGAGCTCCTGTGTGTAATAAGGCCAGGGAAATAGGTCAAAGAGCCAGATTACTGGACCTGAACTTCTTTCAGGATGCCCTAGGATTCTCACTGCTGAGCCTTATGGGCGGTCCCTGGAGCAATCCTGCAGGAAGTCACCCCAGGCTGTACCATGTAAATGATGTGGTGGTGGTGAGGGGGGCATTCCCAGCTTCATGCCTCTGTGCCAGGCTCCTCATTCTGAGGTGAGAGAGGTGCCTGAAACCCTGAATTGCTTAAAAGCAGCTCCCAATTCCCATGTCTCTACAGCTGATACTGGGCTCAGGCAGGAGAGGGGGCCTGTGTCTGGGCACTGCCTGGGGAGGAGGAGAGGAGTCAAGAAAATCACCTCCACTGACTCTATTCAATCACTCAAGAAAGATTTCAGATCATTTCTGATAAAGGATTCAGGTGTATTCTAAGAAAAATGGGGAGATCAGGTGCTGTAAGATCATAAGGACTGGGAGCAGGAGTAGGCCATTTGGCCCATCAAACCTGTACCGCCATTCACTAAGACTATGACTGACCTGATTGTGGTCTCAACTCCGTTTCCCTGCCTGTCCCCCATAATCCTTGACTCCCTTGTAGATCAAAATTCTGTCTAGCTCAGCCTTGAATACAATCACTAATCCTTCATCCACTGCTCGCTATGTGCTTCCTGTGCGGGGGGAGATTCCCTCAGCCGAGAGTGCGCTCTTTCGCACATGCGCACGACAGATTGCACAGATCTCCCTGAAGCTAAGTGCTGCCTCAGGGAGATCGGCTACACAGTAAAAAATATTGAAAATGGAAAAAAAAAAATTCCCTGACATGACCCATCATGTGACACTGTCACATGAGTTGGGACATGTCCATCACTTTCAGTTTAACTTATATTAAAAATTTATAAACATATATGAAACCTCATCCTGCCCGTGGATGTGGTTTCATGCTTTTTCCAATGCCCGCCAGGGCTCCTGGCCTGCCCGCCAACCTTAAGGTTGGACGGGCAGGTCCACTAATTACATTAATCACTTTGTCAATGCCTCAATAGGCCATTGACAGGTCAGCAGGCGCACAGCTGATTCGGCTGAGCCCCCGCCAACCTGAAAATTTAAATGGGGCGGGGCGACATCGGGAGTTCCGCCTGACATCATCCCGCGTCATTTTATACGTCACGAGCAGGTGCCTCCCCCCCACTCGCCGACCGGGGAATTCTGGCCTTCATTTTTTTACTCTCCCCACAGAGGCCTGGAGTTTCCTTCGAAATTATGCCCAGAGGCACTCTGAATCTGGACACAAGCTAATTATGTGGTTTAAAGGATTGTGGAATTTTGGACATAACTACAATATGCCGTGGTCTCTTTGCATCTGTCCATCAAACTCAACCTCCAAAGAAATCTTCACCCACAGAACCGGCCACAAGCCCAAGCATCAAACATGAGCTTCCTCCAATTGTGCTTGTTCAAGGGTTCCTCAACACACCGATCAGATTTTCAAAAGCAGCAGGGAATAAAATCATTTTTGAGCCCTTTGACTGCATTTAAACATTTTTTTTTAAATCTTCACTGAGACCAGTTCTTTATTTTCTGTTTCTTTGGTTGGAGTTTTTATGGCATCAGTCACATTAAAGTTTTAAAAGATTCCCTGATGACAGGCTGTGCCTGACTTACGTGAACGGTGGTTGAATGAATTGAGGCTTTAAGTTAGAAGACTCGAGGGAGAAATGCACCAGTGTGAGTTAGACGGTTCCTTCAGCCTTGATTGTTTATGGATGTAACATGACGTTGGCAAAATAAATGTGACATTGGGCAGACATCGAGGTTGTCCCTCACAGAGCAAACTCCAGGCCAACATTTGAGAGTGGGCACTTTGAGATTCAGTTAACACATTTGCAAAGGCCCAAGTCTGTGAACGATCAGACTTTTGATAAGCAAGGGGGTGAAAAGGTATTGGGGGTGAGACGGGAGTGTGGGGTTGAGGTTACAATCAGATCAACCACGACCTTATTGAATGGCGGAGCAGGCTCAAGGGGCTGAGTGGCCTACTCCTGCTCCTAATTCGTATGTTGGTAACCTGATTTGATGTTATTGAACTCACTAATTATTCCATTTCTTTATTTCAGACCATAAGTAGCAACTAAAACAAGGAAACAACAGCCTTCAAGCGATTACATACCTTTGATGAAGAATTAAATCAGACTGCAGATTTGTTGGTGATTTGCACTGCAGATTGCTGCTGCACATTATTGAGAAGAATGTAAAGAAATGTTTTCTACAGTTTAAACATGATTCTTCTGGTTCAAATGAACTACATCTCATGTTATGTTTGATTGTTTGTAATTTATTCTTAAAGCAGTGCGTGTATAGTTTTTAAGTGCCGGGATTTATTTAACAGTAACCTCACGTTAATGCATTTTATTCAGTCAAGATATTTTGGAAACAGCATATGCGTAGATGTCCACACCTTGGGTGAAAGGAAGAATACACAATGCCAGTTATCTTCCTGTTGTATCTACTGCCTCTTTACTTATAAAAAGATGTTGGTACTAACAGTGGCATTACTAAGTTGCCACTCTCTGTAACTGTCCAGGTGACAACAGAGAGGCAGTGTGATCGAGCTGGTACTCGCCATTTGAGGAGGTGGGCACCATCTCATAGGGTGCTTTTAACCTGTGCCCTCATTGTCACAGACAGATAGTCCTGTAGATTGGTCATAAATAAACACATTTGGTTTGTTCTTTCTTGTGGTCCTCACATATTTTTTTCGGATGAGCTGTGGTCTGCCCTGATTCTGTAAACCAATCAATGAAGGGCATTTGTTTCAAAGCTGCTTTCAGGTATTTCCTACAGAAGGAACGATGGACTGGATTGGATGATCCAGCAGAGGCCTTTTAAGATCTGGAAGGAATTTGATAGGGGAGATGCAGCGAAGATGTTTGCACTTGTGGGGGAGTCCAAAATTCTGGATCATTAATAAATGATAGTCACAAATAAATTCTATAAGGAATTCAGGAGAAACTGCTTTACTCAGAGAGTGGTTAGAATGAGGAAGTCGCTGCCTCAAGGAATGGTTGAGGTGATTAGCATCTAAGTATTTTTGAGAAACCTGGATAAGCACATGAGGGAGAAAGGACACAAGAAAGAAATGGGAAGAGACTTTTGTAGAACATAAACCAGTGGGCCGAATGGCCTGTTTATGTGTTGTAAACTTCTATGCAATTCTGTGTAACTTAATGTTTTCCATGTGCTTTTAAAGGATGGATTGAACTCCATTTTCATTAAAAAAAAGGTACATTTCAACTGATTTATCATAAACATCCAATTGTCAGGTCCCAAAACATTGTGTGTGCTGCAGAAACACCTGCATTTGTGACATTGTTCAATATTTTACTGAGAACAAAGTGGTGGAATATTGCCTGGATTTGCCAGTTGTCATGCCAACTAAGAATTAATTCTTTTCCAAGATTATATTCTTAGCAGGTGGCCCTGCTGGGTACCAAGAATATGAACTTGAGTGGATGATCAGGGGGTAGTCCAGTCTGGTGGGTAATGAATGACTTCTCACTCCTGATCATTTTGGAAAACAGTAAGTGACTTGACTCAATCCCCTCTTTGTTTCAGTGGCTGTAAGGTGGAGTTTTAATCTGTGTGCGCTCACTAATGCCATAGCCTGCTTCTTAAATGTAACTCAATCCGAAACCCATTCTGTGGAAAAATAATCAAGGATTGATATAAGATAATCACTGATAATTTAAATAAGTACTTCAAAGTAATTCAGGAGAAACTGCTTTACTGAGAGTGGTTGAGGTGAATAACAGGGAAGCGTTTAAGAGGAAAGCTGAAGGAGGGAGAAAGGAATAGAAGGATGGGCCAATTGGGGTAGATGAAATGGTGGGCGGGGGGAGGAGGCTCGTGTGGAGCAGAAATAGCGATGTAGACAAGTTTGACAGAATTATGTGAAATTTAGGTATTAAAATTTGCAACATATGATCAAAAGGCAAAAGGCCTATCAGGAATTCACGACAAGCATGTTGAAGAGCCAACAGTGGAGATAGTAAATATTCGAAAGGACATTATGAAAAACAATAACGGCCAGCAGTCTCACATCTCAAAGTGCTGAAATCAAGTCTAAGTAAAGTCCCAAACATCCACTGTGACTGTGCTTCACGGCACCTTGTTCTTCTTGAACTCTCCGCAATGCAGTGAACACCAGCCTCTCCACCGTGTGGCGAACACCATTCTCCTCCACAATGCAGTGAACACCAGCCTCTCCACCGTGTGGCGAACACCATTCTCCTCCACAATGCAGTGAACACCAGCCTCTCCACCGTGTGGCGAACACCATTCTCCTCCACAATGCAGTGAACACCAGCCTCTCCACAGTGCGGTGATCACCATTCTCCTCCACAATGCAGTGAACACCAGCCTCTCCACCGTGTGGAGAACACCATTCTCCTCCACAATGCAGTGAACACCAGCCTCTCCACCGTGTGGAGAACACCATTCTCCTCCACAATGCGGTGAACACCAACATCTCTACAGTGCGGTGATCACCATTCTCCCCCAGAATGTGATGAATAACAATCCCTTCCAATGCTTCTCCTTCTAGATTATTACCCTGCATTTTTAAAGTAATAATTACATTCATATAAAATATGCACATTCACCAATATGTAAAGGGTAGGCCACACCTGACAATGCAAAAAGGGTTGTATTTTACGTGCTCCTGCTGGGTATATTTTGTGCGGGGGTTGGGGGGGGGGGTGCAGGTAAAATAGCTGGGCCCCCCCCACTCCAGCTCACCCTCATTGTACCGTGTTGTGCGGGCACCAAAATTGGCAGCACACTCATCATATTTACGTAAGTAATCAAGGGCCAATTAGGCTTATTATCAAGTAAATTGATGTTGATAATATACCACCCATGTCATAAAAGGTTTGGCATGTGCAACTGGGCAGGAGCAGGCTGCCCAATGTAGTTTCCCTACCACTGACGTGAGACTCACTGGCCTGTAGTTCCCTGGCTTATCTCTACAACCCTTCTTAAATAGCGGAACCACATTAGCTGTTCTCCACTCCTCTGGCACCTCCCCTGTGGCCAGAGAGGAATTAAAAATTTGGGTCAGAGCCCCGGCGATCTCCTCCCTTGCCTTCCTCAGCAGTCTGGGACACAAATCATCCAGACCTGGAGATTTGTCCACTTTTAAGCCTGCCAATACCTCCAATACCTTGTCACTCCCTATATCAATTTGCTCAAGAACCTCGCTGTCTCTCTCCCCACATACCATACCTTCATCCTCATTCTCTTGGGTGAAGACAGATGTGAAGTATTTGTTCAACACTCTAGCGATGTCCTCTGGCTCCACCCATAGATTTCCCCCTTAGTCCCTTATGGGTCCTACTCTTTCCCTGGTTATCCTCTTCCCATTGATATACTTATAGAATATCTTGGGATTTTCCCTACTTTTACCAGCCACAGCTTTCTCATGTCCCCTCTTTGATCTCCTAATTGCTTTCTTAAGCTCCACCCTGCACTTTCTGTACTCCACTAATGCCTCCACTGATTTGCTCCCCTTGTACCTGCTAAAAGCCTCTCTTTTCCTTCTCACCGTATCCTGAATATCTCTGATCATCCATGGTTCTCTGGGCTTGTTACTCCTTCCTATCACCCTAGAGGGAACATGTTGAGCCTGTACCCTCCCCATTTCCTTTTTGAACGCCCCCATTGCTCTTCTGTAGATTTCCCCACAAGTAGCTGTTCCCAGTCTACCTTGGCCAGGTCCTGCCTTATTTTACTAAAATCCACTCTCCCCCAATCCAAAACATTTTTTTGCAACTTGTCTATTTCTTTGTTCATAACAAGCTTAAGTTGTACCATGTTGTGGTTGCTATCACTAAAATGCTCCCCCACCACCACCTCAGCCACCAGTCCAGCTTTACTCCCCAGAATTAAGTCCAGCACTGCGCCGTCCCTTGTTGGACCCACTACATATTGACCTAAAAAGTTCTCCTGTACACATTTCAAGAAATCCACTCCATCCAAGCCTGTAACATTATGTCTATCCCAATTAATGTTGGGAAAGTTGAAATCACCTAATATAATTACCTTATTCTTATTGTTTTGATCATCAGCTACCTCTGCTGCTTGTCTTAGAGAATCAACCCTCTGTTCCTCCACATGAGTTTTCACTGCTGAAGAGATTGAATCTTTAAATTCTTCCAAAAGAATGACTTCCCAAAGAGATGCATATGTTGTCTCTATTTTTAATGCTTGTATCCCCTGATCAAAATTGCTTTGTTTTACTCTTTCAATATAAGTTTGCCCAGGCTGTTTTTTCATATTCCTAAATTTCTGCCTGTATGCTTCAGGAACCAACTCATATGCACTCAAAATAGGTTTTTTCACCACATCATAATTCACCGATATTTCTTCTGAAAGCGAAGCATATACCTCAAGCACCCTAACTAATAACTTCGACTGTAATAATAATGTCCAGTTTTCCTGTGGCCATTTCATCTGTTTAGCTAACTTCTCAAATGAAATAAAGAATGCTTCAATATCTGTTTCCTCAAACTTTGGAAGAGGTTGTACAAATTTAAACATATCCTCACTGTGTTATACCCTAGAGATAAATCCTTCCTCACGTACTGAAGTCTCTTTTCTTACTTCCAACATTTTAAGTTGGAATTCTCTTTCTCTCTCTCTTTCTCTTTCCTCCTGCTCCATCTTCACAATTTCTAATCCCCTCATAAAAGCCATTTCTCTTCCGTTTGCTTCTAATTCAAGGTTTTTCATTTGCAACTGAAGTCTCACTACCTCTAGCTGTGACGCACTAGTGTCAGGTTTCACTTCCAACTGTAGATGCTGTGCTAAACTTTTAAAGATATCAGATTTTTAGCTTCCGCCGGTAACCCCAACTGTAATTTATCCACCAACTCTGTTAGCTTACTTTTGTTTATTTTCTCCAATCCAATTAGAGATATCTCTTCAGCTCCCAGACAAGTCTCAGCAATTGCCAAAGCCACCTTGCAGTCTCACCACTTCTAAAATACCTCACCAACTCCTGAATTCAAAGTGCCTCTCGTACTGTCATAACCAATAATTTTAAGTGTTATGTTTGAGATGTGACTGTAAATTCAGGAATCAAACCATCAATTCTCGAGGCTTTACATTAAACTAATTGAAACATTTTATTAACTTACACAGGGTAAAATATAGGGTTAGGGTTAGGGTTACAAATTACTACTATAATAACTTTTAACAAATTCCCAAACTAATCTCCATTAAGGCAACAACAACCCTAGACTTAACCAAACACCAGGCAAAGCATTTTCACCTTACGATCTCAAAATGAGGTTCTGTCCACTGTGGAGCCTGATGGAGGCTTGCACCTTCCTTTTGACCTCCACCTGCACACCCAAAAACTACTGAGGTTATACCTAAAACCACTGATTGAATTCAAATTCTCATTGTCTCACTAGTCTCTTTGAACTTTACATTTTAACAATGAAACCCCTTTCATAGTACCAATTTTATTAGTAATATAAACATCTGCTGGATAGGCATCAAGTTTTCACCCCACTTCTTGAATGCTCTATTCAAAAAATGCAAATGCTCACTATCTCCCTTACATATCAAAACTAGTATATATTATAGCACTCAGACTAGCTGGTTTTAATCCAATTAAGACATACCCGCAGACTAAACCTCTATTTTAAAAGGAAAATATTTTCCAAAATATTATGTACATTAATAGCTTCATTGCAGGTGATAAGTCAAAGGCCTATCTGTACCTTCATCCAATGAGCTCTCTGTGGGTATGTGTGCCTCTGCCAACTGAAGAGTACAGTATTGCTGCTGGTCCTTCTCACCGATGTCGAATGCAGATCGATCATTCTCTCTGGGGTAGGTTTTCACCTTCAGTGTTAGTGACAGATGGCCATCTGCTACATACGCAACTCATCATCCTTTCCATTGATGTTAATGCTTCTGCCATTTTTTTTGGTGATAATATGTCAACATTTAATTGAAACAGCTCACTTTAACATTTTATCATGCTATTTCCCCAATATTGGTCTGTTAATAAACCAATCAAATCAATCAAAACACTTCTTAAAAGAAAGCCTGCTCTCCATAATTTTACTGAGTAGCTGAAATATATAAGGAAAAAGGAGGAAAAAGCTCATGAACAGCCAGTTACACCCCAGCTGCAGCTTATGTGTGTTTTTGAATTATAAACACCACAAAAACTTCAGAATACATATTAAGCATAGGGAGAGAAATACACAGAGAGAAAGACAAAGTATCTTTCCTTTTCTTAATGTGAGTTTTCAAAAACAAAATGAATGAATTGAATTTGACAACAAACAAGAATGGCTGGGATTTTCCGGCCCTGTCATGAGGGGACCCGCTGCAGGAGATTGGTGGCTCAGCCAAAAGCTCATTGTCGTCGGGACCGGATGATCCCGGCAATGGGTGGGGCCAGAAAATCCCGCCCAAAGCCTCTAGTTGTCACACAATTATCAATGATGTCTTGTTTATAAAAAATTTAAATACTCTAGTTACTGACACCTGGGAGAGAACGAACGAGAGAGAGAGAATCTTTCCTCATCCTAATTTTAGTCAACAGAATCTCTAATTGTCTCATTATCATAACCTGTGTTATGTTGCTAGTTAGAAAAACTAGGAGAAAGAGAAGCAAATCTGAGACAGAGACCAACAGACATGTGGAGATATACAATCGCAAAACTCCAAATTGTGCTTTCAGAAATCTCTCAGCCTTAGAATACTACAAACCAGTGTTTCCAAAGCTGGTGAGTTGCCCACCCCAATGCTGACAGGTATTTGCTCCTCTCCTCCCCTCACTACAGATAGATGCCAAAAACTCCCAACGAATCAAGACTCACATTCCACCTGGCAAATCTGCCACACCTCAGTTTCCTGAGGTTAGCCAAACCCTGGGGTTTTCTCTGATTTTGCTAAACTCTGTGAGTTGGCAATATGGTGTATGCTGCCAAAGGCCAGAACCTGAGCTGGATGTTATCTAAATCCAGCACTGTTTCCAGTACTATAGGTTTGCAGGGCTAGCCCCTGGTGCAGCTGAACACACACCCCTGTTCACTATTTCTAAAACCCAAGGCGGAAAATTTCTCCGGGGGTGGGTGGGGGTGGGTGGGGGTGGGTGGGGGTGGTAGGGCATGTGGGGGTGGCCCTCTGAACTCCTGCTAATTCAGCATTATATCGTAGGAGACCCCAGGGGAAATATACCCCAAGAAAACCCTTTATGCCATTCCTCCAAGTTTCAAAGTTGTGATGGGAGTTTTGGTTGGGCCCCCGACGAAGTTTGACCTTTCTGGTGTGCTTTCTCCATTGGGATAGCATGTCCGGAATTAAGCAGTGCCCTCACAGCACCCAGGATGACATCGTGGTTAAGATTGTGGATCAAAGTAAATGAAACATTTTATTGCGAAGCTTTAAATGTTGTGACTCAGAAGATAATACAATGACATGCTTGAAGGTCATATCACTGATAAGGAACATTCCAGTTTAAATAAGCTCTGGGATCGAAGTTGAAAAAGCACATTGTAAATATCTATCTTGCCAAAATGGAACCTCAGAACTTCATAAGATGGCATTGGATTGGGAAGATGGTCCAACCCATTTAAAATCCCCCCATTGTAGCATCCAAGTGTTTCATTAGGAGTATTTGGCATTTTATTCCATGCAGCAAGGTCATGTGGTGCAGTGGGTAATGTCCCTGTCTCTGAGCCAGAAGCTCTGGGTTTGAGTCCCAACCCAGGACTGCTTGGCTAAGGAAAATGTATTCATAATGCAGCCAAACAGGGTGAGTATAAACCTGCAAATCATTCCGACACATGTCAATGCAAGGTGGCAAGACTAAGAGAGATCTCTGGTCAGCCATGTGATGGAAAGAAAGTTGGAGCCTCCACCATCACTATCCATAGCTCCAGACTACAAGGCACATGTAGAAGTGTATATTGCCACAGCAATTCAGACTCCTTGTGTGGTCTGGGACACACCACCACCATGTTCGTCCCTATGACGATCCCTTCTCGTGAGTATAATAATTTCCTGTATCAGTCATAAAATTATCATTATCTTATAAAACAACCACTTTGATCCTGGCAATCACACAGAATAGATTTATTGTGATGACATGTTCCATTTCTCATAGATGAATGTAGTGATTACATGATATATTTTAATTTGGGTATGTATCTAAAAAGGGAAGATTTGTAGGGCCACAGGGAAAGAGCAGGGGCCTGGGACTAATTGATATCTCTTTCAAAGAGCTGGCAAAGGCATGATGGGTTGAATGGCCTCCTTCTGTTCTGTATGATTCTATAACTGTAATTTAAAAGAGCACGATGAAGCTAGATAATGGATGAGAGTGGGAATAAATGACGACCAACAGTCAGCTTTTTCTATGCAGGCTGTTCCTCACCTGGCGTGGGGAGCATTGCTCTTTGAACCATCACAAAAAGTCTTTCCTAGAAAAGCTTTTACCTTCAGAGCAAAACAATGTAACATTGGGAGGTTTGATAATATTGGCCCAATAGTTCAATATTTCTCCTTTGTGTAACCATTATAAGTAAGATAGCCTGTTTAGCATTTATGATGTTGCAGATGTCTACTTACATTCTCCATGATAACTTCTTGTAGTAAACATGTATTTGCGTTTCCAAACACTGAAAGCCATATAATAATATGCAATAAAAAATTCAAACTGAGAGCAAATGCAGTGTCTAATTGCAATGTATTGTACCCAACCAGTGTCCTTCTGACAGGGGTTTCTGCTTTTCCTCTTTGCAGAGGTGGGTGACTTTATCCACTGCAGCAGTCCCTTGTCTTGATGGATAAATCTCAGATCGCACGGGGTCAGTTTCAGAACGTGATGAAGCCAATAAGTCTCCCCTGCACAGAAGGGCTGGATATTGGAGACTGTTGTTGGATGGATCTGTTGTCCATTTATCAGGCACAATGGCTGTACTGAGTAGGTCCAAAGCTTTGTTCCAAAAAGAATGGAAACTTGCAGTTATATAGCTCTTTTCACTAACTCAGTATGTTGCAAAATCCTTTATGGACAATGAAGCACTTTTGGAGTTCTGTAATGTAAGAGTGCAGCAGCCAAACTGAGTACAGCAAACTCCCACAAACAGCAATATGATAATGACACAAATAATCTGTGTTTGTGATGTAGATTAAGGGAGAAATATTGGCCAGGACACTGGGGATAACTCCCTCAGTACTGCCCCCCTGACAGTGCAGCATTCCCTCAGTACTAACCCTCTGACAGTGCAGCACTCCCTCAGTACTGACCCTCTGACAGTGCAGCACCCCCTCAGTGCTGACCGTCTGACAGTGCTGTGCTCCCTCGGTACTGGTCCTCCTACAATGCTGTGATCCCTTGATACTGGCCCTCCTACAGTGCTGTGCTCCCTTGATACTGGCCCTCCTACAGTGCTGTGCTCCCTCAGTACTGACCCTCCTGCAGTGCAGTGCTCCCTCTGAACAGACCCTCCCCCAGTGCAGTGCTCCCTCAGTTCTGACCCTCCTACAGTGATGTGCTCCTTCAGTACTGACCCTTCTACAGTGCAGCACTCCCTCAGTACTGACCCTCCCACAGCGCAGTGCTCCCTTGGTAATGACCCTCCTACAGTGCTGTGCTCCCTCAGTACTGACCCTCCTATAGTGCTGTGCTCCCTCAGTACTGACACTCCTACAGTGTAGTGCTACCTCAATGCTGATCCTCCAGCAGTGCAGTGCTCCCTCAATACTGACCTTCCGACAGTGCAGTGCTCCCTCAGTACTGACCCTTTCACAGTGCAGTGCTCCCTCGGTACTGACCCTCCTACAGTGCAGTGCTCCCTTAGTTCTGACCCTCAGTTCTGACCCTCCCAAAGTGCAGTACTCCCTCAGTACTCACCTTCCTATGGTGCAGTGCTCCCTCAGTACTGACCCTCCTACAGTGCAGTGCTCCCACAGTTCTGACCCTCCTACAGTGCTGTGCTTCCTCAGTACTCACCCTTGTATGATGTAGTGCTCCCTCAGTTCTGATCCTCTCTGCAGTGCAGTGCTCCCTCAGTACTCACCCTCATATGGTGCAGTGCTCCCTCAGTTCTGATCCTCTCTGCAGTGCAGTGCTCCCTTGGTACTGACCCTCCGGCAGTGCTGTGCTGCCTCGGTACTGACCCTCCTACAGTGCAGTGGTCCCTCAGTACTGACTCTCCGACAGTGCCGTGCTGCCTCGGTACTGACCCTCCTACAGTGCAGTGGTCCCTCAGTACTGACTCTCCGACAGTGCCGTGCTGCCTCGGTACTGACCCTCCTACAGTGCAGTGGTCCCTCAGTACTGACTCTCCGACAGTGTAGTGCTGCCTCGGTACTGCACTGGAATGTCAGCCTAGATTGTTGTGCTTAAAGAGCGGGTTACAATTCCAATTGTTGTCACATTAATTTGCTTCTCAGAATTCATAGATCATTGCCAATAAGCATCTGTTCATCCTCATGTCTAAAACGTTCTTTAGTTGGGGCATGGCACGAAAACCAGAGAGATAGCAGCGAAGCTGGAGACAGTCTCAGCTGCTCGATAAACAAAGAGGCCTAGTGGAAGCATTTCAACAGTGACTCCGAGGTTAATCTGTTACAGATGTGGGAGTGACCATGTACCTGAAACCTGCAGATTCGTGGAGGCAGAATGCCACTACTGCCACAAAAAAGGGCACATCATAAAGCAATGCAGGGCAAAATGGGGACAGCCAGTTAGGCAGCAGACCAAGATGATTGAAGTGCACAATATAACCGAACCAGAAGCTGCCGATACTGATAACTATTCCCTATACAATGTCAAAACAGTAAAAACTGAACCAATAACTGTCACCCTTCAAGTGAATGGGAAACCCCTGGTCATGGAAGTAGACACGGGGGCCTCGACCACAGTGGTGGGAGAACACACATTTAAATACCTAAATGAACGTACCCAGCCGCTGAGTCTGGAGTGAACCACGGCTCAGCTGAAGACATACACTGGAGAGCCAACACAGGTAAAAGGCATTGCCACAGTACCTGTGCCCTATAGGCAACAGACAGCCCAGTTTCAAGTGATCATTGTAACAAGTGAAGGACCTACTCTCCTGGGCCGCAATTGGTTACAAAAAATTAAGCTCAACTGGTCAGAAATATTTCAAGTGAGAACAGGAGGAATTCCTGAGTTGTTAAGGACGTTCAGCAGTGTATTTCATGATGAATTGGGAAAGATAAAAAGCTTACAAGCAAAAATATATGTAGATTCAGAGACAACACTCTGGTTCTTTAAGGCCAGACCTGTGCCTTATGCCCTAAAGGAGAAGGTGGATGCAGAATTGTGCTGCTTAGCAAAGCTGGGCATCAACCAGCCAGTCCAATTTTCAGAATGGCATCACCCATAGTCCCTGTGATGAAACCAGGTCAAACTATTCGCATTTGTGTGGACTATAAATTAACTATGAACAAGGCTGCTAAATGAGATAAATATCCTATCCCGAGGATTGAAGATTTGTACACTGAGCTGCTGGAGGCAAATCCTACACCAAACTGGACATGAACTGTGCAAACCAACAGCTAGAGCTGGACAGCACACCTGGAGGGTACATAACCATCAACATGCACAAGGGCCGGTAACAATACACACGCCTACCCTTTGCTGTATCATCTGCCTGTGCGATCTTCCAAAGGACCATGGAAAGCCTATTGCAAGGACTTTCCCGAGTTCTAGTATACCTGGATGACGTCCTGATCACAGGATCAATAGAAGCTGAATACTTGGCCAACCTAGAAAAGGTTTTAAGAAGATTTTTGGGGGCTGGTGTACGATTGAAGAAAGAGGAGTGTACTTTCCAAGCGACTGAAGTCACTTACTTGTGTCACCGAGTGGATGCCCAGGGGTTGCATCCAGTGGAGGAGAAAGTCAGTGCAATCAAGGAGGTGCCCTTCCCCACCAGTGTCACTGAACTCAAGTCTTTTTTGGGCATGATAAATGATTATAAGTCCCTTGTTGCCAATGCTGCACTGCATCCGTGGGTGTGGCCTGGTTGACCCTGGGTTAGACTACATATAGACTATGTAGGTCCATTTTTAGGTGCCATGTTTTTATCGATCATTGATGCGCATTCTAAATGATTGAATGTGTATGAAGTTAGATTACCAACATTATGTGTAACAATTGAAAAGCTGCGTAATTGTTTTAGTACACATGGCCTATCAGAAGTCATTGTTTTGGATAATGGTACAGTCTTTACCAGTACAGCATTTCAGAGATTCATGAGTTTAAATGGGATTAAACATTTTAAAACAGCACCATGTCATCCCTCATCCAATGGGTTAGCAGAAAGAGCAGTGCAAACCTTCAAATCGGGAATGAAGAAGTTATCTAAGGGTACTCTAGAAACTCGAATTCCACGTTTTCTTCTCAATTATTGTACGACTCCACATGCAACTACGGGTTCAACACTGTCTGTATTACTGATGAAACGCTGCCTATGTACAAGGTTAAGTCTGGTGTTTCCAAACTTAGAGGGGAAGGTAGAGAAGACCAGAGTAGTCAGAAATTGAATCACGATATCCATAGCAAAGCATGAAAATTTACTGTGGGATATACTGTTTTCGTGGGGAATTTTGGAAATGGTCTTAGTTGGGCTCCTGGTATAATTGTCTCTGAAACTGGACCTTTGTCATTCCAAGTGGAAGTGGAAGACCAGATATTAGAAAACATGTGGATCATCTAAGGAGTAGAGAGACATTCCAACAACCAGCTATTCCGCCTGTAATTGATGTCGAACCTTTAATGCCTGAGGTGACTGATCGACCGAGAATAGACATACCTGACGTCTCTGTTTAATTACCTGATCCTGAAGTGCCACTTTCTAAGGATGTATCTGATGCTGCAGTTCCTGGTCATGTTGATCCAGTAGGAGAATCTCAAGTGGTAGAGTTTTGTCGCTCTCACCGAATTAGAAAACTACCTCAGAGACTTAATCTTTAATCACATGACCTGTATATATATGTATATGTTGTGGATTAAAATATTCTTTGTAAATAGGAAATGTAAAAAAACTAAAGGGAGAGGAAATGTAACGGTTGAAGGTATAACCTTTCCTGCTGCCTTTAGGGGTCATGTGATTGTTTTGACGAAATAGCCCTAAACGCGGGTAATCCTGGGGTGGAGCTTTCTAGTCGAGGACCTGGTTCAAGCATGTAGCTTCTAAAAGAGCTCTGTTATAAAGTTATCTGTTTCAGGTAAGAAATCTGTCCAGTACATCAAGTTCATTACATCCCTCCATCTCTTTTGCCAATGATTTTGAATCTTTGTCCTCTGGATCTTGACCCACTTGCCAAAGGGAATAGTTTGTCTCTCTCTGCTCTATCAAAACCTCTCATCATCTTGAAAATCTCCATTAGGCCATTTCTTAACCTTCTTTTTTCCAAGTTCAACAGTGTTAATTGTTCCAACCTCTCTTTATAATTGAAAACTCTTATCCCTGGTAACATTCTTGTAAACCTGCTCATACCCTCCCTAAGGCCTTTACACCTTTCCTGGAATGTTGTTCCCAGAATTGTCCACACTGCTCTAGCTGAGGCAGAATTAAAGTTCCAGCAGTATGAATGAGGCATCCTAATGGAATTAGGCTAACACTCCAGAAGCCAGAGGTTCATACCCGACCAAGGCAACAAGTCTGAGCTGGCATCAGATAAAGCAATCATTATGTGTTAAATTGTTTCAAATACCAAACTGATTTAACCGATGATCTCTGACCTATACCTGAGTGTAGTCCCACAACATGTGGTTAACTTTTAAAGCCTTCAAGTCAACTATGATGGACAATAAATGCTGCCTTGCTCACAAACCAACAAACCAACAAATTCTTTACTGTTGAAGTTTATAAGTTCTCTTTGATAGGACTTTGAGGAACGGTTTGTTCAATACACTAAAATTTTTTTATAATCCTTCATGAGGTGTGGGTGTCCCTGTCTAGGTTAGCATCATCCTTAATTGCCCTTGTGAAGATGGTGCAGTCCATGTGGTAGTGCTGTTAGGGAGGGAGTTTCAGGGTTTTGACCCAGTGACAGTGAAGAAATGGTGACACAGTCCCAAGTCAGGATGGTAAGTGGCTTGGAGGGGAACTTGCAGGTGGTGGTGGTGTTCCTACGCATCTGCTATATGGGAATGCCCCCCACCCCTGCTCTCTCCTATCAGTGGTCCAACAGAGGAATTAATGAGTTGGTGAGGTTATTGCAAAAGGTTCAGATGCATGAGGTAATATCCTGCAGAAAACACTATCTGTGAATCTTGCTTTTGAAATGAAAATATTTATTTACTCCCCCTCTTCCTCCTCCTATGGCGACTCTTATCACACCTTTAACATAGTAACATTTGAATATGCAGAAAAAAAACACTTTGTCAAAGCTTTTCGAAGTTACATATATTAATACACAGGCCCGATTCTTTGCAGACAGAAAGAACATGTACACACATTGCACCTGTTTCAGCTAAACAAAATAAGTGACAGCCACTCGCTGGTTCATTCCTCAGGGCAATGCCTTGATCATTCAGAGTCAAGCTGCCTGGTTGAAATGTCAAACACTGTTTTACAGTGAACTGTCAGTCACCATTAACTGGTGCATTCTCTATGGCAATGATTGTCCTCTTCCAATTAGAGTCCACTTGCCAACCAATCGGCACTCTTTTCGTACAGTATAAAGTTGTTGCTTCCCCTGACACTGGCATTCTTGTGATTGTCCTGTTGAGTGCAAGACGATTGTAAACAATTTAGACTTGAATGTAGGAGGGTTGATCAGCAAGTTCACGGGTGACATGAAAACTAGTGGGGTGGTAAATAGTGAGGAGGATAGCTTTAGATTACAGGAGGATATAGATGGGCTGGTCAGCTGGGTGATCTGTGGCAAATGGAATTTAATCTGGATAAGTGTGAGGTGATGCACTTGGGCAGGACAAACAAGGCATGGGAATACACAATAAATGGTAGGACCCTGGGAAGTATCAAGGACCAGAGGGAGCTTGGTGTGCATGTCCAGCGGTCCCTTAAGGTAGCGGGGCAGGTAGATGAGGTGGTTAAGAAGGCATATGGGATGTTTGCCTTTATTAGCCAAGGCATAGAATATAAGAGCAGGGAGGTCATGCTGGAACTGTATAAAACGCAGGTTAGGCCACAGCTAGGGTATTGTGGGCAGTTCTGGAATCCGCATTAAAGGAAGGATGTGATTGCACTAGAGAGTGCAGAGGAGATTTACCAGGATGTTGCCTGGGAAGGAGAGTCAATTATGAGGAGAGATTGGATAGACTGGGGTTATTTTCCCTGGAGAAGAGGAGATTGAGGGGGTACATGATTGAGGTGTATAAAATTATGAGGGGCATAGATGGGTAGACAGGGAGGAACTTTTCCCCTTGGTGGAGGGATCAATAACCAAGGGGCATAGATTTAAGGTAAGGGGCAGGAGGTTTAGAGGGGATGTGAGGAAGAATTTTTTCACCCAGAGGGTGGTGGGAATCTGGAACTCACTGCCTGAAAGGGTGGTAGAGGCAGAAACCCTCATAACTGTTAAGAAGTATTTGAATGTGCACTTGCGATGCCATGGCATGGCATACAAGGCTATGGACCTAATGCTGGAAAATGGGATTAGAATAGTTAGGTACTTGTTTGACCGGCGCAGGCTCCATGGGCCGAAGGGCCTTTTTCTGTGCTGGTGGACTCTATGGGCTGAATTTTGCCCTTGACAGGCGGGCTGGCAGCTGATCGCCGCCACCGAAAGGGGCCCCGCCGCCATTTTACGTGGGCGGGCCAATTAAGGCCCGACGGGAAGCGCTATGCGCTTCCTGTGCGGGCGGTGGGGGGGGCATTCCCCAACTGCGAGAGTGCGCTCATTCGCACATGCGCGCGAAAGAGTGCACATCTCTCTGAGGCTAAGTGGTGCCTCAGGGAGATCGCTGAAAGGCTGTGAAAGATTATAAATAGAATAAAAAAATCATTAACATGTCCCCCTCATGTGAAAATGTCACACGGAATGGGACATGTTAATGAAGTACACAAAAACTTTATTAAACTTTTTAAAATCTGAAATCAAGCTTCATCCTGCCACTGGATGAGGTTTGTTAAAAAATCCCTTACCTGCCTGCCCGTTGGGCCTGTGCGCCAAGCCGAAGTTCGCACGGGCTCCTCAAAATCCTTGTCAATTGGTGACTTAATGGCCTTAACAAGGCCTATAATTAGTGGCGGGCGCGCGTCGCACTGCATAGCATGCCCGCCAACCTAAACATCGCGATGCCGCGTGCTGACGTCGGGACGCTCGTGCGACGTCAGTGCGTGACATTTTAAGCGCTGACGTGCAGGCTCCGCCACCCGCACGTTGGCCAGAAAATTCAGCCTAATGACTCTATGACCCTAAGATGAAAAGCATCAACAAAATGTCCAGGATTTGCCTTGCCCTCTGAAATCGGGTGTGTTCGGTGGCGTGAGCGGACAATATGGCAAGAAGGACGAAAATCAGTTTCACGACATTGCGAAACCAGTTTGTGATCGTCTGCTCAGCCCGTTGATGGCCGCGTTTCTCGCCATCGGACATTGGGAACCTCATTGTAACACATCAGCATATCATTATAAGGCCAACCCACCGGATTCATCCCCCCCCCCCAACCCCCAGCTGGACCATCCACCCACTTCGGTGGGAAAAAATGCCGACGTGTTTCACAACAGCATATATAAGGCGTGCACTTGGCGAGCTGCACTTCACTCAGGACTTCGAGGTTTGTTTGCCTATCTTGCTTCAGTCAGCACTCGCAATCATCAGCGCCAGGCTTCACAAACAGCACCACATCACTTTTAGGGGTTTCACGGGCAAGTCTCTACCTACCAGATCAGCCACATGTGGGTGGCTTTTCAACAGCTGCAAGGCAAGGTCTTGCTTGGGAAAGGGGGAGAAGTGGCCTCAGGCAAGGGAAGAGGCTGCAGGTCGAGGGCTATACTGGGGAAGGAGGGTATCCCATGGTGTTTGTGTGGGGCACATGTTGATCTGTGCAAGTGGCCTCAAGCTGGTGAGGGCTGAGGAGGCAGTCTCCAGAGGAGATGAGGCCAGATAGAGATGTGAGGGTGTGTGTGAGAGAGTGGTAACGTCCCTTGAGCTGGCAGTGAGTGAGATGCCAGTGAATGTGTGATGGGCTTGAGTGTGTGAGATTAGAGTGATAGGATGGTTGCCATACCCTGGTGGCATGGATGAGATCATTCACCCTCTATCTGCATTGAATGGTCAACCTCTTCTGTGCAGCATTGGCACTGATCACTGTTGCCATTGCCTAGCAAGCCAGAGTGGTAATGTTGCTGCCTCTCCTGTGGCCAGAGCAAGGGTAGAGGACATCACAGCGGCCTCCACGGTGTCCAAAAGGTGCTTGAGGGCTGCAGTCTTCTTGCCTTTTGAGGCCATGTCTTCTTTGCTGCAGTCCTGCGCTGGAAACACTGAGCATGGCTGTACTTTAAATATTGCGCCTGGTGAGATGAAGTGGCGAAGTGACGGGGTGGCAGGTGAATAGGAGCCCGCCCACCATGGAAACGGCGTGTATCCTGGGAATGCATAATTAATGTGGCGGGTTTGGGACGATACAGCATGAAAAGCCACCACAGTGGCCGGTGGATAAAACGTTTGGCCCTGGGTGTGGACTCAGAGCAAAGTAAACAGATACCACAGAATCTGCTAGAAGCTGAGCTGTGAGCATGAGTACAGGCATTTTGTGATTGCAGAGATATTTTAAAACTCTTGTAAAAAGAGCTGTTGTGCACTTAGAAACCAGTGCAATCTCTGTATTGCTCTGAGATTATAAAATATACAACAGGAAGTGGTGTCACATCTCACATGACCAGGGAATTGCAGGTGTAGACTACCACGGTAAGAGGTGTACAGGACGTAATCCTGTACATGTGGTGTGTATATATGTTACAGTTACAATAAATAACCTTCGTATTCATCATATATTGTTTATATTCCTGTAACTCCTAAATCAGTCATACAGTTAATGAGCAAATAATATGACAGTGCTAATTCCTAATAACTGCCACCAATCAGGTAGTGTAATATAACAATATGAGAAGGACTTTTAACTTCCAGGCAGTGAATTATCACAATGTCTGGTCTGTCTTCCCAGTCAGAGACTCAGTCAACTTTAATGCCCAGGCCTCATGTAAATGCAGCTGACGAGAAAGACAGCCCACTGGGTTACAGGTGGTAATGCCATTGAACCTCAAGGGGCAATGACTGGGTTCTCTCATGTTGGAGATGGTCATTGCCTGACACTTGTGTGGCACAAATGTTAGTAGCCACTTGTCAGCCTAAGCCTGGATATTGTTCAGGTCTTGCTGCATTTGCACATGGACTGCTTCAGTATCTGAGGAGTCGTGAATGGTGCTGAACATTGTGCAATCATCAGTGAAAATCCCCACTTCTGACCTTATGTTGGAGGGAAGGTCATTGATGAAGCAGCTGAAGGTGGTTGAGCCTAGGACAATACCCTGAGGAACTCCTGCAGTGATGTCCTGGGACTGAGATGACTGACCTCCAACAACCACAACCATCTTCCTTTGTTCTAGGTATGACTCCAACCAGCGGAGAGTTTTCCCCCTGATTCCCATTGGCTCGTTTTGCTAGGGCTCCTTGATGCCACACTTAGTCAAATGCTGCCTTGATGTCAACGGCAGTCACTCTCACCTCACCTCGGGAGTTCGGCTCTTTTGTCCATGTTTGAACGAAGGCTATAATGAAGTCAGGAGCTCATTGACGCTGATAATATGCTACCCACACTATAAAATGGTTGGTGTGGGCAGTGTGGCGATAATGGGCAGGCCGCATTTTTAAAAGCCATTTTCAAAGGACGGAAAGGAAGAGCTGGGTACTATCTCTAGGGGGAGTCCTTTGCACACCACGGGTCAGCCCCCTGTCATAAAGCTATTAATGTTTATAATATTATTGGAAAATATTTTTCTTTTAAATAAAGGTTTAGTTTGTGGTTGTGTCTTAATTGAATTAAAACCAGCTAGCCCAGGTGCTTTAATGTGTACTAGTTTTGAGACGTAAGGGAGGTAGGGTGCATTTGCATTTTTTGAATAGAGCATTCGAGAAGGCGAGTGAAATCTGGCACCTAGCTAGCAGAGACCAAGCAATATGTTTATATTACTAATAAAATTGGTACTATGAACATGTTTATATTGTTAGAAGAGGCTGGTGATACAATGAGAATTTACATTCAATGAGCGGTGCTAGGTATAACTTCAGCAGTTTTCGTGTGTGCAGAACTGAGGCAATGTAAGATCAAAGTAGCTCTGGGCTTCCAACTGTCTCACAGGAACCAAAGAGAATGAAACCTCATTTTGAATTTGTAAGGTGAAAATGCTTTGCCTGGTGTTTTGGTTAAGTCTATGGGTTGCTATTGCCTTAATGGAGATTACATTGGGAATTTGTTAAAAGTTATGTTAGTAGCAATTTGTAGCCATGTGTATACATATATTTAACTTGTATAAATTAATAAAATGTTTCATTTAGTTTAATATAAAACCTCTCAAGAACTGGTGATCTGATTCCTGAATTTAGAGTTGCATCTCAAACATACCGTTTTAAAAATTTAGCTTATGACAGTTGTTGAAAGTTTCCCTGTGGGTTTTTAAATAACTCGGCTTTACCAAACTGCGTCTCATAACACCCCTAAGGTTGTACCCCCTTTCTTCCTACCCAGCTGCTCACCACCCCTAACACCACCACCCGCCCCACCCCCGTCCCTCCCTAAACTGCCCCAATCTTCCCTGCTTAAAATCTGGTCTTACCTCCCTCTCTGGGAATCCATTGGGCCTTCTTCTTGTTTCCCGTTGCAGTCCCGGCAGTGCCCACTAAGGTGCTCTTGCCATTACTAGGACTGCTGGGGCTGGCGGCCAATCCAATTGGCCATCAGCTTACGAGGGCGGGACTTCCTCCCCAGTGAGGGGTGGATGTCCCACACTGTCCCTAGTCCCTATCCAGTCTGCCCGCAGCACATAATGGCTACGGGGCGGGCTAGCATAGAGTGCGTTGGCTCCATGCTGACATTGCCTCCGGGGGCAGAGGGAGGTGGTGTGATCCGTTAGCCCCCTTATAGTATACTGCCCACTATAAACCCAATGGAAAGTCATGAGAGCTGCAATGTGTCAGCTTAGGTCAGTGGCTCTCAGGTCTAAGTTGGATAGTTGAAGGTTCAAGCCCCAATCTTGAAAAGATTGTCTAGACTGACAATCCATTGCAGTTTTGAGGGAGTGCTACACTGTCTGAGGTGCCTTCTTTTGGATGAGACATCAAATTAAGTGCTGGTCTATTTGTTCAAGTGGATGTGAAAGATCTCATTGCACGACTGAAGAAGGCTGGAAAGTTCTCTTCATGTCCTGACTAACATTCATCACTTAGCCAACATAACCAAAAAGAAAAGCAGATTAGCTGTTCGTTTGTTTCGTTGTTGTTTGTGGCAGCTTGCTGTGCATAAATTGGTTGCCACATCTGCTTAAGTTGCAACAGTTATTACACCTCAAATACCTAATTGGCTGTAATATGTTTTGAGATGTCTTGAGGTTGTGAAACGTACTGTATAAATGCAGGTTCTTACTATAGCCCCCATATCATTCACATACCACTTAGTCCCTTCCATCAGTTTATTTCAAATTATGTTTATGGCCAAGTAAAATTGCTATGGTGCTGATGAAGTCTGCCGAAGAATATGAATTAGTCACTTCCAACTCTAATAAAATTAAGCAACAGCTATTTTAAAATATTTATCAAATATTAGCATCATAAGCTATTCTTTTGAAGTATATGTCAAAGTGTTACAATGGCTATTGGTTTGTGTCTGTGTTGATATAGGGCAGAATTTTCTGGGTGATGTGATGATGCGCGGTGACATTGGGCGAGCGTCCTGACGTCACTGAGCGCCATTGCAATATTTCGCTGGGCGGGCGCGTGATGAAGTCCGACGCGCGCACAACTTTAATTAACGGGCCAGTTAAGGCCCTTTAGTCGTCAATCGACGGTGATTTTTAGATGCCCGTGCGATATCCGGGTCAGCGCAGAGGCACAATGGGCAGGCGGATAAGAGACTTTTCTGTGAACCTCATCCACGGGCGGGATGAGAGGGCTCAGTGGGGTCGTCAATCTGCTTTGTGGAGTATTTATTGGAGAAAGTTTTTTAAACTTGCCTGTGTGATCTGCAGCTGTTCAGAACGAATTCCAGCAGCTTTCTGTGCACTTTGAACCTTCAGGTCAGCACTCTGCAGTTAGTAATCTTTATTGGGCCTGCAGCTTTCCGGAGGCCTCCCTTTAGCCTGGGGCTATGGGTTCTGACATGTCCACTGGAGGCAGTTCCTCTGGGGAGGAAGGGAGGGCTAGAAGGAGGAGGCCAGGAGTGCACATTCAGCCTCCAGGGGAGCCACCTTTGGGAGCACAGGCGCAGGTACAAGGGGTGCAGGGCCAAGAGGTAGTCCAAGGTGGAAGGGGCCACAAAAGACGCTACTATCCTGCTGCCAGGGTATACAGGCAGAGAAGCAGCTCAATATGCCAAAGGAGGTTCCGACTGTCAAGGGAGACAGTCAACTACATCTGTCAGATGATTTGCCCTGCGATCTCCCCTAACTGTGTGGGTGGGCACCCCATGCCAGTGGCTCTGAAGCTCACAGCTGCCCTCAACTTCTATGCCTCTGGCTCCTTCCAGGGCTCAGTGGGTGATCTTTGCAGTGCTTCCAATCAGCTATCCACACTTGTGTTAAGCAGGTGACAGACGCTCTGTTCAGACGGGCATTGACCTTCATCCACTTCCACTGGGACCAGGCAAGTCAGGCACAGTGAGCCAGCGGCTTCGCGGCCATTGCTGGCTTCCCCCGTGTCCAGGGTGCAATAGACTGCACACCATCAAGGCACCAGCAGGTGAGCCCGGTGCCTTCGTCAACAGGAAGGGCTTCCACTCCATGAACGTGTAGATAGTGTGTGATCACAGGATGCTGATTCTACAAGTCTGTGCAAGGTACCCAGGCAGCTCCCATGACGCCTACATCCTCAGACACTCCCAGGTGTCGGGGGTCTTCAGTGCTCCAGCTCGGCTGGATGGATGGCTGCTGGGTGACAAGGGCTATCCCCTCAGAAGGTGGCTCATGATGTCCCTCCGCCATCCAAGATCAGAAGCTGAACAGCGGTACAATAGGAGCCACAGCACCACAAGGGCTGTGGTGGAGAGAACCATCGGTCTTCTCAAAATGCACTTTGGATGCCTGGACCGCTCAGGGGGCGCACTCCAGTACCCCCCAGATCATGTGTCGGGGATAGTGGCTGCATGCTGCACTCGCCACAATCTTGCGTTGGAAAAGGGGGACGCAGTGGATGATGAAGACATTGACGCAGTGGCTGCAGCTGCACACGATGAGTCCAGCACTGGTTCTGAGGATGAGCAGGAACAGGGAAATGCTGAGGAGCTAGACGCTGACCCGGGACTACACCAAGGAGGCAGGGACACTCGGGAGACAATCTAACGAACCTTCAGCTAGCTCCACACAAATGGATCAGGAGGACCAGCCTTGCCTGGCACTTCCATACTTGGCACCTAAGTGCTAAATCTGCCAGGTCATCAGCAGGAACTAAGGGCTTTGGATATAAATTTGAATGTCCAAATAAACACTCATGGCAATTTTCTTAAACATACACATGCAGAACAAACGAGCCACCCTCAACTATGGTCACACATCTGATTTTCAATTTTAACATCAGATGTTCTCCCAATTGCAAAACAATACTGTAAGCAAGCAAAAATAAATTATAAGGACCTAATCTCGGGCCAACACAAAAGCACCAGTGAGAAACCCATGGTGTACCTAAGGTGCCTTATGCTTACGTTTGCGGGTGCTATGTCTTGGTGCCGCCCCATCACTTGGAGTGGCATCTGAGACAGCCTGCTGACTCTGCTGTCCTGTTGGCCTTGATGACCTTGGCGGTCGTCCTCTGGCCCGTGGAGCCTGTACCGGGCCCACCTGGGAGGGAGCTGCCAGTTCCACAACTGGCATCTCCCCAGTCGTCGCAGCCTCACCCGATGAAACGGTCACTGGTAGAGGGGCGGAGCAGCTGGTGCCCTCATCCGGAGCGCCCTGAGAGGAGCCCGCAGAGATGACAGGCAGCTGCTGTGCTGACATGAGGTCGCCCCGGACCTCCCTGCTCACCATCGATGGATGGGCAATGAGCTGGGAAGCTTGAAGCCCACACCAGCTCCCACATTAACACTGACCAACTTTGGCCACTGGTACTGTGAGGGCTTGCAGGTCCGAGCGTATCCCCAGGAGGCCCTGATTGTTCTCCTGGAGGAGCCTCTCCATGAAAGTCGCCACTCTCTTCATGGAGGAAGCATGGCGCTCGGCCATGAGGCTCATTGCATCAGTGATGCTCCATGTGGGCTCCTCCACCACGGACACCAAGCCAAGCACAGCCTCATGTATCACTCCCAGATGCTCCCGCATTTCCTGCAGCCGCTGCAGGAGGCATATCATCAGGCACCGACTGAGCACGTGCCTGGTCCCATGTAGTCCTCTGACTGCTGGTGCCATCAGCACTCTCTGTTTCTGCCAGCTCTTCCAGCGAATGTGAAGTGCCCTCACCGCTGTGCTCCAGGACACTAGCCGATGCTCCAATGCCCACCGAGGTGCTAGTATCTGTGCTGGTGCCTGTCTCACAGACATGGTGTGCTGCAGGTGACACTTGAGGGTCCTCAGGTGTGAGAGGGGGGCATCTGCAGCTCCTCCTGCCGGCCATGCTCTGATGATGCTGAAATGAACAAGGACAGTGGATCAGTTGACGTGCACATAGTGACACACTTCATCCCTTTCCCCTTGGCTCATTATGTGCTCAACCTTCCAGAACCAATGGACACGAACATTGGTGGGGTGGCAAATAGTGAAGAGGATAGCCTTACATTACAGATGGCTATAGACGGGCTGGTCAGATGGGCTGATGAATGCAAAATGGAATGTAATGTGGATAAGTGTGAGGTGATGCACTTGGGCAGGACAAACAAAGCTCAGGAATACACAATGAATGGTAGGGCCATGGGAAATAACGAGGATCAGAGGGACCTTGCTGTGCATGTTGACTGGTCCCTTAAGGCAGCCGGACAAGTACATAAGGTGTTTAAGAAGGCAAATGCCATACTTGCCTTTATCAGCCGAGGCATAGCATATAGGAGCAGGGAGGTAATGTTCCAGCTGCAGAAAACGTTGCTTAGGCCACAGCTGTAGTTCTGTGTGCAGTTCTGAAATGCGCTTCATGAGAGGGATGTGATTGCACTAGGGAGAGTGCAGAGGACGTTTATCAGGTTGTTGGCTGGCCTGGAGAGTTTGACTTGTGAGGAGAGATTGCATAAACTGGGGTTATTTCCCCTGGAGCAGAGGAGATTGAGGGGAGACATGATTGAGGTGTATAAACTTATGAGAGGCATAGATAGGATCGACAGAAAGGAACTTTTCCCCTTGGCGGAGGGATCACTAACCAGGTGGCATAGATTTAAGGTAAGGGGCATGAGGTTTACAAGGGATGTGATGAGCAACTTTTGCACACAGAGTGTGTTGGGAATCTGGAACGCACTGCCTGAAAGGGTGGTGGGTGCAGAAACCCTCCTAACATGTAATAAGTATTTGGATGTGCAGTTGCAATACCATGGCATACAAGGCCATGGGCATAGTGCTGGAAAATGGGATTAGGAGACTTAGGAACGTGTTTGACCCGCACATCCTTGAAGGGCCGAAGGGCCTTTTTAAATGACTCACACCTCTGACTCTATCACTCTGTGACTGAGCAATGTTGCAACAATAACAAATTAAACAATCATCAGCACTACGGATGTTGGGAGGACATTGCGGATCTCACTGTTGGCCTCAAATACCTGGCCGTTCCACCCCAGCCTCACCGACACCAGTTGACCTGGGCGCATGGCACCTTTCCAGCTCAAGGCCCTCCTGCTCGAAGCGGCTTAACATGAGGAGGTGAGCCTGGCTGCCTCCAGTCCTCACACGCTCTGAGATATTGGGAGCATTCTTCTCCTGAGAAAGAGGGAAGACCATCCATTACGGCAATTTGAACATTGATTCTGCACGCGCATGCCGCATCCCAACCACAGTAGGCCATATCAGGCCTCCAGCGCCTCATCTCCCCGCTACTGCTGATCAGTCACACAAAGATCATACGCCTGCTCCCAACCCCCCCCCCAACGGCCACCTTTGACACATTCTGCATACATCACATTAGGAACCACATGGTCTTTGCTCCCATAGCAAGGAAACGCAACTACGTGCAGCGTCGAGGGCAGCAGATGGTTCTTGGCCACGACATCTTGAGGCTCCCCTTCCACAGTCTCATCACTCTGAATAGGACATGTGCTGGAGTTCTGAGTATGTGCCTAGCTGCATCTCCTGCAGGTTGCCCCCCTGCTAGTCATGTGCGACTAAGAGCAACACATGGTGCAGGGGAGAACTCATCTCCTCATGAACCACTCAGGCTCATCTAAGCATGGGCACTAACTACTTGCCCACCCAGCGTACGAGAAATGCCCAACATGATTCAATGCAGTCACGACAGTAAGACCTTTGGGGGAGAGGGGTCCTCAAAGGCTAAGGTTACCTGCTGGGTTAAATGCCCAATGCCAACATGGTACTCACTCTTCCAGAACACAACAAATCGTTGAAGTGCTTTCGGCACTGGATCCAGTTGTGCTGCACCACGTCACGGGAGCTCACCACCCCCACCACCTCCTCCCAGGCACGTTTGGTTATGCGGGGGGGGCCTCCTCCTCCCATCCTGGGGGACCAACACCTCCCTCCGTGCTGCCACCTCCTCGAGGAGGGCAGCAAGGCATTCACCTGAAAAGCGAGGGGCGCTTTGGCCTCCCGCTGGCCTACCCTGCAGCCTGCCCTGCTCCTGTGGCAGATCCTGCAGCCTGCCCGGCTCCTCTGCCCTTCCTTAAAAATTGGCCCGCCCGCGTAAAATGGCCGCGCAGACCTGATCGTGGATGCCGATCAGGTCCATGCCCACCCGTGCCCACATCCGCTCTCCCCCCTGCACAACGGAAAATTCTGCCCATAGTTATTTTGTAGGAACATAGCTTCAGGAGGAGACCATTCAGCTCCTTGAGCAAGTCTGCCAATTAGTTAGATCATAGCTGATCTATATGACAACTCCATTTATCCACCTTTGCTCAATATCCATTGATATCTTTGCCTAAAAGAATGTATCCATCTCAGTCTTAGTTTCAATTGTTCCAGAGTTCCAGTAAAAACTCTGCTTCCTGATTTTCCTCCTAAATGACCACAATGATCTAGCTGAAAGAAAAGAAAAACCGTGTTATGGCCCTGTAGTAATTATGGTTTTATTTAGTGTGAAATGTATCTTTAAGAATACTACTTGTTAGGCAAGATCACATGATCCGTAGTAACCAATAAGAGAGTAGTGTGGGTTATCTCAGCAGTCAGCGTATAGAGTGAGTTGGAATTGAAAGCACAAATATAGTTGCTGCTGAGTATATGGTAAATAAACTTAATGTTTCCACCCAAGAAGTTTCTGCAGATCAACTCTATCATTAATAGCACAACTTGACCACCCTACAAAAGGCCCAGTATAAATTTTTCAAAAGTGACCTATCTGAATAAAGTTATCAATCTAGTACCATTGCATCTCAAACTATCAATGGTTTAGATGTAACTGTGGCCAAGATTTCCCTTTGCATCTGGAGCAGGCAGGAGAGATAAGAATCCCAGCTTATTAAAGGGGACCTGATTCATGAGCATGTTGCTGGCTTGATATCAGTCTCTACCCTGTTAAATAACAGGCTTTGGCCTCAAATGTTCACATGCTTCTGGGATGATGCTCAGCCTGGTGGCAGACAGACTGTTACTTGTGCAAACTCTTCTCTCTCATGCTGTATTGCACAGTCTCCCCAACATCTGCCAAATCTGATAGTTGGCTCTAATCTGTTTCTATAGTCTATCAGCCTTGAGCATAGTGCAACCTGAGGCAGCCAATGCTCTAGTTCAGCCCAACTATTTACTGGTATTGTGTAATAATAGCCAATACTTCACTTTGGACCTTACATAGGCAGAAGAGAGTCTAGTATCGTCCAAATGTTAGCTACTAGCCACAATATGACTAACTGGCAATCCAGATGAGGCTAATTTCATTTCTTACTATTAAATAATGAAAGGAGTAATGGACTTCATCATCAGACATGTCGTATTTGCATGGTGTGTCCATAGGAACATTAACCTTTTTATGTGTTTATTGGTAAAAATGATAAGGCAAAAAGCAGAGTTTGCAAGTGTTTTTTAATCATTGTGAGCACTTTACTTCCTTACTTCCTTGGTTATTGAATGGTAGGATATATACGAACATACGAACAAGGAGCAGGAGTAGGCCATTCAGCCCCTCAAGCCTGCTCTGCCATTTGATAAGATATATGTTTGTTAAGTAGCTTTAAACATATGAAGTACGTTTACCTGTATTGTATGTGGAGTATATACAACTATTATTGGTACGTGTGGCTAAAATATTGCCACTGTAACTACACTTGTGGCTAACTTACAATATCTATTGGACAACACTGGTTCAATCCACTCCATTCATTATTGTACTTTGAAATCAAAAGTATTTGAATACTTCAGGAACAGTGTTAAGGATGGGTTGGGGTATTTCTCCTGTGAGTGGATATTTTCCATGTTACGTCATTGAATATTGCTAAATATCAATAGATATAATCTTCATCTAAGCTTTTAAACTTTTACCCTATTACAATGCACTGTAACTCTTGTGTTTTGAAGAAATTGCACAATTACTTATCTTCTGTTATTGAATTTTTATGAGTTTATGAGTTAATGAGATATGAATCTGGGTTGGACTGGCTGTTTCAACATTAACTTCCCTGGGTTAAGATGAAGATTGGTTTATAATACATATTTTATCTTCTTGTTTGAAGTGAATGTATCGCTTGACATTTGGGGTTGACAAAAACTTGACAGAACAATGAACCATCATTTGGTTTGTGCCAACATCTGTTTTTTCAGGTTGAAAAAATGGGTAAGATAAGGGTTTTTCTGCATTTCTTAGAGTCATCCTTATCTCAGTGGCAGCATGCTCAGATCTGAGTTGGAAGTTCGTAGGTTCAAGTCCTATTCCAGAAACTTAAGCTCGCAGACTAGGCTGACATTCCCTCGTACTATAGATGGAGAGTTACACTGTCAGAGGTGCTGTCTTTTGAATGCTATAGACCCCATTTGAAGAGCAGGAGAGTTCTTCCAGGCTCCTGACCAATATTGTTCACCCAACCAATGTCACAAATGTCCTATGGCCCCTGAAAGCGGGTGCAGGGATTGGGATGTATGATTACCCATGCCCGTTCAATGTGCAGCATGAAGACTGCATCGCCTGCCTGCAAAACAATACACCTTCTTAGTAAAGATGTGTTTTTAATTAATTTTACAATTAATTCAGAAGATTGTGGTCAGAACATGTGGGAAATTGTATAAACATAGTTAGGGCTTCCGTAATGCCCATACAATGGCGATGCATTCTTTCTCAAATGCTGAATATACCCACTCCTGGGGCAATAACCTGTTCTTCATGATACATGATGGCTAACTCTCCCCCTCAGTCTTTCATGTATTCTGTGTGTCCAAGTGAATGATAAACTTTTGGACGAAAGATCCCCCAAATCTGGTGGCAAGAAAGGTGGCCCAACAGAAGCATCCTCTCCCAAACCAACTTGCCCAGCATCAGGGCTCTAATCACTCAAAACCAGCTCTGCTGGGTGGGACATGTCATTCACTAGGAATGCCCAAGGGTCTCCTTGAAGAATAAGTTACTCTTAAAGCTAATCTTTCCTCTTAGTTGTCTTTGATGTGCACTAAAAAAGTCATAGCTTTTATCATTATCGCACTGTCCCCATGTTTACTTCTTGCTCAAGGTGCAATATTTGACCAAGTGGCTGAAAGCTCTGCAACAATTCAATAGTCTGTTGCTTTTATTGAATAGTTAATATGCACCTAGCTTTCCCTGCCCACGCCTCTTTAATCCATAAATGTTTGTATAGATAGTCCCCGCAACAAGCAGCACAGATGGGCAAGATCTTTGTTCATTTTTGTGATACCTCCTTATGTACAAATAAGAAGCAAACTCAATTGCTGCCAAGGGAACTCTGCTCAGCACAGCATGCATTTCAAGGTCTCATTAAATCCCTCTATCTGCCCACGCATCAGATAATTTAACCAGTGTGTTACACTGGGGCATAATGAGCTAGTTCAATGGGAGCAAATCGACCCTACAATGCCCTCTCTATCTAATGTGGGCCGCAGATAGCCATGTGGAAGCACAATCATGGACTCTAGATAGAAGTGGCAACAATGCTAATGCTTTCAGAGACAGTGCTAGGAATCACCAACTCAGCTTAAAGTGACTCGCCTGAGGCAGGCGATGAAGGTTCTGTTCAAGGCATACATGCTCCAAGTGTTCCAGAGTGTGAGAAACAGGTATTTGCTTAATGGGAGTAGTAGCTAAGGATTCCTTTGCACCACTTTCATATTTAACAGCCATTTGCAGTCCCCTAAGCTCTGAAATCTGCATCACGTTGTTCCCTGTCACTGAGGAGTGCGTGGACCCAAAGGCTAACAATTAGCTGTTAACACTTAGTTGCAGTGTTCTTCCTGGAGGAATATCTCTCATATACTTCAGATGGGTAAAAAATATTCCGCCCAAACTAGAAATTGGATAAACAACATTTTATATACAAATTCTTGTCAAGTTAGAAAATATGGCAAATCAGCTATCTATGGAGGGGGGTAAACTTCAACCTGGAGCAAGATCATCCTCTTTGAGGCTGATCATGTTTCCAGGCTGTCACCAGCTATTCTTTAGCAGTTAGAATAGCTTCTTGCAAAAAACTCTGAGCATTCGCACACTGAATACTGACAGTCCAATCTTCTTGTTGACATTGCTTGAAGGATCTTTCAATCAAGTTATTTGCCAGCTTCCTGTACTTTTATTCCTGTCATATCATTCACCCGTGCTGATACTCCTGATACACTTTATACCTTTGCCCTGTCTGAGGGTATGCACTCCAGCATACATCGCACTTAACTGGTCTATCATGCATCACCAAATCTGACTCAAGCCTTTTAACTCTCAACCATGTCCCTTTTCCCTCCAGACTAAACTATTTTAATGCTCCCCTAGCTGTTCTCCCATCTTTCCCCCTGTGTAAACTTCAGCACAACCAGAAGTCTGCTACCTGTACCCTAACATACGCCAAGTCCCCTTTACCCATCACCCCTGAACTCACTGACCTACAATGGCTCCCGGTTAAGCAATGCCTCAATTTTAAAATTCTTGTCCTTCTGTGCTGTACTATTCTATGATTCTATTTTATATTTATAGCCCCTAGGTATGTTCCCACTGGCAAGTGAAATATCTATTCTATATTTACTCTATGAAACCCTGTCATAATCTTGATGAACTCTATCAGGTCTTCTTTTTTCCAGAGAAAAGACCCTTCAGGGATCGAGGACTCGAAACGTTAACGGTGCTCCTCTCCACCGATGCTGCCAGACCTGCTGAGTTTTTCCAGGTATTTTTGTTTTTGTTTTTGTTTTGGATTTCCAGCATCCGCAGTTCTTTCCTTTTATCAGCCTAATCAATCTTCCCTGATAGGTATTACTTCAATTAACAATTCATTCCTTCCGATGTTAATAGTTGTTGAGGATTTCAGAAGTGTTTCATTTTTACTTTCAGTTGTTTTTACTTTTATTTCTGTCCCTTTATCCCTCTCTCAATCCAATCTTTCTTTCCTACTCTTTATTTCAAAGATGACGGCGCCCCTGACAGCGCAGTACTCCCTCAGTGCTGATTATTGATATGTGCTGCAAATCTGTGAGTTGCAACTGGAAACCACAACCATCTTACTCAGAGACAGAAGCCTCAGCTGACAGATGGCAAAGCGGATTTTTGCACGTTGTGGTATGGTGAGGTTATTTCTGTTGGCGCTGTTAAACATGGGGTTGCTGTTGAAATTTGAAAGCAGTAAGACACAGTGACTGGACTGGACAAGAGTGACATGTAACAGTATCACTGCCCTGACGTTTATCACAGAAATTGTGGAATAGAAACTGAAGACTAAACAAATAAGTGAGGGTGAGCTGTGCCACGCTATCGCAAGAGTGTGAATATTAACTCGTGTGCTATGTCAGCATTGTATACTGATCCACCCATGGCACAAAATTGAGCCATTCACTCCTCGTTTAATCATTTTTTGCCTCTGGTTCAAGGTTGCAAGTGTAGGCGATACCTTCGTCTGTAAGTATTATTTGGAATCTTTCACTGCATGCGATAGCTGTGTGCTGCATCTAATTATGCTAATTATTAACACTGCCAAAACTGAAAGCAGGTAAAAACCAATTTTAATTGCTCTAAGGCATGATAACATGGATTACAAAATATCAGGAGATCAATAAGAAAGCAGAGGGAAGGGGTGGATGGGGTGGGGGGGTGGTGGGGTGGTGGGGGTGGGTGTTGGTGGCTGGTGTGGGGAACTGCACAGGGATGAGGAGTTTGTCTTATGAGGAAAGGTTGAGCAGGTTGGGCTTATACCCATCGGAGTTTAGAAGAATGAGAGGTGATCTAATTGAAACAATCTGAGGGGGCTTGACTGGGTAGATGATGAGAGGACATTTCTTCTCCTGGGGGTATCTAGAACTAGGGGGCACAGTTTCAAAATAAGGGGCCCCCCAATTTAAGTTGGGGATGAGAAGGAATTTCTTCTCTCAGGGGGTCGTTAGTGTTTGGGATTCTCTTCCCCATCACACACTGAAGGCTGGATCATTGAATATATTCAATTCTGAGGTAGACAGATTTTTTTATTGACAAGGGAGTCAAGGGTTATGAGGAACAGGCAGGAAAGTGGAGTTAAGACCACAATCAGATCAGTCATGATCTTATTGAATGGTGGAGCAGGCCCATGGGGCCAAATTGTCTACTCCTGCTCCTACTTCTTATGTTCTTATCTCTCATGGAACAGAATCAGAGAATGGTTACAGCACAGAAGGAGGCCATTCAGCCCATCATGCCTGGGTCGGCTCTCTTTCGCCCCCCATCTGCCACCCCCCGCCTTTACCCGTAGCCCTACAAAGTTTTTTCTCATAGGCTATTTATTCAATTCTCTTTCAGAATACATGATTGGACCTGCCTCCACCACATTGGGATCTCTTCCGGGGCAGGTGGGACCTGTACAAGAAGGACGGGTTGCATCTAAACTGGAGGGGCACCAATATCCTGGCTGCGAGGTTTGCTAGTGTCACTCGGGAGGGTTTAAACTAGTATGGCAGGGGGGGTGGGAACCAGAGCAATAGGTCAGCAGGTGAAATAAAGGACTGGGAACCAGTGAATATGGCCAGTAGGGCTAAGAGGAAGGGCAGGCAGGGAGAAATTACTGAACACAGTGGGACTGGGGGTCTGAAATGCATTTGTTTCAATGCGAGAAGTATAACAGGCAAGGCAGAGCTTGGATTAGTACTTGGGACTATGATGTTATTGTTATTACAGAGACTTGGTTGAAGGATGGACAGGATTGGCAGATAAATGTTCCAGGATTTAGATGTTTCAGGCAGGATAGAGAGGGATGTAGAAGAGGTGGGGGAGTTGCACTGCTGGTTAAGGGGAATATCACAGCTGTACAACAGGAAGACACCTCGTTGGGCTCATGCAGCGAGGCAATTTGGGTAGAGCTCCGGAATAGGAAGGGTGCAGTCACAATGTTGGGGGTTTACTATAGGCCTCCCAATTGCCGGCGGGAGATTGAGGAACAGTTATGTAGGCAGATTTTGGAAAGATGTAAAAGCAATAGGGTTGTTGTGGTGGGTGATTTTAACTTTCCCTATATTGACTGGGAATCACTTAGTGCTCGGGGTTTAGATGGTGCAGAATTTGTAAGGTACATCCAGCAGGGCTTCCTGAGACAATATGTAGATAGTCCAACTAGGTAAGGGGCAATACTGGACCTGGTATTAGGGAATGAACCCGGCCAGGTGGTCGAAGTTTCAGTAGGAGAGCATTTCGGAAAAAGTGACCATAATTCAGTAAGTTTCAATGTACTGGTGGATAAGGATAACAGGAGTCCTCGGGTTAAGGTGCTTAATTGGGGGAAGGCTAATTATAACAATATTAGGCAGGAACTGAGGAATCTAGACTGGAGGCGGATGTTTGAGGGCAAATCAACAACTGACGTGGGGGGCTTTCAAACGTCAGTTGATAAGAATTCAGGACCGGCATGTTCCTGCTAGGATGAAGGATAAGCATTGCAAGTTTCAGGAACCTTGGATAACAAAGGATATTGTGAGATTAGTCAAAAAGAAAAGGGAAGCATTCGTAAGGGCTAGAAGGCTGGGAACAGATGAAGCCCATGGAGAATGTAAAGAAAGTAGGAAGAAACTTAAGCAAGGAGTCAGGAGGGCTAAAAGGGGTCATGAAAAGTCACTGGCAACCAGGATTAAGGAAAATCCCAAGGCCTTTTATACATTTGTAAAAAGCAAGAGGGTAGCCAGGGAAAGGTAGGCCCACTCAGGGACAGAGGTGGGAATCTGTGTGTGGAGCCAGAAGAAATGGGAGAGATACTAAATGAATACTTCTCATCGGTATTCACCAAAGAGAAGGACTTAGCGGTCGATTTGTCTAGGGAAGAGTGTGTAGATAGCCTGGATCATGTTGAGATCAAAAAAGAGGAGGTGTTAGGCGTCTTGAAGGATATTAAGGTGGATAAGTCCCCAGGGCCAGATGGGATCTACCCCAGAGTACTGAGGGAGGCAAGGGAAGGAAATTGCTGGGGCCTTGACAGAAATCTTTGTATCCTCACTGGCTACGTGTGAGGTCCCAGCGGACTGGAGAATGGCCAATGTTGTTCCATTGTTTAAGAAGGGTAGCAGGGATAATCCAGGAAATTACAGGCCAGTAAGCCTTACGTCAGTGGTAGGGAAATTATTGGAGAAGATTCTTCGTGACAGGAATTACTACCATTTGGAAGCAAATGGGCGTATTAGTGAGAGGCAGCATGGTTTTGTGAAGGGGAGGTCGTGTCTCACTAACTTGATTGAGTTTTTCGAGGAAGTGACAAAGATGATCGACGATGGAAGGGCAGTGGATGTTAAATACATGGATTTCAGTAAGGCCTTTGACAAGGTCCCTCATGGCAGACTGGTACAGAAAGTCACACGGGATCAGAGGTAAGCTGGCAGGATGGATACAGAATTGGCCTGGTCATAGAAGACAGAGGGTAGCAGTGGAAGGGTGCTTTTCTGAATGGAGAGCTGTGACTAGTGGAGTTCCGCAGGGATCAGTGCTGGGACCTTTGCTGTTTGTGGTATATACAAATGATTTGGAGGAAAATGTAACTGGGCTAATTAGTAAGTTTGCAGATGACACTAAGGTTGGAGGAGTTGCAGATAGTGAAGAGGATTGTCAAAGGATACAACGGGATATAGATCGGTTGGAGACTTGGGCAGAGAAATGGCAGATGGAGTTTAATCCGGACAAATGCGAGGTAATGCATTTTGGAAGGTCTAATACAGGCAGGAATTATACAGTAAATGGCAGAACTCTTAAGTGCATCGACGGGCAGAGGGATCTGGGTGTACAGGTCCACAGGTCACTGAAAGTGGCAATGGATAAGGTAGTCAGGAAGGCATATGGCATGCTTGCCTTCATTGGCAGGGGTATTGCATATAAAAGCTGGTGATTATTGCTGCAGCTGTATAGAACCTTGGTTAGGCCACACTTGGAATATTGCATGCAATTCTGGTCACCACATTACCAGAAGGATATGGAGGCATTGGAGAGGGTGCAGAGGAGGTTTACCAGGATGCTGCCTGGTCTGGAGGTTATTAGCTATGAGGAGAGGTTGGAGAAACTTGGATTGTTCTCACTAGAGCGACGAAGATTGAGGGGCGACTTGATAGAAGTTTACAAAATTATGAGTGGCATGGACAGAGCAGATAGTCAGAAGCTTTTTCCCAGGGTGGAAGAGTCAATTACTAGAGGACATAGATTTAAGGTGAGAGGAGAAAACTATAAAGGAGATGTGCAGAGGGTAGTGAGTGTCTGGAATTTGCTGCCAGAGGAGGTGGAAGCAGGTACGATAGTGGTGTTTAAGAGGCAGCTTGACAAATACATGAATCGGATGGGAATAGAGGGATATGGACCCCAGAAGTGCAAAATATTTTAGTTGACGGGCAATATGATTGGCGCAGGCTTGGAGGGCCGAAGGGCCTGTTCCTGTGCTGTACTTTTCTTTGTTCACTCTCAGGCAGTGCATTCCAGATCTGCTTAAGAACGATTTTCCTCATGTCACCATAGGTTCTTATGCCATTAATATTAAATTGGTGTCCTCTTGTTCTCAACCTTTCCAGCAATGTTCATGTTTTCGGATTATTGCTGAACCTAAATGCACAACTTGCATTCGACAAATGAATGGCTCCAACAGTGAGAGCAACAACGTCTCGTATTGACCAACATACAGAGAAATACTCGGTCATTGCAGTCTGCACATGTTACAGGACATCTCACATTACACAAACACTTACACCATTTGTCATTAGTGTTGGCTTTGTGGCGGCACTCTGACCTGAGTCAATGTGCAAGTTCCATTCTAGAGAAGTGAGCACATATTCTATATATGATGTAATATATATAGAATGGCTTAAGGCCATCACTTTCAGCCCTGAAAAGTGCCCACTCTACCTCAGGTTACACTGGAAGGGCAAGGTATCTCAAAGATTTGAGCAACAGGTGAAGGTAGCTGTTTCACGCTACTACTATGCAGTAGCAACACGAGTGGTATTCACCACTAACAGGATGCTGCCATCAAGCCAGAAAGACGTTCTACCTATCTCTCAAATCAGTAATGTGGTGTATGAATCTTAGTGCCAGTGTGATGCTAGGTGTGTTGGCTGTACATCCCAGAGACTGGCATTTCGTATCAAACAGCATGTCCCAGCCACTGTTCACAACGGGCAAGGCACAGACCGTACCCAACCAGCCCATGCTTGCAAAACTCAAAGCACAGTGTCCAACATTAGATGTGGTTCCGCGATTGGACAACATTTGCTGAATAATCCTCAGTGTGCTAAGAATTATGCTGACAACCAATTTAAGATTGTTAGTCGGGCTCGGAGTGTGGCGAATTTGCGTGTACTGGAAGCTACATGCATTAATACACAGGGCCTTGTTCTTTGCAGACAGAAAGAACATATACACACATTGCGCCTGTTTCACCTAAACAAAATTAATGACATCCATTCACTGACTCCTCAGGTTAATTCCTTGACAAATCAGGGTCAAGCTGCCAGGTTTAAATTTCAAATAATGCTTGACAGTTAACCATCACTGGTACATTCTCCATGGCAGCCCCTCTACCAATCAGAGTCCACTTACCAACCAATCAGTATTCTTTTCTCGTACAGTATAAATTGTTGCTTTCCCCTTATATTGGTATTCTTGCGAAGTGTCCTGATGAGTGCAAGATGAAAAGAGTGTTCTGCACTCCCAAATGAGTAGATATTGATAGTTGAAATGAAAGGGCAAAACTGGCAAATGGAATCCAACATAGTCAGCTATGAGGTTGTCTACTTTAGACCTGAAAACGATAGTACAAGGTACTTTCTAAACAGTGAAAAGCTAGAAACAGTGGGGGTCCAAAGAGACTTAGGGGTCTGGATACGTTCAGATCTGTGGGACCGCTCTGTGAAGGGCTGTGAAAGCAGAGAAAGCCTCAGAAAGACAGAGGTCCGATTGTTCTTGAAGTTTCCTTGGGGATCTAGTGAAGAACTTGGTTCTGTTTAGCTGGTAGCTGGTGGTTTTCACAAAACAGTTGAGGTGCGTGAGTGATGCACAGCACTGCATGGCTGTCAATGGGGTTGGAAATTTCCAATTTGCACAAGCCAGGCATTGCAGCAGGAATCCAAAAAGCTCTGTCATGATCTGAATAGACCCATTGAAATGAGCCATTGAATGGAATTGGGCATTATTGGCCGTAAAAGATGAAGGTTGGCCATGAGCCAAAGGTCTACTAAATGTCTGGAAATTGTGTTCAGAAGTGGCAGCTGACAGAGTGTAAGCAAGGCAAGAATCAGAGTGCAGGAGTCAATACTTGGAGATTTGTCAATTATTTTCCCTCCCTGAGCCTCCTAATATATCAGCTCTGATTAAGTAGAGACAGTTTACTCTGGAAGAAATTCAATTGTTGAAATAAACTGGAGCACGCTGTCAGAAACAAAACACTTCAGTTAACAGATTGTCACCGCCCTTTGAGAGTGTACACGGCAGACTTGCTTTGCAGAACAGTTGGCTTGCAAAGCCCCTTTTGAAATTGTTCCCTTGGTTCTGGCAGCGAGCGTTTCAATTGTGGTTGCTGATGGTTTAAAACTCAAACCTATTTTGAAAAGATTGTTGATTGTTTTATTAATATTGCATTTTTTTGTATTGTATAGTGAATATGATTGCCACAATTCTGGCGAGCATTGATAACCTATTGGACAATACTGACCTAGAAGAACAAGGGCAGCAGGTGCATGGGAACATCGCTACCCCCAAGTGCCCTGCAAGTCACACACCATTCTGACTTGGATATCAGCGTTCCTTTGATGCTGGGCCAAAGACCTGGACTCACTCCCTAAGACCACACTGACTGCAACAGTTCAAGCAGGAAACTCATCACCACCTTCTCAAGGGCAGTTAGGGGTTGGCAATGAATGCTGGCCTTGTCAGTGACACCCCCATCCCACAAATGAATAAACAGAAAAACAACTATTAATTTCTCTTCATATTTTAGTGTTTGCCTATTAAGAAAGGAAGTTTAAATAAGCTTAAAGTATGGATGAGCCTTTTGCGATCTCAGGATATCCAAAAGCGCTATAAACCCAATGAAGCAATTTTGAAGAAAGTCAAAATACTGCAAATGCTGAAAACCTGAAATAAAAACAGAAAGTGCTGGAAATACTCAACTGAGTCCGGCAGCATCTGTGGAGAGAGAAGCAGGGTTAACGTTTCAGGTCAATGACCTTTCATCTGTTCCGATGAAAGTTTATCAAAGTAATTTTGTAGTTCAATCACTGACATAATATTGAAAACGTGGCAGTCAATTTACTTCAATTTACGTGGCTGCTCAAGGAATTAATGACAAAATTATCTGCTTTGATGATGTTGGTTGAAGGATAAATAACAGTCTGAGCACCAGGGAGAATTTCAAAACAAAAACAGAATTACCTGGAAAAACTCAGCAGGCCTGGCAGCATCGGCGGAGAAGAAAAGAGTTGACGTTTCGAGTCCACATGACCCTTTTGAAGGGTCATGAGGACTCGAAACGTCAACTCTTTTCTTCTCCGCCGATGCTGCCAGACCTGCTGAGTTTTTCCAGGTAATTCTGTTTTTGTTTTGGATTTCCAGCATCCGCAGTAGTTTTTTGTTTTTACCAGGGCGAATTTGTCTGCTCGTCTCTGAAATAGTGCTGTGGAATCTTTTACATCCACCTGAGAGGATAGACAGAGCCTTGTTTTAATGTCTCATCTGAGACAGTGCTCCCTCAGTGCAGCGCTGGAAATATTAACCTAGATAATGTGCTCAGAGTGGAGAGTGAAGCTTGAAAATATAACCAAGTCATGGCTGACACTGATCTATCAATAGTGAGATGTAACGATATAATTGATAGAGTTGCTTTCCATAGATCACGATGCAGGCTAGAACTGCTTCTGAAAATCAACAGCAGACTGAAAAAATACACAAAGCGGGCTGTATGATCAAGGGGTGAAGTTACAGTGGGGGAATTTGAAGCTTTGCAATTGGCCATATTTACAAAGTACCAGCTGGTCAGGGCTGAGCTGAGGCAATTTAATTTTACAACTGTTGGCCTGATCACATATTAACACATTGCAATGAGGTCAGTCTTGAGTTAATCACAGTCAGGTCATCAATTATGAACAAAGCCCTGTCAGCCTGTCATGAGTCAATATTTTCTCCAGCATATAACACACCTTCAAATAAAACATGAACCAGTCATTGGGGAAACTTGCAAGCTGTTCACAACAGGAAACATCAAAGCAACGACTGAGACTGTGTAAACACTTTAAGTAGTGATAAGAATTTAACAGTTCTTAGACACATAACTAAATGTAAGTAGCAAGTGGCACATGACTTCATTGTTTACTTTCCCTTAACTGATGAAGATCCAGTATGCAAGATCCAGTGTACAAAATCCAGTGTACAGGACTGAAGTGCCTTGGCCTTAACGGCCATTCAATCAACTGACGAAAATTATTCCTGCAGGAGTTATTCATGATTACCTTGTATAACTAAATTGAGGAAGTGGAACAGGGGGGTCACTGGTTCAATTTGTAAAAGATAACTTTAGGGTAATTAACCCTGTGTTCACTGACCTACATTGTTGAACAATGCCTCACATTTAAATTCTCACCTTTGTGTTCAAACCTCTCCATAAACCCACTGCACCCTAACTCAGTAACCTCCTCCAACTCTACAAGATCTCTGCATTCTTCCAAAGCTGACCCCTTTGTGGAGGGTTTAACTTGGTTGGAGGTATTCCTGGAGGTTTGATCATGTGATGCCTGACTCCTACAACCGCTGTTGCATTTATCCTATAAAGATTGGATCCCCTGTAGCTGACCTCTTGTGCTCATGGTCTCACAGCAGCACCTATTTTTTCCAACAAATAGAAGGCCACCTGTGAGCAGGAGAAGAGGTGGAGCTGAGGGTGGGGAAAACAAGCCTTCCAATTTCATACTTTGTCCAATTCAGAGACCCTCCCTCTCTATTTCACAGACACTTAATTACAGGGTTCCTTGGCTGGGGTACCTGGAAGTGGCCACAGTCTCAGAATAAGGGGTTGATCACTTCGGACCGAGATGCGTAGAAATTTCTTCACTCAACAGATTGTGAATCTTTTGAATTATCTTCTCCAGTAGGTGGTGGATGCTCCATTAATTAAGGCTGAGATTAAGAGATGTTTGGTCTGTCGAGGAATCAAGGGATGTGGGGTGTGAGCGGGAAAGGGGAGTTGAAGCAGATCAGCCATGATCATATTGAATGGCCGAGCAGGCTCAAGGGGCTGTTTAGTCTACTATTAAGTTTTAATGATCTTATGAGACATGCTTTCTCCGCTTCAGAGACCCCCAAATTTCAGAGAACACCCCTTTCATAGACTGTCAATGTCACAGACACTCCCACTTTAGACCCCCACATTTCGGAAACTCCCTAATCTCAGACACCCCACCCAACCCTATTTCCTGAGAGACCCTGAATACTGGCACCTGTGATGTCCAACTCTCCTGCCATCCCATCCCTCCCACCCTCCCCACCCGTCTGCACTCCTCGCAGTTGCAGTTCTGCAGGTGATGTCACTGAGCCAGAGGCTTCTCCAACAGGAGCTGGTGATGTTGCCGAGTGGGGGAAAGGGTGCACTCGCAGGGACAAATTCCAATTGCTGATTTCCTAGGCTGCTGGAGAAATGCTTGGTTTGGGGAGAGGCCCACACCCTCCAATTCCTGGAAGGTCCCAATCATTCTGGTACAGTTGGGAGTCCAACTGTCTTCAGCACCCCCAGTTTCCCTTGCTTCACCATTGGCACACATGCCTACAGCTGCCTAGGCCATAAACCCTGGAATTCCGACTCTTAACCTCTCCACATATCTAGCTCTCTCTCCTCTTTTAAGACACTCTTTAAAACATACCTATCTGACCAAGCTTTTGTTCACCTATCCTAATATTACTTTATGTGGCTCGCTTCCAGATTTTGTCCTATAAAACTTCAGTGAAGCGCAGTGCGATTATTTATTGTGTTAAAGGTGCTAGATAAATGCCTGTTGTTGTTATTGTTGTACTACCAGTGCATGTGACCTGAAAACATGCCCTTGTCCATCTTTTTTACACTAGAAATGAGCTGGATTCACCCGAGTACATCTTAATCCTAGATTACTGGAGAGGAAGTAGTGCAGGGATCAGTTGACCAAACGCAGCAATAGGCTGAGCAGAGGTCAAAGGCGGTGAAAATGACAAGATGATAGGAATGGGGAAATAAAACAGAACAAAATACTGCAGATTCTAGAAACTGGAATTAAAAACAGAACATGCCAGAACTATTCATCAGGTCAGGTAGCATCTGTGGAGAGAGAAACAGAGCTAATGGCTTAACATTTTGGCCAAGTCGGGAGCCCTTTAAAAATGGCAGGTGGGACCTGATTCTGGGATTCTGGCTCCCATTCCCATTTCTGGCAATTTTTGACGGCTCAAGATAAGGGGGCGGGTAGTTAGCCGCTTGCAGAAGCCCTGACTTGCTAGTTCCATTGTGGGGATTGGCAGTTTAAGCCAGCCCCTCTCCCCCTCCCCCCATTATAGTAGACTCGGGCCCCTTTTGTAAGTAGACATGGTCCACGGTGTTTCAGAGGAGGTGTGAACCACAGGGGAACCCCAGTCCCAAGATGGGAGCCAAAAAGAAATAGCCACTTTCTCCTGGAATTATTTCATTGGCATGATTTGAAAGGCACAAAAAAATTGTTCTTTTGGTTTCAATATTTAGATGCTATATTGTAAATTAGATGTGTTTTTACTGCAATGACTAACAATAGGGTTCTATCATGTACAAGTAAGTTGATCATTACATTGATCAATGTGTGTAAGTGTTGCGATGCATTAGAATACTTTTCCCATTGGGAAAAGTGCTTCTATGCATTCAAAACTGAAGAAAGCATTGCTTGGAATATCCAGTGTAGCTACCTGAAGTGATTTAAATGCTCAGAGCTCCTTTACATTGAAAAAAGAGCCTTTAGCAGCTTTTACTTAGAGAAATAAAAAGCCCCCACCTGCTCCTGGACTGCTTTTACTCAAGGACATCTGGCGTAGATTAGAAAAAAAAGGCTATTTGATTTTTCCATTTCAATAGACTCCATTTTTGTATTTCCCAGGTGAGCCTATTATTAATGCTTGGTTGAGTTTCAAAAGCTCCAGGAACACTTACCCCAACAGGGGGCTGTGCTCACATTTTGATAGTTTTAGAAGGTTACTAAAGGATTATCCGTCTTTGACATGGTAAGTGAAATAGATGTTTGTTTTTACAACAGATTGACCTTTTGAATGGATTTATATTTTTGAGTGGGTTTTATAAATGAGAGCTTTTTCAGTATGAAGTGTGTTTGAGAGAGAGCTCTATTAGTTTGTTAGAAGTTTAATTCTTTTTATCTCTATTTCAAAAATATGTTTCCTGAGGACTTTGCATAGTGGACTATGGAAATTGGCTATGAAAGATACATGGGGAGCATTGAGGGGCCATGGGGGCATGAGGGGTGTGGGTTGAGCTTTTGAGGGCTTGACATTCACTTTTGAAACTGGGCCAAATCCCCAGTAAACAGAGGCATGTGTTCTAGCCTGCCAGCCTGCTCATTTGCCCACCTTGGTTGTTGGCTCGGGCCTGTCTCCGAAAGGCAGTGGGTCCATCTCCATCCTGCCTCTGCCTGCTAGAAATGAAAGCATGGCTGGCAGGGGCCTTTCATAAAGGAGATGAGTCTGCCAACTCAGAGGTTTCCTGACTTCACCTTCCCAGCTTCTCTATGAAAATCCGGCCCCATGATCCAGGTCGATGACCTTTCGTCACAGGGTATAAGTAAATACAGAGGCACGGTAAGGGCAGAGGGGGAAAGAGCAAAAGGAATGATAGGGAGCAAGGCAGAACTAATGTAATAACAAAAGGGATATGGTGCATGGTAATAGGGTATGGTAATGGGAAAAGTAAACAAACAAAAGATGATCCCAAATGGAGAAAAATGGATATTTAGAAAAGAGAGAAACTGGTAAACAAAAAGGCACACACAAGAGGGAAGGATGGTCAACAGAATAGATGGAATAATGTGAGGAAAAAACTTTTTCACTCAACGAGTGGTTTGAGTTTGGAATGCACTGCCTGGAAGTGTGGTGGAGGCAGGTCCAATTGAAGCACTCTAGAGGGCGTTAGATGGTTATTTTAATAGGAACAATGTGCAAGAACATGGGGAAAATGCAGGAGATTGTCAATAAGTCATAATGCTCATTTGGAGAGCTGGTGCAGACATGATGGGCTGAATGGCCTCCTCCTGCACCTAGCAATTCTGTGATGCACAACAGAAAACACAATGGAGGCATTCTCAACGAGATTGATGATGTGACTTAATTTTTTATACAATTGCACAGAAATTGTGAACGTTGCTTTTGTTCGATGCTCACTCATAAAAACAAGTGGTGCCAAAGTCCCAGAATCAGGGAGGCTTAGTTACATAGGGCAGTGGTTCCAAAACGATATGGAGATTGCTGGTGCTGCTTTCTGTTTTAATTTTAACCCCAGTCCCAATCTATTGTATTCCCCCTTTTTGAGTTTTCTCTGCTTATGCATTACTCAGTAAACAGGAGGACAGGCAAGCTTCCAGCACTGTAGAAAGTAGCACCTGAACCATCCCTCCTTGGGAGGTACATCTTTGCCTTCCATCTCATGTTTGCTTGGGAAGCACAGTGTATTTAGGAGTTTATTTATTACTTCTGTGTTCCCAGCATTAAACCTCAGTTGACAGAAATATGGGATCCAGAATTGTCGTGACAGCATTGTATGCCGGGGTAGTAATTCCAGTTGTTCATTGGGCAGAACTCTTGTGTTATATTGGCAGAGGCATTGGGATTTGAAACAATGGACTCACCGGCTTTCTGCCCATTAAAAAATCCTGCAGCAAATTCCATTGGTGGGGGTTTTTCTACTCTCTCTGCACCCTTACATCCTGGCAGTAGTTTCGGGGGGGTGGGGAGGGGCTGATGGAGGAAGAGGGGGCTTATGGGGTACCATTGGAATCCCGCAAGACATGCTTGGGGTACCTGAATCTGCTGAGGCGAGCGGTAGGTGGTGTTCTCGGTCACAAATGAGGTTCACCACCAAGGAGTCCAAAAGGATTAAAAATCATTCCATTTTGAGCTTTGGCAGCATTGCACCAGGGAAGGAATTCCAGAATTTAACTTCTTCAATTCAGTCAGACTGGCCTCTGGATACCACTCTTGGAACATATTGTGTTGTGGAATATTTTATACCTCAGAATTATGTAGAGATGAAGCTAGTTCTTATGTATGTAACAGGTTTTATTTATAGTGCTTTAAAATGTCTGCTCCATGCTTCATCTCTGGCTTCCAGCTCTTTCTACAATTTGTTTACCTTTTTTTCTGAGTCCATACCCAGGCTTAACAATCAAGCACAGTGAGATTCATTAGTAAACAGACTCACATTACCAAGTACAGAACAATTGAACTCTACAGAATGTTGGCACTTTAGCCCAAGTTTCTTTTCATAATGGTGGGTGGGCTTTCATGTTGTGCAAACAGGGGCAGGTGCCCACTCCCATTATGTTGATGGCATCACCATGTATAGAGGATGGTGGTGAGAATATTCTTCCTAATCTTCACCACAGATATGGCCGTGTAATGGTGTCACCAGAAAACTTCTTCCGACCTGTGACCTCCCTACCCCCGCCCCCATCATCTAGCAAAATGCCATGATGGGACCATAGGATTTACTGAACTTACCCTCATAGATTATAGCAGTCATCATCAAGAGCTTACAGCAGGGTTCCCAAACTATGTCTCATGACCATCTGGTGGGGTCATGGAATGAGATCTTGGGCTCACGAGCTTTGAGACCATAATTGTGGCTGTGGAGCAGAGATTCTGTCAGGAGTGGGACCTGAACTCACAATTTTCTTACCCAGAAGTAAGAGTACTAACTGATGGGAACCACATAAGGAGAATAGGAGAAATTACACCTTTGAATAGTTAATCTTGTTGTGTAGCATCCTCAGTGCTTTTGGTGTGTGACTTCATTATCTATGGTGAGTAAATAATCTGCGATCTTTTACTTGTAAAATAATTTATCATAGAATATTATCTCAGTCCATGATGTCATACATCATTGCCCAATTTATCACTGCAGTCTGTATTTGTACCACTCTCGATGACAAAGATAAGAAATGTGGGAAACTAATGTATGTTGTGTATGGTGAGAAACAAGTGGCACTGAAGATTAATGGTCCAGTTGTAATCCAATTTCATGCTTTTACTGACATTGAATCTTTGCTGCCAAAGTTTGTGATTCAATCCGAGCCACTTGATTGATGGTTGGGTTGAAACTCTGCTGGTGGGCTATTCTCCAACATTCATTCCTTGGTTTCTTAACGGCAACATTGAAGTTGTCAACAGTTGCTTTATTAAGGTATCCTCTCCCCATGTCACAAAATTCAATCCGCAACTCACTGTGAGTCTTTTTTCAATGTTAATATTGAAGTTTTCTAATCTCCATAACATCTCAATTTATAGGACACTTTGGGGCAATTTTGGCTAAAGAGTTAAATCAGGAGCTATAAGGGTGCAGCGCCAATAAGACATGTCTGCCTGCAAGTTTGGATTTTGAGATTTTGGTCCTAATTGCTGATTTTTATAGTTAAAACTCCTCTGGAGGTACTAACCCAGAAATCTGCAGATTTCACATTCAAGTGCTGAATAGGTGCAATTTTCATAGGGCAGTGCATAAGGGCTACATGTACCCACTTCCACTGAAGGCGTGGAATGTACCGGCTAGCATACAAGCAGCACATCGCAGGATGGCTCAGGGACTGAGTGAGGGGGCACACAGGTTCTCAGGTGTGGCACCGGAGGTCCAAGAGGTCCAGAGGAGAGATGTCCTGTACCCGCAGTGGGGCAGGAGACCACCTTACCCTCCTTTCCTCTCAGCAGCTGGTGCTGCTCTGCCTGGTCTCATGATTCCCCCATTCCAGGCTAAGAGGGGACTCCTAGCAAGATGCCCATTACCAAACACTCCCTTTCTCCTGGTGACTCCTGTAAGGTGTTCTTTATGGTGCAGTAACACAGCACTTAGTGTTTTGAGGTGTAGCCCTTAGAGAATTTCCCAAATATGTGTTGCTCAAGTGTGGGTGAAGTCTTGACAAATTTCCCCAAAAAATCCCCTGATCTGTTTGAGGGATTGTCTCCACAGCTCCAATGGCAATGAACATGAAATGATGAGAATCCCTTTAAATAACATTTAAAATCAACCCCAACACTGTGTTTACCCCCAAAACAGCTTATCAATGATAGGAGTGGGTATTAGGGCAAGTGTTAGCCACCAGAATGCCATGCAACCTCTTTAATGAATACCGACAGACATTTTCAGTGACAATCAGCCCCTTAGACAACTGATTGCAAAACCCGGCCAGGAATGCAGAGATTCTTCGTGGCACAGAAAAGTAGGAGGGGTGTAGTAATCCAACGGTGATTGCCACTTCACTGCAAATTTGTGCCATTGGGTAAGGACAGGATTGGGCCCTTGCTGGAGAAAGCTGCAGAGAGATTGAGCAGGACAAGGAAGGATAATGCAGCACAGGTACAGGGGAAGCAGGTCTAGATGTGGAGGAGAAGTCTTCTCTTTTGCCCATTCTACCAAACTGATCAGTGAATGGATATTACCGTTGAAATGTTTTGATGTCACACTCATGACAGTGAGAGAGCACTTTGGAAATTTGGCTGCACAAATGCCCATGATTTTCCAATCATTCATCATTAGAATACCAGGCAGGGCATACCTAAACTTGCATTGCACACAGTCCATGGGAAGTACCTCTATATTTGTGGAGTACAGCAAGTTCCTCAAACTGTAATGGGACATTGGGTCAAGTCAATTGCAGGCAGAAACTTCAGATTAAATGCTTGTTACATTATTAAGTTATATAACTCCTTAAAACTTTCCCCCTAATTGTTAACATATGGTGATGAGAAATTGCATCCAACATGGATGGAGTTGGGGTGTCTCGGGTGCATACTGTTAGACATTTTCTTGTACTTTTCAAGTCACAAATGTTTTGTGCTGTAGCTTGCTGGGATTGTGAGCTGATAGATTGCTGCATAAAAATGCAGTGCACAGAAGGAGTCCATTTGGCCCATTGAATCTGCATAGCTCCTTGAAGAACAATCCAGTTAGTCTCCTCCCTGATTTTATCCCCATATCCCTGTAATTCTTTCTCCTTCAAGCATTTATCCAATTCCCTTTCAAAGGCTGCTATTAAATCTAAATCCACCACTCTATAGAGCAATGCATTCCAAAATACAACACACGAGCTCCATTAAAAAGCTATTCCTCATATTGTCCCTACTTGTTTTGCCAACCTTCAGTTGCCAGTCCTGCAACTGAGTTCTTTTTTCTGCCAGTGGTTCCCAGTATAATGCCCTGCCAGGGGCAAGGCTGCCTCAGGATATAAGCAGGCTGTCATGAAGCTATTAATGTATATAATATTATTGGGAAATATTTGTCTTTTAAAATAAAGGTTTAGCCTGTGGGTGTGTCTTAATTGGATTAAAGCCACCTAGTCTGGGTGCTTTGATGTGTACTAGTTTTGAGATGTAAGAGAGGTAGAGTGCATTTGCATTTTTTGAATAGACCATTCAAGATTTGGGGGTGAAATCTGGCACCTAGCTAGCGGAGACCAAGCAATATGTTTATATTACTATTAAAATTGGTACTATGAAAGAGGTTTTATTATTAGAAGAGGCTGGTGATACAATGAGAATTTACATTCAATGAGATATGCTAGGTGTAACTTCAGCAGTTTTGTATGTGCAGGGCAGAGGCAATGTAAGATCAAAGTAGCTGGAAGCCGACAACTGTCTCCACAGGAACCAAAGTGAAAAGAACCTCATTTTGAATTTGTAAGGTGAAAATGCTTTGCCTAGTGTCTGGTTAAGTCTAAGGGTTGCTGTTGTCTTAATGGAGGTTAGTTTGGCAATTTGTTAAAAGTTATGATAGTAGTAGTTTGTAGCCATGTGTATATATTTAACTTGTGTAAATTAATAAAATGTTTCATTTAGCTTAATATAAAACCTCTCGAGAATGATGGTCTGATTCCTGAATTTAGAGTTGCATCTCAAACATACAACTTAAAAATATAGGTTATGACAGTTGATTAAAGCTTTCCTCTGGGATTTTAAAATACCTCAGCTGTACCAAAAGGCTGCCACATAACATGGGCCATACTAATGGCAAGACTCAAAATATTTAGGTGCTTTATAGCCTGGGCTGGCAGAGTATGGGGCTGCTTGTACTCAACCTCTCCAGTGCCCTGGGACAGAAGGGTAATATGGGGTGCCTTTGGCATATCAGAAACTGATTCCGCCCAAAAATGCAAAAATGTTCTAGCTTTTGACATTAACAGTCCTTAGCCAACAAACCTCACAAAAAAACAAGAAAACAAGTCAAATTCTAAATGAAGCTTGATTGAGTGTGTTTATTTAGTTGTTGTTGTTTCTGGATATTTGTGCTGATACAGCGAATCAATGACAATTGCAAGAACTATCTCATTTCATCCGCAGTTTCCATGTGGAATAAAACATGAACACTGATTTACTTCTTTTGTGTGGATGGTTCCTTTTCTGGAGCTAAGTAGTAAAACTTTGTTACCCATTAATACCACTAAAAAATATACAGCTTCTATAAAAGCAATCAAATTTTATTTGTTTGTCATTGTACAATGACGTCTTTTTTATTGTACTGCGATATCCTGGATTTACACCGTCAGAGTTCCATCAGATGACTTTATTGCCGTGATCCAGGGCTTTAAAAGCTGACAGGTTGTAGAGTTCTTGACACAACTTGCCGAAGAGAACTCTAAGCTAAACTTCAGATCCCAGTCAGCATGAAGACTCTTTTTGCCCTCGTTTTCCTCACCAGTTGCTTGTCAAATCTTGTGGCAGATGTTATGGTTCAGGTAAATTAAGTTCTTACACATTTTCCAATTGATGCTGATATAACTACTACTGTTATAAATTCACTAATGTGTGGCAGATATAAGTCTGGAAATGACTCTCAGTAATGCCGTTGCACAATGCTTCAGTGCTGAGCGAATGCAGCACTATTGTAAGTGCTGACTTTCAGGTGATACATAAAACCGAGGCTCTGTCTGCCCTCTCAGGTGGATGTCAAAGATCCCATGGCACTATTCAAAGCATAGAGGGATGTGTTGCCTATCTACTGTCCAGCATTCTTCCAATAATCAACAGCACCAAAAACAGGTTAACCAGCCATCCATTCATTTGCTGCATGCACACAATATGTTTGTCTAGTTTGCTTACACAGAAACAGCATTTAAAAAGTAACTGATTGGTGGTGAAGTGCTTCAGGATGTCCTGAAGATGTGATATAAGTGCCGCATAAATGAAAGTTCTTTCTTTTATGAATATGCTCTGATCAAATCCCCCTCTCCATCATTTTAACTTTAAAATGACCAAGTTATCACCTCTGTTAAAATAGTTGAGAGAAACATCTGGAATGATCCCAGGTTTGTATGGTAACGTTGTGAATAGTTTTGATTTCCTCGTCGATGAAGAATTCTTGATGCTAAACTGTTGAATATGGAATTAATTACCTTAATGTTGCTGAATCTTCTCTTTTAAGGTATAAAGTAAGATGTTTAAATGAAGTTCAATACTTCTTTGAAGTGTTTCAATTTGTTTCCAAAATGTTCCCATAAATGGCAAATAAACCTTCTCATTCTTTTGTCTTTATGTGAGCAGTTTAAAAATCTATAAGCAATGGCAATAACTCACACATAACACAGTAACATGCCCCCAAAGTGCTTCACAGAACCACATATGGAGATAACAGGGCAGATGACAAGCACTTGGTCAAAGAGGTAGGTTTTATGAAGCATCTTGAGGGAGGAGAGAGGTAGAGAGGATTAGGGATTCAAAATTCAAAAGTGGGTTCTGAGACTTGTGGGAAGAATCTAAATGTGGGCGCTGGAGGGAGCTGCTGGGGGTGACACTTCTCCCGGGCCATAGCTCAAACTGGATGAAGAAAGAACTGGCCGCCATTGCCTTCGATGCAAAAGAAAGATTGGCAGAGGGTAAAATGGGCGGAGAGAAAACCGGACAGCCATAAAATTGGCGATTGATTTGTATTTGTCTATTTTGCAATATTGTCCAATTTAATGTCACTTCCTTCATCTCTGAGACCTGGGCTACAAACCCAACCTGAATTGAGAAAGGTTGCAGTGGTGGTGGGGGTGTTGGGGAGCTTGGCCCCTCCCCCATTCAGATGGATGCTAACATCCTGCAAGAAAAGAGCACAGACATGTTCATAGTAATAAAGTACCATGGATTCCAACCTAGTTACCATAATCTATAGGTAGTGAGTACTTATGTTTTCATGGGTACAAGGTGTTTATGTCTGGCTTTACCCAATGTGAAATCAAAACCTATGTGCCTGTCATTGCTCGAGGCAGGGTTGGATGAAGGAAAGCATGTCAGCTTATTTGGTTTCACCTTTCCAGAATATCAGCCCCACTTTTGCTGCATCCAAAATAAAAATAGAAAGTGCTGGAAATACTCAGCAGGTCAGGCAGCATCCATGAAGAGAGGAACAGAGTCAACATTCCAGGTCAATGACCTATCATCAGAACTGTTGCTGCATCTAAGTGTTTCTTAAGTGAGTCCGTGTCCTGGGCTAGAGCTGTCCATCAGGGGCTGAGGGCAAGATTTTCACTGTGGGTTTCTGAACCGTCTTGTCAGGCTGAAATGTGGATCAGAAGCCCGCAAGGCAATGGGAAGCTGTGACTCATTGGGCAGAATTTTGCCCTTGGCGAGGGTGCTCAGTGGGGGCGGGCAGGGGCAGTTGGGAAGCTGACCACTGTCCGCAATTGGCACTGGACCGCAGTTTCATGCTGGCAGGTGGGGGGTTGGGGGTGGTTTGGGGTGGGGGAGGGCGAGCGGGCTGAGGGTGAACTTCACGATTGCATGCGAGTGAGCACTTCATAATCTCCCTGAGGCACAGAGCTGTCTCGGGGAGATGAAGAGATATGAAAAAAAATAATGGAACATGTCTCCTCATGTCACGTGAGCAAGGACATGTCACTAATGAAAAATGAAAGTTTTATTTTATTTTCATTTGCTTTCGGAAACCTCATCCCATCCATGGATGAGGTTTCCAAAAAAATACAAAGCCCACTTGCCCTTTTCGCCTGCCCGCCAACCATTAGGGAAAGAAATCTGCCACCCTTACCTGGCCTGGCCTACATGTGACTCCAGACCCACAGCAATGTGGTTGACTCTTAAATGCCCTCTGAACAAGGGAAATTAAGGATGGGCAATAAATTATGGCCTAGCTAGTGACACTCACATCCAATGAATGAATTTTTAAAAATGTGCTTTGTGGGAGTTTGATGTGTGCAAGTTTGTTGTCATGTTTGCCGCAATACAGCCCTGATTCAAATACTTCATCAGCTGTAAAATGCTTTGGACCATCCCACAGTTGTGCAAGGTGCTATAGGAATGGAAGATGTCCTGCTTTACTTTTCACCACCACTATCTGGAGTTGTACCAACAGTGACAGGGTAATTGAACTGAAACATTCGGCGGGATCTTCCAGTCCTGCCCACCAGCAAGATTTACTGGTGCCCCCGAAGTCAATTGATTTTTGGCTGGCTCACCCCATCCGCCCTGGCGGGGTCGGCAAATCCCAGCCATTAACTCTGTTTCTCTCTGCAGTTCCTACCTGACCTGGCCAAGCAGTGTTTATTTTTCCCAAAGGTTACTGATAATATTAGCACCATGAAAAGATTTATATTATGAGAAAGGTAAAGTTCCAAAGACATATGGGAACAATGGAATTTGCATTAAAAGGGAGAAACATGTATAAAGGAGAAGAGGCTGTGTGTCAGAGAAGGCATTTGAAGATTTAAATGTGAAAAGCCACCAGTATTTGTGCATTAAGCTGCTGATTACAAAAACTGAAGCTGGGAAAAACCACTTGGAATTCTACTGTCCAGGGTATTGTGTTGACTTGCCTGGATCTGTTTAAATCTATTTGTTTTTACTGGTGCCTTAACAGGGGTGTAACTGGAAGCCAGATTAATTAGGGGTTTTAGGAGTTATTAGTAGCAATTTGTAGACCTAGGTATGTGCTTGAAATCTTTTCTTTTGTTAATGAGTGTTTAATTTCGTTTTCTAAAACATCCCTAGAGTCTTGGTGGACTTATTACTACTGAATTCAGGGCACACATCTCAAAATAAATACAAACTGCAAAACTGTTGTGATAGTGGGATTGAGTTTCCCTCATGGATTTGATCTGCATCATCTGACACGTCATAACAATTAGCAACTAGCACTTACTGTGTTTCTCTGTTTTTATAAGGAGGGAGACTACAAGTTCCGCTTGAAGGATGTGAAACAGTTGTGGGCATTGATGGACAAGGACAAACTAGACATGCCAGATGATGACAAATCTGACACTTCTACACTGTGCAAAGATCCTGAGCTACCAGAAGTGTTTCATCCAATCTGCACCTCAAATGATTCTCCTCAGGTTTTCCACAGACTGAGTAAGTAGCATGTTAATTAAATGATATCTGAGGGATTCTGTTTATAAAAAAATACAAAATATAATATTTGGCACTTGATATTGCCAAGATTTTGTAACTACAGATGAAGGAATATTTGATCCAACCTAACGTATGAACAGTAAGTCTCTTAACTTAGTTTCAATGAATCATACATACAGAAGGAAGCCATTTAGCCAATCATGGTTGTGCCAGCTCTTTGAATGAGCTATTCAATTAGTCTCACTCCCCTATGCATTCCCCATAGCCCTGGAATTCTTTCCTCTTCAAGTACATATGTAATTCCCAACTAATATCTCAGTAAGTTGTTTTGTCATCTTAGCATAGGTGCCAACATTTAAAAGCAGTTTTCTTTTAATTGAAAAATTGTCAACCTTCAAAACCTCATTGTAGGACAGCAGAAGCATAGCATTCAATTGTTCTGTGCTTAATTATGTGAGTCTGTTTACAGTGATTCTCACTGTGCTTGATTAGTTAAGACTGGATGTGGACTCAGAGAAAAGTGAACAAAGCTGTAGAAAGAGATGGATGCCAGAGCTGTAGCATATGGAGTTGGCATAAAATGCACTGTGAATAAAACCTGTTACACACGTAGAAACTTGTATCATCTCTGCATAGATCCAAGATATAAAATATATAAAAAGAAGGATGAACAGAACAGGAAAGAAAAATATTTAATGAAGCAGTGATGATTAAGTGACAGCAGGTTTGGGTCGAAAATATCACATGTTGTAGGTGAAAGGGAAGACTGAAGTGTTGAGGGAGTCTCCCCAGTTTGGAAATCTCGAGGAGTGAGTGGGTGAAGAAGAGGAAGTTTGTAGAGATCAGGAAAGAAGCACACAAGTGGTATTGCAATATCAAAGAAAGAGTGGGCAAGAAATGTCGCAACAGAGGGAAAGAATTTGGCGGATCGAGGGAGAGAATTGACCTAAGTGATGCTAGAAATACAAACAAAACAGATAGAAAAAACAGTGAAAAGTTGAAAATAGGAAAGGAAAAGTCCAGATTGATTCCGTTCACTCGATCATTTGGTTACAGGACTTTGTCAAAGCATTTAGTAAATTTCACCATTTTACAATTTAAATCTGTTCAAAATATCCTACTTCCAATCTTAAGCATTTCCTTTATTAATAAGCTGCTACACTTGGGTAAATTCATTAAAATATTTGTTCTCGCTCGACATCAGCGTTCCAGCTCACGAAGACTGGTAAGTAGCTTGTCTCAGGCTAGTGGACCTGTGACATTCTCTAGTCTCGAAAGCTGGGGTTGTTCTACTTGGGGCAAAGGAGGTTGAGGGGAGATTTGGTAGAAGTGTACAAGATTATGGCAGGTTTAGAAAAGATAGACAAAGAAAAGTTGCACCCATTAGCTGATGACTCAAGGACTAGGGGCACAGACTTAAGGTTTTGGGCAATAGACACAGAGAGGATATGAAGAAGAACATTTTCACAGTGAGTGGTCGTGACCTGGAACTCAAGGGTGGTGAAAGCAGAGATGATCTATGATTTCAAAAGGAAATAGCTGGGCACTTGAGAGAAATAAACTTGTAGGTCTTTGGGGAGAGAGTGGGGAAATGGGGGTGTGTGGATTGCTCTCCAGCATGGATTGGATGGGCCGAAAGCCCTCTTTCTGTACCATAATGATTCTATAATTGTGTGTAGCTGAAGTGTAATACAATTTATTTCTCTCTCTCTCTTGCAGAGGAACTATCAGTGAAAGCAGATATCTGTGAAATCTGTAGCTATGCTGCTTGTAGTGGCTGTTGATCTGGGACATGGAACCTTGCAATAAACACGAATAAACATTTAAAAACCTGTGGTTGTGAAGCTGTGGAAATGGCTGAAAGCACTTTGTTTCTCCCCAGACTAATTGAGCCAATTCCATGAGTAATTAAATCTACAAATGGTCTTCCTGTGATGATTGTTGGTACCTCTGTCATTGGAATCATTGTTTATTTTCTTCATCAAATTAACACAGGGTGGCTGATCTGCTGGACCAGACTATAGTATGTTCCTCTGCATCCACGCATCACTGCAATGACAATTGGTTCACATTGTAACTCTCCCTGCATGCCATTCTCCTTACCCACCTCTTTTTATTTCCTGTTGCCCACTTAACCCTATAATGAGTTTCAAAATCTGGTACCAAGTACATGGGGAAGCTGAGGAATGTTGTCTCAAAAACATCAAACAAAATATGAGCCCATGTAACATGTGCACATGTGTGTTAGCCTGACAGTGGGACCTAATGGCTCACAATGCATAGCTAAACCTCACTCTTCTCATCATTAGTGAATAAACACCAAATGTAAACCCCAAAGTGAATCCAAGTGAAACTAGTGGCAGACCAAGTCTATGCTCGGTGGTAATGTAAATTTCAAATCAGATTAAACTCCCCATTAACTGGCCAGGGATTAATTACTTTCCTGATCTGGCAAGCTGAAAAGTATCCATTCAGTACTTGGGAGTTGAATATCTGAAAAGGTCTTTTTTTTTAACATTAAACTTTGCTAGCTGTCTAGTTTAAACTTTTTTCAGTGTCGGCCAATGAGTGGGATCTCCCTCGCTGTTGTAAATCTATAAGGTTACATTTATTATTTTCACCCGCATAGTCCTGAATTGCATTGAAGATTTTTCTGCTGCCTGCCACAAGATGCTGTGGCCGAATTAGAGGTGAACTGGAACAAAAACAGAAAATGCTGGAAAAACTCAGCAGGCCTGACAGCATCTGTGGAGAGAAAGACAGAGTTAACGTTTTGAGTCCGTATGACTTGGCTCTGAAGAAGAGTCATACGGACTCGAAACATTAACTCTGTCTTTCTCTCCACAGATGCTGTTAGACCTGCTGAGTTTTTCCAGAATTTTCTGTTTCTGTTTCAGATTTCCAGCATTTTGCTTTTATCATTGATGTGAACTGGATTGGAATGACGGGCTTGAGCACAGGAAATGTTGCTCTCACTGAAGGGTCTATTCCTTGAAGTTTGCCAAAAAGGAGATTCTCTAAGTGTATTTATGTTTATAGCTATGTTTTTGTACCATTGTATTTGTTATTCATTTCAATATAAAAAAAGTCATCAAAAACCATCCGGCACTGCCTCCAGTATTTAAATAATCAGAACTGCGTCTATTTTCCATCAATCTGGCCTCAGCAGCTTCTTGGGAAGACAGTTCCAGATTTCCAATGGAATGGATTTGTTGCCGAGTGCAATCTTTTTGTTGTGAAGCTATTGAATTAACAAATGCAATAGAAAGTCAAATATGTCAGAGGAAGTAAAGAATAAAATGTACATTGAATTGAGGTATTTACGATGATTAAAGGAGTTGATAGGTGTAAGGACTCGAGTTCTCACTATATTAAGTCTGAGCTCAAGAGTTGCAAGATATTGACATATCATTCAGACACAAGCTCTACTTAAAGAGATAAGTTAGCTTAAGCAGATTCACCAATATTACACCAATAGTCTCACAAAGAGTTTCATGAAGATTTATACCTAAGAACTTCAGTTCTGGGTGATTGGCTAGGTCCCTCAATTCCAACTGCAGTGCCACTATCTTTTACATCACTTTTCAGGGGTACTTCTGGTCATTACATTGACAGGGCCTGATTGTCCTATAAAGGTCTCCCTTAATACAAAATGTCTAATAGCACATTGAGGTCTTTGTCCAAACTATGGGGTAAAAGCCCGCCTGTAAGTTACCTTCTACCTTCCATGGCCTTTGAGCCTACAGCACACCCAGGACTGTTTCCCTAATCTCTTTCTATTTCCCATGGCCACTTCCATAACTCCTTCAAATACTATTTTTGGCCTTCAAGCCAAATTTCAGAGATTTTATTGTAGGTATTTGCCTCTTATCAGGACAGTTTGATAAGGTGCTTAAGAAGGCATATGGAATCCTTTCCTTTATTAGCCAAAGTATTGAATACAAGAGCAGGGGGGTAATGCTGGAACTGTATAAATCATTAGTTAGGCCATAACTTGAGTACTGTATGCAGTTCTGGTCACTTCATTACATAAAGGATGTATTTGTGCTAGAGAGGGTACAGAGGAGATTTACAAGAATGTTGCCAGGACTGGAAAATTGCAGCTATGAGGAAAGATTGGATAGGCTGGGGTTATTCTCCTTGGAATAGAAGAGGCTGAGGGGGGATTTGATTGAGATGTACAATACTGTGAGGGGCCTGGATAGAGTGGAGGGGAAGGGCCTATTTACTTTAGCAGAGAGGTCAGTGACACGGAGGCATAAATTTAAAGTGATTAGTAGAAGGATTAGAGGGGAGATGAGGAATTTCTTTTTCACCCAGGGAGGTCTGGAACTCATTGCTTGAAAGAGTGGTAGAGGCAGAAACCCTCAACACATTTAAAAGGTGTCTAAAAATGCACCTCAAGTGTCGTCACCTGCAGGGCTACGGACCAAATGCTGAAAAGTGGGGCTAGGCAGGCTGGCTTGCTTACTTTGCCGGCACAGAAACTCTTTCTGTGCCATAAACCTTCTATATTTTATGAGGAAAGCGGTTTGTAATGGCTATCCAGTATCAGGCTATTGAAGTATAAAGTGTTTCACTAAAGTCTACACAATAATTAACCTGCTCATGCCAGCAAGCATCTTACAGACTGCAGAACTCAGCAGTTTTTACTTTGAAGCTTGCTGGTCATAATATTGACCCAAGTTACTGCAAAAATCTGCGTTTGCACACAGGATAGAGATTTCCTCTGGTGGGAGAGTCTAGAACAAGGGCTCATAATCTTAAAACTAGAGCTAGGTCATTCAGATGTGATACTAGGAAGCACTTCTTCACACAAAGGGCAGTGAAAACATTGAAAATGCACCCCACTCTCCTCCAAAATCCTGTTGAGGCTGCAGGTCAATTGAAAATTTCTAAACTGAGATTTCTAGATTTTCCTTAGGCAAGGGTATTAAAAGGATATGGAACTACAACAGGTAGGTGGAATTAAATAGATCTGCCATGATTTAAATGAATGGTGGAACAGCCTCAGTTGGCTGGAATGGCCAACTCCAGTCCCAGAAACCTGATAGAGATCATTAACATTATGAATGAGTTAGACAGGCTGGACATAGAGAGGACATTTCCAATTGGGGGAGAATCCAAAACTGAGGGCTGGATCCCCATCCTGATCTGAGTCTGAATCGTGTTGGGAGGGTTTTAAAAATGGTGGGCAGGACCGATTCCAAGATTCCCACTCCCATTCCTAGCACTGGCAATTTTCTTCGGCATGGGAAAGGGGCAGGTTGCGAGCCTGCACCCCAGCTGCCCTGATGTTGCCAGGCACATTGCAGAAGTGGGCATCTCAGGCCTTCTGCCATTTTCAAGGAGTCGGACTGGCTTTGGAAGGTGATGTGGTTCTCACTGGCTCAGCAGTGGCGTGAACCTTAGGGGAACCATGGTTTGGAGTCAAGAACCATTTGAAAGGTAAATTCAAAAGGTGTTGCCAACCTCTCATATCTTAATGAAATGTTGTAAATGTTTTCAATACAGTACTTGATGATAAGCTTTGTTTTCAAAAAGTAGGTGCCAATTAATTGATCAGTATTGTGAAAGTGGAAAATCTTCAGATGCATTGGAGAATATTATCCACTGGATAAAGTGCTATTCTGCATTGCACAATATGAAATTCAGATTTGATTGTGTGAATTGTCTCCCTTGCTTTATGCTTTCCTTGAAGTTCATCTTAACCATCTGTTTGGCTGTTTCAAAGCTTTGACAGAATGGTTGAGTTTCGGGCTGAGGTCAAAGGCTTTGATGTAATCAGTTCAGGAGATTTTGTTGGCACATTTTTTTCAAGCCTGTCTGTCATCCTGTTTAAGATGGTATATATGCTGGTGTTCAGAATTTGCAAGGCTGTCATCAGGCCCTACAGTGACTCATTGTTTACCAATCAATCACCATGCTTCAATTTCTACAGAGGAGGAGAGACTTTCAATAGAAGATTAAACTTTTACATGGATCTGCGACATCTCTGTACAAATATGTGAGCTGAATGTTTCCATCCTTTATGCTGCTGTGGAGTTTGTTCTCCACACAGGACTACCAGTACCTGCACAGTTACTGCTGACCCTCTATCATACTCATTCTTATTTATGGATCCCCAAGTTCAGTATCTTTGTGCAGCTTATATTTTAATTCATTCATGGGATTTGGGCATCGCTGGCAAGGCCAGCTTTTATTGCTCATTTCATGGAGATGGTTATGACATCCATTGCAGATTCCCCAGAGCTGACTCTAGCACCACTGTCTGCCAGATCTCAGCTGTGAAGTGTGCTTCATCTGGTGAGATCCCATCTAACTCTCTAGAGGATCTAGTGAAGCGATCATATCTACACTTGTGCCTGGCGAAGACATGAGCTGTGATTGATTGTCCCCATGGCAGGAATGAGCTGCTTTGCTCAGCACCAATGGACAAGGGCTGCTGTTCTTCATGAGATGGCCCTGAAGGAGAGAGAGAGAGAAAGAGAGAGATAGAGCAATGATTTAGTCATGGGAATGCCCAAATTTGAAATGCATATAGTTAAGATGATGACCTTTTAAGTGCTGAAGTTGTGTCTAGATGGTATTTGGCAAATGAATTTCAACGTTGATATGTGTGAGATGTTATATTTTGGCAGGAAGAATAAGGGGGCCAAATACTCTTCAGAAAATAAGTGTTTAAATGAGCTAGAAAACCACGGGGATCGAGGAATACAGATACATTAATCATTAAGCTCCTCAGATTAATAAGGCCATAAAAAGAAAACAAAGCACTAGGGTTCACTTCTAAAGGTGCAGAGTTGAAAAGCAGTGAAGTTATGCTGAACGTGTATCGAACCTTGATTAGGGCACGCTTGGAGGATTGTCTACCGTTCTAAGGTCTCCTTAGTTAAAAAAATGTATTCAGAGAAACTGGAGAAGGTGGAAAAATGATTTGTTAGAATGATACCAGAACTGAGAGATTATGCCTTTTAGGAAAGTTTGAATGGGCTGGGGCTTTTCCTTTGGGATAGAGAAGACTCGAATGGTGACATGATAAAGGTCTTTGAGATTATGAAAGTGTTTGATAGGGTAGACATAGAGAAGATGAGACCAAAACCCATAAAATCATATAATTTACAGCATGGAAGAAGGCCATTCAGCCCATCATGTCTGCACCGGCCGACAAGGATCCATCCAGCCCAATCCCGCTTCCTGGCTCTTGGTCCGTAACCTTGTAGGTTATGGCACTTCAAGCACATAGCCAAGTAATTCTTAAACATTGTGAGAGTTTCTGCCTGTACCATCCCCTCAGACAGTGAGTGCCAGCTCCCCACTACCCTCTGGGTGAAAATGGTCACCTTGAATCCCTTCGAAGCCTCCTATTTCTTACCCTAAACCTATGGTTATGGGCCTCTCAATCATGGGGAATAGGGCCTTCTTATCTACTCTATCTATATACAAAATTTTATACGCTTCTATTAGGTTGCCCCTCAGTTCCAAAGCAAATACCCCCTAGCTTATCCAATCTTCCCTCATAACTAAAATTCTTCAGTCTAGGTAACATGCTCGTAAATCTCCCCTGTACCCTCTCTAGTGCGATCACATATTTTCTAGAGTGTGGTGACCAGAACTGTATACAGTACTCCAGCTGAGGTCTTAAATGTAAAATAGTCACTAATAAATCCAATAGGGAATTCAGGAGAAACTTCCTTCTCCTTACTGGCTCAGCAGACACTTTGTTTCCGATGAAGACACTGTGAAGTGCCTTGGAACGTTTTCTGTGTTGAAGGCATTGTATAAATGTAGGATGTTGTAACTGGATACCTCAATATCAGTGGTATTTTCAAAGTTGGTTTAATTTTATTTTGTTTCTCTTTCCAAGTGGCTTGGAATCAGGATTAAGCAATCTCACTATGCAAGGCACAAGATTCATGATGAGTCTTTATTATGGAACTGGGATTGTTGGGATTGAACTGGGAACGTGTAACTCTGGTTTGTACAAACTAATTGGTTTTCAATTGTGTGTTACGAGGGGAATTGAAACATAGGAAAAACAAAATTATTAAAGGGACCAGCACAAGTTTAATTTGTGCACAAGACTGTAAAATCAATGGGTGGCTGTGGTGGGGGAGGGAAATTTACTTAAAAAGCCAGAGGCTTTTCAACCTAAGCACAAATATGAATCAGGTGGAATGATAAGAACATAAGAAATAGGAGCTGGAGTAAAACAATTAGCCCCTCAATCCTGCTCTGCCATTTAATCAGATCATGGCTGATCTGATTATGGCCTTAAATCTACTTTCCTGCCCTTAGCTTTCTTCTAGGCCTGAAATCTGTCCAGCTCAGCCTTGAATATATTCAATGACCCGGCCTTCACTGCTCTCTGGGATAGAGAATTCCGAAGACTATCAACCCTCTGAGAGAAGAAATTCCTCCTCATCTCCGCTTTAAATGGTAGCTCTCTTATTTTGAAATTGTGCCCCCTAGCTCTAGATTTACTCACGAGGGGAAACAAAAAATCACCTCTCATTTTTCTACCTCCAGTGAGTAGGGGCCCAACCTATAGCCTAGTGAACCTTCTTGGGACTGCCTCCAATGCAAGTATGTCCACCCTGTCAGGTGACCAAAACTGCACACAGTACTAGGGCTGGAATTTTCCAGCTCCATGGGCACTGGGAGTCATGGCGGGTGGGGGAGGGGGAGGGGGAGGGGGAGAAGGGACAATATGGCGAGAAAGCCAAAAATCGGTTTCGCGTCAGCATGAAAGCAGAGTGGGGTCATGTGATGGTGCCTGCCATGGCGAAACGCCAATCCCACTGGAGGCTGGCATGAACCTGCTTTGCATCCCACTAATGAGATGCAAAGTAAGGCCTGAACAGAATCACGCCCCCCCCCCATCGGCCACGCCAGATTTTCCGTTCCACTGGCGGGAAAACACGCCAGTCTCGTACATGTCTGAACACGTGTGACGTGCAGAAGCCAGAACTTACCGATGGGGCCTTGCTCAGATTGAGGACGTCTGAGGAGCAGAAGATGCTGGAGCCCTATAGCTACCGGACCCCAGGGGAACACGTGCATTGCAGGCTGGATGGATTCTCATGGACGTGGCTCTGCCGCGAAGCAGCTCACGGAAGGTGGGAGGTCTCATGTCCCAGGTCTGCTTCAGAACATCATGGTCTTGTCTATGGGCTGCTACGGATGATCGGTGAGGGAGGGGAGAGGAAGGTCCAGCTGTGAGTAGGTGAGGAAGGTGTACCGAGGTTGAGGGGGCGTGGGGGGTGGGGGGTGGGAGGTGTGGAGTGGGAGATGAAGGTCCAGGTTGACTGGGAGAGGAAGGTGTACTGGGAGGGTGTACTGGGAATGAAGGTGCCGGGGGCGGTGAGGTTGGTGGGCGGGGTGGGGTGGGATGAATGTGTCGGGGGGGTGAGGTTGTAGGGGGGAAGGAGGGAGTGTGAGGTGAGGAGGGTGTAACGGGGAAGAATGAGGCAATTGGGGAGGTAGGTGTAAGGGGGGAGGTAGGTGTAAGGGGGGAGGAAGGTGTAAGGGAAGAAGTTCGCAGGGGGGAAGGAGTCCGGAGGGGCGGGAGGAGTCCGGGGTAGGGAGGCAGGTAGTCCGGGGCGAGGAAGGGGTGGGCAGAAACGCAGGTCAGCTCAGATGGACAACTGAAAGAGAACCCTAGCAGGCAGCATTGAAAATACTCGGGGCAGTGAGCGGAGTGCGAGGAGGAAGGCTCCATGTGAATGGGAGAGTGCTTGCACGAGGCTCCAAAAGACTCTGCCACACACACTCCAGAATCACTCTTGGTCCGGCTGCGTGCAGCTGAACTGCTAGTGGGGGAGAGATGCATGGATAGGACTCACGAAGTCTGTCAATGAAGCTGAAAGACAACATTACGCATTATTCAGTGAAAGTGAATATACCTTCATATTATAAAGTGACAAAATGTGTTCACCCATGCAACCATGTGATCAGAAATTCTTAATTTTTCTGGGCCTAACGCTTCTTCTAGGTGCTGTCCTGACATCCACAGAAGGGCGGAGACAGCCTGTACAATGGCTGGCCCTGATGCCTTCAGCTTGTGTCCTCTGGAGAGCCGAGGCCTTGAGGCCTTGAGGTTGTCCTCCTGTGGGCCAGCTGCTCCCTCTGCGATGACAGAGGGTGATGTTAAGGGGATCATAGGCAAAGAAGTCCCAGAGGGAGAGGACAGCTTCTGAGATTCCTGAGTGGATGACCCAGGGGTGTCCAGCTGCCACTCCTCCTCCCTTTGGGTGCCCAAGGGCCTCTGTCTGACTCCTTGAGGGTAAGGAGCACCTAGGGGGACATTGTTTTCCTCTCACGTTGCCACCACATGGACTCACCCATGACTACCACAATACAGTTCAGGTCTGCGCACATCTCCGCGTTCTGCTGGACCAGGGGCTCCATGGCGTCCTCCATCCTTCCCATGGAGACCTCCATACGCATACATGTGGGGGCCACTTCATCAGAGAGCAGGCGCACTCCTCTGACTCACATTTGCCACCCTGTTGATGTTCCCCTGCCTTCTGCTGACTCTCCACAATGAGTTGGAAGGCCAAGTCCCGAGGCTCGTCAACTGACTTCATCCTCACAGATGCCTCTTCCCCAGCAGTCCTCCAAGTGCCGGGGAGCTCAGCCGTACATGCCTCCTCCTGCTGTGGACACGTGTCCGTGCGGTGACCACCAGATTGTGAACCTGAACCTGCTCTAGATCTAGGTCCCAACGAGGTGTGTGTCTCTGCACTGGTGGAGGGTGTGGGTAAGCACTGGGACAGGTCTTCTAGGCTGCTTATTCTCAGCTCTTCAATGGAGGAGGTGTCCTCTTGGGTGGAGGTGAGGACGTGGATGGAGCTGAGGGACTGGCTGGCTGAGGGTGTCAGTCACTTGGCAGAGCTCCCTGTGAACCAAAGTAGAGATAATTAGTGCATGGCAGCAGAGTCAAAAGCAGGAGAAAGAACACTGACAATTGCATTGGGAGAGGGATGATGTGGTGCAGGATCCTCATTTGGGTATTTGTCGCTGACCTCACTGTCACCACAGGCACAGTCCACGTCTTCACCAGTCAGCGCGATGGCACACTGCTCAAAGTGAGTGAGGGGCCTAATGTGCATCACTCCACCCCTGGTCTGGGACCTCTCCCTGCTGTTATGGCCCAGTTTCTCCTACATGAAAACAGATGGAGAGAGTGAGCGCAGGGTGCATGGCACTGCATGGAATGTTTGTGTGGTGAGCGGAGCCATGGACAGGATGAGGACATGAGCTCCAGAGGATATGAGACTGATGGGGATGTGAGTGTGTTTGAGAGGACTAGCGGTGTTGTCCCTTGAGGTGTAAGATCCCTGCGGGTGTGTGATGGGTTTGTGAGTGTGTGAGTTGAGAGTGATGAGGTGGTTGACTTACCCCGGTGGAACGGATGAGAGCATTCATCCTCTTCCTGCACTGGATGGCTGACCTCCTCTGTGCTCCGGTGGCACTGACTGCCACTGCCAACATCTCCCAGGCCGGATTGGTGACTCTGGTGGATCTCCTGTGGCCAGAGCGGGGGTAGAGGACATCGTGTTGGCCTTCCACTGGGTCCAGCAGGCACCCCAGAGAGGTGTCATTAAATTTTGGGGCTGCCGTCCTCTTTGATATCAGGGCCATCCGTCACTCGGAGCTGTCCTGGTCTGAAGACATGAAGTAGGCTGCGCTCTGGTGCACTTTAAATATGGCGCCCAGAGTTAGGATGCGCTGAGGTCACAGCATGGTGGGAAAATCTGAGCCCGCCCACCAGCCATCCGGTGCGTTTCCTGTGAATACATTATTAATGAGGCTGGACACACTTGGAAGGGGATGATATGGCGTGAATGGTCACCATTGCAGCTGGCGGGTAAAACGTCCTTTTTCTTGCTCACTACCACACTTTGTGCAAATCCAGGATGATTCAGCACTAGGTGTGGTTTCACCAATGCTCTGTGCAGTTATAGCAAGATGTCTGTGCTCTGATATTCCATCGTTCTTGCAATAAAGGCCATCATTTTATTTGCCTTCTTATATACTTGCTGTACCCGCAAGCTGACTTTTTGGGATTCATATACAAGGACACCCAGATCCCTCTGTACCGCAGCATTCTGCAGCCTCTCTCCATTTAAATAAGATTCTGCTTTTCTATTCTTCCTGCCAAAATGGACACCCTTACATTTTCCCACATTATACTCCATCTGCCAAATTTTTGCCCACTCACTTAAACTTTCCAGTCTCATTGAATCCTCCTCGCAACTCGCTTTTCTCCTGTTCACCTTGAGTTGTTAAATTGATAACATCAAATAATGTGGAATCACAAATTCGAACTAAATGAACTCCAACCTATCAGGTGTGACGGGCGCCTTAGGATGAAGGTGTGTTTATGAATAAGCCATCATCAGCACTGTTCCCTTTTTCTCTCATGGTCATGTAATTGCCCTTGAACTGAGCAGCTTGCTCAGCCATTTCAGAGGGCAGTGAAGGGATAAAGGGATAAACACATTGCTGTGGGCCTGGTGTCACATGTAGGGCAGACCAGATAAGGATGGCAGGTTTCCTTCCCTAAAGAACATTAGTAAACTAGATGGGTTTCTATAACAATCAATGATTATTTGCTGGTCACCATTACTGATTACAATTCAAGATTTTATTAATTGAATTTAATCTCCACCAGCTGCCATGGTGGGATTTGAACCCATACCCCCCAGAGTATTAGCCTGGGTCACAGGACTACTAGTCTAGTGACTTAACCACTACACCACCATCTCTGCATATTTATTACATGAGATTATTGGGGGAATTTGCAATACTGTAGCATTGTGATGAACTATATTTTTCTCTAAGCGACTGAATTGTACAGTACTTCTAAGGTTTGACAACGAATGAAAACTAATAATGTAACATTACTGATCAGATTCAGGTTAGTTAAATACAGTACTGGGTTTTTTTTTAAATAACCTGCCTAAAACATCCCAAGGTGCTTCACAGGAGTGTTATCAAAAAAAATTTGACCCTGGGACACATAAGGAGCTATTAGGGCAGAAGTCCAAGGGTGGAATTTTCCGTGCCCACTGGCGGGTGTGAGCGGACAATATGGCGGGAAGGCCAAAAACTGGTTTCACAACATCGTGAAATCAGTTTGAAATTGTCTGCTCCGCCCATCAATGACGGACCATGATTCCCGCTGTCAGGCATCAGGAACCTCATTGTAATACATCTGCATATCATTATAAGCCCAGCTCGCTGGGATCATCCCCCCCCCGACAATGCTGGACCATCTGAACACATCGGTGTGATTGCACACCATCGTGTTTCACAACTGAACATAAGCAACGTGCACTTTGGCGAGCTGCACTTCGCTTGGGATTTTGAGGCTTGTTTGTCTACCTTGCTTCGGGCAGCACTCGTGGTCATCAGTGCCAGTCTTCACAGACAGCACCACATCACTTTTAGGGGGGCTCAAGGGCAGGTCTCTACTTACAAGACCTGCTGTAAGGCGGGGGTGGCTTTTCAACAGCTGCAGGGCTAGGGCTTGCCTGGGGAAGGGGGAAAAGTGGCCTCAGGCAAGGGAAGAGGCTGCAGGGTGAGGGCTGTACTGGGGAAGGGGATATCCCAGGGTGTGTGTTGGGGCACATGTTGATCTGTGCAGGGGGAGGTGGTGGTGTAATTCTTTCGAGTCTAAAAGTGATATTGTCACTGGACTGGTAATCCAGAGACCCAGGGTAATGCTCTGTGTACCCAGGCTCAAATCCCACTACAGCAGATGATGGAATTTGAATACAATGAAAATCTGGAATTAAAAGTCAATGTCCTGTCCCACCGGCAGGCCAGACCCAGCAGAAGCGGTGGCATAGGTGGTATACAGCTGGGAGGGAGTTGACCTGGGAGTCCTCAACATTGACTCCGGCCCCCATGAAGTCTCATGGCATCATGGGCAAGGAAACCTCCTGCTGATTACCATGGACCATGCTCCCCCCACCCTCAAATGATGAATCAGTGCTTCTCCATGTTGAACACCACTTGGAGGAAGCAATGAGGGTGGCAAGGACACGGAACGTGCTCTGGATGGGGGACTTCAATGTCCATCACCAAGAGTGGCTCAGAGACACTACCACAGGCTGTTGGCCGAGTCCTAAAGGACATAGCTGCTAGACTGGGTCTGCGGCAGGTGGTGAGAGAGCCAACAAGAGGGACAAACATACTTGACCTCATTCTCACCAACCTGCCTGCCACAGATGCATCTGTCCATGACAGGTAGTAGTGACCACCACACAGTCCTTGTGGAGATGAAGTCCCATCTTCACATTGAGGGTACCCTCCATCGAGTTGTGTGGAGCTACCACCATGCTAAATCGGATAGATTTTGAACAAATCTAGTAACTCAAGACTAGGCATCCATGAGGTGTTGTGGGCTATCAGCAGCAGCAGAATTGTACTCAACCACAATATGTAACCTCATGGCCCAGCATATACCCCACTCTACCATTACCACCAAGCCAGGGGATCAACACTGGTTTAAAGAAGAGCGCAAGAGGGCATGCCAGGAGTAGCACTAGGCATACCTAAAAATGAGGTGCCAACCTGGTGAAGCTACAACAAAGGACTACTTGCGTGCCAAACAGCATAAGCAGCAAGTGATAGACAGAGTTAAGCGAGTCCACAACCAACGGGTCAGAGCTAAGCTCTGCAGTCCTGCCACATCCAGTCATGAATGGTGGTGGGCAATTAAACAACTCATTGGGGAGAAAGTTCCATAAATATCCCAATCATCAATGATGGGGGAGCCCAGCACATCAGTGCAAAAGATAAGGTTGAAGCATTTGCAACAATTTTCAGCCAGAAGTGCCAAGAGGATCATCCATCTTGGCCTCCTCCAAAGGCACCCAGCATCACATGTGCTAGTCTTCATCAATTCGATTCACTCCACGTGATATCAAGAAACTGCTGAAGGTACTGGACACTGCAAAGGCTATGGACCTTGACAATATTCTGGCAGCGCTGAAGATTTGTTCTCCTGAACTTGCCACGCCCCTAGCCAAGCTGTTCCAGTACAGCTACAACACTGGTATCTACCTGGCTATGTGAAAAATTTCCCAGGTATGTCCTGCACACAAAAAGCAGGGCAATTACTGCCTCACCAGCCTATTCCCGATCATCAGTAAAGTGATAGAAGGGGTCATCAACAGTGCTATCAAGCGGCACTTGCTTAGCAATAACCTGCTCACTGACGCCCAGTTTGGGTTCCACCAGGGTCACTCAGCTGCTGATCTTGTTACAGCCTTGGTTCAAACATGGACAAAAGAGCTGAACTCCAGAGGTGAGGTGAGAGTGACTACCCTTGACATCAAGGCAACATTTGACTGGATGTGACATCAAGCAGCCCGAGCAAAACTGGAGTCAATGGGAATCGGAGGAAAACTCTCCACTGGTTGGAGTCACATCTAGCACAAAGGAAGATGGTTGTGGTTGTTGGAGGTCAATCATCTGAGTTCCAGGGCACAACTGCAGGAGTTACTCAGGGTAGTGTCCTCAGCCCAACCATCTTCAGCTGCTTCATCAATGATCTTCCTTCCATCATAAGGTCAGAAGTGGGGATGTTCACTGATGATTGCACAATGTTCAGCACCATTCGTGACTCCTCAGATATAAAGCAGTCCATGTCAAAATGCAGCAAGATCTGGACAATATCGAAGCTTGGGCTGACAAGTAGCAAGTAACTTTCATGCCACACAAGTGCCAGGCAATGTGCCATGACCATCTCCTCCAAGAGAGAATCCAACCATCGCCCCTTGATGTTCAATGGCATTACCATTGCTCAATCCTCCACCATCAACATCCTGGGGGTTACCATTGACCAGAAACTGAACTGGACTAGCCATATAAATACTGGCTACAAGAGGAGGTCAGAGGCTAGGAATCTGATGGTGAGTAACTCACCTCTGGACTCCCCAAAGCCTGTCCACCAACTACAAGGCAGAAGTCAGGAGTATGATGGAATACTCCCCACTTGCCTGGATGAGTGCAGCTCCAACAATACTCAAGAAGCTTGACACCATCCAGGACAAAGTAGCCCGCTTGATTGGCAGCATTTACACAAACATTCACTCCCTCCACCACCGATACACAGCACAGTGTGTACCGTCTACAAGATGCATTGCAGAAACTGAGCTAGGCTCCTTAGACAGCACCTTCCAAACCCGCGACCACCACCATCTAGAAAGACCAGGGCAGCAGATACATGGAAACACCACCGCCTGGAAGTTCCCCTCGAAGCCACTCACCATCCTGGCTTGGAAATATATCACCATTCCTTCACTGTCACTGGGTTGAAATCCTGGAACTCCCTCTCTAACAGCACTGTGGGTGTACCTACACCACATGGACTGCAGTGGTTCAAGAAGGCAGCTCACCACCACCTTCTCAAGGGCAATTAGGGATGGGCAATAAATACTGGCCCAGCCAGCAACGCCCACATCCCATAAATGAATTTAAAAAGTAGCCTAAATATGGTGAGGTCAGCGGCAGCAATGTCCAAAGGAGATGAGGCCAGATGGAGATTTGAGATTAGGTGATGATGTCTCTTGAACTGGCAGTGAGAGAGAAGCAGAACGGATAAGATCATTCATCCTTTTTCTGCACTGGATGGCCGACCTCTTGTGTGCAGCATTGACACTGACCACCTAGGCCACCGCTCCCCCCACCCAATGCAGGAGTGGTGAGACTGATGGGCCTCGTTCAGCTAGAGCGGGGGTAGAAGACATCATGGTGGGCTCCAATGGTGTCAAGAAGGCATCCCAAGGATGCGTCACTGAATCGGGGGGCTGCAGTCTTCTTACCTTTCAGGGCCATGTCTCCTGTGCAGCTGTCCTGGGCAGGAAGCACTGAGAGGTGTGCACGTGGCTGCATTTTGCACATTGTGCCCGGTGTGAGAAAACGGCGTGGTGACAGCTTGGCAGCTGAATCAGAGGCTACCCGCCAGCCAAACAGCATGTTTCCCATGAATGTATGATTGATGAGGCGGGATTGGGGTAATACGGTGTGAAAAGCCACCATTGCGGCCGGCAGGTAAAACATTCTTTTTCCCTCCAGCTACTGCACTTAGCGCAAGTCTGGGACAATTCTGCCCCAAATGTTCGTCAAAGTGGTAGATTTTAATGAACATCTTAAAGCAGGGAAGTTGAGGGATCCAGATCTTAGGGCCTTGGCAGCTGAAGGCATGACCACCAATGGTGGAATGATTAAAATTCGGGATGTTCAAGAGTTCAAATTGGAGGAGTGCAGGTATATTGGAGGGTTGTAGGTCTGGGCAGAGGTAGGGAGAGGCAAGACTATGCAGGGATTTAAAAACAAGGACGAGAGTTTTAAAATTGATATGTTGCTTTGCAGGAGCCAATGGAAGTAATCAAGCACAGGGGTGAAGGGTGATTGGGACTTGATATTGATAACCTCAGCTTTAGGGAGGATAGATTGTGGGAGGCTTGCTAGGACCTGACACTAGATGGTAGCGCATCCAAGTAGAAATCCAGTATTGAAATGAATCTTTTCAATGATAGCCTCCATGAATAACACATTTCTATTGAAATAAACATATATTGATGGAGTCACTCATTTCTGAAACTTACCTTTGTGTTAGTGGAATATTTGCATTGGTTGATTGTTGGATATATGGTACCTGTGGTAAGCAAGCAATGAAGGTGGGGCAGTTTGAACGATATGTCATCAGCAACAAAAATAACACACATTATATGTACCTTTGTGTTCCGTTTACTGAAAGAATATTCCAGAATAAGATTATGTTAATAATTAATTGGTAGTACAGAACTTGAGTATTGCTGAAGAAGAGAGGCGTGCTGTTGAAGCTTTTCCTCTTGCACTCATCAGGACAGATGCAAGAGTGCCAAATTTCAAAGGAAGCAACAATTTATACTGCATGAGAAAAGGTTGCTGATTGGTTGGCATGTCAATTCTGATTGCTTGAGGCGCTGCCATGGAGAATGCGCCAGGTAACTATTCATTCCCAGGCTTTGGTTTAATTCAGAAAAAGTATAATGCCTGGACACGTTCCTGTTGCCTGCAGAGGACAGATCCCTGTGTATGAATGTATGAATCTTCTAGCAAACGTAAGTGAGCAACATTGCAAGCCCTACTGATAATCTTAAATTAGTCTTTAGTGTAACTCTTAGCGCACCCGGGATTGTTCAGCAAGTACAGTCCAATTTCAGAATCATATCTAATGTTAGATATTATGGTCTCGGTTTTACAAACATGGACTAGCTGAGTACTGCTAGTCCTTTGCTCATTATGAACAGCTGAAAGGATGTGCTGTTTGATATGATCTACCAGCTGTTGGGATGTACAGCCTACATCACACTGACAGTGAAATTCATATACCACATTACTCATTTGTGTTATAGGCAGAATGTCTTTTTGGTTTGCAGCATCATGTTAGTGGAAAATACCGCAATAGTAGTAACGTGAAATGACTAGTGTTACCAGTTGCTCAACTGTTTGAGATACCTTACCCCTCCTGGGTAATTTGAAGTAGACTGGACACTTTTCAGCTCTGAAAGTGGCAGCCTTGGGCCTATTCATGAGTATGTGCGATACACAGTGAGCAATGATCGGATGGGGGTATCCTACGGGGTTAAGGCTACCTCATTCAGATTATTGTAGTGTTTAATTGCTGTTGGAGGTGAAGGTGAAGGAACAGGGTGAACGGGGTTTAAGGAGACTGTAGTCAGTAGAGAATAAGTACAGGGGATTGTCTTCACACTTCAGGATGATCCTTCAGTAGAGGAGAACAGCTTTTGATGAGGCTCAGTCTGATCTGGGGATGGATGGTTAAACCAATTTTGGATTAAATATTCTCTCAAAACTGCACACCTTGGACATGAGAGAGTGGAGATGAGAATCAGACATTGAGATTGACTGGAGGGGGACAGAGTATCAGGTTTCATTTCTGTCATTTTACTTAAAAATGTGACCAATTCCTGCTTGCTTGAAACAATGTTTACTTTTCCTAGCAAGGTCATTTTTAATTCTGTTTACAATCAAACTTAAGTGATTTCTTACCACGTTGGTTGTGCAATGGGCCCTTGGAAAATCCAAATATTTGGACTGATGATTTTGTGAGAAAACAGAAACCGACTTGTTAGTCCAATGGTTTCAAAACAATGGGTCCTCCTTCATATTTCAAATAATTTCAGGTTACAGAATTTCCAAATCAGTGAGATCATTGCACAAGTGAACCGTAAAATGTGCAGTTGTACATTGTTATTCAAACTTCCTGTAATGTATATTATTTAAAACAGTCAAAGCACAAGGGATAACCCTACCTGAAAATTTAAACATCTTTTTTACTTTCAAGTGTACTCAATGCTCTCAACTACAGTTTGACATCAAAAGCTCTAATTTGGAATGAAATTGGCATCAAATTTGATTGTGTGCTCAAAGCTATCCAGCACACTCAACAATCTATATTGAAAAATACAAGGAAATTAATTACTTAAATAATATCTGAATTTATTCAGTTTTTCATTTTGTCGAAAAAAATCATTCCCCCCAGATCTCGGGGTCTAAACTCCCCCCAATCTCCAAGTTTAAACTCACCCGCCCCCTTCCTCCCTACCTCCAATATTAGGGTCTAAACTCTCCCCTCCTGTATCAGCTCTCTCCCTCCAGTCTCCATTAGTAGAGGGGTCAATAACCAGGGGGCATAGGTTTAAGGTAAGAGGTAGAAGGTAAGAGGGGGTTTGAGGATAATTTTTTTCACTCCGAGGGTGGTGGGAGTCTGGAACTCACTGTCTGAAAGGGTGGTTGAGTGAGAAACTCTCACAACATTTAAGAAGTATTTAGATATTCACTTGCATTGCCATAGCCTCCAGGTTATGGGTCAAGCACTGGAAAATGGGATCAGTGTGGTCAGATTTTTATTGACTATTTTTGTTGATTTTTGATGTGCCAAATGGCCTCCTCCTGTGTTGTAGGCATCTATGAGTCAATCTCTGCCTCCTTCCTCCAGCCTCCAGACTCCAGACTCTGCCCCCTCCCTCTGCCTCCAAACTCCTCTGCCCCCTCCCTCCAGCCTCCAGACTCTGCCCTCTCCCTCCAGCCTCCAGACTCCTCTGCCCCCTCCCTCCAGCCTCCAGACTCTGCCCCCTCCCTCCAGCCTCCAAACTCCTCTGCCCCCTCATTCCAGCCTCCAAACTCTACCCTTTATCCCACCCATGCTCAACTTGACCCCCACCCCTTCTGCCAGTCTCTAGGCCCCCCTGACCTCTCTCAATGACACCCCCCACTCCAATTCCCCAATACTTACCTCGTTGCTATGGTACTCGCTATTCCCACGCCAACTTCAAATCTGAACCTGGGCTGGCCAGAAAATGTTACTTCCTATTTCCAGCCGGCCCTGTGATTAGGGATCTCCGGTTGGTGGGTGGGGAAGGAGGGGGAGAAGGAGTAAGAGCAGAGAGGAAGGAAAGAAGGAGGAGGGGGGAAAGAAGGGAAGGGAGAGGGGAATAAGAGTGGGGTTGGGGAGGGGAATAAAGGGTGTGGTGGGAGAGAGAGGAGGTAGAGAGAGAGGAGGGGTAGTGGTGTGACCTTACGTAGTGCATTGATAATCAGCTGGGACTTGGGAAAATTTTGGCTGCGTATATAGTCACATTTTGTTGTGATCACTGCAGGACGGCAATTAATGACAACGATGTAAGTTGATAACTATCATTTGACATCATAAGAATGGTTCTCAGTGAAAATGGTAACTAAGTGATCTGGGTGAAAATAGAATGATAGCCAGATGATTGCTTCTGCATGCAAGTGATATCAAATGATGGCAAAATAATTGCAATTGAGTGCAGTTGATGTCAAATGGACGCTATTGAAAGCAAATGATGTCAAATGCTTATGAAAAATTTCGGGCAGGGGAGATTACACATTTACACAGACAAAATAGCAAACCAGATTGCTTTTGTTACAATGAGGAAATAGGATGCTTGATAAGATATTCAGAAAGCAGTGCATCATATAAACTGAATGACTTGCTACAATATTTAAGAGTCAACCACATTGCTGGTGGCCTAGAGTCACATATAGTCCAGTTAGCATGGTGGGATTTGAACCCACGTCCCTATAGCATTAGCCTGAGCCTCTGGATTACTAGGTTCAGTGACATTGCCACTGCACTACTCTTTCCCCAGGAGGAAATGGCAGGAAAGCAATTGAGGTATTTTAAAGCTAATTAAGAGCCTTTTTTAGCCATGGTGACTTACCTTCTCAACAGTGCCCAGGTTCCCTGGTCTGCAACTCACCACTTAGGAGAAGGAGTACACAATGGGAACTGATTTGATAAAGCAGCAAGCCTCTGATCAGCTACAGTGAGAGACGTGCACAGACAGGATCAATTCCTCCAGCCTCACAATCACTGACATGCTTGAGAACAGCAACTTTGTGTAAATTATATCAAGTACCTTGGATACCACCGAGGATAATCTCACCATACTGCCTACATGAGGCTACATCTTCTGAAGAAGTATGGACCTCTGAGGAGGAAGTGCAGCCTCCTGTGGCTCATTGGCCTCAGCATCGGGGCAACGACTCCACCAGAAGCAGCAGCTACTGCATTCTCTGTAGCCACATGCATCTGGACAGAACAGAAGGGATGGACACAGGGCTGCACGTCAGAGGAGGTGGCACCCTCAGCACAGGGTCAAGCTTCCTTGACCTCTCCGAACAACAGTCCTTCGAAGGTTCTGCTTCTTGTTCTGGTGGTCGCAGATCTCTTCAGCCTCTTAGAAGGAGACCCTCTCCAAAGTGGAGCAAACCTCTGGCCTCTATCATAGGGTCTGAAGTGGGGATGTTCGCGGATGATTGCACAATGTTCAGCACCATTTGTGACTCCTCATACAGTCCGTGTCCAGGTGCAGCAAGACCTGGACAAATTTCAGACTTGGGCTGATAAGCAGCAAGAAACATTCACAGCAAACAGTTGCCTGGAAATGACCGTCTCCAACAAGAGAGAATCTAACCATTTCCCCATGACATTCAATGGCATCACCACCACTGAATCCCCTACTATCAACATCCTGGGGGCTTACGATTGACCAGAAACTGAACTGGACTCGCCATATAAATACTGTGGCTATAAGACCAGGTCAGAGGCTGGGAATCCTGCAACAACTAACTTACCTCCTGCCTCCCAAAACCTGCCCACTATCTACAAGGCACAAGTCAGGAGTGTGATGGAATACTCTCCACTTGACTGGATGAGTGCAGCTCCAACAACACTCAAGAAGCTCCACACCATCCAGGACAAAGCAGCCCGCTTGATTGGCACCCCATCCACCACCTTAAACATTTACTCCCTCCACTCAAGGACATTTGCATCCTTCCAAAAGTGTGGTGACCAGACCTGGATTTAATACTCTAGTTGTGGCCTAACCAGAGCTAAAGTTTGAGCATAACTTCCCTGCTTTTGTACTCAATGCCTCTTTTTATAAAGCCCAAGATCCCATATGCTTTGTTAACCACGCTCTCAATGATACCTTTGCTACCTTCAAAGATTGATGCACTTAAGCGTCCAGCTCCACCTGTCCTTGCAAGTTCTTTAGAACTGTGTTATTATGCCTGTTTTGCCTTTCCCTATCCCTTGTGCTGAAATGCACCACCTCACATTTCTCTGTATTAAATTCCATCTGCCACTTGTCTGTCCATTCTACTAGCCCATGCATGTCCTGTTGCAGTTGATTGGGATCAATATCACCGTTTGCCAAACCTCCAAGTTTGGTATCATCAACAAATTTTGAAATTTTATTCTGTATTACAATATCCAAATCATTTACACATATCTAAAAGAGCACTGGTTACATCACTGTAACATCCTCCAGCCTGAAAAATAACCATTTACCATGACTCACTGTTTCCTGTCCTCCGGCCATTCTTTTATTCAAACTGACACTGACTCTTCTGTTCCATGAGCCTCAATTTTGTTAACCAGCCTTTTATGTGATACTTTGTCAAAAACTTCCTGAAAATCCATATATCCAACGTCAACTGTATTTCTTTCATCAACCTTCCCTGTTATGTCATCAAAAAATTCAATTAGATTAGTTGAACATGATTTGCTTTTTACAAATCCATAGATAAAAGCAAAAAACTGTGGATGCTGGAAATCCAAAACAAAAACAAAAATACCTGGAAAAACTCAGCAGGTCTGGCAGCATCTGCGGAGAGGAGCACAGTTAACGTTTCGAGTCCGAATGACCCTTCAACAGAACTAAGTAAAAATAGAAGAGAGAGCCATGTTGGCTATCCTTAATTAACTCAAACCTCTCCAAACGTCTGCGAGTTTTTTCCCTCATTACTGTTTCGAAAGCCTTATACACTGATGTTAAACTGACCACCCTGTAGGTATAGAAAACGTCCTCACACTCTTATCTTGACTAATTGATTAAAAATATAGTCGAGGAAGTGTGCAGACCACTCAGTGATTTACTATTACAGTTAATGTTATGACTTGTTCAATATAGTATGTCACTTTCACAGATTCTGCGGCAAACTTTTCAATGGGCACGCACACATATACACACAGCTCATGCAAATCTCCTAAAATTACCCCCTGACCCAAGGAGCTTACCTCTGAACACTCTCATCCCAACCTGCCTATTCCCCTCCCAATGATGGACTCCGTCCCAAGGGTGCCACTGTTCCCTTTGCTGCTCCCTCTATGTAGTCTCTTGCCTGTTGGTGTTTTGAATGCACTCCTTCCAGATATCCTCTATCCCTGTAGTCTCCAATACTGAGTACAAGTCTGAGTGGCACACACCCTGAAGACTCCTGTACTTCCTGTCGCTTCCTGCTCACCTAGATGGCCACCCACCTGCTATCCAGCGCTGTATGAACCCCTGGGAGGTTGGTGGCCAGTAAACCTGGAAGTACTGGTTTCCTGGAAGTGCTCACAGCAGCAGCTGACTTAACAAAAAAGATTGAAAGGTCAACTGGCTGTCGGGTCGATGGGTCTGCGGCTCAAAGCTGCAGCAGGGAATGGGTCACAGGGAGGGAGCCCATCATTGGGAGGGGAATAGGCAGGTTGGGATGAGGGTGTTCACAGGTAAGCTCCTTGGGTCAGGGGGTAATTTTAGGAGATTTGCATGAGCTGTGTGTATATGTGTGTATGTGCCCATTGAAGAGTTTGCTGCAGAGACTGTGAGAATGACACACTATATTTAACAAGTCATAGCATTAACTGTAATTGTAAATCATTGAGTGGTCTGCACAGTACCTCGACTATATTTTTAATCAATTATTCATTTGCTTCATGAATAAACTGGCAAGTTTATAGATCATGCAGAATGGTGTAACATTCATCTTTGAATTGACTGAAGATGTAATGTGAATCCCATATATTCTGCAGCAAGTTACCATAGCCATATTGTAACAGTTTCAGATAGAAACCCTTCAGTCCATCTAGGCCACCTACCCATGACATTCTTAACAACCAAGAATCCCGTTTGTTAGCACGAACCTTTCTAAATTCTTTCTGAAACCCATTCAGGTTCCTGGTAATCTCTTCCATACCCTTTTAGTTAAAAAAAGAGTTCCCCCTGCATCATTTCCTGCTTTCTTTTATTGTCTTTAATTGTAAGCTGTTGGGTGTGAGGTGCTGTGGTAAAGGGTAAAAAATGCAGATTTCAGTTCACCAGAGACACGGGACAATTTTCACCCCTTAACTGGTTGGGAGTTCCCAGTCTGCCAGCTGCCATTTCCAAATGGCCTGTTTTAAGGCAGCAAATTGGTGCCCGGACATACCTGGAACTTGGTGTAAATTCCAGGTGCCAATTTGGCAGAGTGCACATCGTGCATGATCCATCCATTCGTACTATGTATTGAGTAGCTGCGTACCAATCATTCCTAAAAAGGCTGATCTAGGCCTCTCTGAAAGAAAAAGCACAGGTAGGATTTCAGAATGGTTTCTGTGGTCTCAGGGTGATGAAGACTCTTCCTTGGTTCCACCACCCCCACCCACCCACCCACCCCCCACCCCCCACTAACCCACCACCCACCCCTCAACAGCCTAGGGTTGCCAACTCTCCAGAATTGACCTGGAGTCTCCGGGAACTAGGGAACAGTCTCCAGGACACTGATGTGTGCAGCCCTGGAGAAAAATCATTGGGACATTAAAAAAGATGGTGTTTTTCTGTCATTTTCTTAGAAATTTCTCTTTACCAGGTATAAAAATATTGAGAATGGGAAAAAAAGGCTGTTGGCTGACAGTCAAGCATCATCCAATTGGAAGTTGACTGTTTTTGCTTTCCAATTGGCATAGGAAGGCAGTGCGTCACAAGAATGGGTGTGTTGGCTGAATAATGGCAAGAGCATGGGGGCAAGTCATATGGTGGAAACCTCCAGGAATACATTTAATCACAGTTGGCATCCTTACCCCAACTCCCATCACCTTCTAAGTTTTGACTCCAGGTTTGGATCCACAGAGGAGCTGCTGGATTGCCCCCTCCTGCCTCGAATGGAGAGCTCCCTTGAGCACTGCTCTGTGCTCACAGCTCGCCAATTGTAATCAGACAAGGGCTGACTATCTATATGGTCAGGGCTTCTCACCAAGAGCATTGGGCAAATGATCCGATTGCACAGTCCACTGCCCACCAGAAGCCTTCAGAGAAACTATGATCCATCTGCTTAAAGAAAAGAAAAATTAAGAATTGTAGAATGTTATGGTGCATAAAGGAGGCCATCATACCTATACTGGCTCGTTGAAAGAGCTATCCAATTAGTTCCACTCTCACTGTAACCCTGAAGGTCAAAATGCAACTGGAGCTGGAATTACTTTCACTGTTTAATAGTTCATAAAACACTCTTTGAATTGCATTATCAGATTTATTTCAAATGAGTGGAAAGTGGAAACTGACAGTAGATGTTTTAACAACAGACACAATGCAGAGCCAACTCATAGATGAACTCATGTGACCAGGCATTGCATGGTCAAATGTCATGTTGTCAGCAACTCATGTGATCAAGCCCCAAGGATTGTCTCCAACCAGAGTTGGGAACTCTGCCTAAGAGGGCAGATGGAGCCTTGGTTTAATGTCTCTTCTACAGTACTACTCAATTTTGTTTCTGAGTCTCTGGACTGCAACTTGGACCTATGATCTTCCAGTACACCAGGTATGAGTGTGTTAACCACTGAAACACTGTCAAAGACCTTAAATCCAAATCCAACACTCTGCATTCAAATGGGGATTGAAATTCAGCTCATGAGTCAATACTTCACTTGGAATGTTGGCACTAATGTAGCAACACTAAGAAAGGAAAGTAGAAATAGTCCCCTTTTTATTTAAAGGGCACCATTCGGAGGATGGAGTCAGTCCAGGGCCACATGCAACACCCAGCTACTGGTTGTCCTCTTTATGTTAATCCAAGCACAATACATATGGCCAACATGAAGAGATTAATGTCTATAAGGTTATTGGAATTTGTGTCTGTGTGTCTATATGTGTGTGTCTTAATTGGATTAAAGCCAGCTGGTCTAGAGGCTTTGATGAATAGAAAGAAGTAGGTTTGAAATAGTAATTAGATAAACATGGGGAAGTTTAGAAACATAGGTGTCAAGGGGGTAATTTGCATTTTTAAATAAAACATTCAAAAGAATGGGTAAAATCTTGCAACTAGCTGGAAGACACCAAGCAATCTATTTATTTTTTTCAGCTTACTAATAAAATTGGTGGAATCAAAGGACATTATTGTTAGAAAAGGTAAAATTAAAACTTGTAATACAATGGAAAATTTATATTCAAAGAGAAAAAAAATGTATAAAGGAGAAAGGAGATTGTGCGTAAGGCAGAGGCATTTAAGATTTAACCAGCCTGTATTCCTCCAACTGTATCTGCAAGGAACCAACATGCAAGGAACCTCATTTTGAATTTGTAAGGTCAAATGTGCTTTGCATGGGGTCTTTTTAAATCTATGAGTTTTATTGTTGCCTTAACGGGGGTGTAACTGAGAGTCAGATTAATTAGGGGATTTTTTGCAGTTATTGTAGTAGTAAATTTGTAACCATGTGTATGTGTTTAATTTGCTGTTAAATTAATAAATGTTTAATTTAGTTTTATAAAAAACCTCTTGAGACTTGGTGGTCTTATTACTACTGAATTCAAAGCCTGCATCTCGAAACATACAAATTGCAAAAATGGATTATGACACTTGTTTCAAGTTTCCCTCTGGGATTTGAACAACTCAGCGCTTACCATCAGCTGTGTCATAATAATGGCCCAAACAAGGTGTAGACAATGGGAGCTCATTGCTTCCACACTTTGCATTCCAGTTAGAAACATCACTTTAAACTGAGACTCTCACTGCCTACTTCAGCTGTATAACATTCTTAGAGACATACCAGCACTCAGAGCCACCGAGGTACACACAAGGAGTGCTTCTCAAAGTTTTTTAACTCTGGACTGTGAAGCTGTAAAGTGACATTGACACTCTCAACATGGACTTAAATTGTTCCCAGTGCTGCTCCTTGCTTCTAATGGATTACATATGATTTGGGTATCCTGGAACTATCTCTGTTACATTCAACCTGTGAGTGCTAAATGCTGACACCCAAAGAGCCAAAATGAATAGTGTATCCATATAGAACTCATCACATATTGATAAGCGAAAAAAAATGATCAAAAGGAACACAACTGTAAATTACCTGAGAAAATTAAAGAGAGATACAGAACACTTTGTGGTTGTCAGTGCATGTCCTGGTTATCTCATTATTGAATGATATTGTCCTTTGACAATTTAAATATTGAATACTAATCGAAGTGGAGATTAGCAACAATTTTAAACTGAACAGAAGAGTCCTTATCAGGTACATTGGGAAGGTAGTGAAGTTGGTCCATTCCATTCACGTTACAAAATCTTTTGGCAAGTTCCTTACATACTGCAGGACTAACACATTTATAATGCCATCGGGTCCCAAAGTTTTCAACACCAAGTTGTAGATTTATTTATCTGTTTACTGATCACGCAAAAATGTAAAGCATAACTCTCTGACTCCTTCCCTGGGGATTCCATAGATGAGTGACTAGCAGAATATTAAAGGAACGCATATTTTATAGATGGAATGGTTCCCCAGCCTGAGGTTAAGTGCAACCAACACAAGTCATGTATGTACAGATAGTGCAAGGATATGGGTTTGTAGCAATTTGCCTTGGAAAGATAGATTGAAAATTAGTCAAATGTACACGATGAATGATCTTAATCTTTATTATTATATTGTCGTCGAGATAGGTGTCATAAGATTTTTCAGGCTGGATTTGCACTTTAGGGGTGGAATACGGGAGACGGGGACCTGCCCCGGGGGGAAAGAATTGCTGGTTGAGGTTTTGACTGGGGTTCTCCCTGAATTGGCATGGAGACAGGTTCCCTCTCCAATTAATGGTGGTGGACAGCTCACGAAGCTGGGGGATCAATCAATGGCTTTCTAGCTTCAGAGGAGCACTCAGTTTTATACCACCACTTCCCTGGCCAGAGAAAATCCAATGTGCTATTCAACTCGTATTCGACACTTCCCAAATTGTCAGTAGCTAGCTGGAAAGCCATGCTTACAACCAACCAGAGCATTGATTTGATAACTACACAATCAGTAAGATTGAGTTTACTTACGCAAGACAAGTGCTGTGTTTTGGTGGTGTTGAGGTCCTACAGCACCATCACTGGTGGGAGGTTTTAATCACAGTGTGATCTGTTGACATGGCAGTTCCCAGAAGTTATAATGGAAAAGATCAACACAAAATGTCAACATAAAATGTGACTATCATATTTAAGGTATTGATAAATTTTAGAAGGAAAATAAGGCTGATCAGAATGTTGTGCTATTATGAACCCAAATATATCAGAAAAAACACATTTTGAATCTTCCTTTGATGCCCACTTACAAGGTTCTATCCTTGGTCCCCTTCTACTTGTCATCTATGTGCTGACCCTGGGTAACATCAACCACAAATATGACATCAGCCTCAAAATGTACTCTGAAGACACCCAGCTTTACCTCACCACCATCTCACTCTACACCTCCTTGACTCTAAATTGTGACTTGCTTTCCCAACATCCAGTGCTAGATGAACAGAAATTTCCTCCAACTAAATCTTGGGAAAACCAAATCCATTGTCTTCAGTCGCAGTGAGAAAACTCCGTCCCCTGCCACCAGTTCCACCCCTCTCCCTGATAACAGTCTGAAGCTGAACCAGGCTGTTTGAAACCTTGATGTTATATTAACCCCGAGATGAGCATGCAACCACACATGTACGTAATCATTACGGCCGCCTATTTCCACCTCTGCAACGTTGCCTGATTTTTCCCCGTCTCAGCTCATCTGCTGCTGTAGGCCTCATCCATGCCTTTGGTACCTCTAGACTTGGTTGTTCCAGTGCCCTCCCACATTCTACCTTTGTAAACCTGAGGTCATCGAAAACTCTGCTAACTTGCACCAAGTTCCATTTACCTATCACCCTGTACTCACTGACCTATATTGGCTCTTATGCCTCAATTTAAAAATTCTCATTCACATTTTCAAATCCCTTCAGGGCCTTCCTCCCTATCTCAGTAATCTTCTCCACCCATACAGTCCCCCGAGATATCTGCTCTCCTCCAATTCTGGCCTCTTGGGTACCCCTGATTTAAATCGCTCCTCCATTGACAGGCAAGCCTTCAGCTGCCAAAGTACTGAACTCTGGAATCCCCTCTCTAAATCATTCCACCTCCCCACTCCGCTTTCCATTTTAAAATTCTCTTTAAACCCTGCCTACTTAGCTAAGTGTTTGGTAATCTGGCCTAATATCTCCTTAAATGATTTGGTATCAAATTTTACTTCATAACTGTCCTGTGAAGTGCCTTAACCGAGTGAAAGTTGCAATATGGATTCAAGTTGCTGTAAACTCACAAAAGTGAGGGAAATGCTAAAATTCCTAGGTTAGAGGATTTCACAAATTGTGCAGCTCGCCTATCATCTCACACAAATAGTCTGAAGTATTACAGTAAAAAATGTATTCAAATATCAGGATATACTTGTTATAATTATGTTTATTCGATTAATCTAAACCAATAATTTAATAAAGAAATTGATATTTTTATTCTAAAGTTCTAATTATGGTTCAGCTGGCCCAGAGCATCTGGTCTCCAGATCGTCAGGGACGATCCACACACCCTACCCATTTGTCACTCTACCGACTTACCTACAACCCCCATTCCCCACATTCCCCACATTTTCTCGTTCATCCATTTACCCATTCATTAACATTGAGACTGGGCTTACCATATGGCTGCTGGTGCTGTAAAACGGGGACATGCCCCAGTCTTCCCCCTGGCTCCACAGTGCTCCCATGAAGCTCTTGAATGGAAGCTACGTTCCACATTCCCAAAGAAGTGTGCTCAGGAGACCTGGCCAGAAACACGGAGCAGCTTCAGGACGGACAAAAGTAGGAGTGGACTTGCCGCTCCTTGGATGACCCGGGCCATACCAGTGAGCATGTGGGTTATATAACCCAATAAGGATCCAAATTTGATGCTCAGTCTGTGGTGAGAGAGCCAATCATAGCAGAAACAAGAATAGATGCCAAATGAGGAAAGATCAACTTCTGATCCTTATCCCCAGTCCTCTCCTGGAAGCTCTTGTGTGGATGTCAAATCAGAACAAAATTGGACTTAGCTAAGATGCTCCTTTAGTTTCAAAAATGACTGGACACTATGGTTGAGAAATTGGGTCATGCAGTGCCCTATTTTTCAGCTGCTAAGCAACCTCCATGTGAGTAAAATGGTGAGCAGAAAGTGCACCTCCCACAACATTGAGGAACGACAAGCAAGGCGACCTTTATCTACTCTCTGAAGAAGAGTCATACGGACTCGAAACGTTAACTCTGTTCCTCTCTCCACAGATGCTGTTAAACCTGCTGAGTTTTTCCAGCATTTTCTGTTTTTGTTTCAGATTTCCAGTTTCTGCAGTATTTTACTTTTAGCTTTGATCTTTATCTATGCCTGAAGCAGACATTTATTCCCTCGCATATGTAAATAGGAGGCCTAACACTTGATTGAGGCCCCCAACTGCAAGAGTAGGTTGGCCTGAGGCAGACAACAACTGAAAAAAAAGTTACTCCTTGTAAAGGGCCATCCTCATCCTCTGACCTCTAGCCTTCTGAGGTCCTTGACCTCTGACCTCCAACCGCCCCCTGGGATTCTTGACTTTCCTCCTGACAGCCTCTGGCTCCTGCTCCGATCTCCAGCCCATGAAGCTTCTCCCAGCCCTGGCCACTCATCACTTACCTGTGGGCCATGTTGAGCTGGGGTCAGCCTGAGCTTCCAGTATTTACCTGTGCAGCCTCCTCTCACTGTATGGTCCCCCATGGCGAGGAGATCTGAGGCTCCTAGTGAAAATAGGGAGAGCTGTACAATGGGCTACTGTTTTACAGTATTGTATAAAAGCTACATGGTAAACTGGTTGGTCTTTCATCTCTCAGCATTTCTTAAGTTCCTACAAAATATTTGACGCAAACTTATATTTAGTCACATTAGGGTCACATATATGTAAACAGCAAATGTTCACATCTCCTTAGTCCAATATGTTTTTCATATTTTTCAATAACTCACTCAGTAGATAAAAAATCTGAGGGGTGCCCGCCTTGCTACAAATTGGCTTAAAAATTGTTGGAAAAGCAGAGCTGTTGCAGGATAAGCTGGTGCCCATGTAAGTGAGACGGGGGCCTCTCAAACATCTCATTGTCCATCAACTCCTTCAGGTTTATTGCTTCTGCCAAGGGAGAATCGTGCAATCCAAGCTTACAGAGATAAGAGATACACAGCAAGATGTTACCACACTTGGGTCAGGGGTATTTGGACCTTGTAGCCTAGAAAATATTGCTGGTGACATGAGCAGAGGAATACATTGAGTGGAGGGGATGGGTGAATTTTCACAGATCCTCTCCTGTTCATCTGACACAACATTGGTAGAAGAGCTATAGAAACCCAGGTGGTTGGGGGCAGAGGTTAATACCCCATATGTTCTCATGACAATTGCCTGACTGTTACTTTTGTGGAGTTGTTAACTCATTTGAAATAAATAGGCTGTAAGATGTGTCCTATTGCAAATATAGGAACAGGAATCCCTTGACATCCCCTCATGCCTACTCCACCATTCAGTTGGATCATGAATGATCTGTATCTTAACTCTATCAACCTGTCTTGGTTCCATAACCCTTAACGTCCCTACTTAATAGAAATCCAGCAAACCTGAAAAATAATTTAATGCACCTTTACTCCACCGACAGTAATTTTCAGACATACATAATTTGTTCCACTTTTCAACAACTCCCTCAACTTATTCTGGTTTCCCCTTTTTTTAAAGCAATTCTTGCTTCACAAGATAGAGCAGCTCTCCATCATATCTTTCTAGTTAACTCTCATTAACAGCAGTTATTTACAGGTGTGATCCTTTAAAATATCTTTGAGCCAATTGTGTCTCACATGAGTTTGCACTGAATGGACCTCACAGAACACAACCACAACAAAGGCTTTCATACAGTTGGATATTGTAAGATTGAAAATCCTCATGGCACATTCACATTGGTGTCAATGGAGCGGCTCATCCCAAAACAATCTGGTGGCATGTATCTTCAGAGTGCTCGACCCTCACAGTAATTGAATGTTAATCGGATCCAAGCCGGTTAGTGAAGTTAAAACTAAGACACAACTGCTTTATTTGCTGGAGAGAGTTTATTGGCTAGATTCTCAAACAACACTACTCCAACCTCCAGTGTCCCAGCTATCCCCATTTATAGGTATTTTAAAATAACAAATTAACAATTAAAGTGGACAAATTAACAAATTAGCAAATGATTAAATGAACAAATAAAAGGGGGCAGCCCCTGAAATGGAAACTGCAACAAAAGGCAAAACTGCAAAGGAAACTTACAAAGGTCAAACCAAAACGTGGTTTTCAGGATCAATAATGTGCCCCAGTCCCCATTGGTCATGGAATTTAAAGTTCACCATCTGCTGTGGTGGGGTTCGAAGGTTCCCAGAGCATTACCCCAGGTCTCTGGATTGCTCTTTCAGTGACAATGCCACCATACCACTGCTGCCTCCACCTCCATCTCCATTTGTAGACGTACAAATACCCATCACCTGTTTAACAACAGACTTACCATTAAACTTTAACAATGAAATTAGTAAGACATTGGCATTGAACATTCTGCAGAGACAGATGTTGAAAGAAGAAGAGGTTCACTGAGTCGATTGAAGTCCAACTGAGAAAAAAAAAGGCTGGTGCTGGGATTCTCACCTTTTGCATCAGGGCAGCTTTGGAAAAATGCTTATGGGGCATGTTGAAATGTTGTGAACCATTTTGGCTATGAACCTGCAGCAAATGTATCCAATGTTCAAGAAACTGCCCCATGTGCGACACTTCTCAAAAGAAGTGTGGGACAGTGGGGCTGAGGGGGGGGAGGAACACTATTAACCCTGATATTTTGGCATTGTCCTTTAATGAAACATTTTGGAATTCAGTTTTGTGACTCCTCTCCGACATACCTGAGTGCTTTGTGGCCTTAATGCTCGCGATATGTGGAGCTGGGATCCAGGATGAAGCAACAGCCTAAAAAGTAGCAATGAAGTCTCCCTGTTAGCTTTGCTGCCTTCGAAATGGCGGCATTTATTCAGGTGTAGATCAGTTATTTCTCATTGAATGCCATGAGTGCCAACTGAGTGCCAACCACAATCTGTAACCTCGTGGCCTGGCATATCCCCCACTCTACCATTACCATCAAGCTGGGGCTGGGGGGGGGTCAACCCTGGTTCAATGAAGGGTGCAGGAGGGCATGCCAGGATCAGCACGAGGCATACCTAAAAATGAGGTGTCAACCTGGTGAAGCTGTAACACAGGACTACTTGCATGCCAAACAACAGAAGCAGCATTGGATAGACAGAGCTAAGCGATCCACAACAACAGATCAGATCTGATCTCTGCAGTCCTGCCACATCCAGTCCTGAATGGTGGTGACAATTAAACAACTCACTGGAGCAGGAGGCTCCACAAATATCCCATCCTCAATGATGGGGGAGCCCAGCACATCAGTGCAAAAGATAAGACTGAAGCAGGGGCAACCATCTCCAGCCAGAAGAGCCAAGTGGATTATCCATCTCGGCCTCATCCTAAAGTCCCCGGCATCACAGATGCCAGTCTTCAGCCAATTCGATTCACTCCACATGATATCAAGAAATGGCTGAAGGCACTGGACACTGCAAAGACTATGGGCCCTGACAATATTCAGGCAATAGTACTGAAGTCTTGTCCTCCAGAACTAGCCGCGCCCCTCGCCAAGCTGTTCCAGTAACAGCTACGACACTATCCAACAATGTGGAAAATTTCCCAGGTATGCCCTGCACACAAAAAGCAGGACAGATCCAACTCAGCCAATTGCCACCCCATTAGTTTACTCTCGATCATCAACAAAGTGATGGAAGGGGTCATCAACAGTGCTATCAAACAGCACTTACTCAGCAATAACATACTCAGTTTGGGTTCCACCAATGCGACTCAGCTCCTGACCTCATTTACAGCCTTGGTTTAAACGTGGAAAAAAGAGCTGAACTCCAGAGGTGAGGTGAGAGTGAGTGCCCTTTGCATCCAGGCCGCATTTTCCTGAGTGTGGCATCAAGGAGCTCTAGCAAAACTGGATACATAGGAATTGGGGGAAAACTCTCCACTGGTTGAAGTCATACTTAGCACAAAGCAAGATGGCTGTGGTTGTTGGAGGTCAGTCATCTCAGCTCCAGGGCACGCTGCAGGGGTTCCTCAGGGTAGTAAACTAGGCCCAACCATTTCAGTCAGAAGTGGGGAGTAGGAATGAATGCTAATAATTGCACAATGTTCAGCACCATTCGCGACTCCTCAGATACTGAAGTAGTCCATGTCCAAATGCAGCAAGACCTGGACAGCAATCAGTCTTGGCTGTTTAGTGGGAAATAACATTCATGCCACACGAGTGCTAGGCAAAAACCATCTCCAACAAAAGAGTATCTAGTCATCTCCCCTTGACATTCAATGGCATTACCATCACTAAATCCCCCACTATCAACATCCTGGGGCTAACCATTGACCAGAAACTGAATAGGACCAGCCATATAAATACTGTGGCTATAAGAGCAGGTCAGAGGCTAGGAATTCGGTGGTGTGTAACTCACCTCCTGACTCCCCAAAGCCTGTCCACCAACGACAAGGTACAAGTCAGGAGAGTGATGGAATATTCCCCACTTGCTTGGACGAGTGCAGCTTCAACAACATTCAAGAAGCTTGACACCATCCAGGACAAAGCAGCTCACTTAATTGGCACCACATCCACTGCCTTAAACATTCACTCCCTCCACCACTGACGCGCAGTGGCAGCAGTGTGTACCATCTACAAGATGCACTGCAGGAACTCACCGAGGATTCTTCAACAGCACCTTCTAAACACTGTTGCTGGGTCAAAGTCCTAGAACTCCCTCCCTAACAGCACTGTGGATGTCCCTACATCACATGGACTGTAGTTATTCAAGGAGGCAGTTCATTGCCACCTTTTCAAGAGCAATTAGCGATGTGCAATAAATGCTGATCTAGCCAGTGATGCCCATGTCCTGTGAAAAAATAAATGGAAAAACGCAATTATTGAAAATATGCATGTCGAAAACCAGTGAATAAAATAATACAGCAAGGCATCAGATTCTCAGGGTTGTCTGAGGGGAGGAATGTAAGGACAGGAGGAGGCCAGTCAGTCCTCTATCTATTTCAATTTTGTAAGTGTTCAATTGACCCAGCCTCAACACCATTTTTGTGAGGTAATTCCAAATTTCCACTTCCTTTTGTGTGAAGAAATGCTTCCTGGCATCCTTGAACAGCCTAGCTCTAATTTTAACGTTACACCCCCTTGTTTGGAACTCCCCCAGTACAGGAAATATTTTCTCTCAATCTACCCTAGAAACTCTTTATCCATTTTAAACACTCCAGTTAGATCACCCCCTCATCTTCTATATCCAAGGGAATGTAAGCCTAGTCCATGCAACCTGTCGTTATAATTTAACCTTTTTTGGGCTAGATACTAAGGGAAAAGAAATCGAATATGAGGCAAAAGGATTGTTAGATTTCCTAAAGGTGGGGAGATAATATGAAGACCCAGGGTATTGGCATCAAACAACCCAACATCCAATGAGATATTAAAATATTCGTAGGAAAGTTAATTATCTACTGTTGAACAGGCTATTTAATAAGTAAACAAAATATTATATTCAATGGATAAATAGTATATCGAAGCAACCTCTGTATATAATTGCTACAATGGAAAAACAACAGTTACACCAAATTTTATTTAGTGCTATTTGCCTTTATTATCATACCCAAGGTAGTACAGAAAATTCTTTTGCATTATTATTCCATCCGATTCATTCCTGGGATATGGTCCATTTCTCGTTATTAAATATTCTCTATAAATCTACTATATCTTAGAGGGAATTTAATGAGTAAGGGTAACATGCAAAAAACAAGATTCTGTTCCATCACAGTCAAGTTTAGAGAGAGTTTGAGCGTCAATCTTACCCGGACCATATTAACTGCTGAAAGGCTTGGTGAGCAGCTGCTGAGCAGAATGTTGGCCAAAAGGATTCTCATGGCCGCTGATCTCTGACCCCCCACCCCCCCACCAAACCCCAACCCCCCCGCCACACCCCACCCCTCACCCATCCCCCCCATCCCCCCCCGCCACACCCCACCCCTCACCCACCCCCCCCATCCCCCTCCCACAACCCCCAAACAAAACCAATTCTGGAATTCTGTGCAATCTATCAGCTTGAACTGTCTTTAGAGGCTCTTGGTTTATGAATATTAAGTCAATAATATGGGGACTGTAGATCAGACCCAATTGAAACTGTTCTTGTGCAATGACTAACAAAAGTGCCATTCCTTTAAATTTTTGATGTCATTAATGAGTAACGGAGTGTTGCTACTGAGTTCCAAATAAGGGAAGGTTTCCACTGTGTCGTATGTGTGACAAACTTATAAATGCATTATTTAATCGAAATTTGAAAGAGCAACCTCTCTGGAGCAGTTTCACACCAACAATTCTTTAGCCTGGTGGCTGATGTGGCGCCAATGTGAGAACATAAGGAAGTGTGGAATTAGAAATGGCTTTATTTGAAATGAAACCTCAGTGACGGGCCCAGATCAATGTCAAAGATAGTACCATAGTATCATTCAGCACAGTAGGAGGCCATTCAGCCCATCATGCCTGTGCCAGTTCTCTGAAAGAGCTGTCCAATTAGTCCCACTCCTCCACTCTTTCCCCATATTCTCCATATGCAATCTTTTTTCCTTTTTAAGTATTTTATCCAATTCCTTTCTTGAATCAGCTTCCATCACCCTTTTAAGCAATGCCTTCCAGATCACAACAGTTCACAGTGTCAGAGAAATTCTCCTCATTTCCCTCTTACATTTTTGCCAATTACCTTAAATTCTCCAATAACCAACTCTCCAACCCTTGGTAATAGGGTACATAAGAAGATCTATCGTGATTTTGAACATCTCTACCAAATTTCCCCATAAACTTCTTTGCAGTAAGGAGAATAACTCTGCAGTCTATCCACATAACTGAAACCCTGCCACACGTAAAAAGACTTGAAACAAAGCCTAGGTAAATCCAGAAGTCATCACTCAAAGCTCCAATTTTAAAATTTCTAAATTGTAAGAAAAGAGAAGTTTGAGGGAAATAAGGAATTCCATGGTTGCTGCAGACTGAATTGTTGCAGAGCAAGTGGGATACAGGTAGACAGAACAATGGACAGAATCTTGTGGAGGGAACAGAGCTGGAGAGCCCAATGTCACCTCCTTTGGGGAAGACATATTGCATCTTGTTCCACGCAGGCACTGAACAGGCCAGCAGCGGGTCTTCCCTCAGGATCAAGGACCCCATGGGGGACAGAAGTCTCACCCGCTGAGAGCAGCCAGCCAATCAGAGGCTGACAGCTCTCCTGTACTCAGGAGCACCTGTGGAGAGGCGGTGGCTAGTGTCAGTACTACACTTATCCTGAGGCCTAGGAATGAGGAGAGACACAGGTTCAGGTGAGTGATGGCGAGAAGGGGGGTCACAGGGTATGGGTCATGGGGGAGAGAGGTTGGCGGCAAAGCCAGAGGGCTGACTCTCAGTGGACCCCTCCCTTCCCAATGGCAGACCCCTTAATCAGGCACTGAGTGCCTTTGAATGAGGGGCCTCCCCAGAAAGCCTGCAAGCAAACACACCAGAGTTTGCTTGTCATGCTACCTGCATGGAAAGGTCACTGCCCACTGCTTAATTGCCTACTTAAGCACCTCAATTGGCGGTGGGGCAGGAAGGCTGTCCATGGGCCATCCCACCACAGACTTAATCAGGGCGGAGGCAGGGAGGTGATGTGGTCCCCACCTATCAGCTGCCTGCCTGATTAGATGAACCTGCCACCAAAACCATAATCTTGGAGGGCAAAAGACACCCCACAATGTGTGGGACACTGTATCTGAAGCTAGAGTAAGCAAGAGTAAAATTCAGAGGAGCAATAATCATACAGAGTTGAGCAGATATAGGGAGAGAAAAGGGGGAGGGAATTTACAATGTATGAACTTGCATTTATGTAGCATCTTAGCTCTATCTTAGGATGTCGAAAAGTGCTTAAATCCGTGAGAGAAATCACAGTTGAATATGATTAAGTGTGAGAAAAGGTCATTATCTAATGGGAATGATTTTCTTGTTACCCACATAGGGGATTGAGAGAGTTATTCCAGGAACATTCCTAGAAATGCAAGTACACTTCCTTAAACTCCAAAGAGGAGAAAAAGGGATTCACACAAATTAAAACATAAAATGCTTGGAAGCAACTTTAGCAACAGATTTGTGAAGCCCTGCTATAAAAGAAGGAATAAATTATATTTATATAGTGCCTTTCAGACTTCAAGACATCCAAAAGTGTTTCACAGCCAATGAAGTCCTTTTAAAGAGTAGTCAGTGTTGTACGTTAAAAAACACAGCAGCCAATTTGTGTGCAGCAAGCTCCCATAGAAACAGCAATGTGATAATGACAATTTTAATGCTTTAATGATATTGCTTGAGGGATATATATTGGCTAGGACACTGGGGAGAGCTCCCAGCTCTCCATCAAATAATAGCTCTTTCACATAAGCTTGAGAGGGCAGGTAGCCGGGGCCTACAGTTAATGTCTCAGGCAAAAGACTGCACTAAAGTCTCAGCTTAGATTATGAGTCCAAGACCCAGATTTTCCAACCTCCCGATGGTCATACCCTGGACATACCCCATAAGATGCGCTGAGGGACCCCTTGGAAGTCCCAATGCAAGGACTCCATGGAAATTGCCTGGGAATTTTCAACTTGTCGATGGACAATTCCCTCACATCCAGGACCCTTTGGAAAAAGTCTCCAACTCTGAGTTAGTCAGAGACTTCAGATGGTTCTGACTCATTTACCAGAATAGTCACCCAGGAAATATTAGACAGGAGAAAACCAGGTCTAACTCCTGGGTAACTATAGTGCCAACCACCCCCCACTACCGACTCCCCATTGACCCCTTGACTCCCACCAAATCTTCCGAATCTCCCATGACCCTCCAACTCCCCCCAACTCTCTGACTCCCCTGACCCTCTAACTCCCTTCCTGACCAACCCACTCCCCTGCAACTCGACTTGACATGACTTCACCACCCTACCACCATACCCGCCCTACCACCATACCCGCCCTACCACCATACCCGCCCTACCACCATACCCGTCCTACCACCATACCCGTCCTACCACCAACCATACCTGTCCTACCACCAACCATACCTGTCCTACCACCATACCCACCCTACCACCATACCTGCGCTACCAATGTACTCAGTTGGTGCCCTACCCACCTTAGCAGCTGGCACTCTAATCCACCCTGCGACCCTACCCAGCTGGCACCCTACCAGCCTGCCACCCTAACCACTTACCTCACTCACGCTTATTCACTAACACAGTGAAAGCTTTTCACTGTGTTAGTGAATGAAACCTTACCAAAATGCGGCAGCTAGTGCCGTAAAAAAGGGGAGTGCCTTAGCTGTTCCTGACGATCCTGCACCATGAGGACGGTCTCTGAGAACAGGTACGCTCCGCATTTCTAAGAGGCCCAGTTGAGACGTCTGGGTGAGAAATGTAGAATTCCAGTGTTGGGTAGAAAAATAGGAGCAGAATGGCAATCTGACAGTGATTGCCACCCCTCAGGAGATTCAGCCCAAGTCTCTGGAGTGAGACTTAAACACATAACGTTCTGACTCAAAGCTGAGAGAGTGGCCCACTGAGCAAGTGATGTGATGAGAGCAGATTGTTAGTCCAATAACATCAATAGATGCAGCAAAACAAAGGGCAAACGAATGTGGCCATCAAGTCTACTCCTTCCATAGAGCATGCACGACCTATTCTATCTTGAACTCTTCCCATTAACTATCATAAAGAAAACTTGTGTATAAATACTCTGATTCCCCAAATTAATGGAGCAAAATTCCAGATTGTCTCTCGATGCCCACATCTTCATATTTAATATTAGCCTTCTGTCTTCCACAGAAATGATCCTCCAGCCCCAACTCATCAACTGAGGAAGCATTGTGCACTGCAGGATGTTTCAGAATTGTAGTCCTCCCTCCCCCCACCCCACATTCTGTTTCCATTGTCCACTTACCAAATTCCTTTCCGGGTCAGTTGATCAAAATAGCATTAACTACATTAACTAGAAGCCTGTTCAAAGTCTAAGTCAGATCACCACCTGTTTCTATCTGCAGAATCTATCCTCTTCGGCCATGGGGATCGTAAGCCCCCAAATCCTTTTCTCCTCCAGTAAGAACAAAGAGAATTCTGAAAGTCTTTCCTCATAATTTTGAGCCGTGATTGCTTTAAGGATTAGATTCAGTCTTCTCAGTTGCATCTCCAGTCAGAGGAATAGATGTTCTGTACTGCTATTGAAAAGTCCTGGAGAGTTTGCCACCTAATCAGGATAGCTCCTCCACATTCTCCAATCCTGCATGGGATTGTATCCCCAGGTTACAGGCAGGAAGAAGGTTCAGGATCCTCACCTTGAGCTTTCAATATTGTCCTCTAAGTGTCTTTTGCATTGCTTTTCACATTTGATGGTGGAATATTATTCTTCCCCACATTCTATGATGCCACCCATTCCAGATGCAGACTCTTCAGCACCAGTATTCTTCCAGTGCGTGAGCAGATCCTTTGTATCACAACGCGTTTTGTCACTAGTGATCCTGAATGATGCTGCATCCACATTGCAGAACTTTAATGGCCATCAATAATCCTAACAGGCACACTTTGGGCATTGGGAATGTGGTAGCAACACTTTGCAAAAAGCATAGGGTTAAGAAGGATGTCACAGCATATGTAGTAAGATGCTGTCTTCTCAGTCACAGCATCGATATCTTAGAGGAGCCAAGTATAGCCATTCTATGTTGACAGAAACAAAGCTCTGAAGGATTTTTATTGGAGCTACCCTCATCAGTAAAATTTGAAAGGCTAAATAATATTTCCAAACAAATCGTAAACCAAATCGATGTGTGACTTTAATCCCAAGATCCTCCTCCCTGATTATTTATGCTTTGCACTATCACCCTTCTAATTAATAATTTGTAAACGTTGGCACAAAATGGGTCTTGTTGACATTGTTCCAGATAAAGTCCTTGAACTCCAAGAGATCCAAAGGCTATTTTTTGCTCTCTGAGGGGTTGTTTGTTGATGCTTCTGTAAGAACCTATAAAGTTGTTTATTAAACTGGTTGATTTTTATTGTGTCTGTGCTAAGTACTTAACAACGCTCCAGTTTAAATTTCCAGTTAGTTTGTAAACAAGGTGCCAGACGTAAACAGCTCAGGATTTACAGAAATATTTGGTTATGCAATGGGTAAGAGAAAAACATATTTTATATTTTCTCAGAACCATTCAAAGATCCTGTATCTGAGCAGAACCCTGAGTCACTTGTTTTGAAATTCTTTCAGATAAAGTCAATGAAAAATAGAGAGTTCCATAGTATTTATTTCTTATTTATAAAAACAGTAATAACTAGCAGCTTTGTAGAAGGGTGCATAAAAGGCAACATATTGGTTAAGGTAGAAAGTATAGGGTATCAATTTCATTAAATTGTGAAACTGGAGGACACTATGATGGAGGGAAGGTGATTGATAAAATGGTTGGAGATGGTTAGGTTGAGCACATTTCTGTGAGGAACTCTGATTGTGAAGGCCTGAGCTGAGTTCATTGGCCGACAACCACTTCAACCTTTGTGTCAGATTTGACTCCAGTCACTAGGCAGTTTTTCCTTCGACCCCCATCGACCCTCATTATGCTATGTTGCTTGGTGCTACACTGGATCAAATGCTACTCCTCCAGGCATTCACCTCTCATGTGCATGTCTGGACCAAGGCTGTGGTGAGGCCCAATGTCAAATAGTTGTATTGGAGCTGGATGTGAGTCTCAATGAGTAAATTCTTGATCAAATGGAAGTTGTTTGACAGCAGCATTAAGGGTTCACTTCATCATTGACTGACAAATACGCTGATAGACCTGTTTTAACATGTTCATGATAATGATTCTTTTGACCTGAATCCAGGTTAGACTGATAAACTTTCTTCTCTGTTGACTGTGTGGATCGTACACAAAGTGTGATAGATTTTGACTTTATGCTTCAGTGTAAAGTGGGAGACAGCATTGGCAGTGTTTAGTTTCTCATGTCCTCTATCTTTCAGTTTCAACATACTGAATGGAGTGTTAAGTGCATTCCAAGCCAAAAGGTGAAGAATGAAGCTAGATGCAAAACCTTTTCTTGATAGTCAGTTTATTCACAGAATGTAGTTTCACAGATTCTGCCTGCTACTTTCTAACCAGCCCAATGTCCCAGTGGTCCCTTTTTATACTCTTGTTACACTCAGGTAAGGAGGGGCAAGGTTGCTCCCCTCTTTTCCCTCTCCATGTTTGACCACAATAGGTTTATTTCTTTTTGTTTTGAAAAAGGATATACTTGCCAATTCAGTTAATGTTTAACTGTTTGTGTCCTGTGACTATAAAAAACACAAACAGATAGGTTTTCTTGAGTTTTAAAAAAAGAAAAGAGAATAGTATTTATTGTACTTAACCTGGTCTAAGAAAAATAATAAAAACATTATGGGCTGAATTTCCCCCCCATCGGGGGCGGGGTTGTGCGGGGGCGGACGGGAGCAAGCACGAACCCAATTGGCCCCCTATCGGGTGTGCACCGCCATTTTACGTGTGTGGGCCAATTAAGGAGGTGCCTCAGGGAGATTAGTTTAAGCTCTGAAAAATTTAATATAGGAAAAAAAAATTTAAGGACATGTCTCCTTATGTGAAACTGTCACATGAGCTAGGACATGTCCATTAACTTGTTCAAAATTTTTTATTTAATTAATAAACCCTTCATGAAACCTCATCCCACCCGTGGATGAGGTTTCATGAAAAATGCGAAGGTCGCCTGGGCTCTTCGCCTGCCCACAAACCTTAAGATTGGACGGGCAGCATTCTTAACAACTTTAATTACTTTCTCAATGGCTTTAATAGTCCTTTGACAGTTCGGGGGCACGCAGCCTCCGAACTGACAATCTAAATGATGCGTGATGATGTCGGGACTCACGCCCAACATCACTGCGCGTCATTTTACACTTCTTTCTGCCCTATGACTTTCACAACACACACACAAATAGATTATAGAGTGGGAGGATGGATAACGCAATTTAAAGTCCAATAAATTTAAAGGGGTAACTCGTTAATCCTTCTGGGTCAGCGCTGAGGAGGTTTAAAGATGTAAAGATCGCAGCTTTGGGGTTGAGTTCTATTTTAAACCTCTGTCTGCAGCACATGGAGAGTCGAACAACAAGCAGACAGGGTTCAAAACTTGCAAGTTGGCTGAAGAGGGAGAGACAGAGTGACCCATACAGGGATCTTGCTTCTTCAGCATCTCAGTTGCTCGTCCTGGTCTGTAGAGAAAACTGTTGCTTGGAAACACAAAGGGTTAGCTGACTTGTCACATGACCCTCTCTCTCCAACTGTAGCTGATTTGGTTGTAGTATAGTGGATACCAGGCGCATGGCTTATATGATTAGATGATGGCTAGACAAATTCTTTTCATAGCCAGAATCTCACTGTCCAAGTGATTACATCTAATGGTTTGTCTCCAACCAGTTGAGTACCCAGGCGATTGTCTGAATGCTTTGCTAATTGTGAGGAGATGGTCCCCATTCTTACTCCTCCAAGGCAATTGTTCCTGCAATAAGGCTTTACAGGCAGATAGGCTCCACTTAATGGCCTTAGAATGTAGAATGTACAGTGATTCAAATAGCAGCCATCTTTGACAGTGATTTCAAGTCACTGGAATGTGGCTTTAATCTTTCTAAAAATTAAATTGGTGGTTGGTAGCCAGTCAAGTCATCTTTCATAAACCATGGTTTCACAACATTCTTTCGATAACTAATTAAACAAATTAACTATTAACATCACCTTTGTCCCTTTTTATACTCTTCTGAGTGAATCAACTAACTACCCTTGAAGGGATTGTCCTTTATACATTTTTGAGTATATCAATTAAGTAAATTCATTAGCTAATAAACAAATTAACTAATTAATAGTCCCTTAAAGGGGCACTATAACAAAACTTTACAGGAAACTATCAAATTAAAATAATGTCCCTGGGGCTGATGATGTACTCCATCCTGTCATGATCAAAAAGCCTCAAGCACAACACGCTGCCTCACCAGGGCCACCTAGTCCCTTTTTATACTCTTCTGCATATCAATTAAAACAAATGAACAAGTAATCAAATGATCAGCTCCTTAGAGGGGCACTTTAACAAAAAAAAGGAAACTTAGAAAATTGAATTAAAATGTGAATTCTGGGGCTGATGATGCACTCCAGTCCCTGTGGTGCACACTGGTCACGGGAGGCCTCAAGCGTGCTTGTGGACACCACATGTTCCCTCTCCAGGGACACCTAGTCCCTTTTTATATATGCTCAATACCCTCCAGTGGGGGGGGGTGTGAAGGGGTGTGAGGGGTGAGGGTTAGAGGGTATTTAATCTGCACCTATTTATCCTTAATGATAAAATTAATATTTATATCACTCGGTGTTAGTAAGTCTCAATCAAATTCAATCGTTCCCATAAGCCTCTTCACTTTTAGTTGAAGTCATACAATTCTTAATACAATTGTCAGCGTCACATTGCAAAATAAATCCTTCGAACTGAACAGATTAGAATGGGCTGCATTACGCTCGAAATGAGGAGGCGACCAGTCTCTTCTGTTAAAGAGGGTTCTTCCTGACATCCTCCTTTGTGGATAGTATGTCCCCACTACCCACTTGCCAGCTAAAAAACACTGGAAGCAGAGCAGTCTCCATCTTTTGCTGCCTGCTCGCTGCATGAACATCCACATTGCTTCTTCTCTTCCAGTCCTGGGACCATGTACATACGCACAATGCTACGTTTTTGCTAACTCTTCTCATACTCATTCTGTTAATCAACTTTGATTCAAGTAACGTGGTAGAGATGAGATTTCTTACTCTTGGCTCAGACTGTTGAAGTGATTAAGAAGGTTTACCAGGGTGATACCAGGACTGAGGGACTTGAGTTATGTGTGGAGACTGGAGAGGTGGGATCGTTCTCCTTGGACAGAGATCATTACTGGGAGATTTAATAGCAGTGTCCAAAAATATGAGGCATTTTGGTGGAATAAATAAGAAACTGTTTCCACTGACAGGAGAGTCGGTAATCAGAGGATACAGATTTAAGATTAATTGGCAAAAGTTCCAAAAGGGATATGAGAATTTTTTTATGCAGCAAGTTATGAATTGCCTGAAAGGGCAGTGGCAGCAGCTTCAATAGTAACTTTCAAAAGGAAAATTGGATAACTACTTGAAAAAGGGAAAATTTTCAGGGCCTTGGCGAGAGATCAGGAGGGTGGGGCTAATTGGGTAGTTTGTTCAAAAAGCTGGCACAGGCACAATGGGCAAAATGGCCTCCTACTGTGTGCTAGGATTCTATGATTGCTGGCACCGTGTCATTCACAGAATGGTGACTGACAAAATCTTGTTATCACTCGTATTGCCCTTCATGACGAGCCCTGGTGACCGCCAGAGTTTCTCGTTACAGTTCAATGGGACTCGATAAGGCTCGTGCTTTCATATTGACAGATCCAAAAGCAGTTAAGACAAAGTTCTGGGCTTCTCTAGAGATTGTGACACCGGCAACTTAAGGGAGAGTTCTCCATTTGCGTTCTTCACTGGGTCCATTGGATCATCAGCAGGAGGACATCACTCAAATGCCAAATCTTTCATCTGCAGCCACTGCAATTGGGATAGAAACAAGAGGAACAGAGAGCTTGGTGTTCAGCTATATGTCCTGGAGAAAGAGATTGGAAATGAGTTAACTGTGGTCCGGAAATCACAATCTTACACTCATTTGAGATAACTTAAATCAAAATTAGCAATAGCAATTAGATCCTAGCTTACTTTTCTTAACTGGCCCGTACAGAGATAAATGATGTAGACGTCAGTCATTCAGCCTGCCAAGCTTCTGCTGGCTGGATGGCCTATGCCTGCCTGATATGTTCAAATATTATATTCTAGACTATCCCAGTGGAGAGACTCAGATCTTATCTGAAATTATGTAAAGCAAGTGCATCAGGACAGTCAAAACCTTTGATTGGCCCCAACCCCACATCACTGGCAGGACCTGTGGGAGGAACTTCATGTCAGTCATGGATGGAGAGGAGGTCCATGAGAAAGGTAAGATTTTCCGTCCCCATGTGGAGCTATGGGGCATGCATTATCCCTTCTGTAATCAATTGCTTTGACCTGCTGGGCAAGAAAGTTGTTTGGAGAAAAGGCTGGGGCAGTTAGGAGGTTACTGTTCTTAACGGGGGCAGTTAGTGGGTTATTGTTCTGAAGGAGTCAGCGATGAGTACCATAACAGGCTGTTAGAGAATGTGAGAAAGGCACATGGGAGCAGTGGCATTTTGAAGTGGGGGTGCTCAAGGAGACAAGACAGGGAGTTCTGGAGGCAAGGACCGAAGGAAAAAATACTCGTGAGGGCTGTGATGGAGGAGGAGAGGAGAGAGGAGTCTGATTGAGGTTGACAAATAGAGATGGATGTAATTAGCTCAGGAGTTAGGCATGGTATTTTTTCAGTCTAACATTTCCTGGGTTAATATCCAGGTAATGGAGTCGGAACCCTCTGAAGCCACTGACTCTAACTCAGAGTTGGGGACCTTTTCGGAGGCTTCCGGACACAAGTGAATTGCCCATTGGAAGTTGAAACTCCCCAGGTGATTCCTGTAGAGTCCTTGCATTGGGACCTCTGAGAGGAACCCCAGCCCATCATCCGGGGCACGACCACCTGGGGACCAGAAGGTCTGGGCCAATGAAAGTACACTCAAATTTCTGAATTAAATAGTAGGCTTTATTTGATCAGACATATTCTATAAATTTCTATTCGACTATGGGCACACACACCCATATGCCCACACACACTCTGACACAGGCACACACAGACAGAAAACATACATACATACATACACACACACTCACACAGGCACACTCAAGCACACACACATGCATGCACACACCCAGGCACATACATGCACATACAGACACACATGAACACACAGATACAAACACACATAGATGCACACACACATACACATAGACACATACACACACACAGACATGCACACAGACACGCACACACACACACACACACACACAAGCACACACACACACACACGCACACACGCACACACACACACACGCACACATATAGACATAGGCACAGTCACACACACACACATACTCAGACACATGTACACACACACACACACAGTCACACACACACATCGGCTCGCAGGGGAGGGAGGGGAGGATGTTGATAACATGGGCGAAGGTGGCTCTCATTGGGCCCCACTTCTCAATGCAGGGTCCCTCAATCAGGCACCATGTGAATGAGGAATCCCCCAGAAGACCACAAGCAACCCCAAAAGGGTTTACTTTTCCCACTTCCCACATTGGTGATTCCCCCTCCTGCTGCTAGCTGAATACCAGTGGCTTTTAACTGGGCATTAATTGCCCACTTAAAGGCCACATTTAGTGAAGGGGTGGGAAGACCGTCCATGACCCTTCCCGCCATGGACTTTATTGGGGCAGAGATGGGAAGCTGGCTGGGTCCCCATCCACCACCCTCCCATTCAATTAAATGACCCTCTGCCACAAAACTCACCTCGGGTAGTTCATTAAATACCGTCCCATGCCTCTTGTTTCTTCTTAATAGCACTGTCTGGTTTTGCTGCTTTTCAATAGCCCAACAGGTTTTTGATTTTAAATTGAGCCTTCCCCCTTATCAACACTGTTCCCAGCTTTCCAAAGCATGCTGAGTGCATATCCAGTCTGTAAACTGGTGTTCAAAAGGGGCTTCTCTTCCTTACACCAGACAACCTTACAACTGTACGGCTTAAATCTGGTCCTCAGATAAGCATAGACACCAAGGGGAAAACAAGGTGATCAAATGTAGATTAGATCACTTCTAGCAAATTAAATATGATGATGTACTCTGATTTATTTTTATTCTCTCATGGCATGTGGGCATCGCTGGCAAAGCCAACATTTTATGCCCATCCCTAATGGTCATTGAGAAGGTAGCCATTTTCTTGGACCTCTGCAGTCCATTTGGTGCAGGTGCACCCAGAGTGCTGGTAGGGAAGGTGTTTCCAGGCTTTTGATCCAGCAGCAGTAGAGGAACGGCGATATAATACCCAGTCAGGATAGTGTTCTTGGGTGATCTTGTGAGGCGCCAAGAAGTATGGTGGCAGTTTAGCCATTGGGACTCAGACTGAAAGCTGATCAGGTTTGCTATGTTTGGAGTTGGTAAGAGGCCCGTGAAGATGCACAGGTTGGGAGGAGAGCCCCACTTTAATATAAGTATAATGTATTCATTGATTAGGGATTTCCCAGAATTGCAGCTAGCATGGAGATACAAACTGATTTTTCTGAGATTGAGTTCCAGCCTCCTCGGCTTCCTTTGCATCCAGGGCTATCTCCCTCCAGGATTCCACCTCCAATTCTTTCAGCATTGTCAAGTTATGAGGGGAACAGCGACCATTAATAAATAAAGTCTTGCGTTTGTATAGTGCTTTTCTTGACCATTGGATTCTCAAAGTGCTTTACAGCCAATGAAGTACTTTTGAAGTGTAGTCACTGCAGTAAAGTAAGAAACATGACACAAGAAATAGGAGCAGGAGTAGTGCACTTGGTCCATCGAGCCTGTTCTGCCATTCAATGGCTGATCTTGGGCTTCAACTCCATTTTGCCACCTGCTCCCCATATCCTTTAACTCCCTGAGAAACCAAGAATCCGTCTATCCCAGCCTTAAATACATTCAACGATGGAGCATCCACAACCCTCTGGGGCAAAGAATTCCAAAAGTTCACAACCCTTTGAGTGAAGAAATTTCTCCTCATCTCAGTCCTAAATGATTGGTTCCTAATCCTGAGACTGTGCCCCTGTGTTTTAGATTCTCTGACCAGCAGAAATGATCTCTCAGCACTGTTTTTGAACTGTTTTTGAAAGTGGCATCATCAGAACAGATGCGACGGAGGTGAAGGAACTGAGAGAATGGGATGGAGTCCTTACAGGAAGCGGGGTGTGAGGAGCTGTAGTCGAGGTAGCTGTGGGAGTCGGTAGGCTTGTAATGGATATTGGTGGACAGTGTATCACCAGAAATTGAGACAGAGAGGTCATGGAAGGGAAGGGAAGTGTCAGAGATGGACCATGTGAAAATGATGGAGGGGTGGAAGTTGGAAGCAAAATTAATAAATTTTTCCAGGTCCAGACGAGAGCATGAAGCAGCACCGAAGCAATCATCGATGTACCGGAGAAAGAGTTGTGGGAGGGGGCCGGAGTGGGACTGGAACAAGGATTGTTCCACATACCCCACAAAGAGACAGGCATAGTTGGGGCCCATGCGGGTACCCATAGCCACACCTTTTATGTGGAGGAAGTGAGAGGAGTTTAAGGAGAAATTGTTCAGTGTGAGAACAAGTTCAGCCAGACAGAGGAGAGTAGTGGTGGATGGGGATTGTTTGGGCCTCTGTTAGAGGAAGAAGCGGAGAGCCATCAGACCATCCCGGTGGGGGATGGAGGTGTAGAGGGATTGGACGTCCATGGTTAAGAGGAGGCGGTTGGGGCCAGGGAACTGGAAATTGTTGATATGATGTAGTGTATCAGAGGAATCACAAATGTACGTGGGAAGGGACTGGACAAGGGGAGAGAGAATGGAGTCAAGATAACAAGAAATGAGTTCCGTGGGGCAGGAACAGGAACCTTTCTACATAGTTTGGTATCAACAGGAAACTTAGATGCATTACTCTCTGTCCCTTCATTTAAGTCATTAATATAGGTAACAAATAGCTGAGGCCCCAGCACTGATCCTTGTGGCACTCCACTATTCACAGCCTACCAACTTGAAAAGCTCTGTTTATGCCCATTCTCTGGTTTTCTATCTATTAACCAACCCTCTATCTGTGCTAATATGTTATCCCCAACTCTATGAGCCCTTATCTTACCTATTAACCTTTTATGGAGCACATTATCGAATGTCTTTTGAAAATCCAGGTATACTAAATCTACTGGTTCCCCTTTATCTACCCCACTAGTTACGTCCTCAGAAAACGTGAATACATTTGTCAAAAGAGATTTGCCTTTATTAAAACCATGTTGACTTGTTCTAATCATACTACACTTTTCTAAGTGCATTGTTAACACTTCCTTAATAATAGATTGCAGCATTTTCCCAAAGACTGATGCTAGGTTAGCTGGCCTGTAGTTTACTACCTCCTTTTTCAAAAAGCAGTGTAACATTTGCCAACTTCCAATCTAGTGGGACCATTCCCGAATCTAAGGAATTTTGGAAAATCATACCTAGCACCTCCATTTTCTCTGCAGCTCTCTTTCAGAACTCTAGGGTGTAGGCTATCAGGTCCTGGGGATTTTTCAGATTTTAGTCCCTTAAGTTTCTCCAAAACTTTATCTCTGCTGTATTAATTTCCCTAACTTCCTCACTTTTTTAAGCCCCTAGGTTATTGTCTATTTCTGGTATGGAACTTATATCTTCTACATTGAAGACAGATATAAGTATTTGTTCAATGTCTCTGCCATTTCCTCATTCCCCGTGATAATTTCTCCTGTCTCTGCTTCTAAGGGACCAATGTTTACTTTATCTACTCTTTTCCTTTTTATTTATTTATAAAAGCTCTTACAATCTGCTTTTATATTTCTGGCTAGATTCTATATTTTCCCCTTTTTATCAACTTTCTGGTGGCCCTTTGCTGGTTTCTAAAACACTCCCAATCCTCAGACTTACTACTATTCTTTCCAACATTGTAAGCCTCTTCTTTTAATCTAATACTATCCTTAACTTTCTGTATGAGCCACAGATTGGTATTTCTTGCTGACTTTTTGTTCTTCAGTGGAATGTATTTTTCTTGAACATTTGAATTGTTTCTTTAAATATTTCCCACTGTTAATTTACCTCCATACCTTTTAGTCTATTTACCCAACTAAGCTTCACCAGTTCTTCCCTCATACCCATGTAATTGGCTTTGATTAAGTTCATGATTTTTGTTTGCGATTGGAATAAGTAACTTTCAAACTTGATATGGAATTGAATGGAGTTATGATCACTATTTCCCAGTGGATCTTTATATTGCTAATTAACACTGCTTCATTACGCAACACTAAATCTAAAATAGCTTTATTCCTAGATGGTTCCACTATGTACTGCTCCAAGAAACTGTTACAAAAACATTTTACAAACTCATCTTCTAGACCATTCTTGTCAATTTGATTTCCCCAGCCTATATGAAGATTAAAGTCCCCCACAATGATTACATTTCCCTTGTTAAAGTGTCCAAGAATTTCTTGATTCATTCCTTTCTCAATGGTATAACTACGGCTAGGGGGAAGCTAAAAGGAGGTGAAGGATTGGGGTAAGTTCTTTTACAGCACTGCTTGTGGACCAGGAGGAGAAGCTGTGTTTTCACCACACCCAACAAATCTAACCTCCGTAAATTCCACAAAGTCTCTGCTCCCCCACACCCATGATCAAAACACCTTACTCCCATCCCCACCTTCCCTCCACCACCGCACCTCCCCCAAAACCTTGCCAAGCCCTCTCCCCCCACCCACCTCCAGGAAACCTACCTGCTCCCAGCTCTACTGCAACCTTGTGCTGTAGACTTTCTCACCTGACAGGCCTTCAGCCTGTCAATCAAGCTGGCTGCCTTGCAGGAAACCTGCAGAAAAAAATTAAAATACGCCCTGCAGTTACAACTGCGGGATGGTCAGGAGACCTGTTGCTTCCTAGTTTCCCATACAGAAATCCACGCTCACCCACTGGGTACTGAATGTGCCCCAAAGATTGAAACCAATCAGCTGTTCAGGCATTTTATCTGGGCTCCGAGTCAGTGGGCAGTAGGTGGCATAACTCATTTTGAGCTTCCTGAGGGAAGGGAAGGCAGTAAAGGCCTCATTCTGTCCTCAGAAGAGTTATGAAGCCTAGAAAGTAACAATGGGTTGGCCTTGTTATTAATCAATGCTGCCTTTCTACAGGCTGTCTCCTCCATCCCCTCCATCTAGATCACAAACAGGGAAATCCCTATAGGAAAGACCATGCTGATCTATTGTATCTTTAACTGTGGGTTGGGCTGAAATTGCACTGGTGACTAGAGATTCACTCACATTAACAATTTGAAATATATTCTAGTAACTTCCCAAAACCAATGAAAATCCCAGATAATGCCATTTGCAGAGTTCAATGGTTCAGTTGTTCTGTGTTTGATTATGTGATCTTGGTAACTGTCTATGCTCACTGTGCTTGATTGGTTAAACCTGGGTGTTGACTCAGAGTAAAGTAAACAGACACCACTGAAACTACTGGATGCTAAGATCAGAGCATGGTGTAGACATTTTACATCATTGCATGCAGCCCTAAATTTTCCACACACACAGAAACTTGTGTCATTTCTCTGAGGAAAATAAAATGTATAAAATATACAACATTGACAGACCTAAGATATGGGAAAAGCAACACTATAAAGGCACCGCTTTCACAAGTTAAATTTGCTCCTGTAAGTTGTACCTCATTTTTCTGCTTGTAACTATGGAATTCTATCAAATGGGGTGGAAAAGATGAAAGTTCAGGTCACTTATGTCAGTTATCGCATATGCAAATCGCCATAGGGAATGGTTCCATTCAACTACACTGGATATTTTATCAGAATGAAAACTGCCAGCAAATCCAACCCTCAAGTAGAAATGCATCCACATGCCCCCACCTTGTCAAACCACTCATGGATTTGCAACTCACTCCAATGTGGTACTGAGGGAGTACCGCATTGTTGGAGATGCCACTTGAATGGATGAGGTTAAACAAAGGCACATGTCTACATATTCAGTTGGATGTCAAAGATCACATGGCACTTTTGGAAGGGATATATGGGGAGCTCCCCATTTTGCCAGGGACCATTCATCCCTCAATCATCACCACATCAGGTTAACTGGGCACTTATCTCATTGACATCCATAGGGCCTTGCTGTGCACATAACAATAATGTCCGCACTTCAACTGTAACTTATTGGTTGGGAAGCATTTTGTGATTTCCTGAGGACATGATAAGGTGCTATATAAATGCAAGTTTGTTCTTTTCCACATATATCTTATTATAATCACTTGTTACCTTTAATTTAATGCTTTGCTGAGGGAATAAGAACATAAGAAATATGAGCAGGAATAGACCATATGGCCCTCCAGTTTGCTCCACTATTCAATACGATCATGGCTGATCTTCAACTCAACTCCACCTTGCTGCACTATCCCCATATCCCTTGATCCCCTTAGTACCCAATCTCAGCCCTAAATGTACTCATTGACTGAACATGCACAGCTTTTTGAGAATAGAGAATTCCAGCAATTTACAGAGATACTTACGCAGTTTGTAGAATAATTGTGTGCTATTATCTGAAGAACAGATTATTTCTATTGATCTTGGAACAGGTTGATGGCTGCATAATCCAACAAAGCTGAATTTTCGCCCTGGAACATGTGCCTCTTTGTAAATTAACTCCTTCAGTTGTAACACGTCAGATAATGGCAGCTCATATCCATCCATCTTTAAAGTAAACAGAAAAAATATTAAATCACACATGGTCACGGAAGCCTTCTGGCCTTTATGAAGATTAAAATAGTTAACCAAAACCTTTGGTAATTTCCTTCAATTTCTCATTTTTGATTCGCACAAGAGGTCAAATTCCTTCATAGGAGCATATGAACAGGAGTAGGCCATTCAGCCCATCGAGCTTGCTCCAACATTCAATTAGATAATGGCTATTCATCTATCTCAATGTCACTTTCTCGCGTTATCTCTAAATCCCTCGATGCCATTAGATTCCAGAAATCTATCAATTTCTGTTTTGAACATCCTCAATGATTGAGCTTCCACAGCCCTCTGGGGCAGAGAATTCCAAAGATTCACCACCCTCAGAGTGAAGAAATTCCTCCTCATCTCAGCCTTAAATGGCCTGCCCCTTATTCTGAGATTATGTCCCCTGGTTTTAGACTCACCAGCCAAGGGGAAGCATCTTATCTGCATCCACCTGGTCACACCCTTAAATAATTTTTAAAGTTTCAACGAGATCACCTCTCATTCTTTGAATGAATCCTTCATCTCTACCCACCTTTCTGAAGATCATAGAATGATTAAAGTTTAAAGCGTGGAAGGAGGCCATTCAGCCCCGCCATATCTATGCTGCCTCTTTGTTAACCCACTCCCTCACATTTCATCCATAGCTCTGAACATTCCACTATTTCAAAATTGATTTTAATTGTAAGCATTACTTTTCATTTACTGATGTATTATAGGACAAGGTGTCTTATTCTGCTCTGTCCCCATTATTTTATTGAAAACAGTCTTTGATTAAAAAGAGCTGTCAAGTTAGCAGAAAATGCCAATGAGCTATTCACCCATGTTTGGCACTGCACTGATAATTTCTGCTCCTTCAAAATGGATTGATGGATATTAGAGAAAAATTACAAGAGCAATTTTTACTTGTTAACACCTTGGCCTGGATTTTCACAGTGTTGGGAAGGCTACATGGACCCTTAAAAATGAGAGGCAGAACCCAGATGTGGCAGTCCCTTCCCTATTTCTGGAAGGTCCCATTTTTATCGATAGGGGAAAGTGGGAAGGGTGTGATTCACATATGCAGGAAATCTGAATTCAGTAGGGCCATTTTAACTCAGTGCTAAATTCAAACAGACCCCATTTTGGCTGTTGCAAGGGCCTTAAACCGCACTGTGGGAGTCATAAATTGATGGAGTAAACACAAATGCTTTGGAAGGGCAGATAAGGTCTGTTTGAACTTCACGATCTGAAGTTATTTAAATGGCCTGCTCTTTAAAACTAAAAAACGTAGGCTGCAATGGCAGTGATTGCTTAAAAAGGAATCTGCTGGACTGCTTTGATTGACAAGCCAGCTGATGCAGCATCTGTTCATGCAGTTTGAATAGAACCTTTTGTTGACATTTCCACAAGAGCTACTATCACAACATTCTGAAAGTTTGGCTGAGTTTCAAAAGCTACAAATATTTCAGCTAGGTTCTGAGTTCACAATTTAATTGACAGCTGAGAGAGTCTATTAAAGGATTAGCTGGTTTTGATGTGGGGTGTGAATAGATATTTTTTTGTTCCCAAAAGAGATTAAACAATTCAGATTTAAAAGCTTTGAATGGGAGGTTTGCTATGATCAAGTGTGTAGAGTGAGGGTTCTGTTAGATGTTTAGGATTTTATTTTATTTCACCTCCATATGGCTCCAGAGGTCTGGCATGGAGGATATTGGTTGTATTGGCTTGCATTGGCATGGAAGTTATGAGGGGTGGGGGTGCATTGCATTGGTAAGTGGTTATGAGCAGCCATGGGGGTGGTGGGGGTGGGTGAGGGGATGTGAGAGTGAGAGCTACAGAAGATAAAATCTTCTAAAACAAGAAGGGAAAAGACCCAGGGAACCAAAGCGGGCTTTTAACCAGCTTGCCTTTACACACGCCCACCTCCTTGTCTGCCTTCACTCTGCTTTTGGGGTCAGCAGGCCTGACTTCACCTCCACCCCCCCCCCCCCCCCACACCCCCCCCCCCCCTCCCACCCCCCCCCCCCCCAACCCCCCACCCCCCACCCCACCCCACCACTGCCCCAGAGTGAAAATCTCGTCATTCATGGTTCTTTTTACCAAGGCGGTTCTGGCGAGTCGGGAAACTTCCTGACTTGATCTACCCACCTGGGTATTCAAAATCCAGTCTCTAGTTCCAGAAGCCTAGTGATCAACTCATTCACCAGCCTTGGTCCAAGGTGAAAGGGGGAGTGTTTTACTCTCGGAGAGGGATAGAGGGAAATATCAGAATGACTGACCAAGCAGCTATGTCAAACTTGGCTCTGTTGGTCGCACTCTTGTCTCTGAGGTTCAAGACTCAGCCCAGGAACTTGAGCACATAAGCGAGGCTAACATTCCAGTGCAGAACTGAGGAAGTGCTGCACTGTCGGAGGTGTTGTCTTTCTGGTGAGAGGCTAAGCCAAAGACCCCTCTCCCCTCAGCTGGGCATAAAAGACTCCATGACACTATTTCAAAGGAGAGCAGAGGAATTCTCCCCGGGGGTGACTCTCAGTCAACATCACTGAAGCAGATTATCCGGTCATTATCGCAATACTGTTTGTGGGACCTTGCTGTACACAAATTAGCTGCCATACTTTCTATGTTTCAACTTCAAAAGTATTTAATTGGTGCTTTGGAACATCCTGAGTTTGTGAAAGTTACTGTATTAATGTAAATTTGCTTTTTCTAAAATGGAGGAGATATGGACCCTCCGACTGGTGTCTGTGTCATGAAAAGAAAGACCTAGAACAGCAACAAACTATATTTATATAGCGCTTTTAATATAATGAAATGTCCCAAGGCGCATCATTGGGGCATTATAAAATAAAGTATGACACCGAGCCATAAAGGAGATATTAGGTCAGGTGACCAAAAGCTTGGTCATAGAGGTAGGTTTAAGGAGTATCTTAAAGGAGGAAAAAGAGTAGAGAGGCGGAGTGGTTTAGGGGCAGAATTCCAGAGCTTGAGGTCCAGGAACTGAAGCCATGGTCACCAATGGTGGAGAAATTAAAATTAGGATGCTCAAGAGGCCAGAATTAGAGCAGTGCAGAGATCTCCAAGTGCTGTAGGGTTGGACGAGATTACAGAGAGAGGGAGGGTTTAGGCCATGGAGGGATTGATGAGAATTTTAAAGTCAAGATGTTGCTTGACGGGGAGCCAGTGTAGGTCAGCGAGCACATGAATGATAGGAGAACAGGACTTGCTGCAAGTTAAGACAGGGCAGCAGAGTTTTGGATGACCTCAGGTTTACAGAGGATAGACTGTGGGATACCAGGCAGGAGCGCATTGGAATAGTCGGGTCTCGAGGTAACAAAGGCACAGATAGCTTGCATTTCCACAGCAACTTTCACGGCCACCTGACGGCCCAAAGCACTTCACAGCCAACAAAGTACTTACTGAAGCGTAGCCACTGTTGTAATTTTGGAAATGCAGCAATAAGTTTGCTCACAGGAAGCTCCCACAGACGGCAAAAGTGAGCAGATAGCCTGTTTTCGTGATATTGATAGAGGGATAAATATTAGCCAGGGCATTGTACGTGACCCTTAGGCACAATTGGGAACAATAATGGGCCCAGGGCTTTACAACAGAAGAGCAATTCATTGATTTTTCCTGTAGCCTCAGTCTGCAACCACTGCCGTACCTCGGGAACAGATTAATGACAGTCAAACAGCAGTAAAATGGCGTTCAGCTCTCTCCGCACTTGACGGTCACAGGTCAGGTGTGGATTGGACCAAGTGGCACCTGCCTGTACCCCTGACTGGCAGAAAGAGCAGACGTGGAGGAGAGGGTATCTAACCACCAATAACCTGGCAGCCACATACGCTTGCTTTCCTCGCAGAACAGTGGACAATGCCAGAGTCTCTGTCTCGACATGAAGTATTGCCAATGCATGGAGGCAGCATTTCGAGCATTGATATACAGCAACAGGTCTGTGTCACACACTAAGCAATGGGAAAAGCTTAATAAGAATAATTGTTCACCTTACCCGGACAATCACTTTTCCACTGCAACATGACAGGGTAAAGATGAGAAGAATGAAGATGAGGCAGGTTCTCATGTTGGCTGATGCCTGACTCAGAGGCGTTGCTGGACAAGTTGTTTCAGGAACTCAGTAGAAACTGCAGACTGCAACTATCTTTAAAACTCCGAGTTTATGGTCGTTAACTTGGCTGATGTGGCTCCGATGGAACGTCAGCGCACAAATTAAACTGCCAGCGAACAATAAGGAGCAGAAACTTTGTGGCAGCCCAGGATGCCTATACTCTTAAGTATCATTAATGGATGATGGGCTCAGATACTTTGTTCCAACTAGTTAATGATACACACATAGCAAAAAGCACAGAATGTGCCTCACACATGGACTCTTTGTACAGTGATTATAACTTTTTGGCACAATCATTGCATCATCATAAGGGTCCACCAACATGAATAACTGACGGGTGCAGAAATTGGACCTCATCCTGACTTAAAATTGATGCAAACGAGGAGCAATGTAGGTCAGTGTCCTGCAACTAAAGGAAATTTTGTTGTATTCCTTCACATGATTGTGATCGTCGCTGGCTGGGCCCATCCCTGACTTCCCTTGAGAAGGTGGTGGTGAGCTGCCTTTTTGAATTGCTGCAGTCCAGGGCGGGTAGGTACACCCACAGTGCTGTTAGGGAGGGAGTTCCAGGACTTCGGCCTAGCGACAGTGAAGGAACTGCGATATATTTCCAAGTCAGGATGGTGAGTGACTTGGAGGGGAACTTCCAGGTGGTGGTGTTCCCATCTATCCGCTGCCCTTGTCCTTCTAGATGGTAGTGGTCGTGGGTTTGGAAGGTGCTGACTAAGATGCCTTGGTGAGTTGCTGTACTGCATCTTGTAGGTGGTACACACTACTGCCACTGTGCACTGGTATTGGAGGGAGTGAATGTTTTTGGATGGGGTGTAAGTGGGTTGCTTTGTCCTGGATGGTGTTGAGCTTCTTGAGAGTTGTGGGAGCTGCAGCCATCCAGGCAAGTGGGGAGTATTCCATCACACAAAACAAAAACAGAATTACCTAGAAAAACTCAGCAGGTCTGGCAGCATTGGCGGAGAAGAAAAGAGTTGACGTTTCGAGTCCTCATGACCCTTCGGCAGAACTGAGTAAAGTTAGGAGAGGGGTGAAATATAAGCTGGTTTAAGGTTGGGTGGGTGGGGTGGGGTGGGGTGGAGGTAGAGAAGTTGGGGGGGGTGGGTGGTTGTAGGGACAAGCAAGCAATGATAGGAGCAGATAATCAAAAGATATCACAGACAAAAGGAACAAAGGGGTGTTAAAGGTGGTGATATTATCTAAGAAAATGTGCTAATTAAGAATGGATGGCAGGACACTCAAGGTACAGCTCTAGTGGGGGTGGGGTGGAAAGACTGACGACAGGGTAATACAGTTATAGATTTAAAAATAATGGAAATAGGTGGGAAAAGAAAAACCTATATAAATTATTGGAAAAAACAAAAGGGAGGGGGAAGAAACGGGAAGTGGGTGGGGATGGGGGAGGGAGTTTAAGAGCTAAAGTTGTTGAATTTAATATTCAGCCCGGAAGGCTGTAAAGTGCCTAGTCGGAAGATGAGGTGCTGTTCCTCCAGTTTGCGTTGGGCTTCACTGGAACAATGCAGCAAGCCAAGGACAGTCATGTGGGCAAGAGAGCAGGGTGGACTGTTAAAATGGCAAGCAACAGGGAGGTTTGGGTCTTGCTTGCGGACAGACCGCAGGTGTTCTGCAAAGCGGTCGCCCAGTTTGTGTTTGGTCTCTCCAATGTAGAGGAGACCGCATTGGGAGCAACGAATGCAGTAGACTAAGTTAGGGGAAATGCAAGTGAAATGCTGCTTCACTTGAAAGGAGTGTTTGGGCCCTTGGACAGTGAGGAGAGAGGAAGTGAAGGGGCAGGTGTTGCATCTTCTGTGTGGGCATGGGGAGGTGCCATAGGTGGGGGTTGAGGAGTAGGGGGTGATGGAGGAGTGGACCAGGGTGTCCCGGAGGGAACGATCCCTACGGAATGCCGTCAGGGGGGGGGTGAAGGGAAGATGTGTTTGGTGGTGGCATCATGCTGGAGTTGGCGGAAATGGTGGAGGATGATCCTTTGAATGCGGAGGCTGGTGGGGTGATAAGTGAGGACAAGGGGGACCCTATCATGTTTTCGGGAGGGAGAAGAAGGCGTGAGGGCGGATGCGCGGGAGATGGGCCGGACACGGTTGAGGGCCCTGCCAACGACCGTGGGTGGAAAACCTTGGTTAAGGAAGAAGGAGGACATGTCAGGAGCTGTTTTTGAAGGTAGCATCATCAGAACAGATGCGACGGAGGCGAAGGAACTGAGAGAATGGGATGGAGTCCTTACAGGAAGCGGGGTGTGAGGAGCTGTAGTCGAGGTAGCTGTGGGAGTCGGTAGGCTTGTAATGGATATTGGTGGACAGTCTATCATCAGAAATTGAGACAGAGAGGTCAAGGAAGGGAAGGAAAGTGTCAGAGATGGACCATGTGAAAATGATGGAGGGGTGGAGACTGGAAGCAAAATTAATAAATTTTTCCAGGTCCCAACGAGAGCATGAAGCAGCACCGAAGTAATCATTGATGTACCGGAGAAAGAGTTGTGGGAGGGGGCCGGAACAAGAAATGTTCCACATACCCCATAAAGAGACAGGCATAGCTGGGGCCCATGTGGGTAACCATAGCCACACCTTTTATTTGGAGGAAGTGAGAGGAGTTAAAGGAGAAATTGTTCAGTGTGAGAACAAGTTCAGCCAGACGGAGGAGAGTAGTGGTGGATGGGGATTGTTCGGGCCTCTGTTCAAGGAAGAAGCTAAGGGCCCTCAGACCATCCTGGTGGGGCATGGAGGTGTAGAGGGATTGGACGTCCATGGTGAAGAGGAAGCGGTTGGGGCCAGGGAACTGGAAATTGTTGATGTGACGTAAGGTGTCAGAGGAATCACGGATTTAGGTGGGAAGGGACTGGACAAGGGGAGAGAGAAGGGAGTCAAGATAACGAGAAATTAGTTCCGTGGGGCAGGAACAGGCTGACACGATTGGTCTGCCGGGATGGTTCTGTTTGTGGATTTTGGGTAGGAGGTAGAAGTGGGCCGTCCGAGGTTGGGCGACTATCAGGTTGGAAGCTGTGGGAAGAAGATCTCCAGAGGAGATGAGGTCAGTGACAGTCCTGGAAACATGGCTTGATGTTCTGTGGTGGGGTCATGGTCCAGGGAGAGGTAGGAGGAAATGTCTGCGAGTTGACGCTCAGCCTCCGCGAGGTAGAGGTCAGTGCGCCAGACAACAACAGCACCACTCTTGTCAGCGGGTTTGATGACAATGTTGGGGTTGGACCTGCGAGAACGGAGTGCAGTAAGTTCAGAGCGAGACAGATTAGAATGGGTGAGAGGAGCAGAGAAATTGAGACGACTAATGTCACGCTTCTTCTCAATGAAAAGATCAAGAGAAGGTAAGAATCCAGAGGGAGGGGTCCAGGTGGAGGGAGGATATTGGAGGTGGGTAAAAGGATCCGTTGAACGGGGAGAGGACTCCTGCCCAAAGAAGTGAGCACGGAGACGAAGACAGCGGAAGAAGAGTTCAGCATCGTGCCGAGCCCGAAATTCATTAAGATGAGGGCGTAAGGGTATGAAACTAAGTCCTTTGCTGAGCACTGAACGTTCAGCATCGGAGAGGGGAAGGTCAGGGGGTATAGTGAATATGCGGCTGGGGCTGGGATTGAAAGATTGGGTGGGGACAGAGGGACAGGCAGGGGTGGAGGGTCCCAGATGGTTGTTGGTGTCGATGAGTTGTTGGAGCTTGCGTTCCTTAGCACCTGAGAGAAAGAGAAAAAGTTTCTTGTTGAGGCATCGGATGAGACGAAGAATAAAATGAAATTGGGGGCACGCGCAGCTTAGAAATAGGGTGCATCAGTGCTGCTGGAGGGAGAGGTCGAGTGTGTTCATATGGCGGTGCATGGCACTGAGTGTGGATCTCAGAATGCGACGGGAACAGCAGTCCGAGAAATGTTTTCTGTCCCGGAGATACCTGTAATCCTGGGTGGGTTCGAAACAAGAGGGATGGAATTTCAGTTGAATTCCATGTGGGGTGAGTTGGAGACGGAGACAGTCACTGAGAAAGGAAATATGGTTGTGAAAGCTGGTTTTAGTAAACACCTTGTCAAATACCAGGAGAGAAATGGAAAGCAATGAAGGTGAACAAGGCAGAAGAGACAGGTGGAAATCCTGTTGGAGAACAGAGCAATACTTCTTCAAGGTAGGCATTTCTTGAAGAGGAGTGGCAGTCAATTAAACACAGAGATAAAAACAAAAAACTACTGCGGATGCTGGAAATCCAAAACAAGAACAGAATTACCTGGAAAAACTCAGCAGGTCTGGCAGCATCGGCGGAGAAGACAAGAGTTGACGTTTCGAGTCCTCATGACCCTTCGGCAGAACTGAGTAAAGTTAGGAGAGGGGTCAAATATAAGCTGGTTTAAGGTTGGGGGTGGGGGTGCCGTTCTTTTCCCACCTATTTCCATTATTTTTAAATCTATAACTGTAATACCCTGTCGTCAGTCTTTCCATCCCACCCCCACTAGAGCTGTACCTTGAGTGTCCTGCCATCCATTCTTAATTAGCACATTTTCTTAGAAAATATCACCACCTTCAACACCCCTTTGTTCCTTTTGTCTGTGACATCTTTTGATTATCTGCTCCTATCACTGCTTGCTTGTCCCTACAACCACCCCACCCCCCAACTTCTCTCCCCCCACACTACCCCGCCCCCCCAACCTTAAACCAGCTTATATTTCACCCCTCTCCTAACTTTACTCAGTTCTGCTGAAGGGTCGTGAAGGCTCGAAACATCAACTCTTTTCTTCTCCGCCAATGCTGCCAGACCTGCTGAGTTTTTCTAGGTAATTCTGTTTTTGTTTTGGATTTCCAGCATCTGCAGAAGTTTTTTGTTTTTATATTAGTATTCCATCACACTTCTGACTTGTGTCTTGTAGATGGCGGACAGACCTTGGGAGTCAAGAGGTGAGTTATTCACCGCAGGATTCCTAGCTTCTCACCTGCTCTTGTAGCCACAGTATTTATATGGCTGGTTCAGTTCAGTTTCTGAAAGATGTCTAACATGGAATTAGGTGGCGTGATTGTTCAGACACCCGGGCAGCTGCCTAAAACAGGCCTTTGGATGAGGAAGAGAGGTGCTGATGGCAGATTCAGGACCCCTTTGCCCAGCCTGTCCCACCTGCTGCCCACCACCAAAAATGGCAATTTAAATATTTGTTGCTTTGATAAAATGTCCCTGTTGATCCAGGAGGAGCAGAGATGGCCAGATTCTCTATAATATCCCGATTGGCCATTCCTGCGTGCCTGGGCGTCCAAACCAGTTGTCACCTGGCCTTGTTGCCCCCATTTTAAATGGAACCCGGAGGATCCAGCCAAACTGATTCCATTGACCAGCTGAGCTGGTCCCGGTTGGCTCCAGTTAGCCTGTTTAAATTTACTGGTCCCACTCGTTCCATTTGCGACCGCCTATGAAGGGTGACCAATTATGAAATAAAAAGGGACACCAGGGCTGTGGGACCAGGGTGGGGGTATGTGGTGTTGGTGACTGTGAGAGCAGAGTGTGGGGGTTTGGTAAGCTCGAGAGCTTTGGCGGGGCATGGGGTGGTGTTCAACATGAGAGTGATGGGGAGGGGGCTCTTCAGACCATCATAGGTGGGGTGGGGGTTGAAAATCAACTAACTTACAACTTACCTTGTTGAGTCACAACATTATCATCTCTCTGCTGGCAGGCTCACTCGTCTGCAGTCTCACTCTAATCACTCAGACTCACCCTGGACACCTCCAGCATCAGTCTCATACAGACTGGCTTGAAGGCATCCCTTAAGGACATAAGATAAAAGGCAGAATTTTCCGTGCCCGCTGGCATTGGGCATGTTTGGTAGAGTAATTGGACAAGATGGGGAGAAGGCCAAAAATCGGTTTCACAATGTCATGAAACCAGTTCGCGATCGTCCGCTCAGCTCATCGATAGCAGGCCGTGTTTCCCGCCGTTGGACGTTGGGAACCTCATTGTAATACATCTGCATATCATTATAAGGCCCGCTCACCGAATCATCCCCCCTCCCTGGATCATCCGCCCACGTCAGTGCGATTGCACACCGACATGTTTCACAACAGCTTATATAAGGCGTGCACTTGGTGGGCTGCACTTTTTGGGGAACTCGGAGGTTACTGTGAGTGCACAGTAACGTTGGGCAGCGCTTGCGAGTGATGCCTGGTGGACTTCAAGGTTAAGGCAAATTGATGGGGGTAGGGGGGGCGCATGGGCTGCCCTGTGGTTGATGCTGGTGCACAAGCAGATGCAGGGTGGGGGGAAGGGAAGTGACCACGCACCTGGGAAACCTTGTACAAAGTGACCATTCCTCTGCAGCTGAGACAGTTCAGACTCAGGCACTTTGACATGTGTGGAGTTTGGTCTCTAGCTTATCTGCCCACTCAAGTAACGCAGAAGCATCAAAGTGCCATCAAGTGCTAGAGAGATTTTCACCCCTTGGGCACAGACTACAAACTAATGAGTGTTTTAGTGGGCTGCAGAACAGTTGGACGACTGGGCACATTGTACAATCTCCTCGCTAAAGTTGGCCATGGAGCAGTCACTGGTGGAGACGCTTACAGCCCCTTGCAATGTCATCAACCCGGTTTGGACCAGTCTCCCCCATGGTTCAAGCTAACAGTGCAGCCTTGCAGTGCAGGTTAGGAGAATGTCTGTGCCTGAGCTGAGAGCACAGCATGCAGTCCAATGGGCAAAGCTGCTGCCAATTGGTCAGGTGAAATGGGGCGGAGGAGGATGGGGTTTCGGGCAGCCATGCAGCGCACTAAATTCTGGTAAAACAAGTGGTGGCCACCACTCTCCGGGATGCGTTAAGGTGCCTTCAGACTTAACCAAGAGAGGTTCTTAGAACTCCCACGTGTCTCTCTCTTTTATCCTGCAGGAGGAGTACATTAGGTGCGCGGAGCTTGGTGAAATAGCCTCGTGGCGTACAGAGAGCAAAGATCACGTAGATGAGAGCGACGGAGGCTCCTGGCTGCACAGAGGGAGGAGCAGCACCCTCAGGAAGAAGGTGTGGCTGGGGCTCCCACACACGCTGCTGAAGAGCCATTGTGAGCTGTCGCTGGTTGGTGCCTAGCTAGACCCAGGGTCAATAGACGCCACCTTTCATTCCTGCAGATAATGGAGAACCAGTGTCACCAAATATTGCGCATGTCTAGGAAACTGGTGGGTCACATCTGCCAGCTACTGCAGGATTTGGCGCCAAGGGGACATGGAGGGCATCCACTGCCAGTGGCTGTGAAAGTGACCGTGGCGCTCAATTGCAATGACAGTGGCTCCTTTCAGGGCTCACAGGTGACCTCTGTGGGATATCACAAGCCTCCACCCACAAATGCACCCATGTGGTCACAGATGCCATCTTTGCGAGGGCACACAACTTGGTGCATTTCACCCGGGACCAGGAGAGCCAGGATGCGAGAGCGATCGGATTTGCCCAGACCTCTGGTTTCCCACAGGTGCAGGGTGTGATCAAATGCACTCATGTGGCGTTCAGATTTCCATCACAACAAGGAGTCAACAACGTCAACTGCAAGGGATTCCACTCGCTGAATGTGCAGCTGGTGTGCGACCACCACAAACACATCCTGCAGGTTTGCGCGTGGTTTCCAGGGAGTGTCCATGACTCCTACATTCTCAGTCAGTCACAAATCCTTGACATCTTCCAGGGTCCCCAGAAGCTGCAGGGGTGACTCCTTGGGGACAAGAGCTACCCGCAGAGGCCGTGGCTGATGACACCCATGCAGTGGCCTCAGGCTGCTGCAGAGCGACAGTGCAACGAGGCTCATGCTGCAACTCGCAACTTGGTGGAGCAAACCATCGGGATGCTGAAGATGAGGTTCCGGTGTCTGGATCGGTCTGGTGGAGCCCTGCAATACAGTCCACAGAGGGTGTCACACATCATCATCATCTGCTGTGCCCTTTACAACCTGGCGCTGCAGCGGGGAGAGGAGCTGGCTGAGGAGGAGATGCAGGAGCTGGAGGTCTCTTCCAATGAGGAGGGCATCGACAATGATGAGGGTGAAGAGGTCCTCGAAGGTGACTGGCCAGATGAAGCAGGCACTCAGGAGACCCTCATAGCTGCTAGATTTATGGAAGATGATGACGACATGTATTGAGGAGACACCATAGATTTTCACACAGCCTCTGAGAATGTCTGACTCCTGTCAGGCTGAGGGCAGCTCGCTTGCGCTCCATGATCATGGAGACGCAGCCCTGAAACTTTAGAGGCATCTGATCCTTTGTCCACCTTCAGCACCTGAAGCACCCCATCAGGAGCACAGCACCACTGGTCACAGATGCTGAAGAGATGGGGGCCAGCCACACCTTAAAGGTGCTGAGAGCGCACAGAGAGAATGACGGAACTCTGTGATGCCTGCCCACAATATATTCTGGCAGCAATGACCAGCACTGCCGAGGTGCAGCCATCAGTAATATGTCCAGGGAGTGTGAGACCGGAGCATCACTTTGGTCTGAAGGCTGCACAAAGCACAGGGAAGAGGCCCTGGACTGAGACACTTTCCTTTATCTTGTGCAGGAATCAAGGTTTCACATCTGAGTGACACAAACACTGCTCATCAGAACAAGGAACCATAGGCAGGGAGACATTCTTGGGAGTTTATTGACAATGGTGAACAGTATGAACAAGTGATTAACACCCATGCCCAGGCTGTGCAATTGCGTCTTCTTAACCTTCCTAACACTGCCGCTACATCTTGATGCTGCCCGAACATCCACAGCAGAGGTGGAGGCAGCTGCTGACTGCCAAGCCCTGTCTGTGGTGACCTTGACGGATGTCCTCTGGAGGGCTGAGACCTGGAGAACCCTGGCCTGCTTTCGGGGTCCTGCTGTGTGGCAGTGGCATCCTCCTTGGCCTGTGGAGCTGGAGCTGCTGAGGTCACAGGAAGAGGGGATTTGGATGGGCCGGACACAGCCGGAGTCACCGTGTGAGTGGCCCCGGAGTGTGCACCTGCTGATCCGCCTCCCTATGGGTGCCCGAGGGCCCCTGGCTGGCTCCTTGAGGAGAAGGGGAAGTTGGAGTGAGATTGAGCTGCCCCGCAACCCTCTCATGTACACACTGTTAGAGGCCAACTATGGCTTCAGTGATGGAGTTCAGCATGCGTAGCACTGCAGGAGCGACATCTCCAAGGTCTCCGTGGTGGCTGTCATCCCACCAGTGTTGACCTTGGCGTGTTGGCATGCTGGCACTATCACCTCAGCCTGAAGTGGACAGACTCCATCATCGCACCTAGCAATCTGAGGAGTGCAGCGGACATCCCTTCCTGATGTTCTCGAGTTTGCCTTTGTAGCTCCAGCAACTGTGACATGAGCGAATCCAGCAGCTTGTCATCTGACTCTGATTCAGCAAATTTCTGGCCTCCAGCAGTCCTCCGAGTGCCGGGGACCTGGGAAGTCCCTGCCTCCGCCTGCTGTGGATCAGACAGTGCGATGTGCTCACCAGATTGTGATCCTGAGGCTACTCTAAGGCTAGATCCCACCGAGGTGTGTGTGTCTCTGCACTGGTGGAGGGTGTGGGTGAGCGCTGTAAAGGGGCTTCAATGAGATGCCTTCAGATTCCTCTTCAGAGGTTTCTTTGGGGCTTGATTGGAGGCCCTGGGTCATGGACTCCCTCGGCTGTTTCCCAGATGTGCCTATGAAAAGCAAAGGGAGATAATTAGTGCATGGCAGTGGCCTGTGAAACAGGACACATCATTCACAGCATGGTTCTCTGGTGGATGTTGCACTGCTGGATCCTCACTTGGTAGAACAACACCAACCTCACCGTCAGCACAGGACCGGTCCAGATCATCGCCGGCCAGCTGGATGGCTCTGTTTTCAAAGTCCATGAGGACCTTGATTTCAGGAATTCCTCCACTGGTCTGTGACTTCTCCCTCTTGTTGTGTGCCAGTTTGTCCTGCATGAATAGAGATGGAGAGAGTGTAAGCAGGACACCTGCCAGGCCAGATGATAAGTATGCCTGGCATGTGTGGGTGGTGAGTGGTCCCATGGATGGGATGAGGACAATGAAGGCGTGTGTGAGAAAATAAATGGTGATGTCCCTTGAACTTGCATTGGAGTGAGATCCCTGTGGATGTGTGATGGGTTTGTGAGTGTGTGAGTTGAGGGTGATGAGAAGCGTGACTTCCCCTGGTGGAACGGAGGAGATCATTCATCCTTTTTCGGGTGGCTGTCCTCTGTTGCAGGGTGTTGGCGCTGGCCACCGCTGCCATTGCCTCCCAAGCTGGATTGATGATGTTGCTGCCCATCCTGCGGCCAGAGTGCAGGTACAGGGCATCACAGTGGGCCTCCATGTCATCTAAAAGGCACTCGAGGGACACGTCATTGAATATGGGGGCTGCAGTCCTCTTGCCTTTCCTGGCATGTCATCTTTGCAGCAGCCATGGGCTGGAAGCACTGAGAGGTGTGTGTGTGGCTGCACTTTAAATGTTGTTATGATGTGGCAGGTGATGTGTGCCAGGCGGATCAATCCACAAGGGAACCTTCGCCACGCTATCACAATGGTTTTGCAATTTGTATTTATTATGAGAAGATTTGTGCACTGAACTGAGAAGTAGTGAGTCCACTAACAACTTCAGAGATTTTAAATATTTGATTAAAACATTTAACTCAAGAAAAGAATTAAAACACAGACATAAGATTACAGTTACTTGATATGATAACAAATCCCCAAATTCCTAATTAACCTGACTCCCGACTACACACCCCCTTTAAATCAACAGTCCAAAATAGATTTTAAAATTAAATAGGCAATTTCAGCAAGATTACCACACGCACCTACTTGACAGTGGAATTCCAAAGTTTTTTTAACACAACTTTAGTTACTGGACACAGGAGACATCTACAAAGTGGCTGGAGACTTTTCCTCAAGGAGTGCTTTACACAGTGCACCTTTCAATCTCATATGGCCGCCTGCCCCTTAAGACAACCTTCCATCCTTCTCCAAATACATTTTTCCTCTTTAATCCATAAATTCCATTGTTCTGCATTGGAAATTTACCTTCCCAGCATATAAAAATCTTTAACAAAAACAGAATTACCTGGAAAAACTCAGCAGGTCTGGGAGCATCGGCAGAGAAGAAAAGAGTCAACGTTTCGAGTCCTCATGACCCTTCAACAGAACTGAGTAAAGTTAGGAGAGAGGTGAAATATAAACTGGTTTAAGGTGGGGGGTGGGAGAGAAGTTGAGGATGGGGTGGTTGTGGGGATAAGCAAGCAGTGATAGGAGCAGATAATCAAAAGATGTCACAGACAAAATGATCAAAGAGGTGTTGAAGGTGGTGATATTATCTAAGAAAATGTGCTAATTAAGAATAGATGGCAGGACACTCAAGGTACAGCTCTGGTGGGGGTGGGGTGGAAAGACTGACAAGGTATTAGTTGTAGATTTTAAAATAATGGAAATAGGTGGGAAAAGAAAAATCTATATAAATTATTGAAAAAAATAAAAGGGAGGGGGAAGAAACGGGGTGGGGATGGGGGGAGGGAGTTTAAGATCTAAAGTTGTTGAATTCAATATTCAGCCCGGAAGGCTGTAAAGTGCCTAGACGGAAGATGAGGTGCTGTTCCTCCAGTTTGCGTTGGGCTTCACTGGAACAATGCAGCAAGCCAAGGACAGACATGTGGGCAAGAGAACGGGGTGGAGTGTTAAAATGGCAAGCGCCATGGAGGATTGGGTCTTTCTTGCGGACAGACCGCAGGTGTTCTGCAAAGCGGTCGCTCAGTTTGCGTTTGGTCTCTCCAATGTAGAGGAGACCGCATTGGGAGCAACGAATGCAGTAATCTAAGTTAGGGGAAATGCAAATGAAATGCTGCTTCACTTGAAAGGAGTGTTTGGGCTCTTGGACGGTGAGGAGAGAGGAAGTGAAGGGGCAGGTGTTGCATCTTCTGTGTGGGCATGGGGAGGTGCCATAGGTGGGGGTTGAGGAGTAGGGGGTGATGGAGGAGTGGACCAGGGTGTCCCGGAGGGAATGATCCCTACGGAATGCCGCCTGGGGGGGTAAAGGGAAGATGTGTTTGGTGGTGGCATCATGCTGGAGTTAGCGGAAATGGCGGAGGATGATCCTTTGAATGCGGAGGCTGGTGGGGTGATAAGTGAGGACAAGGGGGACCCTATCATGTTTATGGGAGGGAGGAGAAGGCGTGAGGGCGGATGCGCGGGAGATGGGCCGGACACGGTTGAGGGCCCTGTCAACGACCGTGGGTGGAAAACCTTGGTTAAGGATGAAGGAGGACATGTCAGAGGAACTGTTTTTGAAGGTAGCGTCATCAGAACAGATGCGACGGAGGCGAAGGAACTGAGAGAATGGGATGGAGTCCTTACGGGAGGCGGGGTGTGAGGAGCTGTAGTCGAGGTAGCTGTGGGAGTCGGTAGGCTTGTAATGGATATTGGTGGACAGTCTATCATCAGAAATTGAGACAGAGAGGTCAAGGAAGGGAAGGGAAGTGTCAGAGATGGACCACGTGAAAATGATGGAGGGGTGGAGATTGGAAGCAAAATTAATAAATTTTTCCAAGTCCAGACGAGAGCATGAAGCCGCACCGAAGTAATCATCGATGTACCGGAGAAAGAGTTGTGGGAGGGGGCCGGAGTAGGACTGGAACAAGGAATGTTCCACATACCCCATAAAGAGACAGGCATAGCTGGGGCCCATGCGGGTAACCATAGCCACACCTTTTATTTGGAGGAAGTGAGAGGAGTTAAAGGAGAAATTGTTCAGTGTGAGAACAAGTTCAGCCAGACGGAGGAGAGTAGTGGTGGATGGGGATTGTTCGGGCCTCTGTTCAAGGAAGAAGCTAAGGGTCCTCAGGCTATCCTGGTGGGGGATGGAGGTGTAGAGGGATTGGACGTCCATGGTGAAGAGGAAGCGGTTGGGGCCAGGGAACTGGAAATTGTTGATGTGACGTAAGGTGTCAGAGGAATCACGGATGTAGGTGAGAAGGGACTGGACAAGGGGAGAGAGAAGGGAGTCAAGATAACAAGAAATGAGTTCCGTGGGGCAGGAACAGGCTGACACGATCGGTCTGCCGGGACAGTTCTGTTTGTGGATTTTGGGTAGGAGGTAGAAGCGGTCCGTCCGATGTTGGGCGACTATCAGGTTGGAAGCTGTGGGAGGAAGATCTCCAGAGGAGATGAGGTCAGTGACAGTCCTGGAAACATGGCTTGATGTTCAGTGGTGGGGTCATGGTCCAGGGAGAGGTAGGAGGAAGTGTCTGCGAGTTGACGCTCAGCCTCTGCGAGGTAGAGGTCAGTGCGCCAGACAACAACAGCACCACCCTTGCCAGCGGGTTTGATGACAATGTTGGGGTTGGACCTGAGAGAATGGAGTGCAGTGAGTTCAGAGAGAGACAGATTAGAATGGGTGAGAGGAGCAGAGAAATTGAGACGACTGATGTCACGCCGACAGTTCTCAATGAAAAGATCAAGAGAAGGTAAGAATCCAGAGGGAGGGGTCCAGGTGGAGGGAGAATATTGGAGGTGGGTAAAAGGATCCATTGAACGGGGAGAGGACTCCTGCCCAAAGAAGTGAGCACGGAGACGAAGGCGGCAAAAGAAGAGTTCAGCATCATGCCGAGCCCGAAATTCATTGAGATGAGGGCGTAAGGATATGAAACTATGTCCTTTGCTGAGCACTGAACGTCCAGCATCGGAGAGGGGAAGGTCAGGGGGTATAGTGAATACGCGGCTGAGGCTGGGATTGGAAGATGGGGTGGGGACGGAGGGACAAGCAGGGGTGGAGGGTCCTAGATGGGTGTTGGTGTTGATGAGTTGTTGGAGCTTGCGTTCCTTCGCACTTGAGAGAAAGAGAAAAAGTTTCTTGTTGAGGCGTCGGATGAGACGAAGAATAAAATGAAATTGGGGGCATGCGCAGCTTTGAAAAAGGGTGCGGCGGTGCTGCTGGAGGGAGAGGTCGAATGTGTTCATATGGCGGCGCATGGCACTGAGTGTGGATCTCAGAATGCGACGGGAACAGCAGTCCGAGAAACGTTTTATGTCCCAGAGATACCTTTAATCCTGGGTGGGTTCAAAACAAGAGGGATGGAATTTCAGTTGAAATCCACGTGGGGTGAGTCGGAGACGGAGACAGTCACTGAGAAAGGAAATATGGCTGTGAAAGCGGGTTTTAGTAAACACTTTGTCAAACACCAGGAGAGAAATGGAAAGCAATGAAGGTGAACAAGGCAGAAGAGACAGGCGGAAATCCTGTCGGAGAACAGAGCAATACTTCTTCAAGGAAGGCATTTAATTGACTACCACTCCTCTACAACAAATGCCTTCCTTGAAGAAGCATTGCTCTGTTCTCCAACAGGATTTCCGCCTGTCTCTTCTGCCTTGTTCACCTTCATTGCTTTCCATTTCTCTCCTGGTGTTTGACAAGGTGTTTACTAAAACCCACTTTCACAGCCATATTTCCTTTCTCAGTGGCTGTCTCCGTCTCCGACTCACCCCACGTGGATTTCAACTGAAATTCCATCCCTCTTGTTTCGAACCCACCCAGGATTACAGCTATCTCCGGGACATAAAACGTTTCTCGGACTGCTGTTCCCGTCGCATTCTGAGATCCACACTCAGTGCCATGCGCCGCCATATGAACACACTCGACCTCTCCCTCCAGCAGTACTGATGCACCCTATTTCTAAGCTGCGCGTGCCCCCAATTTCATTTTATTCTTCGTCTCATCCGATGCCTCAACAAGAAACATTTTCTCTTTCTCTCAAGTGTTAAGGAATGCAAGCTCCAACAACTCATCGACACCAACAACCATCTGGGACCCTCCACCCCTGCTTGTCCCTCCGTCCCCACCCCATCTTCCAATCCCAGCCCCAGCCGCGTATTCACTATACCCCCTGACCTTCCCCTCTCCGATGCTGAACGTTCAGTGCTCAGCAAAGGACATAGTTTCGTACCCTTACGCCCTCATCTCAATGAATTTCGGGCTCGGCATGATGCTGAACTCTTCTTCCGCCGCCTTCGTCTCCGTGCTCACTTCTTTGGGCAGGAGTCCTCTCCCCGTTCAATGGATCCTTTTACCCACCTCCAATATTCTCCCTCCACCTGGACCCCTCCCTCTGGATTCTTACCTTCTCTTGATCTTTTCATTGAGAACTGTCGGCGTGACATTAGCCATCTCAATTTCTCTGCTCCTCTCACCCATTCTAATCTGTCTCTCTCTGAACTTACTGCACTCCGTTCTCTCAGGTCCAACCCCAACATTGTCATCAAACCCGCTGACAAGGGTGGTACTGTTGTTGTCTGGCGCACTGACCTCTACCTCGCGGAGGCTGAGCGTCAACTCGCAGACATTTCCTCCTACCTCTCCCTGGACCATGACCCCACCACAGAACATCAAGCCATTGTTTCCAGGACTGTCACTGACCTCATCTCCTCTGGAGATCTTCCGCCCACAGCTTCCAACCTGATAGTCGCCCAACATCGGACGGCTCGCTTCTACCTCCTACCCAAAATCCACAAACAGAACCGTCCCGGCAGTCCGATCGTGTCAGCCTGTTCCTGCCCCACGGAACTCATTTCTTGTTACCTTGACTCCTTTCTCTCTCTCCTTGTCCAGTCCTTTCCCACCTACATCCGTGATTCCTCTGACACCTTACGTCACATCAACAATTTCCAGTTCCCTGGCCCCAACCGCTTCCTCTTCACCATGGACGTCCAATCCCTCTACATCTCTATCCCCCACCAGGATGGCCTGAGGGCCCTTAGCTTCTTCCTTGAACAGAGGCCCGAACAATCCCCATCCACCACTACTCTCCTCCGTCTGGCTGAACTTGTTCTCACACTGAACAATTTCTCCTTTAACTCCTCTCACTTCCTCCAAATAAAAGGTGTGGCTATGGTTACCCACATGGGCCCCAGCTATGCCTGTCTCTTTATGGGGTATGTGGAACATTCCTTGTTCCAGTCCTACTCCGGCCCCCTCCCACAACTCTTTCCCCGGTACATCGATGATTACTTCGGTGTGGCTTCATGCTCTCGTCTGGACTTGGAAAAATTTATTAATTTTGCTTCCAATCTCCACCCCTCCATCATTTTCACGTGGTCCATCTCTGACACTTCCCTTCCCTTCCTTGACCTCTCTGTCTCAATTTCTGATGATAGACTGTCCACCAATATCCATTACAAGCCTACCGACTCCCACAGCTACCTCGACTACAGCTCCTCACACCCCGTCTCCTGTAAGGACTCCATCCCATTCTCTCAGTTCCTTCGCCTTCGTCGCATCTGTTCTGATGACGCTACCTTCAAAAACAGTTCCTCTGACATGTCCTCCTTCTTCCTTAACCGAGGTTTTCCACCCACGGTCGTTGACAGGGCCCTCAACCGTGTCCGGCCCATCTCCCGCGCATCCGCCCTCACGCCTTCTCCTCCCTCCCATAAACATGATAGGGTCCCCCTTGTCCTCACTTATCACCCCACCAGCCTCCACATTCAAAGGATCATCCTCCGCCATTTCCGCTAACTCCAGCATGATGCCACCACCAAACACATCTTCCCTTCACCCCCCCTGGCAGTATTCCATAGGGATCGTTCCCTCCGGGACACCCTGGTCCACTCCTCCATCACCCCCTACTCCTCAACCCCCACCTATGGCACATCCCCATGCCCACGCAGAAGATGCAACACCTGCCTCTTCACTTCCTCTCTCCTCATCGTCCAAGGGCCCAAACACTCCTTTCAAGTGAAGCAGCATTTCACTTGCATTTCCCCTAACTTAGTCTACTGCATTCGTTGCTCCCAATGCGGTCTCCTCTACATTGGAGAGACCAAACACAAACTGGGCGACCGCTTTGCAGAACACCTGCGGTCTGTCCGCAAGAAAGACCCAAACCTCCCTGTCGCTTGCCATTTTAACACTCCACCCTGCTCTCTTGCCCACATGTCTGTCCTTGGCTTGCTGCATTGTTCTAGTGAAGCCCAACGCAAACTGGAGGAACAGCACCTCATCTTCCGACTAGGCACTTTACAGCCTTCCGGGCTGAATATTGAATTCAACAACTTTAGATCTTAAACTCCCTCCCCCATCCCCACCCCGTTTCTTCCCCCTCCCTTTTATTTTTTTTCAATAATTTATATAGATTTTTCTTTTCCCACCTATTTCCATTATTTTAAAATCTACAACTAATACCTTGTCAGTCTTTCCACCCCACCCCCACCAGAGCTGTACCTTGAGTGTCCTGCCATCCATTCTTAATTAGCACATTTTCTTAGATAATATCACCACCTTCAACACCTCTTTGATCCTTTTGTCTGTGACATCTTTTGATTATCTGCTCCTATCACTGCTTGCTTGTCCCTACAACCACACCACCCTCAACTTCTCTCCCACCCCCCCACCCCCCGCCCCCCACCTTAAACCAGCTTATATTTCACCCCTCTCCTAACTATACTCAGTTCTGTTGAAGGGTCATGAGGACTCAAAACATCGACTCTTTTCTTCTCCGCCGATGCTGCCAGACCTGCTGAGTTTTCCAGGTAATTCTGTTTTTGTTCTGGATTTCCAGCATCCGCAGTAGTTTTTTGTTTTTATATAAAAATCTTTCATGTTGTCAATATGGCCAGCACTTTTGGGAAAAATCAACATAACCTTGCCCTATTTATCTTACCAGTCATAAAACTTTATCACGTTTCCATTGAAAATCCAACAACTCTTCCCCTTGTCTAAAAATGCAAATTTCATTCACACCTTATCTGTGGAACCCTCATCCTCACTTGTCCATACCATTTCAACTTATTTTTATAATTTAAACCTTGCAGTCTATCTAACTCTAATTCAATTAAATTAGTCACACAGACAGAACCATTCACACTCACACCTATAAGCCTGCAATAAAATTATGAAAAATATTGTGGTTTCGTAACCCCTCCATCCTTATGGAAAAATGAACCATCATAATTTTAAAAGATGGCTTCATTTTCTCAACCCATTTTATATTACTTACTATACTTATCTATGTACAAACTATTACATTACCAGGTGCATGCGTTAACATAAATAACATCAGAGGTCATTTCAGTCCAGTGTCCAGGTTTTACATGTCCAATTTCATTTGCACTTTAAACTCTTGACGACGCATCTGCAATTAGATTTTCTCATCCAGCGACACGTATAACCTATAAATTAAATGGTTGCAGTAATAATGAACAGCCTTGCACTTTGGTTTTGAAATTTAGGCAGAAACTTTAAGGGTTGTGGTCTGTATGGACTCGCTCGCTCATTTTTTCAAAACCGCTTCATCCAATTCAGGGCCTCAGAGAGTCTGAGCCTATCCCAACAGGCAGGGTACACCCAGGACGGGACATCACAGGGAACATCAGATATGTACTTCATTCATAAAATTTATTAAAGTACATTGCATGACCATTCAACGTTCAGATTACATAAGGCACCAGTCAAATCAATTTCTGCCAGGACTGTATGTTACTCATTATATTTACAATTACAGTTAATTTTTACAAGATTCATTACATGTCAAACATGCATCGCAGGGGATTTTACCCAGTTCCAGTCCCTTGGTGCTCTATGTCTGAAAGGCCTGTCCAACCTTCTTGCATGGAGGCCACATTTCAATTTTTTTCTCACTCAGGGGGGTGATGAGCAAATTTCAGGAAGATTAAGCTGTGCACAACATTAAACATGAATTTCAAAAAAAAAAGCTGAGGTATGATAAGAAACAACATGCTGAGCAAAAACCAATGTCAAAGCAATAAAATGGTAATTAAAAAACAATGAGTAATGAATACAGATGAGTATTAGAGTGTGACAGGGTGACAGTGTGTGTGTCCGGCTCACTCCCAGCCTCAGGGTGCTCACTCGCGCACCCTCACTCACTATGAGAGTGCGTGATGGTGTGTGGAGGTGGGCGGAATGAGAACCATGAGACTGGGAGGGAACCAGAATTACAAAGTTTGGAGCAGGAACCAAAAAACAATGAATTTAGTTTTCCCAACATTTAATTGGAGGAAATCTCTGCTCATCCTGAACTGGACGTCAGACAAGCGTTGTTTGAATATTAGCTAGAATGAAAGGTTGGATAAGCAGCAAAATAGTGAGCCAGTCAACTAACACGCTGCAGTTTTACAGCAGAGATAACTGGTTCCTCAAAGGAAAATCTGGTTCAGGTTGTAAATACTTGAGACGTAGAGATTGAGAAGTGATAAGGTTGGATCTATACACTGGTGACAGGAAGGGAAGGAGGACAAATTTACACACATGCCACCGTGTGTCAATGGCGGGGGGAATGAATGTTGAAGGTGGTGATGAGGTGCCAATCAAGTGGGCTGCTTTGTCCTGGATGGTGTTAAGCTTCTTGAGTGTTGTTGGAGCTGCAAGTGGCAAGTGGAGAATATACAGGAATCACTAAAGGTTTCTGTGACATTTCTGTTTCATGGAGCGTGCTTCCCTCTGTCATTTTTCATGCTCATTGAGGTGAAGGACATTCATGCTAGAATACAAATCCAATCCAATTTCAGACATGCAGACCTGATTCAGGGTAATACCCCCTCTACTCCATTGCAATCTGTACCTCAGACTCAACCCCAGAGGATTGCCCTCCACTGCACCATGAAACTCTTCTCTACCCTGCTCTGTCCTCTTTGAGCGAGGCTGTAACTGAATTTTATGTTAGGGAGAATTGGTGCTGTAAATCATAGCAACAAGGAGTGGCTCGGTAGCACCGCTACTGACCGAGCAGGTCGGGTCCTGAAGGACATAGCTGCTCGACTGGGTCTGCGGCAAGTGGGGTGAGAACCAACATAAGGGAAAATCCTCCTTGACCTCATCCTCTCAGTCCACCTGTGGCAGAAGCATCTGTCCATGATAGTTAAGGTGGGAGTGACCAGCGCACTGAGCACACCCTCCATCATGGTAGATTGAGAACAGATCTAGCAACTTAAAACTGGGCATCCATAATGCGCTGCGGGTCATCAGCAGCAGCAGAACTGTATATAAACACAATCGGTAACCTCATGGCCTGGCATATCTCCCACTGTACGATTACCATCAAGCCAGGGGATCAACCCTGGTTCAACGAAGAGTTCAGGAGGGCATGCCAGGAGCAGCACAAGGCATACCTAAAAATGAGGTGTCAGCCTGGTGAAGCTACAACACAGAACTACTTGCGTGCCAAACAGTATAAGCAGCAAGTGATAGACAGAGCTAAATGATTACGCAATCAACAGATCAGATCTAAGCTCTGCAGTCCTGCCACATCCAGTCGTGAATGGTGGTGGACAATTAAACAACTCACTGGGGGAGGAGGCTCCACAAATATCCCCATCCTCAATCATGAGGGAGCCCAGCACCTTAGTGCAAAGGATAAGGCTGAAACATTTATAACCATCTTTAACCAGAAGTGCCAAGTGGATGATCCATCTTGGCCTCCTCCAGAGGTACCCAGCATCACAGATGCCAGTCTTCAGCCAATTCAATACACTCCACATGATATCAAGAAATGGCTGAAGGCGCTGGATACTGAAAAGGTTATGGGCCCTGACAACATTCCGCCAATAATACTGAAGACCTGTGTCCAGAACTTGCCACACCCCTAGCCAAGCTGTTCCAGTAAAGCTACAACACTGGTATCTACCCGGCTATGTGGAAAATTGTCCAGGTACGTCCTGTACACAAAAAGCAAGACAAATCTAACCTGGCCAATTACCGCCCCATCAGTCTACTCTTGATCATCAATGAAGTGATAGAAGGGATCATCAACAGTGCTGTCAAGTGGTACATGCTTAGCAGTAACCTGCTCACTGCCGCCCAGTTTGGGTTCCACCAAGGCAACTCAGCTCTTGACCTCATTACAGCCTTGGTCCAACCATCAACAATAGAGCTGAACTCCAGAGGTGAAGTGGGAGTGACTGCCCTTGACATCAAGACAGCATTTGACCGAGTGTGGCATCAAGGAGCCAAAACTGGAGTCAGTGGGAATCAGGGGGAAAACTCTCTGCTGATTGGAGTCATACCTAGCACAAAGGAAGATGGTTGTGGTTGTTGGAGGACATCACCACAGGAGTTTCTCAATTCTAGGTCCAGCCATCTTCAGCTGCTTCATCAATGACCTTCCTTGCATCATGAGGTCAGAAGTGGGGATGTTCATTGATGATTGCACAATGTTCAGCATCATTCATGATTCCTCAGATACTGAAGCAGTCCATGTCCATATGCAGCAAGACCTGGGTAATATCCAGGTTTGGGCTGAAATTTGCACCACAGAAATGCCAGGCAATAACCATCTTCAACAAGAGAGAATCCAACCATCACCCCATGACATTCAATGGCATTACCTTCACTGAATCCCACACTATCAACTTCCTGGGAGTTACCATTGACCAGAAACTGAACTGGACCAGCCATTTAAATACTGTGGCTACAAGAGCAGGTCGGAGACTGGGAATCCTTTGGCGAATAACTCACTTCCTGACACTCCAAAGCCTGTTCACCCACAAGGCAGCAGTCAGGAGTGTGATGGAATACTCTCCACTTGCCTGGATGAGTACAGCTCCAAAAAATCTCAAGAAGTTTGACACCATCCAGGACAAAGCAGCCTGCTTGATTGGCAACCTGTCCACCATATTAAACATTCACTCCCTCCACCACTGACACACAATGGCAGCAGTGTGTACCATCTACAAGATGCACTGCAGGAACTCAGCAAGACTCCTTAGATAGCACCTTCCAAACCCACGACCACTACCATCTAGAAGGACAAGGGCAGCAGATAGATGGGAACACCACCACCTGCAAGTTCACCTCCAAGCCACTGACCATCCTGACTTGGGAATATATCGCCGTTCCTTCACTGTTGCTGGGTCAAAATCATAGAACTCCCTCCCTAACAGCACTGTGGGTGTACCTACATCACATGGACTGCAGCGGTTCAAGAAGGCAGCTCACCACCACCTTCTCAAGGGCAATTAGGGATGGGCAATAAATTCTGTCCTAGCCAGCGACACCCACGTCCCATGAAATAATATAAAAAGTAACAGGAGGTGGTCATTCAGCCACATAAAGCTGCTTCACTATGAAGTTCCTGTATTATCTGTAACCAGCAGGGTTTGTCCGTTGATCAATAAGAACATAAGAAATAGTAGCAGGAGCTGCTCATTCAGCCCCTTGAGCCTACTACTCACTGAAAGACTGGCAGAATGCAATTGCTTAGCAGGAAATGAACAGGTATATTGCCTGGGAGGACTCCATGTGCAGTTCTGAACCTCACGGCATTACCGTAATGGTCACAGAACCTGCTCTATATTATTAGGCCTTAATTCCAATTCCCCCCTCTCTTTACTTATCAAATTAACTTAATTTCCCTTTTCGCTCACAAACCCATTCAATCTATTCCTTAGTTATCCACCAGATGGCGCCTGGATACACACACACGGCCGAGCCTCCGAGGGGGAGAGAGGGGT